>NC_089739.1:10495375-11099482 GCF_035083965.1 Branchiostoma lanceolatum
CGCCGCGTAGGTATAATGAACCCGGGAATGTTTGGCTACGAGTTTGCGGCAGGGCCCGGCCCGGCTCGGCCCGATGCCGTCGTGGAGATTTCTGTATTCGTCAGACTTCTGACGGAGGCATCGGCCGGTAAAACATTTTGTTTTCAGGCCACACCGTCCTGCCTCAACCAGCCCGAACCGTTTGTTGCCACCATAAACCTCTAAAATGCGCAGTTTGGCTGAATTCAACAAGGAAAAAATGTCTACCGTATTTCCCCGCTTGTTCGCTGCAGATTAACCGCACAGTAACGTAAATATCTCGTAAACAATAAACATATTACATTTCGTTGCAGAAAAAAAAATCGACTTTAGACCATTTGTTCAACAAATGAAAATGTTTCTATTATATTTTAGCGAGGAAATACCGAGAATGCAAGCATCTTGATACAGAATATAATTTTTGGTGCGTTCTGCTGCCACCCGCGTGTGACCTTTGTCCCACACACAGCTGGCTTGCCTACACACAGGCCCGGCCGCGCCACACTGCGCGCTGAGCGATTTACGACCTAAATGATCTTCAGCGCTGAGTTAGTTCCTTTGTACAGATAATCGGGGGATTAATTTGATACCCTTTATAGATGCCGTGTCCCGACAGGCTCCGTCGATGGCAGAATGTACTCCCTCCGTAGCTAACTCCCTTGGCACACTATTCACTCTATTACGGCCAATTTCTACTATTTTTCCAGCCATCCGGCGGAGCCTGGTAGAGGCTAGCTAAAAGCATGCATGTACATGTACAGTGTATGTGCCAGAGTAGAGCCTGCAATCTAGCAGAAACTATATATGTCAAGGTACATTTTAGAGACTGCAATCTGGCAGTTATGTTGTCTTGCCAGTAGAGATCTCCATCTGAGTCTGTAAAGTTACAAGACTGACAGGAATTTTCTACTTTTCCTGTCGAAACCTGCATCTTAAGATTCATGCCTAATTGACTTGAAAACTAAACTTAAACTTACCAGCATCCCTGTGTCCGTTGCAGACCAAGTCCAAGTGTAGGTGTACAAACATGGGATACAGTAGAACTGTCAACTCCGACTGGGAAAATACAAAAATATGGTTATCAATAGGATATTGGAGATTCTTAATACACAACCAGGTATTGTTCTCACCTGCTAACGTTTCGGTGTCTGTCAGACACCTTCTTCAGAGCTTCTGACTGAAGGACTGTCCCAAATATGGCTAAGTTTGTATCCCCCCTCGTCTCGGTTCATCACTGGTGTTGTCTTCCTTCCAATAACTTGGTATAGAAACTTAGCCAGACGGGTTAAGACTAATGCAGGTTATAAGTATTGCAGGTTTAGATCTTAAGACATCGGAATACCATATGGGTGTTTGCAACCATATATTGTAACTAAGAATAATGGAATATTAAGAAAATGTTAAGTTACCTGGTGAGCTTGTGGGGCATCATCTATGAGTACTTTGAGTCTGAAATATTGGAGAGATGGTATGTAATTTAATATACTAGTAGTCTAGAGATATTAATGCTTGAATAACAAAAACATTGAAGTGTTAAGTTAGATACAAGATAATTTTGCAAGCAGATACATAACTCAACCTTTACATGGTCTAGTCTAACAGACTAGGAACTACTCTGTTTATTCTTACTAAAACACATCCAATCACATTATGGTGACCAGCTCCTCTTAGCCCTGTCCTGCCACTTGCTATACGTGCATGTGATCAAACACCACATGCTACTTGACTAGCTACCATAGTGACAGCTGTCTGACCCAGTTTCAGGTCATTGACCTTAATTGTTTGGAGAAGAAGAAATACAGCACAGCGATATGTTTACCTTCAGTGAAGGTAAAAATAATTTGCTATGGTAGACAGATCCTAGAGGTTGGCTCCCCCATTTAAAGATCGCTGGCCCTTCTATCATCCAGCTGGCAGTGAAAATTTACATTTATAGCTTTTTCAATTTATTGTCCAACACGTGCGCCTCTCCATGGGACTGGTATCCCCTTTTTGGCTGTCAGAAAATAAATGCTCAACCTCATCAGACCGGGGTTGTTTCCAGTATGGTTTAAGACGATAATAAAACAAAGGAAATCTACAGACTTAAACTAAAAAGTTTGTGATAGTAGATCTAGAGCTTTGTGTTTAAGTACTTACCCACTGTACTGGTCTTCATAAAGGGTAGGGTCTGGATCACTGGAAAAAAAAGGCAAAAGGTATTTAGTGGTCGAACCTCAGACTGAGGACGAAGAACGATGCTTTTTTTGTTAGCTAGTAGTGAGATGCGGGTTCGCTACAAATTGCGTACATTTAGCTGGGTGGGTACAGCAGCAGGGTACTAACCAGGTGTTAATGGGTACCTGACTTCGGTTGGGGAAAGTGGTATTGAGGTCACCTGGCGGCGCCAAATGGCAGCCGCCCAGACTCTTGCAACAGTTCCACAAAATGCAAGTGTGGATAAGATATTATATATGTTGTGTAGTGTGTGAAACCTGTAATACCCTTCAGTGTAATACAATTCAGTGCTAGAAAGGCTGCCATTGCAGGTAATTTCTGACCTATAAAAACCATTATTATTATTATTATTATTTTATTATACCCACCAGCTGCTAAATGTGAATGAAGTGCTGACCCCCGACTCAGACAGTACGGCACCCTGTACCGCCATCTCTGACACCGTCTGACTCAGCTTCTGCTCCTTCTTAAAGGTCGTGTCACTGTCCTGGTCAAGGGTGAAAGGTCAAGGGTGAAAGGTGTTAGATGTGGTTAGAAGGGGACAGACCGGTAACTGGCGCAGGCGCAGAAGGCCAACTTTTAGCCCATGGAAATAGGTTTGGTACCCTTGGTAAAGGTAGCTGTAAAGGGGCTTTTTTCCAGGATATGTTGATATTTTGGAGCTGGATTTTACAGGTAAGGGTTTCTACCTTCTTATTAAGTTGAAAAATCAGACTTTCATCCATGTTTGTGGTGTCTGTAGGCCTGCAAAGTTTGCTGTTTTTGTGTGATTATCAGGTGGAGAAGGGGGTCAGAGGTCAACTTTGGTAAACAAGCCCGGATTCGTAGGGGTTCCGCCGATTAGAAAGTTGAAATTTTGCTCTAGATTGAAACTTTGGAGGCCTGACAGCCCTGCCAATGCATGTTTTTCATGGACTAAAACTCTGGTAGGTGACTTTTGACAGCTTCTTTCTTACATGATTGCCATATATTAAGATAGGAAGCTTCATTACTGTTCTGTGGCCAGAAGTACATATATTTATTTTACACGCATGAAGCTTTGCTTTAGTAAAACAGTAAAAAAAGAATATATACTGTGGATTCATAAATTTTTGGCGGAGATTTAATTTCGGAGTAGGAGCGACAATGAGCTTTTTGTGGTGTTTAAGTGTAAATCAATAATGTAGCACTTAACTAGCTACATATTCGCAATGACTTTTGTCATGATTTTGGAGTGGAGAGGCCTAGGTACAGTCTGTGAAAACCGCAAAAATAAAACTGCAGCGACTATTTTATGATTTGCAGTAACAGTCTGGTAACACTAAAACTACTGTAATTTTTTATTTGTTAACTGTAACATAATTTTAGCTGATTTAACGGTCACTAGTTAACCGCTAAAATTTTATCATAGCAAATATTTGATCATTAGTCTAACATTTGAGACAGTGATGTTTGTTCCAACCATTAAAATTAAGTGCTGTGACCAATTCCATTTTCCCCCAACTGCTATATTTTCCTGCCACTTAATATTAAAATGATTTACAGTGGTAACATGTGATGTTATACATACAAAAACCTACCTAGCCATTGCGTTTAGAAGTTCAAGAATATTCTTATGTAATATTAATAAAAAAATATAGTCGTGCCCATATGTGTTAGATACTAAACTACATGTAGTATTACCAAATGCATACCTGTTTACATTCGGAATAAAGCTTGCATAATTTTTAAATGGATACCTGTAGTTTGGAAATATTCATTAACTTCTGTCTATTGATAATATTGTATAATATGCTTATCATTTGCTAAATGTTATTCTCCGCAAATATAAATTATCCTTTTGCAAATACAGTATAACTGAGCGCCCCCCCCCCCCCTCCATTGTTTATAGTGGAGTAGAGTTATGCTCGTTTTGCCGTTATTTTGTGCCGTATTTTCATACAGTTAAGCTCCTTAGAAATAATAAAAGATCATAGTCTTACCGAATATTGTCTTTTCTTCAGATACTGAAACACAGCGGACTGAATATCCTCGCTTTTTACGCGTTTCATGTTTTTTTTGTGTCCCTCTGCGAACGTGGGGTCAGGTCAAAGTTCAAAGGCAATCTTTTTTGATAATTCTTTTTTTTTTACAGAAAAATTGGCATCTTAATTCATACCTAGCAAATGATATTATTTTGAATACATTTTCAACAAAATTAAATTTCTGGAAAATAAGACTGTAAAGTTTGAATCGTTAACCAGCGCTAGTTACTAGGGGTCAACTAGGGTCAACTGGAGACATCACATGACTTCCGGGTGTGGACATCACATGATTCCTCCTTCCTTGCTGAAACGCGTTGGGAATAGGTACGTTTTTCTGGAGCTCTTAAGATTATGACTTTAATATCGTTTATATAAGGATAAACAAGATATCTTAGACCGAGAATGTGTCTTAGAGGTCTCAAACTAACAAGAAATAGACATACATAGGACTGACATGTGAGAGAAAGACGATGTTTGGTGTATTTTTTTCAAAACTCGTGCAAGCTCGTTTCATGTACTGACGTGTTACATTTGTGTAGTGGGCTGTTTTTTAAATTAAAACTAAAGTTATAGTAGCTATGACATGAATAATTTGCTTATATGTCGACTGTTTTGGAGCTTTATGTAACATAGAGGGAAAAGTCTGATTTGAAATCTAGATGACGAAATTCTTAACCATAATTTATGCTGCCACTGGTGACTCAAAGTCACGAGTTCTAATCCCACCTTTGAGTTCAAGGATATCATCATATGAGGGTCTGCATGGGGGGGTGTGTTGGGGTCCTGGCAAGGCTTCACGGTAAATTCAGCAGATTTAGAACATGAGACACCACTGAAGACGACGGTTTGTTGCCACTTAGTCGCCTGATCTTGTGGAAAATTTTTAAATCATGAGCCGCTGAAATGCTATTTCCTGCGTAACGAGGAATTACTCAATAACGCTTAACGTTGAATTCAGGATGAAAAATAACACGCTACATAGACTTGATATATCGATAACGTCTAACGTTGCATTAGAGCGGGTCGGCAACGATTAACGGTGAATTATTTACTTAGATAGCACATAACGCTTAACGGAAAAGGGCATGCAGGCCCTCTCATATTGCCCACCCAAATTGGTGTTCATATATATCAGCCTAGTTGGTTAAAGAAATACCTCATAAATGATTGTCACAGCAAGTTTATTTGTGTGTGTGTTTTTGCAAGAAAATTTCTAGTGGTCTGTCAAGTTTTTGTTGTTTGTGAATCACAGCATGAACGTATTCTAAGAGAACAATGGGAAAGTCCTTTTCGTGTCTGTCCTCAGGCGATACACCTTTGTGTAAACATACAGCGTACCCAGCCAGAGCACAAGGTCCTCACGAGGTCTGGGGATTTATATCTAATCAGGGCCAAGTGACCTTTACAACTTGGGCCAAAGTTCGCTCAATGTGTGATTGTCAGTAAGGCTCTAGGAATACCGTAAATTCAGTTATTTTTGTGGGAACTTGATTGTTTTGAAAAATGTTTTAGGTGTGTTTGAAGTTTATGGCCGTAACAGTTATTTACTAACGCATATAGCACTGGAGGTGCATGTATACTTGTCTAGTAAGTAAGTGGTGTCACAATATAATGGAGAGGTCACCAGAAAAATGCAAAAATAAAACTTTTGCAAATTTTGCAAGATTTACAGTATGCACCTGCTACCAGCAATTTGCATACTAGTAACATTCTTCTAGATTGCATGTAAAATATGAAAAACGTTTTAAGATATGTGAAGCACAATTAATTAATCTTACGTACATGTACCAGTAAGGCCACGCCAATTCAATTTCTTGGTTAACAGATTTTTATTTTCCAAAAAAAAATTTGTAGAAAAAAAAATTTTTTCACAGCTTTTACTGATAAAATTGCCAATTAATCTTATTAGCTGATAAGGTTATCAAAGTCATTAGTTGGTTGATGGGTTTATTACTTTTAATAGCCCTGGTCAGTACTGGTCAATATTGGTTGGTCGTTTGGTGATCAGAACATTCAACTAAAAAAGTTATGATATATACACATTCTAATAGATTAAAGAGAATGTTTTCAGTTACTTGTACTAGTTTATGTAGGAGGAAGAATTAACTATTAAGGATTCATTGATCATGATATATCAATTCAAAACCATCGTTTAGCAAAATGTTGAATTGAGAGCATGAAACTTTGAAAGTAGAGTTAGGTATTTTGCTCAAAATTCTTTGTCAAGATTCAATTTCAAGTGGACTGTGTCATGATCACTGTAATTTTATCTTGCCCCAGGGGCTTTGACTTGATGACTCAGAGCCTTGTGATAAAAACCAGCTGTCTTGTCTTTCAATGTACATACCATTGTCTGCTCTGAGTCATTTTGTGGTCCATTCATATGATCATACACATAAAGGGGGCTATCAATGGTAAGTACAACATGAAACTTGTGATGTTTAACTTTAAACCTGCCGCTTGCCATAACTTCAGCAAAGTGTTTTGAACTTACTACTATCATTAATTGTGGGGTACTAAGTACTGCTTGTACTGTGTTGACTGTATACCAGCATTCAGCAAGATTAATATTTAATTGTCTCAGGCAACGTGCACCCCAGTGTAGCCATGCACATTAAGAGTAGTTTTCAGAGTAAAGTGTACACTATAGAACGTGAGTTACATTTAGGTGTGTGGCAAACATCATACACATGTACTGCTATCTTTGCAACTTTGATGCAAAAATGCTAATTCTTACAGTTGCTGTAGATAACATTTACTTTAGCTTGTAAATCTGTTTTTAAGAATTGCATGCGCAGTCAAACTCAAAGTGAGAAAAAATAAATCTGTGCACGCGCACTCTACAATATACAATTTGTACATGTACAATGTTGTAATTTCTACTACATGTACATGGCGTCAGCAGCATTTCTCTCATCAATTATTCTTGCAAGTTGCTGTTTTAAATTAGCATTTCGCCTGGTCAGGGTAATACTGTACAGTAGTATATTAGTTTAAGAGTTTGTTCAAATATTAGGGTGTTTACAGTAGAATCACATGGTAATCATGCTCCAAAGAGCAAACACATGTACCTAATGTAACACAGCTTGACATCCAACTGTAATCTAATATAATCATGCTAAAATCGAAGATTAGAATTACATTTGCACTAACTAAAGGTGATAATTTTTTTCTTAAAGTTTAACTTAAACTTAAAGTAACTTTTCCTTCCTGTATGATTGTGTACTACTTATACGAAAGCTTATTCGAATTCTAAAAGTTTTATCATGTAAAAGATAGAATGTTTAAGTTTAGCCAGGTGTTGTAGGTGTCCAACTGAATGATTTATGGCTATTGTGAACATCATGTGACGGTCACAAGGTATAGGCAGGTGCCACAGGACTTGCCAGTGACACCTACATGTGTATCATACTTCATTTCTTTGTTCTCAGCACTGCTGCAAAGGTCTGCTTTTTTTTGGTCCTGCGGTTAAGAATTGGCAACTTAGTTTTCTGTAGGTATTTCTCTTCTTCTAGACCTTTATATTTGTTTTCTGTCCATGTATTTACTGCCGTAGTCAGATTTAGAATTTGGAGAGTTTCTTTTTGCCGAATTGTAGCATGTTCAAAATGTTGTGAATCCGAATTTTGGGTGTTAAGAAGTGATCTTTAATCCCTAAACTTTCAGCTTGAGCTCTCATAATTGTAGAATGTACCTAAGCTTATTAATAAGTTTTTTAGTTCACCAAATACAATTTAGAGAATCTGTCAAATTAGTGCTCTAAGTTCAGTCATTTTTCGCAGGAGCTAAAGTTGGTGTTAAAAGGGGAAAGGAGGTTTTTACAGCGTTTTAAGTTTGCTTTTTAGATGATGATTCTATACTCAGTAGTTACCGGTAGTATTAGTAAATACATTGGAAACTTACAAATTGTATCTGCTGGTAACATGTACCTTGAAAGCTATAACTGTTGACAATGCCAGTTGTATTCTAGGATTTATCCATTGTACAAAATACTGAATAATATATGACGACGTATACTATTTTTCTTTACACTTGAAGTTTAACATGACCGCTTCCTTTTTTTTTCTTCTTCTGTTTCGCGTTAGATCCACGATGCTCGCCTGGGTTGTCTTGTCCGTGATCGCAGCGGTCTCCGCCAAGGAGTTTCCCATCCACCAACCACTGACACAAGAGATCATCGACTATGTCAACTCCGTCGACACTACATGGAAGGTGAGAAAAAATTGCAACCTATTTTCTCTCGGAATCTATTTGAGAACGCACCAGAGAATCTACCATAAAGTTTCCAATAGCGTACACACTTTTTGACAATTTCAAGTCTCAAGCAGTTGTCCCAGAAGGACCCCAAAGTCGGGGCGCGCATGTTAATGGGGATGTGTACACTATTAAGAACTTACAAATGTAGCAGTATACCTGATCTTTGAATTAAGTCAACTTCAAAACCAACTTTTTTAGATCAGTAGCTCACATGTTTAGAATCATTTTATTTTGTATTTTAATACCGTGCAGCGTGCCTGCGAAGATGGTATGTTATACCAAATGGCGGTTACACCGGCTATATAGATACAGAATATTTTTTATGTTTACTAATTTTTTGTTTGTTTTTTCTCTCTTTTTTGTATCATCATCATCATCGGTCCTCCTCTTATATTATTTATTACGAGGTGTAGCAAGTGAAGTTTGCTCTCCAGGACTTTGATTTAATGGAAGATAGTGAATGTGTGTGAGTTAATACTCAAATGGTTTGAATTACTTGCCAATTCATTTTTTCGTGCGGACATGATCTTGCAGGATGAGGGAGGTTTCACTTAAACTGTTTAAGTGTGTGAACTTTTAAGTTTGAAGTTGAAACAGTTTTATTATTGATAGAATAAACACATATATTTGCAGTGTCATGGTTTTGTAGTGACCTCTGCGGAAATAAGACCACTGTGAACATTTCCAGATACATGTATATACAGTGAATTAGTGCTGCGTACTGGTTCTGTGTACCGGTACTGTACCGTAAAAATTTACACCAAGTATGTGCTTATTTTGTGACTGATCTCCTGAGCTCATGCAACACCAAGCGTGACCAAAGTGATACCTAACAGAGTAAGTAATATGCAACAGATCATTCAGGCAGGTCGGGAGTTTTGATAGCATTTGGCATTTTAGGCCAAGGCAGTTTGGTGGTAGGAAACCTAGATGTATTTTTCGAATTAAGATACTGACAAGTTGAAAACAGTTTATGTTTTTGTCATTGAAAAAGTTCAGAAGAACACATGTTAATTTTTCAAATTGTTCAGGTGCAGGTTCAGGTCCGGACCTGTACCTAAACCACTGTACCGGTACCTGTACCTAGATGTTACGTTTAGGTACGCAGCACTACAGTGAATATTAATTATGCTTATAGAATTTATGATTGCACTTTGACCTCAAATGGTTCTCAGTGAGTGGAACGTACCATTTTGCTCTTCAGGCTGGGTGGAACTTCCAGGGTGCGACAGTGTCCTATGTGAAGGGACTGTGCGGTGTGATCAGGGACCCTAACAACCACAAACTCCCACTCAAGCTGCACGAGCTTAATGCTCAGGTAAAGACATCTATTAGAGAAAGTATCTCCTTTGATTTAAGAAATAACAATTATTATTGATATATTATAGAGCAATATTAAGCATTCAACACATTTTGAGAATTTGACTGCAAAGAACTGCAAAAATGTGTGCCAAAAATAGTTACTCAAGCAACTGGATAAAATTTTGAAAAAAAATATTTTCAGACAGCAAAATTATCCGCTGCAAAAATGTGGTATTTTGCGTAAATTGCATACTAGATTTAATATGAATTTTAATTGTACAGCTACCTGCTTATCATCTTTCCCTCGGACAGAAGTAGCATGGACACAGTTTATCTGAAAATTTGGTTAATTTCTGGGGGGTATGTTTATTCCGGGGTGTACGTTTATCAATTTTTGAAGATCTGTCCAGGGGTATGTTTATTCCGGTGGGTATGTTTATTTGGGAGATGAGAGTAAGTATGAACCAGTTTGTCTCAACTTTATTGGTACCAGGTTTATGATTTTGTAAATTGTTCTTGTTCCCAGGACATCCCTGACATGTTTGACTCCCGGACCAAGTGGGCCAACTGTCCCACCATCAAGGAGGTCCGTGACCAGGGCTCATGTGGCTCCTGCTGGGTAAATGTCTTTTATTTACATAATTTATGCAGCACGTTTGTGTGCCCTATTTTTGATATATATTTTGCTCCATTTAAAGGTGCCCTAAACGATTTCAGAGGGTAAAACTTGAAATATTCTGGGGAAAGCAATTCTGTTTGGTGAAATTGAAATTGACATTTACTTCCCCATATTTGCACATTTACATCATTATTTCATACTTTGGGTGTTTAAAAAGAGCACAGAAACAAGCCGCAAAAGGAGTATTCTATTTATTGGTACATGTACCACCCAAAAATCAGCCCAGAATCCAGCCGTAACCATTTTAGGCCTCAAAACATCATACTTAAAACATAGGTTTTTGGCGAAATTTGCACGTCCGAATTTCTTTTCGGGAAAATGCCGGATTTGCATTGGAAACGACGACGTAGAACATATTGTAGATATATGCATTTTGTGAGACTGCCACGGGGCTGTCTCCAGATTTTTATTTTTGTCTGCCCCACTCATTGCTTGCTTGTGATGTTGATTTTCATAATAGATCTGTCATTTTAATTTTTTTGAAAATACATGACAATTTCCTGTCTGCATGGACGTGAAGATTATTTGGATGGATGGGTTGATATTTTGTCCCTTCCAACAAGCAAATTTCTTTGGAGGGACATGTCCTGGAGAAAGCCACGATAGACAGTTTATTTCAGTCAAGTCATGGTTTTCGATGCTTTGCAGCTTTCTCTAAGCCAACAATGTAATCGGCTGCTAAAATTCTGCATCTTTTTTAAACAAATCAAGCATAGATTAGTCAAATCAGAGTAATTAATTATAAACCACAGCTTGTAATCATGCCATTGGAAATGTAAGACAAAATAATTGATCTTTTCTCTTCCAAAATGATTGTTTTAACATTGACTATATGACTATCTTTGTGTATAATATGTTTAACGTAGTCAAATCAATGATCATTACAATGAACCAATCAATGAAATCGATTTGCTTCTACCCCCCTCCCCCCCCGCTCTGCAAATCAATGCTTTTATATAGGCTGAAGCTGCAGCTGAAGCGATGAGTGATCGTGTCTGCGCTGCGTCAAACGGAAAAGTTCAAGTTCACCTATCGTCGGAAAATCTCATGGCGTGTTGTGAGACATGCGGAATGGGGTAAGTCTAGAATTACGCCAGAAACAATACAGGTTTTGCTATCACAAACCTGTAAATATTCATGATTCGTTTTCTCAGGCTGTTGCTGCCGTTGAGGCAATGAGCGACCGTATCTGTGTTGCGTCGATGGGAAAGACGATGGCACGTATATCCTCCGAAGACCTGAATTCCTGCTGCAGAACCTGTGGTAACGGGTAAGCCGCAAAGCAGCAAACAAAAAAAAGCCCCAAAAAATCAAATGTACTATAAACACTGATCACTTTGTGAATTGATATTCCTTTTCAAATTGGGAGAACATGATTTATTAATAATAACGGTTTTAAATTTACAAATATCGGTCTTACCAAATCTAATTTGCTTGGGCTGGCTTTAGACTTTGCACTGATTAGATACAGCACTATATTCAAATGATCGTTATGTACATGTATGTGAAAAGAAAATTCTAATTTCTTGATGTGTAAATTGTTTGAAATTCGGCTGACTTAGTAAATGCTTCAGTTCATTTGGCCACACCAATTTTATTTGTTGGTTCTTGGATTTCTAAAGATAACCAGATTCAAATGTTACGCTAAAAACAGAGTCTGAGGCCTGTAACTAAGTGTAAACAGTTTCCATGAGGGACTATACAATCATGCAGTAAGATTAATCTTTTCCTCCCAGCTTTCTGTTCTCATCTTGACTTGACTCAACTAGCTTCTTTTTTTTTCACTTCAAAATGTCTGAGAACCAGTAAGAAATAGATCAGTGTGGCTTTATAGCCTTAATATTGGGCCTATATACATGTATGACAAGCAACCATATATTATACAATGTCATGCATTGTATCTGACATGCATTTGGATACAATGATTGATGCAATTTAACAGCTTGCTGCTGCTAAAGGCATTTTTAATTAAAAGTAAAGAATGTAAAAGTTATGTTTTGGAATCATCCTGAATAAAAGGATGGCCACTTAACCATGTTTGATTGTATTTACCAGGTGCAATGGTGGTTTCCCTGAGGCAGCCTGGGAGTACTGGAAGAGGGACGGCCTGGTAACAGGTGGACCCTACGACTCCCATATGGGGTGTCAGCCCTACGAGATCGCGCCCTGCGAGCATCACATCAATGGTTCCCGCCCCGCCTGTGGAAAGATCGAGCCAACGCCCAGGTGCAAGAAATCGTGCGAATCTGGCTACAACGTCACCTTCGCAAAGGACAAGCACTACGGTTTGTAACTTTGCTTTCAAATACATATTACGTCATGTTGTATCTTAAGTTAGTTTTGATTTCATGTTGATTAATTCATTTTCCCAGGGACTTTATTTTGGAAAGGAGGTTTTTGCGGTATTCTAAGGGTCCCCAGAAAGTGCGAAATGGAACGAAATGGAACAAACTTAAACAACATATGCAACATTAGTTCATTCCATTTCGTTCCCTTTCGCTCCATTTCGCACTTTATGGGGACTGGTATTCTAAGCTGGGTAGAAACAAATTTGTAGTACAGTTCTGTGGTAATTCATTGGGAACGCATATTCCTGGTGCAATTAGTGAAAGAAATAAAATTCGAAAGCGATAGATAGGTCTCTTTCAGTTCAAAGATTGTTCTAATCTTACATTTGAATTTAGGCCACAGCAAGTAAATTTTATGGATGACATCCTCCGCAGACCCCAAAATTAATGAGATAGGGCAAAAAAAAACAAGGCGGGCAAAAAAAACAAGATTCCTATATTTTCAAATTTTGAGGTCATGAATCTTGTTAAACAAGAATTGAGGTGACGAAATATGATATCATGACCAACAGGTCTTTTATTCCTGTATTCAACCAATGAGGTTTCAAATATAATATAAAACCTCCTTGATTCAACAGGAAAAATGTCCTTGTAGATGTGTACACATCTCAATAGACCAACTACAACAAATGCAGAAAAGAGCTTGTTGTACGTATACCATCATCTGAAGCAACAGTACACTGGGTATTCATATGTGATGAAACACCTTGTGTATACAGCTCAATTAACTAGACCCCCCCCCCCCCCCATTATTTATATAATGTCCTTGCTAGATCTAGAACAAACGCAGAAAACAGCTTGTTATTGTACCATCATGGGCAGGAACTACACTGGGTATTCATATGCAATGAAACACCTTAGACTGTCAACGTTTAGGACATATTTGCCCATTTTTGGCATGTTGACCACCGTCGGAGGGCAATGAAATTTCTTGTTTTTTATTTCGAAATCAGGCGAAAATTAATGAGCGCGCTGATGTCATCCATAAAAATTACTTGCTGTGGCCTTAGTTTGGAAACTATGTTTTCCTCTACGTTCATTGTATCTTTAATACAATATGTCATATACTACATTTGTGTAAGTAAACAACATATACTGAAATTTATGTTTTTGTATTGTGTTGTATACACTAGCCAAGACAGCCTACTCTGTGAGCTCCAAGGTTGAGCAGATCCAGATGGAAATCATGACTAACGGACCCGTGGAGGCTGCCTTTACCGTCTACGCCGACTTCCCACACTACAAGTCTGGTGAGTCATCAGAACTACTTAAGGTCTCATGCCTGAATTGGTCCACGTGTTGATGCCCAAAGAGTGCGGGCTAAAAAAATAATTGGGCCCCAAAGGCATGTGTTTCAGTCGATCATAAATTACCTTCGATCGATCCCACCTGATATACATTTGAGATGGAAGCTTGTTCATGTCTGACAG
Organism: Branchiostoma lanceolatum; assembly: GCF_035083965.1. Taxonomy (NCBI): domain Eukaryota; kingdom Metazoa; phylum Chordata; class Leptocardii; order Amphioxiformes; family Branchiostomatidae; genus Branchiostoma; species Branchiostoma lanceolatum. The sequence goes on from NC_089739.1 coordinate 10,509,630, forward strand.
GATAAGGCAGGAAAGTTTCGGCATCCAAGCGATTGTCGGACTTACACGCCTTTTAGACCTGAGTACTACGGTCAGGCTCAATCGGCACCAGAGAGCCTTTTGCGGCTAGTTGGTAATTTCAGATTTAAATGCCATTAAATATCGCTTCCTCAGGTTATATTTTGTTGACATTTTTTTCATCGTCTAAAGAACGTGTGTGCTTGCAATAGAAAGTAAAACATCTCCAGAAACTCTGTATTTTATTGAAATTACGGCCATGAAAGGTTCGTGTTTTAAGTTTATTTCCTATGGGACGGCCTAATTGCCGTGTGAGACCTTAAAACGACTTCGCAATAACCAGGTTGGCAAAATTTGTTGACCGCCAGAAGATTGCCGTTTTTTTAGAATTGCCACAGATACTTGTTTTGCCTGAACATCTTCAATTTCAAACATTGGCCGATCCCTAAAAAATTGTATTGCAGAAGGAAAATTCCTTTTTAGAGTTTGCATGGCAAGCTGTTTTTCCTGCTGTGTGACAACGGCTTTAAAGAATTGGCCAATGAGACTGAAGGACACATTAATGCAATTATGTAATGTAATTTAGCAGTCATGTTCTCATTGGGTGATTTACATGTCCAGGAATCATCACCAGTCTGGAGATAATATAAACTGCTGTTGACCAATCAGAATCTGCAATAAACATACAATGTATGTGGAATATGGTGTCAAGTCTGTCTTAACTGATCCCATTGGCTGATTTTCGTACAGGTGTATACCAGCACGAGTCTGGCGCTGAGCTTGGCGGACATGCCGTCAAGATTATTGGATGGGGAACTGAGGGCAGCACCCCTTATTGGCTGATCGCCAACAGCTGGAACAGCGACTGGGGCGATATGGGTAAGGAATATACGGCTGCACATTCGTAAACAATTTAACATCAGGACTAGTACACATATAGCTACATTATACAGTAATAGAGGTTTAGTACAGGTCCCAATATGTTATTACTGTAATTCTTGTTTCTTTCACAATAACTTTATGTTCTGTTTTCACGGTCACCTCTGTACCGGGAACATCACCGTGAAAAAATCTGTTGTTATTATTTATGATTCCTTCACACATCCATTCTGTATATCACTTGCGGCCATTGTGAAGTTAAAGCTCAGTGAAAATGTCCATTTTCCTTATACCGTGAAGTTTTGCTACTGTCAAGATAAAGTGAATTACAGTATTAGCTTAAATAGATATTACATTTCTAACTGGGAAGAAACAACCGTAGAAGTAAACCGCAATTACAATGTAGATTAGGATGGATACAAGGTTAGTTCATGTCTGTTTATTGATCAATTATAGATCCAATTTCCTTTCAAAATGCTGATAAGGTGCATTTCTTAGTAATAATTTTATTTGCAAGTTCTTGCTCAAGGGCTAATTGCAACATGAAACAATACTTAGCAAGGGTATACTGTGCTGATAGTGCGAGTTAACAATGTTGACAAGGTTAGTAACCTGTACTTGTGACTGAACAATCCAGCACCTAAAGACTAACTTGTGATCTTGACTCTTGACCGATAACAGTGAAATGAGATGAATAAACAATCTGATGTAACTTAGACATTCAGAAATACATATGCAGCACTAATGCTTGGTTAGTTCACACTGCCATGGTAATAAAAGAGCGTGTAGTGTGGCATTAATGCTGCATTAGATAACAGTTTGGCAAGGGTACTACACCCTACGCCATTGTACCAGTTTGTACCTGACGATTATTTTTCTTTCCGCAGGATTCTTTAAGATCCTCAGGGGTCAGGACGAGTGCGGTATCGAGAGGGACATCGTCGCTGGCGAGCCGCGTCTCGACTAGTCAGGCAAAAGTCTGCCACGCCACGCCCACCATCAGAACCATATCATTGGTCACTTAGTGATAATCCAACTGTACCTGCTTGCATTTCTTACAAGAACCACTGGTGTTTCTACTACTAGTACTTGGAGTACTTTTCTACCGACCACAAAGTTTTATGTGGAAGAATAATTGCTGCTGATGAGAAAAATTAAGAGAATTTAGAAAATCCGCTTGATTACAAGAATTTGTCTAGAAATTTGATAAAATTTTAAGGATTGTAATGAATATATGAAAGGGTTTGAAATTATTCACTTTCTTAAAGGATTTAGTTGATACGTAAAATATTTCTACATTTTCATACATATGTAAGTACACTTGATAGAAATATGTTGAAGAGTTGATTTTTAGGTCTTCTTTTGGTGTAGGTTTTTCTAGCCTTATATACACCGCAGAAAAAGATATACCATGATGATTTTCTTTCTATTTACTGAACTACTCTAAATGCAGTTATTCATAGTTTCGATGGTAAATTTAAGACTTATGCGCAGAGCGCTAAGCAGAATCTTTGAAGATGCTGAATCAATTTCTTCTGTACTTTCTGAGAAGCTTTTTTGCAACGGGGACATGTAAATTTTCTTCCATTGAGCTGGAATAAAGAGCCTTAATCAAAAAGTTGTGTTGTTTGCTAATACATTAATTTGATACATGTATGTAAGATATGTAAGATCATCAATTAGGTGAAGCATGGTTCTTTTTCAAGCAGCTAGACAAGTGGTAGTGCAATACGGCTCGCGATAAGGGCCAAGCACAACCGGTCATCCCCTGCACTCATCTCGATGTTGGGGGTCTTTAACAAATCTAAAGCGGTCTTTTTAAAATGCAACATCAGTAATCCGACACTTTTTAGACGTTCAGATGTTCGAAATATATTTTGAAAGGCATTCATAACACATGTACAGTTTCGTTTTGATGTGTTGGCTGATACATGTACAGCCCACTTGTATTAGGAAGCATCAATAAAAGACTGGCAAAGATGACCAGTATAGAAGTGAGAGCTGAGAGGGTCCAAAAACATTATTTGCACTGTGAAAAAGGAAAACCCCAAAAGAAGAAAAGACATAATTTATTAAATACATTCTTAATTTATTTGTGCATAATAGACCATTGCCGGTACTCTCCAAGTAGAGGTACCGGCAGAGGTGTTGGTTGGTGACATAAAGAAAACGGGACAAAATAGAAAGCCCGTCAAAAACCAGCCAGACCCACTCCTCTGCTTGGATAGTACCTTGCCGGGACTAATTATAATTATTAAAGCTTTTACCACCAAATGCTAGTATGTTAATCTTTCTATTCAACTGATGTATTCCTAGCATGTTGATAATGTCAATCAAATTACCAACGTAAAGCAGTGGTATAATACAGGATATCCTTTAAATGGCCTTAATTTACAAAAATAAATTAAGGAACTTCTTATCCGTTACCTTTTTTGTTTATTTTAGAACATATTTTAGAATGCTTTAGTCATTACCTTGTGTTTAAATATTTAGAACTTAAGAATATTCCTGATGCTTCCGTTATAATGTAAACATCATTCTCTTCATTGACACAGGACGGTCGGACGGACGCCCAAGACGTCTGAGTTTCATTGTATTTTTCCAGTGGTAACAATTAAATTATATTACTCTATTGCTGACCTGGACATAAAAAAACATGTGTAATATTTCAGTAATTGTTTCCAACCTAAGTCATAACATTCTCCTCATCAAACACTTTTTAAGGGAATCTGTAAATTTTGTTATCATTGGCTCATCATCATCATCATTCATTACTTGGTTGAGAAAAAATTGCCACAATGCAGCTGATTGTAAAACTATTGACGTTAATAATAGGTTATCAAAATTACAGAAATTTCAAGAATTATGAATTTATGCAAATCGTCTGCCAATTTTACAGGAAACAAGGTTTTCAATATGTTGAATCAATTCCATAACAAATGTAGAACTTTAAAATAATGGAAGATCTTAATGTTTTTAAACTTTAATCGATTCCATCCATTTCAAAATTGATCATTGCTGTCGCTAGTAGTAGTACATGTAAGTCCCATTCTAAGATGTTGAATTCCTTGGACATAGATTAAAGATTGTGAGATTGTATTATCAGTGCCAGTCCAGGTAGTGTTCATATATCCAGTGTATCTGCGTCCAGTATTGCCATGTCATAGCGGCTACCACCAGCACACATGACACATGTAGGGGTGAAAGGGTGGTCTGGATTGTGAGGGCGTTGTGCTTTGTCTCTGTCAGCTGTCGAATTGTTTCCACTATCTCCATGGTGACACTATAGGATGGGTCCTGCTGGGACATCTTGCTGAAAATCTGAAAAAAAAGCACAAAGCTGCATCACCTATTTTCAATAAATGGGACATAATTTGCATAGTTGATCACTATCTCCATGGTGACACTGTAGGATGGGTCCTGTAGCGACATCTTGCTGAAAATCTGGAAAAAAACAGCACAAAGCTGCATCACCTATTTTCAATAAATGGGACATAATTTGCATAGTTGCTCACTATCTTCATGGTGACACTGTAGGATGGGTCCTGTGGGGACATCTTGCTGAAAATCTGCAAAAAAAGCACAAAGCTGCATCACCTATTTTCAATAAATGGAACATAATTTGCATAGTTGATCACTATCTCCATGGTGAGACTGTAGGATGGGTCCTGTGGGGACATCTTGCTGAACATTTGCCAATAAAAGCACAAAGCTGCATCACCTATTTTCAATAAATGGGACATAATTTGCATACTTATGCCTTTCAACTAGGAAACGGATGTCTTTTATTGGTCTACTTGCAATGTTCATTTAGAGTGCACATGATAGAACATACTATGTTTAATCCCCTCTTTCGTTTTAACATTTTGCATTAAATTTAGTTTAAATGATGTTCGTTGGGTGTATATTGAAAATGAAGAAAAATTCATTTCAAAGGTCAAAAGTGTACGATTTTCTGGAGTTTGTATTGACTTCCCTTGCAAAAACTATCTTACAGAAAAAAAAACTTGAGAAACTTGCATGTTCAAAACTACTTTTTACCTCCTCACAAAAGGGCCTCATGATGCCCCTAAAGTTCTCCATGTTTGTTGCGTTGATCATCATCTTCACAGCCTCTCCCTTCCTGATCTTCACAACACCCTGGAACACTTTGGGGTTGTTGTAGCAACGGGCCAAGGTTGCTATGGCCATCACCTAGGCAACAGGAAAATGACTGAATCTGATTCAAAGTTATGGTTGACAAACATATTATAACTTTATATATCATCTAGTTTCAAGCTCAGCGAGACCAGTATTAAAGAGTAGGTATGAACAATCAGAGGCCTGGACATACATGCCCAAAGTGTGGGCTTCTTCAAGTACAAACACTGTTAAGACAGATCAGAGCATTTTTAGGACACAAGCTTTTGAAAAGTGCAATTCTGCTTTTCAATAACCGACTATCATTTCACATAACATATCAAAATCGCGATCTTTCTCTAAAACTTGCCTTGCATGTATTTTAGCCCCTCTAAAGAATAAGATAACTGAATGCTACCATTGCAGTCGAATTGAACATTGCACAACTCAAATCTTTTAGTCATTGTCAAAAATTGTCTTACCTGGGGTATAGCGCAGAAGTTGAAGACACTTTGGTTACGTAGCCTTGACATGTACTTCATTACATCAGGCACATGTAGCAGGGCATTCGTCACCAGCTCATTCAGACACCACAGGGCATTCTGGGACATCTCAGATTGTCTGAAGTCAGACAGCTTTTTGGCATATTTACTCCAAACCTGTAAAAAAGTAGAAATACCTATTTCTCAATCATTTCTTCTTTCATAAACTATTTGTTCATTCATTTGATACCTTCTGCTACCACCTGTACTGGTGCTACCCAATCAGTCTTTAAAAAGTTAAGCCACATTCTTACCTCCTGCATTGAGATTCATGCCCTGGAAAAGTCCATTATAAAGATTATACAAATCATTCTGAGCTGTAAAACTCACTGACAAAAACCAACCAATCACTGGGCTGAAAAACAATTAAAGAAATATTGACTAATCACCGGGCTGCTAGACTAAGAAAGACCAGCCAATCACTGGGCTGCAATGACAAATGAGACCAACCAATCACTGGGCTGCAATGACAAGAAAGACCAACCAATCACTGGGCTGCAACACCAAACAATCACTAAGCTGCAAGACAAAAGAAATATCAACCAATCACAGACTGTACAGATAATTAAATCACCTGTCTTGGCCAGAACTCCCTCCCATCCACCTGGTCCTCCAAGTAGTCCCTGATGATGTTAGTTTTCTGTAGAAACAGACCCATGGAGTTGGCCAGGTCTGTATCTTCTCCCACCAACTGGTCCTCGAACTCTGACCCAGAGAACAGTCTGGATAGTCCGATGCCTACCAGTCCCGCAACGTAGTGACAGTACTGCACAGAGCAAAAAAAAGTTGTCACAAAGTTTTCATAGCCTAAAATTTATCTGAAAACGAGGCTTTAATTTGCTGAATTCTGGGGAAACGTCAATGGTGTACTGCAATCCCTCTATAATACATTGTAAAATATAGAAAATATGAAAGAAAAGATGATGTCATAATATCATATCAAGTTTATACTTTGTTCAAATGGAAAACATTTACCTATGTGAGATGATCTAATTTTAACTGTCTTCCTCAGAATTCAAGTGGCCAATTACAATCGTCTATTTCAGGTGACATTATGGACATATGACATCAGTAACTGGTCATAGCTACTAGGAAAGCAAACTCAGAGTAAAAGATAATTGAGTTTTCCCAATCTGCACACAATGCTATTATTAGGCTCCTTCCCAGAGAGTTACATAATATAACAGCCCCAAATTTTCACATTTGACTTATGCTTAATGTTTATCAAGAATGTGTCGTCATTAGGATGAGAATAGGAACTTTTTAAACACACCATTTTTTAAAAAGGATATTTCCATCCTTCAGGTGTAAATGAGTACCTAGCTTCGGTTAGGGACGTCCCTCGGATAGGACGTTAAATAGAGGTCCCGTATTTGGGAAGAGCCACACCCTGCACACGTCAAAGAACACACCACACCTTTCGAAAAAGAGTAGGGGCATTCCCCAGTGTGCGATGGTCCAAACCTAATAGTCTGGTCAGTTGACATCTTGAATAGGTGATAGTCACCTGTTAATAAGTTTATGTCAGTCCTTCCACAAATGTGGTAAAACTGAATAAATAAATTAAAAAAGATAAATGAATAAATAAATAAGAATACCTTATCCCAGTCTGCCAGTGTATCAACATCACTTCTCTGTACAAACTCTGCCATGCCTGCCCCCATCCTTCTACAGATATCAGAGATCACTTCCTGGTACAGGGGCTTCAGCTTCCGGAACTCCTGAGAAATCTAAAAATACAACTTTTTTGTTAAAATTCCTTCGTTCTTTCCTTTGATATTCAAAATTTTCAAAAGGCATTCATCTAAAATGAAAGCAAATACGCACTTCCACTATAAAACAAAACTGGCCATCAATTTATTCCTTTGGGTAAAGATAAAGGAAAAAGTTACTAGTACATAGAAATGTATCTTATGTCAGTATTGACAGACAATCAACCGGATAGAAAGTCAGCATGTGATTCTCATGATGTTGTTCTCTTGAAGTATAGCATGTCACCAGAACCTAAGCCTTTGTCAAGAAACTTATGATGGAAGCTATTAGTACAAGGTTGAACAAGAACAATGCAGCATTTGTTGCCTGAACTAAATCCTCATTTAATGTAATGGGTGTACATAAACTCAGTGACATTACAGCTTTATATGATCCAAAGATTTCTCATTCCTGGTCTTGCATTTACAAGGCTTAGGCCACACCAATCTTATTTCTTGGTTAACAGATTTTTATTTTCGAAAAAAAAATTTCGAAAAAAAAAAATCATTCTTTTTCTAAAAATTTTTTTTTGGGAAAATAAAAATTTGTCAACCAAGAATTTAAATTAGTGTGGCCTTAAGTTAAAAGAAAACATTGCAACTCACAGTTGGGAAATCTTCGAGAACCATTTTGTCTTTCTCATTGCTGTCCATGAACCTCCATGCTGGGTCCTGTAGATAGGTGTAGAAATTATGCAGCATGTCCAGTTTGGTGTCCAGTGGAATGGTCATGTCATCTTCTACTGTGTCCAGGGCTCTCAGGACCAGGTAGAATATACACACCGCATCTCTGGAAGAAAAGTTTGTAAAAATGCACATTATATTAAGATACTGTGTACAAAAATTAACTGCAATGACCTATAATACACTCAACACAAATAGTTTGGAAACTGAAGTTTTGTAAATTATATCTTAGTTATATGAAACTTTACTTTAAGTTCAGTAGAAAAAAAGGTGGAAAATTGGATTTCCAAGATGGCCGCCTTGAAATCCGGAAACTGAAGTACCCAATGTGAACTGACCAGTGTTGAATGTATACCAATTTATCAGTTTTATGGTACTATTAGTATCAGATTATATCATAACCACTTGATTAGTTTATAATCCTTTTGCAATGATACCATATGTTTTGTGATCCTATGTTCAAGGACCAATTGCCAGAGCTGATTGTATGGGGTATGAGACCCGCGGAGGCTGGTATAGCCTACTCGGAATCATTGTTGAGCAAGGGATAGAGTCACCCGCTGCATAGTCCAGAAATGCACCCGTCAGCAATGGATTGTACTTCTGATCATCCTTTGAGAGCTGAGTTAGCCCTCCTTATGTAGCTTCGCTTCAGGCTTCTAGCTAGGATTTATAGCTAGACAAGGGGTCCAAAAATGGGGGTGAGGGGTGGTGATACTATGATGTGGGGGTTAGGTGTGTTCTAGTCTTATCATACTTTTGGCAGACCATTTTAAGCACTAAAAACTGCTTGTTCCTTCTCAGTGTCTCCCAATGGGGTCTATGGATTAACAATTTTCTAGCATTTCAATCAGTTTTCAGACTGTCCCAGTGTCTGGTATGACACTGTACAACAGTAACCTGTGTCTGTAATTATCAGGGAAACAGGGGGTCCTCTGTGCGCGTCCAGCTGAAAAAGGGGGCGCCCAATTTCCTTGTTATTTTGGTATCATGCGTCCAATTGACGCATTGACGCATGCCTAGCTAGAAGCCTGCTTTGCTTGGAGCTTGCTTGTCGGCTTTGCTGCGGGTCAGTGCAGTTGCTTGGGTTACTTTGGCACCCAATCCCTTGGCCTACCACTTATGGTCATATGTGGTGGACTAACCTGAGGTCACCATCCAGAGCTTGAGTGACGGCGGCAAAACTGCGGCTGGTCTGGTTCAGGTACTGATAACAGGTGCGCATGCTCGGGCACATCTGGTCCTACAGAAATAAAAGGTTGAACATTTTAAGTTTTAGCTTATTGCAAGTTCTTGTCCGTAGGCTAATTGCAAGTGTAACAGTGCGGGTTCAAGCGCCTCCAACTGACCAGTCTAACTGGTCGCGACCTTTCAGCCTAGTGGTTAAGGCGTGCGTGCCTGTGATCTTGGCTGCTGGTTTCGGCGCGGGTTCGAATCTCGGTTGGGATTACTGACATTATAGTATTGACTCTACTCTACTCTACTCTACTCTTGGCTTAGCTCTACTCTACTCTACTCTACTCTACTCTACTCCACTCTACTCTACTCTACTCTACTCTACTCTACTCTACTCTACTCTAAGTTCTACTCTACTCTACTCTACTAGTACTCTACCCTATAAATGTGAAATCTTAGTACAATGTTACTTCACAGTAAAGTTGGAACGATTTTACCACTAAACAGCTTAAAGATGAACACTTAAGACCGTCCGACACAAGAGATGAAAGTATTTCGTTTAGAAAGGATTAATATTTTAGTACCAAGGCCATGACCGAAACACTACTCACGTAATGACATTTCGTCTGGACTGTTTCGCATCCTCCTAGCTTGAATTTCAGCAGCGAATAAATCTCTTCCGGGTGTCCCGCTAGCGCAGAACGCATGAGATCCATTTTGGATCGTCTTGCTGACTTTAGAAATGCAAAAAAGGGCCAAGAAACGCTGCTTTCTGCTTCCTAAACTTGGCTAGAAAGTCTGACCCATATGATGAGTAGAGGAAAACCTGGTTATCGGGTCTGCATTGTCATTGGTCGAAAATCCCACCTGAGGAAGTCTTGACCAATCAGAGACGCCGATAGGATAAGGTGATATAGAGCGCTCTTGTTCCCAGAAATCACCCTATTCGTAAAAATGCTTTGAGATGACAAACATTGGTTTATTTGAACGTATAGAACTTTGAGATATATCGTAGTTATTTTGAGTCCTTTAAAAAAGAGATATACGCCTTGAAAATTTGCGAACAAAGCAAAATACATGCAAAATCCTGGATACGAGTCTTACAGATGTAACCACTATAACGATGAGATGTGACATATTTATATTTACTTAAATATTGCAAGACTATTTCTTATTTTTGATATTTTTGTTAGAAAAATTGTAAATTAAATAGTTTGAAGTTAAATTTTGGCCTTTTAGTCCAATGGTGATTATGCATTAAAAGGCACACTTCTTATTAATTTTAATTTCACCCTGTATCATAATGGTTGACTCCAAATTGAAACGTCACACTGCCGCCATCTTGGCAGTTGCGCAAGGCGGAGAAATCTGCCTTCTGAAAAATTGTTTCCATTATTTCTATTTTTGGCTTCTTTTATGCTCAAACCTATTAGATCACCTTGTGCAATATATACCCAACCACCTGTAAGTCGCATCTCACTCATTATGGAAAAGGACTAAGAGATCTTTGGACGTTTTTTTCTCAGGTTTGTTACGACTGCCCTCCCCCTTTTGCTTCGGTTGCAAGTGCAGACTCGGCAAATTTTGTACATATTTTTTGCCAAACTGTGCGAATCGACAGCCTTTGTATACATTTTTGTACAGATTCTAGAGTGTATATATTGTAGAGAAAATATATCGAAACGATGGAAGGTTCGGGTTTAGCGGTTCTAGAGCCTAGCCCGGTTGCAGGGCCCGTACCTGTTCCGGCGCCGGTTCCGACAACAAACGCCTGGACGGCCAGGAAAGCGGCGAGTACAAGTCCGTGGAACACTACTGGCCAAGCGCCGACGCCTTGCTCTCTCACGGATGTGATGAGCGAAGAACTGGCCAAGGAACTACACGAAGAAGAAAAGGGGACTTTCCAGAAGCTAGCTGTTGGCAGGTTTGTACATTTTGTTCTAGTAACGTTATGCTAAAATGCCATGTTATAATTTGTTTACGTGTCCTTATAGTGTTAACAATAATGAATATTTCATAAACAAAAACGAACAGCGATGGGTCCTAAAACTGTTTCACAACCAGCAACCACATGACATAATACACCAGTTCCTGTAAACCCGATATGTGTACTAGTAGCAAATTTCACAGTACCAAAGAAATGATGAGTTTGTAGAATTATCTTTGAGTCCTCTGTTGAAATAATAATAGTACAGTTGTAACATAATTTGGTAACACAAGGTCATGCTGAACACATCGAAGTTGAAAACTTCTTCCACGTAACCACATATGTATGCCAAGAAATTGGCAATTACTGACATGTATCGGGTCAAAGCAGACAGTAAAGTTTGGACCATCGCACCTCGGGACATGCCCTTGCTCTTTTTCGAAAGGTATAGTGGGTCCTTTAACGTGCTTGGGGTGTGGCTGTCCCCAAACACAGGAACTCCATTTAATGTCCTATCCGAGGGACCTCCCTAACCTAGGCTAGGTACTCATTTTATTAGACCTGAGCGAAGTGAGGAAAGTCGTGTAAAGAGCCTTTCCCAAGGACACAAGATCCGTGACAGGACTGAATTTGAACCGGGGTCAAACACATTGCCATTACGCCACGCGACCCCACCCGACCCCCAAAATACCACTGTTGTTGAAAAATTGAAAATTTACAGCCTCCTTTCCCCCCATGCATTCTAATTTGGTATTGTATCCTTTATTTCAGTGGTTCAGACTTCCTGACTGCCCAAACAGATGACCTAGACGTCAGTGATGACCTTCTGCTAGCACAAATGTTACAGAGGGAGTTTGACCTTGAACATGACCAGATGCTGCGGATGGAAGAGAGGAAGGTCAACGGAGACAGCAGAGGTGAGCACCAAGTGTCGTTATCACTACCTACTAGGGGTGGATACCGGTTCGCTGGACCTGATTCGGACCTTTATAACATCCAAGAACCGAGGCCCAAAAACCTGAAAGAAAAAATCTGAGTCCCCAAAAACCTGAACAAATAGAAATATATTTGTCTCTTTTGTTTGATAAAAAGTGTTAACAGTTTTGCAGGGCTCTCCCCAGAAATTTTTAGGGGAGTGGTGCTCCCATTTTTAAGAGAGTGCGCGAAGCGCCCTAAAGTCGCGCGCAGCGCGACCAGGAGGGGGGGAGAGGTTTGGAGAGGGGGGGGATTCCCCCCCTTTCGAAATTAGAAGCTATTGCATTTTGGCCATCTTAATTGCAATTTGAGGCCTTCTCCTGGAACTTGAGCTGTGAATCTTACAGAATAAAGAGACAGAAAATCTGTTGCATTTTGCCTTTATAAATTGCAATTGGAAGCTTTCTCCTGCAACTTAGGCTGTGAATGTTACAAACTAAAGATAGGATCAGAAGATCAAGCCCAAATTGTTTTAAATTATGATTAGGTTATTTTAAAAAAATTATTTTAAAAAAAAGTAATGACTATTCATACAATTATGTAATGAATTTGAAATAAGAATTAGAAATTTATGCCAGTAGAACATTATTCATTAGTATAACGTTAGAGCACATTGCTATTTATTTAGTAAAATGCCCCGCCAAACTTCGTCCAATTCCACCTGGTTTGGAAGGGTATACCAGGAAAATTAACCGAATGTTGCCATCAGATCAGAAAATGCTTGGTTAATTTTTCAAAATCAATAATGTTACAATCACCCCAAAACTGCTCCAGTTATCGTCACAAAATTTGATCCATGCCGAAACTGTGTTAGGGGATTTCCCGCCATGTGATCACGTGATGTCTTGCATAAACCAATCAGAGCACATGTTTTCATGACGCCGACCAATCAGCGCTTAGATTCATGCATATCAATGAGTAAACAAGATGGCCGCCGGATTGCCGCTAGCGAGGGTAATTTGAAGTCAACCCCCGGCGTGAAATGCGACTTGTCTACGCTACCAAAGCAGAATTTTCACGGGAAAACAATGAAAGGAATAGATTCTCCGCCGAATGCGACCACAAATGACGGCAAATCGGGCAAATCACAACGTAGGGGCTGAAATGCTCGGCCGAAAATCGTGTTTTCCTTCACGTATTTTTGCTGGCTTTCTCTGATTGAGTCTTGAAAAAACAGGTTTTTAAGGAGATCAATGCATGTCACAGGCACCGATATCCATTGCTTGCAAGCATAACAATGACAAGAAACAAAGGAGTGTGATTACCCAACGGTAGGTGGCGTCCCCACGCCCGTAAGTACAATACAAAGCCAAACTTGTGGTGACTGTGTTACGATAATAATTTTCCGATTTCTCGGCAAAGTATGTAACTGTTATGTAGCGGTCGGGAGTTAATACTAGTCGGGAGTATCGACGCCGATCCAATTTTTCGCTATTTTTTATCTACAAAAATACAAAGAAAAGACCCTAAATTTGAAAATTTTGGGAGAGGCGCTGGGAATTTTGGGAGAGGCGCAGCGCCCTTGCACCATTGCATAGGGAAAGCCCTGGTTTTGAGTCTCCCCTCTGACAAAAAAGGCATTTAATTTAAATGTTACAATTATTTTAAATTTTAAAATAAGTGCAACATTCAAATAAAAGGCATTTGACTCCCAAAATAAGTGCAACATTCAAATAAAAAGCGAAATAATTCAAATATCAAACACAGGTTTATCTTGAAGTTGAAAGTCTTCTCACCAAGAAACTTTTATAGTCCTGTGTGTCAGTATCAATTCTCTATATATGCTTAATATTGGTCTAATGAAACAAAACATGAACTGGACAGGATCAGGTCCAGGTTCAGGTCCGGACCTGAACCTAAATCTCTGGACCTAAACTTGGACTTGGACCTTATCAAGCCGAACCGGTATCCACCCCTACTGTCTACTCATTCTGGAGTCATAAAATCAATCATTATCTAATTGAGTGGTTAGCACTCTAGCCTCTGGAACTAGAAGCCGCGAGTTCGATCCCAGCTGTGTCGCCAACATGCGCCCTACCGGAAACGGTCGCAGACCTTAGAACGGGACATTAAGCTGCGGTCCAATATCCATTGCGCTTGTCGAGAATAGCTTAGACTAAGGGATTTCCCTGGTACAATGAACCTGTAAATATCGTGCATGGCGTCTGTCTTCTCCGTCAAGACCAGTGGAAGATTAGCTCTTCAACACAAATCTTTACGCTAAGCCCGAGCGAGGTTGGAACCCCTGTCCTTTGGATCCATTTTGAGAAACTATTTGCACTCTCCTTTTTCTACAGTGACCATCTCGTTTGAGAACTACCGCATGGTTCACCCTGCTGAGACAGAGGACAGCAGTGAGAGTGATGAAGACCTGGAGGATGCTTGGGACCACGGTACTGAGAATTTATCCACTTCTCTTCTTAACAAAACTTATTTCATTGACAATGATCTGTATTTGCACATTCCTGACAACATGGGCTAAATGCAGTATAGCATGTAGTTTCAATATTACATGAAATGTATAATTAAGTTCACTTCACAGCATAGACTGAGACATGGACTCCCTATTAATAGTTTGGTTTTGCAAACTGTTTTGTTTTAGTGTTATGGATAAAACAAAGATGACGGCCTTCTGGCTACGATAATCACATGCAAGATAGTCTCCGCCTTTTAAAACACGAAGCTCCTCCCCCAAGAGCACGATCTGGATAGACACCCTTGATTATCCCAGACGCGCTCAGCTGGAGCACATCCTGGATATCCCAAACCTGCACTCATGGCTTGGGACGTGTTTGGGATATCCCGAAACTGCTCCAGAGCGTGTTTTCGATATGGAGAGCGGTTTTTGGATACAACAGGGGGGAGCAGTGTGGAGTTTGTGGATGAAATGGGGCATTCTAAGGCTTTCTGAAGGGAAAGAATTACTGTCAGACTGGTCACAGTTGAAGACTGTGGTCAGTGTGGCCACATGTGACATACATGTAGTACTTGTAGCATCCCTGGTCAATACGAATTTTGGCAACACTTCAGGGGCAAGCCTAAGGGTATAGTATAATTATGCTTGTCAGAGGATCTGTTCCCCAGAGTAACTTACTTTTATATGCCCACAGAGTAAGCGTTAATAGGTGCCTGTGGTATTTAACAGACGGCGCATTAAGACACTGGCCGCAACCAGCCGAACGTGTGGTCAGGAAAATATATACAATGCGGGAACTATGTCACCACCACTGTGTGAGTGTCTGTGGGGTTTAACAGACGTCGCATAAAGAAACTGGCCACAACAAGCCAAACGTGTGGTCAGGAAAATATATATATATACAAAGCGGGAACTATGTCACCGTAATTGTATTAGGTGTCTGTGGTATTTAACAGACGGCGCATTAAGACACTGGCCACAACCAGCCGAACGTGTGGTCAGGAAAATATACACAATGCGGGAACTATGTCACCACCACTGTATGAGTGTCTGTGGGGTTTAACAGACGGCGCATAAAGAAACTGGCCACAACAAGCCAAACGTGTGGTCAGGAATATATATATATACAATGCGGGAACTATGTCACCGCAATTGTATGAGCGTCTGTGGGATTTAACAGACGGCGCATTAAGACACTGGCCACAACCAGCCGAACGTGTGGTCAGGAAAATATACACAATGCGGGAACTATGTCACCACCACTGTATGAGCGTCTGTGGGGTTTAACAGACGGCGCATAAAGAAACTGGCCACAACAAGCCAAACGTGTGGTCAGGAAAATATATATATACAATGCGGGAACTATGTCACCGCAATTGTATGAGCGTCTGTGGTTTTTAACAGACGGCGCATTAAGACACTGGCCACAACCAGCCGAACGTGTGGTCAGGAAAATATATACAATGCGGGAACTGTGTCACCGCAATTGTATGAGCGTCTGTGGGGTTTAACAGACGGCGTATTAAGAAACTGGCCACAACCAGCCAAACGTGTGGTCAGGAAAATATATATATAGACAATGCATAGACAATGCGGGAACTATGTCACCACAATTGTATGGTGGTGCATGAAGAACTGGCCACAACCAGCCAAACGTGTGGTCAGGAAATTATACAAAATACGTCACTGCAGTTGTACCACAACCAGCCAAACAAGTGGTCAGGAAAATATGTACAATACGGAAACAGAGGGCAACGTAGCTGTGTGTCTGTTTGATATAGCGGACGACAACTAAAGAAACTGCATTATAAAAGCCAAACTCGCGACCAGGAAGGTATGTACAGTAAGAAAAAACGATTTCGTAACTGTATAATTGCCTAGGCGATTTAACGGAGCGGGCGGGTGGGTTGTCAAGCGTTCTGTTCGCGGGATTGGACTTAGAGCAAGTGTGTGCGGCCTGCTAAGGGTCTGGCGCTACAATGAATAAATGCCTCGTGTACAGAGACCACCCGCAGGAGTGTCAGACAGATAGCTTAGTAACTATGGCAACTGTCTGGGACTACGTGGGAAATGGTTCGTTCTCGCTTCACGTCAGAAACCCGGCTTTGCCATGCAGTTTTGCCGGGCAAATGGCTTTCTGACTTCCAGCTTGTCTTAGCTAGTTCACACTTAATCAACCACAGAGACCACATGTGTTTGGCGGTATATACAACCTTATATTCTGGTGCACACAAACAATGGTACAGCATCAACACGTGCGACGCATGGGGTAAGACAGAAATTGTCTGGAATACATTGCCAAAAGTCTTATGCCCAGAACCCGGCCAATATACACGCCTAACTGCGTGGTAGACCGGCATCCAGACCGCGCGTGGAGAGGCTTGAATGCTTGATATGTTTCCACAAGAGGGTATAAGTAACAGGCCAATCGGGCACTAATTGTGCCGTACTACAAGGGAAAGAAAATTTTGGGACGGAACATTCTTAGATACATTTCAGCTTGCGATCTAAAATCCCCCGGATACTTTTGTAGTATTGTAGATTTCCCATGTCGGACAGATGTATTCCGTCGGGTTGGTAGTTATGGGGGTTACATCGCCAAAGTCGTCTGTGGTCCCACACTGTGACCTTGGGGTAATCCTTGACTAAATCCTTCAATATGTCCGAGAATTTCTGGAGGCGCGTAGGAAAGTCAGGCATGTTAGGTGGGTTCACTGGCCGGCATAGGGGTGCGCCTAGTATGACAGATTGTACTGCCTGGATGTTTTGAAGGGAAAACGCCAGGCCGGCGAGGTTTTGGGCTACAAGCTCAGGGCTTAATGCCCGATTTGACAAGTCAACGACACCAAGCTCTACATAAACTATATCATACGGAAAATCTCGGATGTAGGGCAGTAGACGAGACCTATAGCGTGGAATGTTGCAGCCTGGAATGCTATAGAAGTCCACGCAGGCCCTTGATAACCAAAAATCCCGCGAAACCGCACGACCGGCCTGAGTCGTAGTTCTTGCACGGATAAAAGCCTCTAATCGTCTAATGAACGAGTGTCCAGAGATAAGGACCGATCTATGACCGTCGTCCATTTGACTCAAAAGATAGAACTCACCGCGTAGTCAGTAGCGGGTCTGCAGGGCACGGTGATGTCTCCCGGGCCGGAATGCGGCACTGCGCCGGGATGCGGGACTGGAGGGCACGGTGATGTCGGGCCGGCAAGTTGTTCCAGTAGACCGGAATGTCAAGGTTTCAGTTCACGAGATTGAGCAGTGAGAAAGGCGGATCCCGGCAGAAGTAGTCCGAGTTGTCAAGCACTCTGTTCGCAGAAGTAGTCCGAGTTGTCAAGCGTTCTGTTCGCGGGATTGGACTTAGAGCAAGTGTGTATAATCAGGGCATGGGGGCACAGCACCCTTCTTTCCCTCTTTTCAAAACGACCCTGTTTTTTTTTTTTTGCGACGCCTGAGGGGCAAGCCTAATAGTATACTTTATTTTCTTTTGTAGATAAACCTGTGACTGTACCCAAGCGAGGGTACACTGGCAGAGGACAAAACATGGTCACCAAACATGACGCCAAGATCTGTGGCCAGAAAAACTCAGCTAGGATGATGCAGGTTGGTGCTGTAGTGTCTAACATAAATTAAATAAGATAATTTTCTACTAATAACTATGGACACTTCATAGCCATCAATGTGTGTGAACGTAAGTTTGTAGCTTTGATCATTATGCACATGGAAAAAGTAGTTTCCTTGCAGTGTTATATGTGCCAAAATGCTGTATTTTGTCTTAGAAAAAAATCATATTAAGGGCAATAAATTTGATGACGTCATCCATATGGTCCAATAATCAGATTTAGAATTCTTTCATGACCAGCTATTAATATTCAGTACTACAACAGTTCTTTCTCAATTCACTAGTGACAAAAATGGAAAGTCAAAATGCCAATTTAGCCAGGGAGGAGACATTAAAGGCATCCAGAGTATTTTATGAGGCTTGAAACTTGAATTAGAAAAATCAAATTTCTAAGTCATTCCTACACATAGTAAGTTCAATAACACTATATCATCACATATCGAAATTGATTTAGCAAAGATCCGATGTCGTTGTGTGGTGAGAACTTATAGAATATTCAAGCCCTAATAGACAGATCCTGTCTGTCCATCACAATTAGCGGTTCGACCAATGAGAGAGTGACAGCATGTCCGTGAAATATTTACATTTTTATGTTTTAATTTCGCATTTCTACGTTTTGACTGAGGTGGGTGGGGCTATGGTATCTACGGTATTTAGAGTAGGCACGTGAAACTAAAAGATCACCATGTAGTTTATTTTTGTGCCGCTTTTGAGCACTTTTGATACGAAATCCGCACGCAAATGTGGTAAACATTGGCATTGAATGTCAATTTCATAAAGATTGCAGCAACTAGAATATTTCCAGTTTTCAAGTCTCATAGAATGCTCTGGGTGTCTTTGAGTGTCTAACACTATGCATTGTTGCACAGTTTCCCCCAGACTTCCACAGTGGAGACAGTGTGGGAATGGTACTACCTAACCATGTCTACAACTCGCTGAAGGTCCACTCCTACAAAGAGGACCATCGAAGCCACAGGGTTCACGACAAGAAGGAAATCTCAACAGCTGTGAGTTGTTTTTTACCGTCCTTTGGAAGTTAAGTGAGCGGGGTAAAAAAAGACCTTCTAATTCTGTCTATCAGAATAAAAATTGGAAAGAAACCACGGTTTTGTTTTTAATGTAAATTGATGATACTCTTTACTATGGTTAAACACACTTAAAATCATCAGATGATTTATTTTACCAGCAGATCATTTTTTTCTCTAGCACATGTACCACAGTAGTCTTGTTTTTCAAGCAATTCATATCAGTTTTCTGACATCAACCGAACAATAACGATGGACCAATGGAATATATGACCTTAATTTTGCATGGCTGTGTTGCATAAAACCAAATTCATTTTGAGAATAGGTATAAAGTCAAATATCCGTAGATATTGTTGATATTTCAGTTCATCATTATTTTCAAACCTAAGAAACAAGAAAATAACCTTTTGTTCTGTTGCGTTATGAAAAAATGATATCCTTATAAGTTGTCTGATTGAGGTGTTTTCTCTGTTGTTTTAGGAACAAGCTATTGACCCTAAGACTCGCCTCCTCCTGTACAAGTTGGTGAACGCTGAGATTCTGGAGTGCATCAATGGCAGCATCAGTACTGGAAAGGAAGCATGTGTTTTCCATGCCTTTGGTGGGAAGTAAGTCACTTTAAGCCAACACAATGATTAAGCCATGTTGTATTCATGTAGAAACTAAGAAATAGAAAATTTTGCGACTTGTAAATATATGATAGTCAGATTTGAAAGCTGAGACTTGAAGTGAAATCATAATTTTAGCAGGTTGTTTTGAAAGTCAGTGTTGGAGTTAACGTTTGTTTGGCAATGTTTTACTGGAACGTTACATGCAGTAGCATGGCATGCACTGGTTTTCACACTGTTGTTTTTGGTGTGCCAAATACAATACTGTCTACTTATTACCAGTATACTTTTTATGTTCGCCGATTCGTTCAGACCCTTGCACATACATAATGTAGGACAGTATCAGGGTATATTTTTGTAAAGAGTGGTTAATAGCTTTTTTCCTTTTTCCTAACATGGTCAAGGCACCCCCTGGTACATGTGACCCCCATTTTATGTCCCTTCCGAAAGACCAGTACAGCCCCAACCGAGATGTCCTGACCCCAGGACTTGAATCAGGGTCTCCCAGTTACCAACTAATTACCAACTGTGAGGCTGCTACCAGTTGAGCCTCGTGCAGAAGTGGTATTAGTTAATGCTAGCTATATTTTTCTGTAATGTTTGATGTTATTGTGAACGACAGCAGTCAATTTTGATCAATCTTTATGTAAAAATCACTTTCCAAACATGAAAGTAGATATTCAATAAATCATAAACAATCATTTAAACAGTGACACCAATTTTAGTTTCCCCAATTAAGTTCTGACTAATGGATATTGGCTTCTTCCAGAATGGGTGACCTACTGGTTCCCAGCGAATGCGCCATCAAAGTGTTCAAGACGACGCTAAACGAGTTCCGCACGCGTGACCGCTACATCAAGGAGGACTTCCGCTTCAAGGACCGCTTTAGCAAACTCAACCCTCGCAAAATCATCAAGTTGTGGGCCGAGAAGGAAATGCACAACCTCAACAGGTCTGTAGGAAATGTTTTCTTCGGTTAAAAAGATTAGGGAGGGTCGGTTGTCCCGACCATTATATTTTGGTCTAAAAATCTATAGCTGTATTAACAACTAGAGTAAAGTATTTGTGCTACATATACTTCAGGTTTGCTATGTTAGTTTAGCAATTACGGGGTCTTTTTATAAATATGAATCGGTATTGAATTTTTATTTGAGTTGAATGTGATAGCTGTGTGTCAATTTGTTAAAGATAGAGAGAACGCTAGCGATTCCCAAAACACCCCTCCCAATGAAATGGTATGACTACCCTGCTACGTCACAAAATCAAGATGATGGCCACTACACATGACGAAACCATCAAAGGTTTTGCTCCGCAACCATCAAAGGTTTTGCTACGCAAACCTGTACATACAAAATGGCCATCTGTGTCGTCACAATTCAAGATGGCAGCCCTCACACAACCCGACAGATCCTACACAGGTTTCGCTACGCAAACCTGTAATTGTTAGTACATGTACATTCAGTAGTATGGAAAGGGAATGGGGTAAAGCTTGCTTACAAAATGTATCCGTCCCAACATTCCCAACATTTACATTTATTGTAGCCTTGCCATAAAAAAGGGTAGAGTGCACGTGGTTGAATCCCAGACTGAGGACGAAGCATACACTTTTTCACTACGAGTATACATGTACATTCCCAATATGCTGCCACTGTGCATCTTTTTGGTTGTTGTTTGTGGGATTTGAAGGGTCACAGAGCAGTGTGGGAAAGCGGTGAAGTCTGTCTGATTTTCTTGTTGATGTGATTCCTCTTAGTGTTCCTCTGAATGTTTCAAATTGAAAATTATGTGATATTGCCTGACATATTGAAGTATGCAGCTATCGTACTGTTTAAACATGCATGTTTTCTTCAATTGGGATAGAATGCGCCGTGCCGGAATCCCGTGCCCTGAAGTTGTTCTTCTCAGGAAACACATCTTGGTCATGTCGTTCATCGGTCAGAATCAGCAGCCCGCCAAGAAACTCAAGGACATCAAGCTATCAGCAGACCAATGGCAACAGGCGTATGCACAGTGCTTGGATGTAAGTTTCTGTTATATTTTAATCCAGGAAAATTGTGAGTGTGTGTATTTGTGTGTGTGTGTGTGCATTTGTGTCTATGTCACTATGTGTGCCTGTTTGTCTGTCTTTGTCAATGTATGTCGTAAGTGTATCTGTGTGTGCTTATATGAGCTTAATGGTATATTTGTGTACAGTCAAACCTGCCTAGGCGACCACCTTTTCAACGCGACCACCTGGCCATGGCGACCGCTTTTTCTCGGTCCCGAAAATTTTCCCCATAGGCACAAGCATTAAGCTGCCTGCCCAAGGCGACCACCCGTCCAACGCGACCGCCACGAATTGGGACCGCACAGAGCACAATCCCTGCCCATGGCGGCCGCCTAATTTTCAAGCATGTGGTGACATCGGATCATTTTGCTGTCGGATTTCACGGAAATGTTTTCAAGACTTTGAAGGACAAAAATAAGGAGAAAAATATATGGATTAGCAATGTTATAGCAACGATTCCTCCATGAAGTGTTTTAGTAAAACCGTTCCCCCTATAAACATTGTAAAGACAAATGTTTGTGATGTTGTTGTGCGTATCGCCGTAATCTTATAGTTTACCGCAAACTCAGTTCGGTATAAACTCAATTTTCAAAACGAATACGTAGTGCATGGCGTCAAAAAGTCAGATTTCACAGAAATTACTATCTATTTCTTGTATCTTCAACAAAAATGTGTCTGTGTCTTTTTAAATTCCGCCGAAAAATGACTTCGTAGCGGGCAAAACATCGGGCGAGAAATGTTGTTCCTTGGTCCCGACGCCATCTTGATTTTGGCGCGGCCCGGATTTGGGGTACCGCTGACCTTTCTAAAACACGATGCTTTTGTGTATAAACATTTACGAATACTCTAGTTATTGATGAAAATTAATATTCTAATTTTCTTTTTATTTCCATGAATCTCACAAACCTTTATTGGACGCTGTGCGTTCTGCTGCACTGACTAATACCTTTTGATGCGGTCGCACAGAGCTTGGCGGTGCGGCGCGACGAAATAACACCGTTACGTTTTCATCTCTAGTTGTCAGATCGAAAACTTTTGCCCCTTTTATCCAGCGGTCGGCGCCCCCAAAAAGGCTGGGGCCAGCAGGTGTTTTCTAGGGATTTGTCTTAGGCCTTAAAACTTCGATGATGTGCGTGTGTGTGTGTGTGTGTGTGTGTACTATTTAATGTAACGTGTGAATGCGGGAGGGCGCTGTGAGATCATCGAGGCAACCATTGTTTTGTAGTCAAAATTAAGACGAAAATTTGTACACGATGTAGTGGTATACAATTATTACAACGATAACGGAAAATGTAATTTTTGTAGGATCTTTCCGTCAATGAGAATTGAACCTGGTGGGGGTCATGCTGTCTAAATTCACATAATTTTCCATCCATTTACGTACTGTATTTGAAAACCTCGACCTGGAAACATGTGAGTGGAATCCTCTTCATGGCGACCACCTGTCCATCGCGACCATTTTTGCTCGGTCCGCCGGGTGGTCGCCTTGGGCAGGTTTGACTGTATATTGTGTGCGTATAACTATAAGGGCATTGATAGACATTTAGCACGGAATGTAATGAAGAAAAAAATTACATAAAAGAATGCAACAAGCACAAATTCCTGACTTGGGAAAAATGTAACTCGTTTCACTCAATTTTCTTACTCTTAGTGTACCACAAGACCCTTAGACTCCGAAGAATGTAGAAGGTAGCATCAATGCCCGCGTTCAAACCTCAGTGGTCGACTCGAGCTCGGACATGTTGTAAGGGATTACATTCGTCATTTCGGATGGTGACGTAAAGCCGGCGGCCCCGTGTATGAAGGAGCTTTGGGCATTAGCCTCAAGTGTCAAACCTCTGCACGTAAAAGAACCCAACACAGTTATTGAGAAGAGTAGGGGTGACCCGGTGTGCTTGGCCAAAAACGCGAGCCGTGGCAAAGCCGCATTGCACTACCACTAGCTACTTGAAAAAGAATTATGCTTCACCTCAATTGAGGATGCCTGCTTTACCTTACCTTTACCTGTTTCCCTTAGCTGATGTGCAGAATGTACCGTGATTGTCACCTGATCCACGCGGATCTGAGCGAGTACAACATGCTGTGGCACAACAGTCAGATCTGGTTCATCGACGTCAGCCAATCAGTGGAGCCGCAGCACCCACACGCACTGGAGTTCTTATATAGGGACTGTCGCAACGTCTGCCAGGTCAGAGAGCCATTACTCAATCTTAACTTTTACAGCTAGAGCTGTGTACCTAAACAAATTTTAGGTACAGGTACAGGTACACGGGTTAAGGTACAGGTCCGGACCTGAACCTGTACCTAAACTACTTGTTCGGAAAATGCTAGATTTTCAATAAGGACAAAAGCATGTTTGAACTGGTAAAAACATAATATTTAATGATTGATTGTGATAGGTATTATTTTTATGAAAACACAAATAAAAATTTGACTCCAGCCATGCAAATGTGTTTTCTGTGCTTTAGAGTGGCTTTAGAGCACTGCCATGGTAATTTCATAGTAATTTTATCTGTCAAAGTTGCCATCCCCTGAGTCAGGTCCAGTACCGATACAGCAGGGTCAGGGATTTTGGACCTGTACCTAATTGATTGTACCCGGTACTGTATCGGTACAGTGTACCGGTACACAGCTCTAGTTACAGCAATCAGAGAGGCCATGTCTTTAATCTGAGAATTTAAAGAAAAATCCAATGACTAGTACTGGTGGTACTGTGAATCGATTTGCGTTTGCAGGGATGTATTTTATGGTATGGAGAAAATGAAGAGTTCACAGTTAGCGGTTGAAACAAGGGGGTATACATGTATTTGGAAGAAGACAGAACAGGCATTTTTCTGGTGGTTTTAAGTTCAAGGTTTATGTTGACAAACCCACTGTGAAAATTTCAAGAGTTACAGTATTTTTCATGCAATTTTAACCTCTATACTGCCTTATTCATAACCAACAAATCTGTTGCCAAGCAGCTACATGTACTTCAGCAGGAAGAATGTTAAATGCAAGTACATGTACCAGTGTATGTCTGGTTTTAAAGATAATTTTTCATCCACAAGGTTGTCATTGTACACAATAGAGATCGTTATATTTGATTCATCTATTTTCAATGTTTTTATAATTGATGTTTAAGAATATAATCTTTATTTGACACAGTGCAAAAATTGTATTATTAATTTTGGACAAACTATGAACATGCCAGTTCATCTTAACTTTGGAACAAAACTGACAAAGCCTGTGATTTCTGTTAGGTTTCTGTTAAATGACATGAAGATTTTACAGTTTGACAACACATTTTGAGGCAGTTGTATACCTATGATAACACAATAAGTATTGATGTACATGTAGTGCCCATCTGTACATAATTATCAATCAGTCTTGCTACATATGCATAATATGAGAATTAGCTGAAATTTTGTTTTACTATAGAAATTCTAGGATCTGCATCTTCATTTGAATTTTTGAATTTTTATCATAAGGTCACTTGTAGAAACAGGACAGTAGAAAAAGCTGGATATATATATGGCTCAAGCTTTCATACTCAACATCCACAACAATATAACTTTTCTGTTCTGTGTGTTGTTTTAGTTCTTCAGCAGCAAGGGAGTACCTAACGTACCTCAGCCTCATGAACTCTTCAACAAGGTGTCTGAGATGGATATACAGGCTGGAGAGGACAAAGACTGTTTGGAACAGGTATGTGTACATTTTACAACTTCGTTACAAGGATCGTTTAATAAAAAATTCCAACTGGCCCTCGTCCATTCATTGTACCATGTATGAGGATGGAATTGCACTATGTAAGTCTAGGGTTAACATTTATTTTGAATCACTGATGAAAGATGTCGGATGGACATCTGAAACGTGTGATATTTTTATATTGTAATCCAGTGCTTAATTAAGACTGAATTAGAATTTTATCCATTTTTCTGGATGATTAATATTCACAAACCCACAAAGTCGCCTTTGTTTGGTTCGCATGACGAGTAACAGCCTTAAGGTGTAACACACCAGTGTTGTACAAGCTGAGCAAGACCAGCAGGTACAAGTTGCTTAAGACCAGACGTAAGGTTTGATCTACTCACACTAGGACCCTTACTCTTAGTCTTACCACTAAGTGTGGTGATTCTGTAACATGCTTAACTCAAGGTGTGGCTCTCCTCAAACAAACTTTTAAGATATCTTGGTGACAGAACTTTGCACATAGAGGCAATGCAAAAACAAGGCCGCTGCAAAAATTTCAAAGTTTACAGTAGCTGTAGAAAGGATATACGTTTTATGTGTAGGTCCTCATTGTTGAACTATAGGATTTTGTCAGGTACATGTGTTTGTAATAATCTATTCCAATTTCTTTTTTTTTACATTAGATCCAGACCTATGAGAAGAAGGAAGAGTACCTCAGTCAGGGCATGTCCCGAGAAAACTTTGCCTTTGACTATTTCTTTGAGCGCTCAAAACTCAAACAAGAAAGGCAAAAGGCAAAAGAAGCTGCCAACTCAGAAGACGAAGAGGATGAAACATAGCAATGCATCGTGGTTGAAAAGCCGTAGAACTGTAGAAGATAATGTTCTTCGACAAGAAACTAAATATCATCATGTTGCAGATTATGTTGTGTAAAATATATTGCAATGTTATGAAATTCTTCTTTTATATGCAGAGGAACATATTGTTGTTTTCAGTATGATTACTCTTTGGACAGAGTTTCAAAAATAATGTATTATTTGATAGCATGTTTTTCATAAGCAACTATTGTTAAAAAATGATAGGGGAAAAGCCCATCGAATTATGGATATGCCATGTTTATTGAATGGACATCAACTATATGTGGCCTTTGTTTCGAAACTAAAAAATGTTGTAAGTATAGAATGAATCCTTAAAAGCATTTGCTTTTCGATCACCAAAGGCAAAGAAAGGCTGCCATTATGAAAAAAAGCAACAAAAAAAGGCAAAATATTTAGGTGGTCCTCAAGCACTGTAGCACAATATAAAATGACAAGAAGCCATGTAGGGTTTTGTATTATGTATGTACATGAAGACCTCAGTATATTATTATGAAGGCCTGCCTGACACATTGTAGAATCTGTGAAGTTCTAAAGTTGTCTTCAGTATCTTTTGTGGAGACAAGAACCTTATCTGAAAAATGTTTCTTAAACTGAAAACATTTGGTAAACACTCAGTTTTGTCAGTCTTCAAGCAGATTTTTCAAAGCAAAAGCATCACTTTTCCTCAGTTTTGTAAGTGACAAATGAGAACATTTCTTTTTTCCTGTCAACATCTGCTTGGACAATATAGTGTGTTACTATATTTAACTTGATTTCCCATATTCTGATGTACATACAGATACCAACAATACCTTTTGCCTTGAAGGCACACAGCTATCATTAAATGAAACGATGGGTGAATTGATTGACGAACATGCTTGTTCATTGTGGTCTTTGCATCTGTATTTTATTTCTTGTTATTCCAATCCAATAAAGTTGAAAGTTAGATCTTGACTCTAGTTAATATATTACATATCGTACAACGCTACTACTGAATAATAAAATGATATCTTTGGGGAGAACTTTATTTCTTTCATTTTCCATGGTATGCATGGTGCGGCTGATTGCTTGGATCAAGAACTCCTTAGAGTTCTTTGGTATAATGAAGTAGCGTGTTGGATGTTCTGAAGTAACAAAATCAATGTCACTATCACATTGGTTAAGAATGGGATAGATAATATCTACTAGTACCTAATATGTGGCTCTGCTATAACTCACAGCTCTCTGTCTTTGAAATGGTGTCAATTTTCCACATTCGTTTTGATCAGAAGAATCTGCCAATCGATTGGGTCAAGGAGGTTATAACGTACGATAGTCCCAATGACCTTGTTTGAATTGACGGTTGGCTTTACTAATCAACGTTATGCCATGTTGATATTAAAAAATGGATGACATCCGCGGGCGCATCAATTTTCGTCCGTCCCTCCCCTAAAAGGAGGCGGTCGACCATAATGTAAATCGTACAAAGCAGCAGCAAAAATAGAAAATATTTGCCGTGAATTACAAAAAAATGTTAATGGGAAACGGATCGTAATGTCGTAGTATGCCAAGCCAAAGTCAAAGAAGAAGATGTGAAAGATAAAAGGATGCAGAATCTATTATTCGGTAGACTATACTCTGTATACGTTGATGAAGGTTAGACATCCAGGTAATAAGATACGCCAAAAATAACTACTCAAGCAACTGGATAAGATTTTGAAACAGTCAGACGTTTCAGATAGCATCCGCTATCTTTCGTCAGTGACTAAAGAAGGGTCTGGTAGAACTCGGTTTTATACCCAAACTCTGAATAGATATGTTTTTTGAAGAGAAGGCAATTTCAGATGGTTCAATAGGATAGTAAGATAAGACAAGGTTGCATGCTAATGAATCAATTAGCTCCTGTTGTTTTAGGAGCTAAATGTTTGTTTTAGGGGTATAAAACCTAGTTCTACCAGATCCTTCTTTAGTCACTGACGAAAGATAGCGGATGCTATATCTGAAACGTCTATTTCAAAATCTTATCAAGTTGCAGGAAATATTAGCATTTGCTCTAAAATGTTTAGGTTGGAACCGGACTGGGTTTGACAGAAGGTTTCCTGATACAACGCAAAGCCACAACAAGACCTGTCAATAGGCCCACAACAGCAACAGCGGCAGACGCCAACAATGCAATATGAGGGATACCCAAAGACTGGTCATCCTGAAAAGCAAATGAAAAATACGTTTATGTTTGGAATTTTTAGCTGTCTGAGATGACATGGACAGCTTGATGAAAATCTCATAGTAAATTAACAAATAACAAACAGTGATATGCGTAATGTTTAGATATCAAAATGCCCTTACGATACTATCCATTTAATTCTGCAGTATAGACCTGATCTAGCTACACAACATACATGTATCATACATATATCCCTGTTACTATACATGTATATCGATATACTGTATAGCTATATTCTTTATCTATTTCTCTACCACGCGTGCGTGTGTGTGTGTATGTGCGTTTCTCTGCACCCGCCTAACCTAACGGTAATGACATCAGTTGTATTATCATCTCCATGAAAAATTGAGATATAGTTTTGGGTGTGTCTGTCTGTGTGTGTGTGTGTGTGTGTGTGTGTGTGTGTGTGTGTGTGTGTGTGTGTTTGTTTCCGCACTACTGTCGACAGCATAACTCCAGAACCTCTGGATGGATTACAATAATATTTGGTATGTGGGTAGGTGTTGTGAAGCCAAAATTCAAGGTCTGTTTTGGACCCCCTGGTATGTGACCTTGGTACTGCAGCAGAACTTCCATTTTTGTATCTTTTGACCTTGACGTGCGGTGGTCTTGATTTTTGGGTGGCAGATAGCTTGTGATGTAATAAAGAAGTGGTGTAGGTTTGGGCCCCCTAGCAGCTTGCTCTGGAACTGCAGTGGCGTTATTGTGAAAATCTTCTAGTTGGTGATAGAAATGTGCAAAGTAGCTTGCCATACCGCTGAATCCCCTTCTGAAACGGTGGTTGGGCCGGCTTCTTTCATCGTTGTAAGAGGCCCTTTCATTGGTTCGGAAGTCGTTGCTTGAGGGGTTGTTGTTGGGATGTAGTAGTCCACCGAACACTGGTCGATGTTTCCCTGTTTGTCTGCCACAGTCACTGTTCCTCTTGGTATGCAGCAGTTGGAACTAAAGTTGAATGAAAATCAAATGATCATGTGAAAACCATATTAGCACTATCGTCTACATACGGCCTTAAATGCAATACATATTCATATCAATATTGTCTTTTATTCATGGCAGATTAAAGGTGTAGTGGCAGGGTGTTTGGCCCCAGAACCCAGAGATACCGGGTTCGAATCCGGGGTTCCCTGATTTGTCCCGTTGACGTTGTGCCCTTGGGAAAGGCACTTTATACGACTTTCCCCACTTTACTCAGGTGAAAATGAGTACCTAGCTTTGGTTAGGGACGTCCCTCGGATAGGACGTTAAATGGAGGTCCCGTGTTTGAGGATGGCACACCTCAAGCACGTTAAAGAACCCAACACACTTATCGAAAAGAGTAGGGGTCCTTCCCGGTGTGTGTGGATCATATAAATCTGTCCGGATATGCAGCTTGTACTCTTTAGTACAACTCTGGTGTGTTACGCCTTGATGCGGTTTACCGGGTATGCAATTCAAACAAACAAACAAACAAAGGCATTTAATATCTATGACATAAAGCCGTGCTTCTATGCAAGTACCGACCTGTATGTAGCTGCGATGTTTGTTCCAACAGTTCCCGGACTGAATGTTGAGTGGTTAAACGTGACCCCACTCCCCACAGGTGATGCAGTAAGACTGTAGATACCGGATTCTCCATCTCTCACCTGGACATCTATGGACCAGTGATGACTGTCACAGGTAGAGGGGTGTTGTTGTTCAAGGGTGCAGTTGCCCGTAGCCGCCACTACTGCACACGTTGGTGAGACAGCGTCCACTATCTTTGAAAAATATAGAATAAAAATATCTAGATAGAAATCTGATGTGAATAAAAGGTGTAATCTTTCCAAAATGCAAAACATTCAAAATCGTACTTACCACTACAATTTGAGGTTCTACGGTAACTCTGACAACCAGCGAGTTGGAAGAGCCCCCGGATCCTGACACAGTAAACGTTGCAGTGCTAAAGATGTCAAAAAAAAGAATATACGTAATTATTTCTTCCCTCATTTTGCACATAACCAAAATATAACTTGATAACATTTTCCTGTTTATATAATTGCTGACTCAATTATCAGAACTAAGATCAAAGATCTTTAAAAGGCAATTCTGTACAATATGGTAAACAGCCATTGTTGTGATTAGTGTAACATTTACAAACTGTAATTGCCTTGTTTATTTTCAAATATGTGATATGCTCATGCCGATAGCCAATAAAGCAAACTCTCAGTTCTTTGCAAATAGTAGTGCGCAAATAATAACACTTTTTTCAAATCTTTAACGATGTGCATACAATGTGCTTGATAGATGTATATGCACCTTGTTGTCCCAACTGCTGCTGTACTTGGAGCTGCAAATCTGATGTACCCTGTTATGTTGGCGTTCTCCTGTAACGTGACTGATGGTGGCGACACGGACTGGACCATTGAAGCGTCGTCTGTGGCTGTGAAAGTAAATGTTCCCCTGCTTCCGTGGTTCACAAGCAGGAAATGCACGTCTGCGGTGCCTCCCGCAAAAAGTAGTTCTAAAATGGGAATGTAACAACAAGATGCAATTGTTACCAAATACTAGAAATTGCATGTCTGTTTGGTTGATATATATTGTATACTTGAACACTTATATAAGTTGAATGTATTATAAACATAATTTACTTCATTTTGCCTGTTAATAAGTTCTTCCATCACGAATGACCTAGCTCAGCTAGCTGCCGTCTTTTCCTAACATCGATGATCGTTATTTTACAAAATATTTGACTTATTGGTCTCTCTTACTATTTGTTCTTTAGATTGTTATTTTAAGTAAACATAACACTGTGTTGGGAAATTATTTCAACAGTCGCTTTACCACTGCGTATACGCATCACACTAATGATAAATCATTACCTTTTTCACCCTCGAGAGCTAAATTGAAACTTTGTGGTTGGATGAAAGTTGGCTGAACACGCTGGAATACGGTGTTGTTGCCATCGCTGCCTTCGATCTTGACACGGAATTCCTGGTGAAAGAAAGAGTAAAACTAAAACGCTTGAAAAAAATAACTATATTTTGCATTTTCACATGAATATCGCAATAGTAGAAATACATCACACTGGAAGTACTTTATTACACTGCATATTATCTGACAAACTAAGCAATGTTTACCTCAGTTGGTATGGCAACCACCGCAGAATACTTGGCTCCAAGAAGCCCGCCAACTGCTGTCATTGGAGACGACACCAGCTCATTGCCTGCCTCGCTCAGGAATGAAACCCTTGACAGCAGCTGGACATTCTCTGACCCGAGAACGTCCACAATGATAGTTGTATTTACCCCTGTGGAACATATGTAAGTAGAGTGTTTACTATATGAGCAGCATGAAAGTTCTAATACATGTATCATATTCCTCTCCCCATCTAGCTAAGGCAGATAAAAGTCAGCGGATGTATTGCGTCCTGATCTTTTTTTAAAGCTATTTTATGCTTAGGTCACATTTCCAAAGCGGGGCCCGGTCGGGTAGCTTGCGGGAATGAAAATATGATATAAAAGACAAAAAAAGACACAAAACTTAAAAAAAACTGCTACTAATTATAAATTGTGTATTTCTTGATATGCATTTTTTTTAAATTTTCGCTTTCGCAAACAGCCCGGTCGGGCGCCGGCTTGGGAATGTGACCCTAGCATTAGCTTAGAGTCTTTCCACCAACATCATTTGTACGCGTGTAAGTGAGTAAGAGACGGAGTAGGTTAAAATTTCAAAGTCACCTGAAACTGGTCTTCCATCGATTGGCAGTAAGATACCATTGCTTGTTGTTTTCATAAACTGGTAGGAGAAGTCCACAATGCTCTTTCCCGTAACCTCCAGCCCGTACTGCTGTGAATCTGGAACAATAAGAACTATGGATAAAAAGCTATCAAAACAAGATAATGCAGTTCATAAACATTTAAACGTTTAGTACAATTAAGAAGTTATTATTGATTAGATATTACACGTCGACGGCACCATGTTTATCTATTTACGTTTATGGTATTTACATCCAGTTAACTGGCCGAACAAAGCGATGCAAATATACAAATATATAAACATGTAACTGAAAAAAAGGCTGAAAATGTCGAAGTCACTAGCTTGTAATGGGTTAATATCACTGATATATTAACCTACATCACCGATGTCCTCGTTGTAGGTCCAAGGTTCATATTAACCTACTAGTATTATTCTTACGTGACTTTGACATGTTCAACCTTTTTTTCGTACATGTTATATCATAATGCTAGAATTGCTTTCTCAGTCAACGCTAGTGACGCTGAAGAAGATATGTATGTCGCCCTAAACGTCCGTATCAAGTTGTACACATTTATCTTATATGTAACTTAATGCTGAACTGTTTGCAGTAGGAAAGGGAAGCGTTTAGCTATGTGTCATAAAAGAGATATCACACGTGGTATGAAGATTGCACATCCTTTGGAAATACCAGGCGTTTTTTCTTAGTTGATTGAATCTCCAAAATAAATTGCAAAGTTGTCAGTGTACCTCCTAGTCGCATCCGCCATGTGCCGGAAGACGGGTTCTTGATTCGGCACACTCTGTTTACCCCTACGTCGACCACGATTTCGGCATCAGGTGTTCCGAATACCTGCTGCGTACCTTAAGAACACAACGACAAAATTCTACTCATCAATTCTTGAATAAAAACCGATATACGTTGATTCTTCTTACGTAATGGTACAAAGGACTGAACAATGAATTATTCCATCATTAGCGTGTTTCATTTGGCTTTCTCATAGCAGGTACAAATTGAACCTTGTTGCTTTTATTCTATTTTGCAATTGAGAATGAAGTAAAGGACTGACAATGTTGACATTTCCAGTGATGTTTGATTTTGAAAAAGAGCTCAAACACCGCCATGAATATTTCAAAAGAATGAAAACTTACCACTGGGGGTCTCTATAACCACGTCTGGTGCGCTGTTGGCAGCGACCAGAGAAATCACCAGCTCCAGGAGAGCACTGTCTACCTCCAGCGGTACAACCCTGCCGCTTCCCGCCGGCAGAGTGGCCTTGTAGAGGGTGACAGGAGCGGAGTTAGACACCGCAACGCTGATGACGCCCGTCAGGTTGGCGATGTTCTCTTTGTCACCTTCATAGACCGATCCACCGGATTCCTGGGCAAGTTGTTCGTACCAGTTCTCGTTGCTCCGCTTAATGGTACTATGAGAGGAAGCTGTACACATAAAGTACTCAATTATGCAAGTCTTATAAATTGCACATGTGGCATTCCTATACGTGTATGTTTTTTCCCACGGTATGCTTAAACAACTCATCCGAACTCACCTAGGTGTAATATGCAGTGTACATGGGGAAAATGACCTTATGTGACGCCCTGTATACATCGTCTAAGTAATTATATATATCTGAATTGTATTTGCAATATATTGTTTTTTTCATGTTACTTAACTCGTTTCCAAGATGGACGGGTTTTCTGTCTACCATATTGGATCGTCATTGTTGGGGTCTGCAAGGTTAAGGGAAGTTCTTCATACCTTTCTTTAATTCGACAGACGAAATGATGATCGGATTGTGGATGGTGTTTTTGTCATTGATTCTAGCATACTGGTAGCATAATTTTATCGAAATCAACTCACAATAACAAGCGGAAAAACGGGTATATACTTAAGACTTGCTGCATATTTTTTGCTTTCATAATCGCATATACAATGTATCCAGAGCGCCACATAATGTCCTTGTACACTGAATATTAAACCCGGGTGAGTCCGGAAGAGTTCGGATGAGGTGTTCATTATTTCATGGTTATATATGGCATATGAAAAGCTTTAAGTCAATAAATACATAGAGACGAGTGCAAAAATATACAATTAACAAGATAGTAACTTAAATGAAAGAATAATGAATAAAATAGACTATAGCGATGGCTGCTCATATCATGCACTTCGTTTTCTGATCAATCCAAACCACAAAGCATACC
This sequence comes from Branchiostoma lanceolatum, assembly GCF_035083965.1. Lineage (NCBI taxonomy): Eukaryota > Metazoa > Chordata > Leptocardii > Amphioxiformes > Branchiostomatidae > Branchiostoma > Branchiostoma lanceolatum. Next base: position 10,544,049 of record NC_089739.1, read on the forward strand.
TTTAAATGGGACTTGTTCCTGTACATCTCGTAAACTGCGACTGTTGCAAGTGCCAGTCAACAGGAAATTGAGGACAGCTTTCTTTCCAATCATGAGTGCTGCGATGGTGCTGTACTTTTCTGGATCTTTTGGAGTTGCGTCTGTGAAGATGAAGACCTTAGAATCCGGGAGACAGTTGAGGAGAGCCAGTTCAATTCCAGAAAAGCAGTACTCGGGACAGTCTCCTCCACCGTTCACTGTTAGTGCGTTGAGCCAGCTGATCATCTCGTTTGGGTCTCTAGTTGTAAGGACGGGTCCTATCTCTGATGATTATAATGCAAAAAAAGGGGTTGCATTGAGTCAAACAGTGGTTATTCATCATCACAATGTATTTACACAACAGAGCTACTAGGCATAGCGTCAGAAAACTCCAAACCAAACAACAATTGTGTATTATCTATTGACCATTCCATCTTTATGTGGTCTTGACATGTATTTTGCTGTTTTATTTATTTATTTAGCCAGCGGACACACTCATGTCTCTTGGCCTGTTTTTCATGCTCCCTGGATACAAATACAATACACAGACATAATACATAATGATCACAATAATATACAATTTCAAAAACTCTGTATCAGTCTTAATTCCATTCTTAAAGTCCATTTCTAAAGGTCGATAAGGCAGTGAGTTTTCTTTGTTCTGGAGTTTAGATATGTTGTTTTGTTTTACATTACCTCCATTGTTCTTTCTGTCATGATTGTCGATTTTGACGATGTCACCGTTCATTCAATTATCACTTTACCGTCGCGTCACAAATTGGTAAATCAAATTAGTTAATTTGTTCACCTGGATCACTGAATGTAGACAGGATGTAGTTGTACGGTGCATTTACTGTGCCTGTAGTGATTTGAACTATCTGAACAGTTTCCTGTCGCAATGCTTCTACATCGTTCCGCATGCTGCCTGACACGTCTATGACAAAAACCATGGAGTTCCCCGATCCAAGGTTGAGCAGTTCCCTGAACTTATCGGGACCTATCTCCGACAGTAGGCCGTAACCTGGAAGCGATAAGAATACATACACTTGTGTTTATATGATATAAATAACATAGCAAGGGGGTCAAAAATCTTATCATTTCGAGGTCTTATCAAAAACTACCAACATACGAAATATCAGCACAATCCAACCAGGCATTCTCAAGGTATCGTTTTCACAGGCACACACACACACACACACACACACACACGCACGCGCGCACACACACACACACACACATGCACGCACGCACACACACACACGGACAGACGGACAGACAGACAGACGCAATCTTGACGAAGGTAGTATAACCATGATAACGATTACAGTGCAAGTATCTGGGTTATCTTTACCCAGATCTTCCCCAAGATGTTACCCCCTGGCAACGATACCAAAAGGAACCCACAATAGAAGTAATCGATAAGGAAATATTAATCTATGACCTGGGGCAATGAAGAAGTTGGTTGTTGCCTGGATCGCTGCCTGTGCGGCCTGTTCATGTAGATAGTAGTGGGGAGACAGACTGGGATCACTCGTCTCCTTGTTGATTCCTCCAGTCGGGACTGCCAGTCTGGAATCATCAGTCAAACCGCCATGGCTGCACTTGCCTGTTGTTGGAGTGTAAGCTGCAAGGAACATTGCATCCATTTTTAGCATTGCTTCTAATCTAAATTTGAAACATTTGGCAGCGCAGAGAACTTAACAGAAACCATTTTTCAATAATCTCAAAGTCAGTATACATTACCAACATATCATGGGGCACTGTTTATATAACTTGTAACCAATGACTTGCAAAAGATAGATACAACTGTATCTTTTATGAGTCTTTCAAAACCGTCGTCATGCTAATATCTCCGAGGAAGTGTGCTTTGATTTAAAAAGAAACAAGGGAAGAGTAAAATTGGACTTACCCGGTGGTTTGGCTTTCGTTTGACCACTCTTGTATCCACTAGTCAGCAGCATTTGAAGAAGGATGTTATTTCGACAATTTCGGACTCCCCTATGAGGAATTAATTGAATCAACATGTTAACAGAGACCAAACGTAAGGATTGATTAGGTTAAGAAAAGCCATGAAATGTAGGTATATATTAATAGAATTTGGACGTTGGAAGTCAGGTGTGCTGTAGTGTGTTGATGAAGGTTAGACATCCAGGTAATAAGATACGCCAAAAATAATTACTCAAGCAACTGGATAAGATTTTTGAAACAGACGTTTCAGACAGTATCCACTGTCTTTCGTCAGTGACTAACGATAGGACTGAGAACACCAGGTTTTATACCAAAACTCTGAATAAATAAGTTAATGAGGTTAAGACAATTTAGGATGTGCTGTAGTGCTTATGCAAAGCTTATGCAAAGCAGAAGGATTGAATGTATGACGCGTTGTGTTGTTTTGCATGTGTACACAATATCGTTACTACCTACTACTGTCAGCCAGTATGTATATCAGATTAAAGGGTGTGTATAAGATATTCTGGCTTCACTGATTTCATGATATAGTTTTCATGGACTCACTGTAAAGCATTGCACCGTCATTGAAACTCTTTTACCCTGGCTAAATGATTTGGAAATGTCACAATAATAATAAGTTTATTGCAAATTCCTGCCCGAAGGCTAATTGCAAACAACATACATAAAGTAACATTATAAGCGACTAGACTGGACTATACGAACGTATTTGTCTATAACTAGTGAGGGGTTTGACATCTCTTTTGTAAACAATGGAAGACGTAATGTCCCACCTTTTCTATAATGTGTGGGTTTTTAGTAGTTAAAAGAAGAATAGTCTTTTCTTTGTCTGTAAGCTTAGAGAATTTCGGATAGATTTTAGTGGTCTGAATATACAACTCATTTCGTGCATTATCATGAAATGAACAGTTTGAAATAAAGTGTATTTCGTCTTCCACGGCATTTGTACTGCAATACTTACAAAGTCTTTTATATATAGGTAATTTTCTATACCGGCCTCTTTCTATTTCAACAATAAGTTTAGCAGCAGAATTGACATGCCTGTCTAACAGTTGATTCTGTTTGTACAATAGTTGTTACATAAGGTTCCTTACGAATCTATCACGCAATCCTGGCATGTTGCAACTGTGATGCCCACCGGTCGTAGAGGTCTATCCTCCAGTCCTACAGATTTAGCAAAAGATAGGTGCTTGAGTATATACTGACTACTAGGAAACAATCATAATCATCTAAAAATATGAGACAATTTTTCAGCCAAAGTGTTTGTTTGTCTGTGCCTTTACTTATTCTCGAAAAAAAAAGCTCTAATCGGTCATCTTGGCCGCTTTTCATAGAGGTCGAGAAGAGGGCATGTCAAGGGGTCAACATAACAATAAATAACAAAAGCTTGGTCAACCAAGGTGACTCCAAATTATATCAATAATACAAAGAATAGATAAATAATGAATAAACAATGACAACATGTGTCACAACGTCATATCAAAGGACACAAATATCTCAAAGCAGAACCCAGTTTTTTTACAAGTTGGAGTTTACTTCAGGGCCAGTAAATGACTATACAAAGCTCTTGGGCTAACCTGGCAACCAATCAGTGATGAATAGACACAATGGAGGCCACAATCTCAAGGTATCGCTTTTCCTAGATTCATGAAATTTAGTGTCCATGAACCAGGTGTCAATAAATTCAAGTGTTCATTATATAAAAGGTCCATAAAATAAATTGTTCATATGATAAAGTATCCATAAAAATCAATTGTCCATAAGACAAAGTAAAGTCATAAAGTCAATAGCCTATAAAATCAAGTGCCCATAAATTCAAGTGCCCATAAAATCATGTGCCAAGTTTGATATTTCCTTTTCAGAACGAAGGAGGCCTATGAAATACAGACGACAATTTCTGTGAGTCAATTTCTTTCAGAGATTCTAACTTGATTGGCTATCTACTTCCTTTAACGGTGATCAATCTAGTAAAATTCAACATTCGTGGGGTCGTGTGGCGCAACGGAAGAGCTTTCGGCTCAGAACTAATTGGTCCCGGGTTCGAATCCTGTCATGTCACCGATCTTGTGCCCTCCGGAAAGGCACTTAACACGACTTTCTTCACTCCACCCAGGGGTAAATGGGTACCTAACTTCGGTTGGGGAAGGTCGTTTTGAGGTCATCTGGTGGCACCGAATGGCAGCCGCCCAGACCCTTGCGACATTTCCACAAAGTGCAAGTGCGGATAAAATATGTATACTAGTATGTTGTGTTTTATGTGAAACCTGTAAACCCTGCGTCGATATATATTAATTCAGCGCTAGAAAGGCTGCCATTGCGGGTAATTTCTGACCAATAAACATAATTACCTATGTCTTCATACGGAACCCCTCCCTCCAGCTCGACCCAGTTGGTGTTGCTGTAGAAGTCTTGTAAGATGTGCAGGTAAACACCAATCATTGATCTGGCAGCCTCAAAGTTGGGTGGGGTCGCCGATAGGACTGCTAGTATGCTGTTCCGCTGGGTTATCAACCGGGTGTTTGCTAATAGAAAATGAAATATTCTTGTAAAAAAACATTGGCAAAACGTTCACTAAGGACAACAAGTTCGAGCGTGGCAATTTTTAAACGCTCGATGGGACCATATTCTTTGGACATTAATAATGAACGAATGAAGACCTTTACTGCACATTTCTGCCACACTTGGCTAATTACAGGTCACAACAAAACAAAATAACAAGTACAGTTAATGGATACAAAAATAATATGACTATCATTAGATATAATAATCCATAATGGTAGATGCACAATGTATATCATTGTCCAGGATTTAAAGTGTGTAAGGCAGAGTACAGGGCAACTTGGTTATTGGCTATAACCCCCCCGAGCACCTGCATAACTGACCTTGTGTCATTTTCTAAGTGACAATGATAGAATATTAAAATGGCGCAAATCTTTCTTTGCTTTCGATGAAAATCTTACAACCTTGGCCTCACGATCTCTAACAGTCCAGGCTTTCTAAAATGTGGTATTTTGGGGACAACGTTCAAATTTGGACGAACGGGATTTTAGCATTTTCGCAAGTCGTGTATGCCTTGTTTGGAATTTGTGATCATATTCAACGATATATAAATATCACCTGCTTGGATTTCCTCACCGCCCACGTGGTATTCTGCTTTAGACAGGTAATCGCTGTCCACTCGTGAGTTTGCGTTGATCATCTCTGTTATCGCCGACTGGAGTTTTCCTGCTGAGGTCACGTCTATACAAAGAATTTAGATTTCAGCATTTGTTAAACCCTATTTCCACCATTGGAGACCGTTAAGCTATCAAATTTCGATGTGTATAACAAAAGGCTTTAAGTTGAGACCGCGCTCCATTGCAGGTTGTCAGAAATGGGTCAGGTTTTTATGAATGAAATTTGGACAATCATATTATTCATTAATCCGAAGAACATACTTGGGAAGAAATGCATTAATACAGTTCATGAGCCCTTCGCGCTCAGCGTTAAAATCAGTAAACGCTGTGAGAAGTTTTGGTGACACAAGCTGACCGCCAATAAAGCTTTGAACAAAATGAGTAGAAACTATTTCTATTCAAAACTTAATGGCGGCCGGCTGGTATTATTTCCAAGCTGCCATAAATGTCAATCAAAAAACGTTCTTTAAAAACTGACACCTAGCCTCCCAACGCCTAACTGACGAGTTTATTTTTGTATCTTTTTTATTTTACCAGATTTAGTCGTTAGGGCAAACCCGGTCATGGCCGATTCAAATCTGAGTTTCAAAGATGTCGGCTGGAGTGATTTTGTGCTACGCTATGGCAACACACAGTATTGAGCTAAAAGATAGATTCAAGGGTTTATGTCATCACATAGCTGTTGTGCAAAACGAACTAAAGGGCTTGCACTTATACACAAACATCACCAAGCCAAACGATACGGTGACAGTGGTATATGGGGTAGGGGTATATCCAAACTTCAGCGAGTATGTACAGGGAATACCCTAAATAACAGGTACTCATTGACAAGAACCGGGATCAGATTTGGAAACAGGCGTTTTAAACAGCATCCGCTGTCTTTCTTCAGTGACTAACTGAAAGAACAGGAGCACCGGTACCAGGTTTGATACCAAAACTCTGAATATATATTTTAATGAAGTGAAGACAGTTTAGGATGGCTCCATTCAAGGCTTAGTCAAGACAAGGTTGTATCCTGATACTTCAATTAGCTGCTGTTGATTTCTGGTACAGGAACTAAATGTTGTTCGTCCGGGGTACGGCGGAGGAGGGCCTATAATCCCAAGTGCCTGAAAGTTCAACGCGTAGACCACCTCTTCTGTTGAGGGTCGGATTGTACACTCTCTCTCTCTCTCTGCCTTGAAGATAAACAACACCCTATTTTTTCTCTTGAAAAGGTAAGAAGAGCGCAAAGACTCCGAAAGCCCTCCAAACATCTAAAATCGTCTGAGCTGAGGTAGTGTAGTGGATCCGGAGTGAGCGCGCCCAGGTGCTAGCTAGCGCTCTTGGGCGGCCTTCCGTTTTCGAACGGGCTCGCCGCCTGCCGACGTCTTTGGCTGTCTTGCTCGTTCGGACGCGAGCGTGTCTGCCATTCAAGCTTGCCATTACCGATCGCCGTGGAAAGCCGCCAGCTTCAACCAGCTGCGCGCAAAAGATGCCCTCTCCGGATAGAGAGCGGCGCGACGCAATTGAAAGTACAACTGATCCTCAGTCAGACTTGGCTACGGCACGGACCCGGGGCCACAAATTCGCTCGATTTGGCCAATTTCTTCTATTTTCCCAGCGATCCACAGGGCCTGGGAGAGGCTATAGATATACATGGTGTGTTAATCCATCAAGCACCGCTTTGTTACTTGACTTTGATACACCAAGTGACACACAGTGCAATTCACAGGTGCGCCCACTTGTTTAATAAGCATCCTGATAACTTGTATCTAAAAGCTCACACATGAAAGCTCGATAATCTTTGTGATCAGGGTAGGATTCAATCAGCCATGGCACACTAGCACTGCTCTGTTGCAAATGTATCCTTTCTTTCCTGATAATTGGTCTAAGATACAGCGATATATTTCCTAAGAATTCAACATTATTACAGGTTGAGGTTCTTGGCGTTTGCAGGATGTGGCAAACCCTTACGTTCTTAAAAGCCTAGACATGCTTCGTGGGAGGACGATCTTGGTTCAGCAACCCGGGCACTCAAGGGACTGGGGGAAAAATAGTTGCTGAGGACAGATGGTTGCTAAAGACAGGGTGGGCCAACTATGAAAAAAATGAATGTGGCTGTTTTAATGTTTATAAGGTGGTCGCCTGCGCCAGTTGATCGGCCATCCGGGTTTGACTATAGTACTAGTTAATGCTGAATGTCATGTTTCAAGCATACCATAGAACACTGCAATGCTAGGAACTACTCTATCTCCGGGTAAACTGTTGATGAATATAATCACCAAAAAAAAGGCCGTAAAATATGTTGTTATGCAGTACCTCCGTAATACGCTGTAAAAAGCGTTGTTGGGTTGAGTGGATCCAAATTCTGTAGTTGTCCTGGAGTGAAGGACGTCCCACTTGGAGGGTTGTCTTCCAAAAACTTGGCTGCAGCTTTTACAACTCCAATCTGGGTTATTTCCTCATGGGTACAGTCGACTGGGTTCAGAGGATAGAGCGTACTCAGTCTGTTAGGTAGAAATCCCTCAACGCCTACAATAGTGAAAAAGGATAGCATCGCAACTGTTCGTGGATTCGCCATTTTTAGGTACGTGCTACACTATCTACGGAGGGTAGAAATGAACTGCCAAAGCCTATAGGTGAGGAAGTGTTATTGCAACATGTACTTCTCTGGCAAAGCTGAGCACTTGCCAGGTCAACGGTGTTATTTAAATAGCTCACATACATAATAAATTACCGTTTTGTCTGGGAATTCTTTTGAAGTAACTTTACCACGCAAAATAAAACGATCGGTCATTACTGCTATGACAGTTATTGGTACGTGTTACATAATTAGCAAACAGGAACTGAGTTAACAATAGGGCAATAAAAGTAACGCAGATGATATGATACGGGTGAAAATGGGGTCACAACAAGACTGACCAATGTCAAGGTCAATGTATCAGGATAGTCATTGAAGGCTGCTATGTAGCTTATCTTTGAGAGCACCCCCCCAACAGTCGATGGTCACGATTTAACCATTGTTATGATGGCATCCAATAAATAGAAAATATCCAAACAAGTATACAACGTTGAAGATATACTGATGACAGTCATAGACTATCATATGTTAAAACATGCACCTCTTCCTGGGTCCAAGTGGAACTCTTACAACCATTGGAGCAAAATCTTAAAAGTAGCGGCCTGACTGCCGTAGGAAACAATCCAGGAGAAGTGTATAAATCAAAAATCAAGAAAGTCGCAAAATGACATTTTCCCGACTAATGATGTCAAAATGGCATGCGCAGATGTACATCCGGTAGGGTCGCTTGAGGCTTTGGTTAATTCAAATGAACCCATATATGAATAAATTGTGATCGACTTAAAAACACGATTCTTTGTGAGTCAGCTGCCAACTAAGTGAAGTAAAGATGAAAACGCTACTTGAGAAAAATTATGATGCTATGCGACTTGTCAATAACAAGATTGGATAAACAAGTTTATAGCACTCATAACTAAGGAATCGGGGATAAGTGTCACACACATATTTCAATCTAAGACACCTATACAACACGACGAAAGTTCAGAATAGCAATGGCAATGCTGAGTCAGTTCTTACGATGTAGAAAACAACTTTTATGTCACGGCTACCTTAACCACATTGTGTTTGCTTTTACAGCAGGGGGTATGGTCATATATACCATCATTTGAACAATATAAGCTTGTAAATGTACTTGTGTTTTACCTCGTCGATCATAATAAAGCGGGATATAAATGGTCAGTCCGTCGGCGAGTTGCTTATTCCAGGGGCGGTAATAGAGGAAGTAATAGAACAGATTTTCAACCTCAACGCCTCAGACCTGAACACTCTAAGGGTTAGTGAATGTATACTTTTCTATTTTTTCTTTCTTTCAAGTCTAATCCAATGGCTCTGTGTAACATTATGTAAAATTCAAGGTATGTGACGTTGATAGTTTAAAAAAGGATTGAAATTTTTATCTTTTTTCATTTCCTTCAGTCTGGTTCATGGAAAGGTTTGCATGTTTGTGTTGTTTCTACGTTTATCATTGATATCACTGTTACTTGGTGTTTATGCTTGCTATGCTGAAACGTGAAATCAATAGACGATGGTGCGATGCTCTGTAATCTCCAAGCAGAAGAAGTGGTCGGAGAAGCCCAGAAGGGACCGCAGGAAAAGTAAAAGACTAACAAAACAGCCCCTACCGCTTCATCTGCTTGGAGATTATAATCTCTGAAGAATATGTTTTCATATACATGTGGGATGAGGTTGATTTTCACCACCAATGACGTTGTCTTTGGTGCCGTTGAAGGCTTGTAAAATGGTTTCAGTGTATGTGCTTTGTTCCCAATTGCAAGAGGCCTTACAGGGGTGTAGCCGATGTAGAGCAGAGGCAGGGCAGAGAGCTGTGAATTCGGGTCAATTTCCAATTTTCGATATCCAATTGCGACGTTGCCCTTTATTTGGCACTGTCATAAATTAAGTGACTCTATGAAGACTAGTGTGATGTTTTCTGATACTTTCAAACGTAAACAGTAAACAACAGTATCTCGGGTTTGTAGAAGTTCGAATAAGATCTGCTTCTAGATATCATTGGATATCGGAACTATTATTTTTAAGATTATCTCTGTTGGGAGTATTGCGGCCGTACCAGAGCAGGAAATCAATCTGCCGACGAGAATGCGAATTCTTAGACGACCCGCTTTCCTTCTCCAGATTTTGTACAAAGTCAACAAATTCTTAAGTTGTCCATGCTTCGTGCGAGTTTCGTGAGTAGGTCGAGGTTGCTTCTACTAGCCTCGGTTGAGCTCATACTAACTCATTACTTTATAGGCATCTGACGTCTTACATGCATTTTGAGTTTGCATTTGCACACTATAAAGCCATATAACCCCCATATTATTGTTATGTCTGATTGAAATAAATAAAAGAAACTGTGCTTTTTGAAAATTTGTAAAATAAACCCCTGTGATAGTCTTTTTCTAATATGTGAACGAAGACTCTTCTATCTTTTCTTTTTGCAAAAGAAAACTTTATAAAGATGCTTTTTATGCAGACTTATTTTATTTTACGGATGGGCTAATTCTCTGGAGACCCCTACACTGATGCAAGCAGGCAAAAAATGTTAGATGGGCAAAAAATACCTATTTCAAAATCCTAGTTGATCGAACACACAAAGCGCAGTATAGCAAATATGAAACGAATACTTTATTCTTCCTCAAGTAGCCAATTCAATTATGTTTTTGGATTAAGAAAAGTATTATTTGCAGAACCAGAACACTTGCCTCTGGATTTTGAGTCCCCCTTTAAGACAACGAGTTAGTTTCTTACACTACAATTTGTCTCAGAGTCGTGTCTTAAAAGGGGACTCAACTCCAGAAGCAAGTGTTCTGGTTCTGTACATGAAATTTGTTCTTCATCCAAAAACATAATTGCATTGGCTACTTGACATTTAATTTTGACTAGGCATCAGTAACACTGTACAGCATATTCTGATGACGACAAAATAACATTGAAATGGTACAGAATCTGGCAGCTTGGATCTGTGCGTCAGGGGTGCTAGTGTCACCATAATAAAACAGATCTACAGTGGACGCCACTTGCAGACAAACATATGTCCAGACTATGCATGATTTACAAAATGACTGATAAACAGGTACTAGGTGGTCGTATCGACCATCTTAGACCATCTTAGAAAAGAACAAGGAATAGTCATGCATCCAGTACCATTGCTATCAACCCAGAAATGAGGTGTTATAATATAGATTCAAGTTCAGAACCCACAAGTATCATTCATATATCATATCATTGTATTGAAACAATAGGGCAACTTAAGATTTAGGGTATCATATAGTTTTTAGTTGTCACAGGAAGGCCCCCCTCCCGTGAGTTGGCAAATCAATCTTCTAGTCTTTATTGTACTGTAAAATGTCATGCATCATAAAATTTGAAGTACTTTTGAAAGGACGTGTCACCTTTTCATCTAGTGCGCAGTACCATTAGGAGGTAAGTGAGGTGGTAAAAAGACCGTGTTCGGACGTTTTAACAGCAATCTTAGAGGGTCATAAAACTAAACAAAGGTAATAAAGTCCCCCAGTAAGGATGTTCCCACCTAAAATCAGAGTGTTTGTCTCCTAAGCACAATTGCACATGATTAAAACTTCAGCGTGGTCGTACACGGCAAAACAACTGAAAGGTTTAGAGGGTCTGGTTTTGACTTCACAATTCTCTGTGTAATTTACTGGAAATTTTATTAGACTTAAGTATTTGAGACACGGTGGCCGGTCGCTCGGGTATTCTTTTCTGTAACTACGTGCGTTCGACAAAGTATCGGGTTACACGAGGCAACATTTTGGCTAACGGTAAAACATTTGTAAATAAGCAAAATAGTGGGAACGGACACATACTTTCAAAATAAAACGAATCAAGCGATTTTACAAACTTTGAATGTTGTCATTTTGCGCTGAATGGCTGACTTTTCTAGATTTTGCTCCCAAATACGATTATTTTCAGGTTTTACCACTTCCAGTGGGTGCATTTGGATTTCGTACAACCCACAGCATCCTCCATCTTTGGAAAATTGATCACAGCTTTCTATATTTTATTCATGGAAAAAGATATTTGTGGTGCTTACGTATTTGAAACGTATGGACGCGTATGGACGCTGTACATGTACTTTAAACTCATTTCAATAACCTAATAGGGCTTTGAAATTTGCCTCAAGATATATAATTGTTATTATTGTTATTTTATTTTCCACTGCCTTCAAAAAAGAAGTCAAACCCAACCACAACCATAGTCAACCTTTAGTTAATTTAGACCTTTCACAGTAGACTAGATAACTATTTTTGATTCCCATGTATTTCCATGTACTTGTTTGTCTACAATTAGCCTTCGGGCATGAACTTGCAATAAAGTTACAATTATTAATTCTAATATCATTGCTTTTTGTGTTTACCAATTTTAGATGAGGGCCGGGGTCGTTCTCTTCCTTGTAGTGATACTAACACTACTTGTGCCGGAGTCTCATGGTTGGCGGCGGCGGAGGCGACGAAGTTGCAGCAGCAGGGATTGCCAGTGGTCCAGTTGGAGCAGCTACCAAGGTACCTGCTACGGCTCTTGTGGAGGCAGTGGGCAACAGACATCCCGGAGGTACGTTAGCGTCCACGCTGCATGTGGAGGCCAAGGGTGTTCCGGCTCTTCAACCAGGACTCGGGCTTGCATTGGGAACTGCAACCGTCGAGGATCATGGCGGAGTAGCGGATATTGCGTGTGCAACAGCGGGTACACAGGAACATGTTGTCAATCAGGTAACATTAGTTTACATTTACTAACTTTCCGCTGCATTGATCATCAAGAACTAATTAAATAATGACAGCTTTTCACCGACATGCGTTACAGAGCTTCTTTTGTTATAATGTGGTTTAATGCTAAATAGCAACCCTTAATAGTAACCTATTGCCTTTTAGGAAATAGTGCAATTATGTACCAGACTTAAGATAAATTGCACAAATTGCAATTGGTTCATTATACAAATACATTTACGTGATAACTATGAAACTTGATGTGTGTGTGTGTGTTTGTGTGTGTGTTTTATTTGTGTGTGTGTGTGTGTGTGTGTGTGTGTGTGTGTGTGTGTGTGTGTGTGTGTGTGTGTGTATGTGTGAAAAACACAAATTGTTCTCTTCCGGATCATATACATTATTGCCGCATTTAGCTTAGGTTTAAGATAAAAATACCACAAACGGTGTTGAATCTGTCTGTAAATAAAATTTATTTCAGTAATACGTTGCCCTTCTTTGGACGCCCCCCGGTATGGCAGAGTGTCATCTTCTGCCAATACCTACGGAACAAGGGTGACTTTCTCATGCAACACTGGATACCAGGTTATTGGAAGCAGTACCAGGACGTGCTCTAGCAACGGATATTGGTCTGGATCAACAGCGTATTGTGAAAGTAAGACTAAATTGATGATATTATGTCAGTCTCCTATTGAAAATTGAGAACAGAGCCAACCTCGCTAATATGTCTTCTGGCCAGTGCTCTTCCTTGAGTAATCAATACAAACAGCCTGCCTGAACGCTTTTCATGCTTTTTCAAAGTACAATTTGAATAACTTTTATCTGCCAATGTCATGATTTGTAAGATATATGTGTAATATTCTTGAATAGTCCTATTATGGAATGCAGTGGGTTTATAAACTGTTCGCGTTAATAATGCAAATTAGACTTAACACAGATTTTTCGATTGGAACTTTAGCAGCTATTCAACGACAATACCTTTACCTACCGCCTGTGGATGTACCGTATAAAATCGCAAATCTCCGTAGAAAAAATAGAAGTAGTTATAGCAGACGTTTACTGATAAATTGTGATTTAAAATATTCAAAAAAATGGCACATCAAAATTCACTCCTGATGTCCAAACGGACCTCGTACGGGTGCTTAAGTGTTGATTCTGGCGAAAGTTTAATGACTAGTTCACAACTGTAATAACTGACGAGATCGCCGCACCTTGATGTCATTATAACAATGATAATGATTATTATCATGATAACAAAAATGATGAGAAAATTATTATTATTATTATTATTATTATTATTATTATTATTATTATTATTATTATTATTATTATTATTATTATTATTATTATTATTATTATTATTATTATTATTATTATTATTATTATTATTATTATTATTGTTATTATTATTATTATTATTATTATATTTAATAATAATAATTTTATTATTATATTGAATAAACCATTCATCATCGTCATTATCATAATTCACTTTTCAGGGATAACATGTCCATACCTCAGTCCTCCTGCGCATTGCTCGATGATAGGCGGCATATCATACGGCGATGTCCTGACCTTCACCTGTAATACTGGATACCAGATGACAGGAAGTGGAAGGCTGACCTGCGGAGCATCTGGAGCATGGAATGGGTCTCCACCTACCTGCAGCAGTAAGTTGGACTGTCGCGTTAAACGTCTAACAGAGTTATACAGACAATAATCATATGTTTGTTTGTGTGTGAGTGTGTGTTTGTGTGTGTGTGTGTGTGTGTATGTGCGTGTTTAAGTGTGTGTGTGTTTGTCTGTGTGTTTGTGTGTGTGATTGTGTATGTATGTGCGTGTTTGTGCGTGCGCGCGCGCGCGTGTGTGTGTGTGTGTGTGATTGTGTGATTGTGTATGTTTACGAGGGTATAGAATACAGTCAAACCTGCCCAAGGCGACCACCCGGGGGACCGAGCAAAAACGGTCGCGATGGACAGGTGGTCGCCAGGACAGGATTCCAATCATAACATGTTTCCAGCTCGAGGTGTTCAAATACCGTGTACCACGTAGATGGATGGAAAATTATGTGATTTTAGACAGCATGACCCCCACCAGGTTCAATTCTCATTGACAGAGAGATCCTGTACAATCTGCCAGAATCACCGCTTCTACCGGTATGGATCGCAATCAAAGTCTCTCTCGACAGTGATTGCGATGTAAATCTCTGGCAGTGCAATTGGTATATTGATAAAAATCTCTATCGGTGTTTGTACATTTTTTGTGCATACGGATATTCGCTTAAGAGCCAGTCAGTCCCGGGACCTGGGAGGGAGGGGGTTGTCTTTTCGGACCCTCCTCTTCGGACCTCTGTAAAAAAAATAATCTCGATCTAGACATACAGCATATATGTGCTTTGTTAAGAAAAAGGCTGACCGACATGTACAAATAAGCGCACATCCACTAGAAATAGAAAGGGGTAGATGTCAGTGCACGTTTTGTAAAATGAACGCAGTGGAAAATGAAATACATTTTAACTGCGATTCTAATGTAGCCTCCGATGCAGACTCCTCCCGGCTGTTTTCTTTTTAAAATTATTGTTTTTATACTATTACATTTTTTTTCTTACTGCCGGCAAAAAAACTGTAATAGTATAAAAACAATAACTTGAAAAAGAAAACAGCCGGGAGGAGTCTGCATCGGAGGCTTATTCTAATGTCAATTTTTCAACAGAGATAAACTGCCCAGACCTCTCTGCACCGGCTAACGGAAGTGTTAGTGGCGGTAATGCATTCCAGGACATTAAGACCTTCATCTGTGATGCTGGGTACGAGCTCGCGGGAAGTATCACTAGACAATGTACGGCATCAGGGACTTGGACCGGTTCTCAGCCAGTCTGTAATGGTGAGTACACTCAACCAGGTCTCGTTTGGGGGAAAATATTGATCTCTTGAGATAAATGGGTACTGATATGCATTGATATGAGTCTGAATAAGATACGTTATTTTTTTCAGGTTCTTTAGCATAATTAAGGGTTGATAATTTAGTTTATTTGAATCATATAAAACCCGGGCAGCAAGATCGATCGATACGGGTGTTCCGGACCGGGTAATAACTTTCGTTATTACACGGGGTTCTACCTTTATCACACAGGCTTCAATAGAATATTTAGAATGCATTTTGAGTATGCCCATAGCACCGCTGTCGAAAATTCAAATTACGCACTCGTAGGTTGGAATCGATGTTGCTACAATTTTGTTTGTTCGAGGGCACAAAACTCTCTCAACTTTTTTTCGGGTGGGTATGGCATAGATAGAATACAGCACGCGCGGTGTATTCCGCATCACCCTCGGTCCCGGCCCTCCCACTGGCCCTCCGGCCTTCGGGCGATACGACCCGCGGTCGAGCGGGCACTTCGGGCGTATATACACCGTGTTGTATTCTATATTAATACAATATAATCCGTTCAGCCAGCCGATGTCACTGAGAACAAAAATCATTAGTACATCGCAACTATTAGATATCAGTATGTTATCACTAAGAATAAAGTAATGGAATGTCGTTCCTTCTGTTACTTTTCAAAAGCATTTGATATTGTAGCAAACATGAAACACTTCATAGACATAGCTTTTAATAATAACTGTGATTAGTAGGGAAATGGATGTATGGTAATGGACAATTTTCTAGGCTCTATCAAGCCTTATCTAGACCATGTGTTTTTTGAATATGAAAAAAATAAAAGATACAAGATTGTGACGAAGTTCGAGGGACAAAAAAGACATTACATTTAGCTAATGACATGGTCCGCCATCTTGGATTTTGACCAATGACGTCATCAAAGTAGCGTAGTTACAAATCATGAATCATATAACTAACATTGAATTGCATGCAATGCTAATCATGTAAGAACACAAGTATGGTTTGGCAAAGAATACTTGAAACCTAATTGTTAAACAGAAATTGGCAATATTTCTGATAATACAATATGTATATCAGAAACCTGTTGCATCACGAATTTGAAAAATGATAAAGTAGAAAAAATGACCAAATTATGTAGTCCTAGCACAAGACATTAGGATTTATAGAACGAAGGTTGTTGAGGCCACGTTTAATGCCTCTCTGTGTTGATAGGGTTAAAGTCAAATTAGATTTCTGAGATACGATCACATATTGATGAGAAGCTATCAAAGTTGGCATTTGCACAAGAAGATGGGTATATTTGCACTTAATTCCTTGCTGATCCTCATAGCTATTGAAAGTACCACATATCTAGTGAATTCAAGTTTTATTCACAGAATGTTGATAGCCATAGATTTTATGGAGTAATTGAGGAATGGGTTGGAAACAGAAAGATTGAAGCAGGCTTATGTCTTAGAATTTGCTACAATTTGATTATTGAGATTAAACACAGTTTCAAAATTTGCTATTCTAACTTGAAGGAAAGCAATGTTCAGCCCTCCAAGCACCACCCTTTGGCTTTATCAGTGGTTCGTTCTTCTTGGGTGACACCGTGACGTTCTCCTGTGATACTGACTACGAGCTCATTGGGACTAGCAACAGAACATGCCAAACAACTCAGCAATGGACCGGATCACAACCAACATGTGCTGGTAGGTACTGGTTCATGCCAAATGAAGTTAAAAGGGAGTAGTTGTGTTTGTTGGCGTAATGATAAAACTGATAATGAATATAATGTTTGCTTACATAACACGTCCTTTTATTTCCAGTGTCTCCGTCATTCTCCATCTTTTGATGCATTGCAACCACTCGTATTATCTTTATTCGTATTCAGATACGTGGTACAGATACATTGTACAGACACATAGTACGGATACAAATGCAGATCGAGTACGGTGACCGTGTCAATACCTGATCCTACATCGGCGTGAGGAGGGTTGACACGGTAGCCTTCGCGTGGATTTGTTTAAGGTGGATGACCGGTTGCGAATCTGAAACCGACACGCTTTGGGCATCCGTCTTCCCCAGCGGTTCCAATTCGAGGGAGACGTGCTGGTTCTGGTCGGGATACTTGCAGCGAGCTGCCGAATGACTCTTACACTCTTTTGATAACCCTAGACCAACTGTTCTGTTTTACGCCACTTTTATTTCAGAAAAGAGGTGTCCTACCTTGTCCGCTCCTCCGAATGGACAAGGTATAGGTGGCGCTGTGGTAGGAAATCTACTTCGGTTTACCTGCAACTTGGGGTATAATCTTGTAGGGACCAGTACTCTTCTTTGCCAGGCCGACAAGACATGGAATGGAACGCGGCCAAACTGTGAAAGTGAGTTTTTTTATCCACCTTAATTCGTTTTATACTTTCCCTAAGTAACGTAGGCACAATCATTTTGATTTCAGGAACAAATGATAATAAGTTTATTGCAAATTCATGTCCGTAGGCTAATTGCATGTTGACAACAAGGTCGAAGTACAAACATAGAATAAAACATACGGCATACATGTGATACAAGATCATACTAAATTGCTAGTCTACAATTAATACGATTCTATATCTACGGTGCTAATGCGGGGTTTGTTTCTTCTTTGAAATCAGTCGAAAATAAAAAGTCCCACACTTTCAATGATGAGTGGGTCGGATGATTTCAAAAGGAATATTAGTTTCTGTGTATTTCTTAATCTAGAAACGCTTTTAGAGATTTCATATACTTTCGTGAATAATCTACTTCTTTCTGCTTTGTATTTGGGACATTCGCAGATAAAATGCATTTCATTTTCAACTGCTTTCGTTGTACACTGTTGGTTGTACACTGTTCAATCGATTCATTATGAACAAATATCATTCCAAATTGCAAACACAATATCAACCAAACACGGGAAGCAGTCTACCAATTAAAGGTGATACAAGTATCTGTGATAAGACCTAGCCATTGGTATTGGTTTTGATTTCCAATGCTGATGAACATGTATTCTTCCATCGATATATAATAATAATAATAAGTTTATTGCAAGTTCTTGCCCGTAGGCTAATTACAAGTACATGTAACATGAAAGAACGGACAGACAATTGATAACAATATAGCATGTGACTTTTCTAGTCTAAATACTAACACTAAATTCTATCTTTTTTGGGTTTGACTTCTTTTTCCGAGACAGTGGAAGACGAATGATTCCACTTTTTCTATGATGTGTGGGTTTTGTGATGTTAAGAGGAGAGTAGTTTTCTTTTTGTCTGTTAACTTGGAAAAATGTGGATGGAATTTGGTGGCCTCTTGAAACAGCGCCTTTCTTTCTTGATCGTAGAAGGGGCAACTTGAAATAAAATGTGTTTCGTCTTCCACCGTGCTTGACATGCAGTATTTACAAGTTCTTTCGCACACAGGTAGCTTTTTGTATATATATAGCTTTTATATATAATGGTCGTTTGTGCAGAGACCGTGTGCCCTCCTCCTGAAGTGCCTGTAAATTGCGTGGTTAACGGCGGGAGGACTTATGGCGACACGGCGACGTATACATGTGATGCTGGGTACAGACTCACCGGCACTGGTACCAGGGTTTGTCTCGCAACAGGTGTATGGAGCGACTCTGTGCCGCATTGTGAAAGTAAGTATAGTCTGTCACTTTTGGGGCTTTCCTGAAATACCACTTTAATGGTACCAGCTTGTGAAGGGGCACTGAAATTCGCCAAGGCGAGAAACTGAAATCTTTCCCAAAATATGGAGTACGATGATAACATAATCACCCAGGAAGTCAATTATTATAATTTTTCAATTTGGCATTGGAAGGTACGTTTTAGTAGGGGTGGCAAGGATATATGTATACATTGGGAAGTATATCAAAGAATGTCTAGACGTTAGAAACTCCTCCAATGATTGTAAAAACCCATTGTCATCCCATACTACTACACCATATTTTAGAAGATAGACTAATTAGCCTAATAGAATGTCACATGTACCTATGTATCAGTGAATGCCATACTTTGTACCTTGTACAATTGTTGTGCAATTAAGTTATTATTGTTACAATAGAGATGAGAATTCAGATACGTGAATAAGATATCGAATCTCGTTTTTTGTTCCATGGCAGAAAAACTTTGCCCAATGCTGTTCCCACCGCAACACGGTTCTGTGTCGGGTGGCCATTCCTACATGGATATTGCATCATATTCCTGTCACACCGGCTACGATCTAATCGGAAGCTACAGAAGCATCTGCCAAGGGAATCAACAGTGGAGTGGGATACCACCAACATGTGAATGTATGTTGCTCTGTTTATGGTGCAATGCATAGTTTCAGCATCGGTACTTTTTTGTGTGGCCTGGGCTAGTTGGTTTTTCTCCAAGCAGATGTTGGCTTATGTCTTGAACATCATTTGCCGGTGATACCATCAGTTGTGCCTGATGGAAGCCCGGGTCCATTAAAGGACTCCAAACAGATATTAGTATCGGGTTTCATATACTGGCCTGTAAATGATATAGAGAGGGATATTGATAGATATCACTTATGCAGATGAAGGCCTATTTGCATGATTGTTAAACAATACAATTATTCCTCAGTGGTAAATATTGGGGGTTTCCTTCAAGCGGAGTTAAGAAATTGGTTAACTTTGAACATGTTTAGATATAGATCATACAAATCAGGGCCTTATTTACATAGTTTGGGATCGTGAGCAAATACTACAATAGCCTTCTTTGCTAAATTTAGACTTTCATAGTTTGATTTTGTCTGGGTCTGCGTTTTCGCACTAATGAATCAAGATCATTTCGATTGATTTGTCTTAAATGGCACATGTCGGTAGTAAAGAGTGTACCAAACACCTTGGCTACACCACAAGGACCATAATTACTTTACGGAGGATTGTGTCCTACGGATTCTTGTTTGCAATTGTTCAATTGAAACAAGTATGCTATCGAAGATAGGCAGACGGAGATATCTCGTAAAGTATTAAGTCCGTATGTTTTGAGATCGGAGTAGACAAATTAATGTGCGGAGGTTTGAAAACTACATATGGGTGTAAATAATCCTCGTGTCGTTTGTTTGCAGTGGTACAGTGTTCTACCTTGAATCCTCCTGTTCAAGGCACCATGAGCGGTGGTAACAACTACAACGACACCGTGTACTTCAGCTGTGCAGAGGGCTATGACTTAACAGGCAGCTCTAACCGTACCTGTCAGGCAGATGGGCTATGGACCGGCACACAGCCTACATGTTCAGGTTATCTTAAAAGAAGAAGATATGACTTTAGAAATCAAATTGTATCATATAAAAAAAATAGGTCATTGCCAATGTAAGCTACCTGACACAAGTTCCATTTGTCGAAACATTACAGTTTGTAAAAGGTTTATTCATAAAAATAACCCCTAAATTCTATATAGAAGATAGAAGAGTTCGCCATAATTCCTTTGAATTTTTCACTCGATGTTAAAAAATCCCTAACACAAAGTGCCTTATCCGAATAGCACTGGACTGCCCTGATCTAGATGCGCCTAGACATGGAGTGAAGACCGGAGAAACATCGGTGGGATCCTTCCTCATCTTCTTCTGCAACGAAGGATACGACCTGACAGGGGGCGACTTCATGCGAAGCTGCCAGAGTGATCTGACATGGAGCGGAATACAGCCAACTTGTGAACGTAAGCGTGTCTTCCTCAATGATTTGCAATATGTTGTGTTCCCATGCACTTCCTGCTTTTGCGATTAGTATTCTTTTTCTTTAACACATTTTATCTCATATGAAGGCAAAAATGACCAGGCTCCAATTGAGCCAATAAAAAGGTAATGGTTTTTATTGGTCAGAAATTAGCCGCGATGGCAGCCTTTCTAGCGCTGAATTGATGCAGGGTATTACAGGTTTCACACACTACACAACATATATAATATCTTATCCACACTTGCATTTTGTGGAACTGTCGCAAGGGTCTGGGCGTCTGCCATTCGGCGCCACCAGGTGACCTCGATACGACTTTCCCCAACCGAAGTCAGGTATCCATTTACACCTGGGTGGAGTGAGGAAAGTCGTTTAAAGTGCCTTTCCCAAAGGTACGAGATCGGTGACATGACAGGATTCGAACTCGGGACCTCTTGGTTCTGAGTCGAACGCTCTGCCGTCGCGCCACACGACCAATAAACGAGCTGAACCCGATACTTGCTCATTAGACTGACATTATTTACAAAACCGTTTCCATTTACAGGGACAACTTGTCCCGAGCTACCACCGCCCCCCGACGGCAATCTGACTGGAGGTAATATGTTTGGTGACGTCGTGACATTTACCTGCGCAGCCGGTTACGACCTGACTGGCAGCAAGACGAGGACCTGTGGAAGAACTGGGCACTGGAGTGGAAGCCAACCATCGTGTTCTAGTACGATTCCATTTTGTCGTTGCTGCAACCATTCTCCTAGATCCTATAAATAAGTTTCTCGCAACATGTTGCAAGAGAAGCTCTAAACAACTTTCATCATTAATGGCATGCTGATAGGGACATGTCCCAGTTAGAAGCTAGATACAAATTAGGCAATTAATATGATCTAATTTACATATACCCGCGACGTTTTGTCTCTGATCTGTCTCTGATCATAATGAAACCATACTCATAACTCACTCCGTCTCAATTCTAATATAAGGGTCTTGCAACGTACCTTCTTGATTGATTAAAAACACATATAGAATCCACATTGTGTTTGCGCTGACGTGAGATATGCATTGTTCATAATGATGAATGACTATTCCTTGAAATTTTTAGGTGAATATTGTAATGTTATGTCAGACAACTAGTTAACATTAACACATTTTCCTTCTCTTCATGAACTGCTTTTTCTTTGGCGGTCATGTAAAAAAAGAATAAATGAAGACAGTTTTATAGATTTCAAAATGACTTTACCCAATGTTTTTTTTTTTTAACCCAGGAGTGCAGTGCCCGACTCTTAGCCCCATTGCTGATGGACAAATGAGTGGAGGAGAATCTGCCGGTGAAACGGTCACTTTCGTGTGCAACTCAGGGTTCGAGTTAAACGGCAGTTCGTCTCGGGTGTGCCAGACTAACGGAAGTTGGTCGGGAATACAACCTTCCTGTATCCGTAAGTTTATCTAATCTTAACCATTCTAACTGTATGGTGGTCATGACTTTTAATTAACACATGAACAGATATAGCAATGCATGGGGCAGTATTGGACATTTGTATAGGCAAAAATATGAAAATAACATGATGTGTTAGTATGTTAAATGCATTTACTTTAAAGTTTATGAATGTTGATTAAATCTTTATCAAATGTAATAACTGTTATCTTTGGTTGATATTTTTTTTACCATGTGTATTCGCCACTGATCAGTCACTGTTAGTTCTTTTTGTTATTTATGTTCTCATGATTATGTTGATATGGACTTTTCATATTAATTTGTCAACTTTAGATCTGTTGAATGTCAATATGTTGTTATCTTTGGCTGATACTGATTTTGTTATATCTATTTGCCAATGAGGCTGTTGTTACTATTATTTTGGATATTATTTAAATTTACCAGTAGTCCATTTCTGTTTCCACCTTACTTATTGTTTTGGACCCGTGGCTAATGTTCTTTTTCCTGTTCTTTGATTTTCTCTTGTTTGTATTATGTGTAAAATGCAATGAAAAACATTAAAAAAAAGTTTATGAATGTTACCATTAGGAAAGAGCTGCCCAGACTTGACCCCACCCCTAAACGGCGCCATTGACGGTGGAAACAAGCTGGGTGACGCCGCTGTGTACACCTGCTCGGAGGGATACACAATCCAAGGCAGCGCAGTCAGGTTCTGTACCTCTGACCAGACGTGGAGTGGAGAGGAAACTACATGTCAAAGTAACCGCCATCCTAATCTAAGTTTTGTATGTTCTAACTAGATCGGTGCGTTAACGTAAACTGTCACCTAAGTTATATTTCTAGTCATGTTTGAAGTACACATATTTGACAAAAGCATCACTTTTGAAAATCAAATTTGCAGTGTGCAAACGTTTTCCTTTAACTATCAGCCTAATACTATAGAATGTCAATATTTAATTAAGGTTATGATAAGTAATCATCCCAAGCGATGCTTTGCTATGACAAACTTGAAAAATTAATGCTTGTTAATATTGATTTTTCTTCTCACAGGAAAGGAATGTCTTGAGTTGGATCCCCCTCCCAATGGTGGCATCAACGGTACTAACTACTTCGGTGATACGGTTATCTTTGACTGTGATGTTGGCTACAACCTTGTTGGCAGCCCGTCTCGTACCTGCCAAAGTGATGGAGGATGGTCTGGATCACAACCATATTGTGAAAGTAGGTAAAAGCTACTAACTGCGGTGTTCTGTTATCGATAAATTTTTGTTTTTTTCTTGTTCCTATTACAGAACGAATTCATTCTGCATTCTTTTAGCTTCATTAGTAACTTTGAATGTAATGTCACCGTGGACTTCTGCCATAAAGCATTCTGGCAAGAGACCCAGTAAAAATGTATTTATAGTTTTCGTTGCTAACCCTGTTTAAATTTTGCAACCTGCCAAATCAAAAATACTCTTGCATATCTTTGTGATTTCGTTTTTTTTAATCTACACGTGAACAGTATGCATCTTATGACAGTAGCACATTTAGACATACGACTTTGATTGACGGATGAACCACCAGTGTTAACTTATTTAGAGACCCTTTCATAATCATATTTCATTCGAATGGAAATTGGATTCATTTCATAGGAATAGACTGTCCAAATCTGCAACCCCCTATAAATGGTGTTGTTTCGGGCGGTGTATACTACGGAGACACTGTCAGCTACAGTTGCTATCCAGGATATGAGTTGGATGGAAGTTCAACACAGACCTGTCAGTCCGATGGGCAGGGGAGCGGTACAGCACCGAATTGTGTCCGTAAGTGGTTTTTCTCATGATTTTTCCGCATAGTCTTATGATTCATATGTCCATAACGCCGGTGCAATGGCCGAGTGGGTAGAGTGTTCGCCTTGCATACGGTCGGTCGTGAGTTCGAACCCCGGCCGGGTCATACCAAAGACTCTAAAAATGGTACATACTGCTTTCTCTGCTTAGCACTCAGCATTTGGTAAGGATTATGGAAGTTAAACACACACAGCTACCAGTGGTCTAGTCCCCTGCTGTAGTGACTTGCACAAAGCTGTGAGGCCAAAGGGCTGTTGAACCGGAGATGGGCGCCGCCTTATGCACCTTCGGTGCCGGAAGGACTATTTTGGCTTATGATTCATATGTCTTAAAAACGTATTACAATAAACTAATGCAGTTCTAACAGTTCTCATCTTCCGCTTGAGATAACTAATGTCAACATTCCCTCCACTGAAGGAAAAGAATGTACACCACTGACTGCCCCTGCCAATGGAAACATGACTGGTGGCTACTTCTATGGAGACCAAGTCACATTTTCCTGTGACATCGGATTCGAGCTGACCAATAGTGATGTCAGAATTTGTGGAGACAATGGCGTCTGGAGTGGAGTACAGCCAACATGCGACAGTACGTTATTATCCCACAGCGAGTTTTTTTAAAGACAAATCAATCTTTAAAAATGGGTAAGATTCGGAGATAACTTCTTGACAATTCAGGTGACATCCATTACTCTTCTTCAGTGTCTTTAGAATGGACTGGCAGAGCGAGTCTATACCAGTACATATGATATAACAGGGCTAACTGGTTGATAGTCACGTTCAATCCGAATCTTATCCAGTTGCAAAGATTGATTTGTCTTTATATATTTTAACATACGATGTATTTATGACTGCATTTGATCAAGAAGAGTATGAAGATCACAATTAAGGTATGATGGCTGATAATGATAATACGTTTTGATTGATTAGACCATGAACAGTTTGGGAAAGTTGTCAATGAGAGATATCAATGTGGTTCTATTTCATTTTGCTAGCTTCAGTAACGTCAACATTTCAAGAATTGTTTACTAAACGAATAATGTTTTTTGTGCCCTTACTTTTAAACAAGATTAAGTAGACAATTTGGGCAGTTCATGAATGTTTGTAACATTTAGTTTACCACAGTCGTAGATTGTGCCTCACCTTTGGAGCCACCAAACAGCGATATGGCAGTGTCTGGAACCACCTACGGAAACACCGTCACCACTAGCTGTGATTCCGGGTACGACCTTATCAGTGGGGACGCCGTCAGGACTTGCCAGGCTAGCGGAGAGTGGTCTGGAAATCCTCCGCTGTGCCAAAGTATGAATTATGACGTTTTACCCGCATACACAATACTATTCCGTACGTTCGAAAAGGAGTATGAAAATTCCAAATAATAGTCCTAGATATTACTTGATTTTTGTTCGTCGCCGTTCGTTATTAATACAATGCATAAATCACTTCACAAATTGACTTTCACGAAGGTTTGTTTAAAACTGAAATTCAATCAGACTTCAGCGTTGATGTTGGTTGATGATTATTTTCATAAACATATTAATATTGTACCATTTGTCAAAGTAACAAGACTTTGAGGCCTTATGAGATTATATGGGCAAATCAACCGATTAGATATACACAGACACTGAACATAATTACAGATACTATATATCCGGTTATAGTTTGGCAGTATAGTAAAATTACATATTTTCAATCCCTCAGAGAAATGCTGTACAGAGCCTTCATTGCAATTCGGCATGTATAATGGATCTATCTGTTACAACGAGACTGCGTCACTCGAGTGTAACGACGGACACTACCTGACAACATTGGATTCTGACCTGACTTGCACAGCAACTGGAACTTGGGACAAGCCTATTCCGCAATGTGAAAGTATGTGCTCTCTAATTATAGCCGATTATATATAATTCCCTACCATTTTTATATATAGTTCCCTACCATTTTACATTCTAGAAAGTTAGAAATTAACGTTAAAGAACTCACAGATCTAAAATAGAGTGCTGTGTATTGTAAACTATAGCAGAATATGCCTATATGCAGCACAACATAATTGTAGTTGGTGTCAAATTAGAGCCCTTTGTTTGTATCAACATACTTAAATTTTCACAAAGGGTAAACAGCATTTTTTTTTCGAACTACTTCGCATATTTATGTAGGAGTCTGCTGCAACGCTTCAATATCAGTGAACGATGGGTACCTGGTCGCTCCGTCAGGCTTTTGCTTCGGCAGTACCATCCAGATTCAGTGTAATCAGGGGCATGAGCTCAGTGGGGTTTCAAGCATTCTCTACTGCAATGCAAGTGGAGTCTGGGAAGGAGAGAAACCTACTTGTGAAGGTAAGAAAAAAGTTGCTTAAGAAGTTCCCAAGGTCCCTCCACACGGATGTCAAATCGGACCACAAAAGTCCCAGATTTTTGTCGAATCAGATGCATGTTCGATGATGTTCTACATTTGTACATGACATGATTTAAACCGAACACGATTCGAGTTTATTTGCGAGTATCCACTGAAAGCCTGCGCCTGCAAACCGTCAAAAGACAACTTTCAAAAGTCAATCCGTTTTTTGGACAATAAATCTTTGATGACATTTTGCTGTGGACAGTTAACGAAATAACGAAATTACAGGCCTAATCTAATTGTAGTGACCTGAAACATTCAAAATTATTTTCCACGCCGGTATTAGTTATACCCTCCCCTACCCTTGTGGAATGACAAGCGTGCAAACACCATATTTTGATCTAACCAAAGAGCTTCCAATTTGCCACTCTAAGTAACGGCTTGAAATGAAGCCAATGAATTTACCGATGTTTCTGTCTTTTACTCGACAATTTAGTTCTATGACATTGATTTTCCTACTCTTAACCAATTCATTTTTCAATGGAACACCTTTCCAAGATGTTAGATCATTCTTATATATCCTTTCTAAGAGAAACACATCCATGCCCTAAGCTTATATTTGTGTGTTTTAGAAATCAACTGCGGAGACCCAGGAGAAATACGGAATGGACAAAAAGTTGTAACAGGGACGATGTACGGCGATACGGTGACGTATTCCTGCGACCCTGGCTTCATCATGGTTGGTAACGCCACCCATGTCTGTAATGATGAGCGTGACTGGGGACCGGCGCCGTTCTGTGAAGGTACTAAAAGCTTTGTGACTGCACGTGTTTTTATGCTTATGCTCTTGCTTACATTTTTTTGCTTAGTTGACGCCGTTCTCAGTAATTACAAATGTTGGTAGTGTATCCAGCGTGCCCTTATGGTGTGAAGTTTTTAAAAATTCTTTTGCCATTAGATAGACAGATGTTACAATAAATAAGTAGTGGAGCACCCACAATACAATGGATTTTACTACTGCTTTCCTAGATCCTGTTGAATTTTTCAAAGCTACGTAGCAACATGAAATGCCCTTTGGGAATGTGCCTTAAGATATAACATCTGTTAGAGATAAATCAGCTTTTATTTTCGTTTTCAGCGAACAGTTTGTGCAACAGGACTCATCAGTCTGCTCCAGATGATGGCTACAAAGTCTGTTTCGACAGTCCACAGGGCACAACTCCAGTAGAGCACTGCCAGATGCACTGTAACGCGCCATTGATATACAACCGAAACGATGCCATGTACGAATGTAGTGTTGATACATCCTGGCGGTGGATGGTCCGATCCACCATCGGAGGCGGCACTGTCGTGTTCAACTCCGCCCCTGTAGGGGAATGCTCAAGTAGGCATTTTTTTCTCATTGTATATGAAATAAGGTATGGTTAACCGGGGGTGTCCCTGTGGTGTAGTGGTCTGCGCTTCTGTCTCTCACCACATCTGGTTCAAATTACTTGGAGCAGAAGGACTGGGGTTCAAGCCCCAGGTAGGACACCTCTGGACAAGAGGCGCATTGGGTCAAACCAAAGACTTTATAAAAATGGTACATACTTCTGAAAAAGTATGGAAGTTAAATCTTGGGTATATAATTACCCCTGATCTTTCGGATGACGCAGCAATCCGAGCTCACGTCAGAGGCTTTTATTCTCGGGCAAACTCACTCCTCCGGCGGTTCCGTTACTGCTCAGCGGCGGTAAAAAGTGAGTTGTTCTCTGCGTATTGCTCCCCGATGTATTGTGCCCAAATCTGGAGTAATTACAGCGTGAGTGCGATCTCCAAGCTACGAGTGGCTTACCACAGCGCAATGAAAATGCTCTTTTCCGTCGGCAGGCATACAAGCACTAGTTGGTTGTTTGTGAATAACCGGACCGACATGTTTGACGCAAGGCGTCGCAAGGTCACCTACTCATTTGTTACACGCCTGCTGTCGTCTGACAATGATATAATTAGAGTGCTTGTACACTCGGACGGCTTTTGCCATAGGCATAGCACATTCTGGCGACATTATGTAAAGTATTTGTAAGTGTAGCTTTGTAAATCTTTGTTCTGTGTCTGTTTTTATGGGCCATGGGCCTGATACAAATAAATAAATAAATAGAATAAACACACTTCACTGCCAGTGGACTAGCCCCCTGCTGCAGTGATTGCACCACAGTGTCGCCCAGGGCTATGAAACGGAGATGGGCACCGCCCTATACATCAATAATGGTGTGGGAGGATTTCAACTTTTTTTGACTAACCGGTTTGGAGCTACAACAGAAGGAAGTTGGATATTTTCATTAGATGCTTTGTTCTCATGTCACAAAGATCTAATTAGACGCTGATACAGGATCATTTCTTTCTCATTAGAACTATCAGTTGGTGTGGGGGCAATAATTTTCTTAGTAATCCCAAAATGAAGTCGTTGAGTATCTACATCGTCCATTGTATCTTTTGACATAGCACCCTCAAACCCATTTGTTCCTGTAACTGTGAGTGGACTAGTCATCACAGCAGGACAGCCTCTTGACATGCAGGCTATTGAGGATGAGATGAGATACCAGTTGGGTCTGCTCGGACTGTGCAATGATCCATGCGAGGTTGGTAAAACGTGTTGGTTTCCACTCACTAAACAACTAAAAAGCCATTAGTATAGATAATCAACAAAAAACGATTGCTCTGTAGATAATTGGGCCAGATATTGTTACTCGTAAAGTAGTACTGAAGAAACTATTTGGATGGAAATTCCATTCCTATTAAGCTAAATTATGCTAAGTCTCGATCTTTTTATAATGATTTTTCACAAGATATGTTTCTTTTGACTTTTTTCAACAGAGAGAATCCCGAGTCACTTCCGGGTCTTGCTTTTTTTTAACATTCATTTTACAACCAAGATGACTGATTTTTGCCTTTGCCGAGAATGTTATGTTGTCAGAAGTATATTTATGTATTTATAAGATCTGTGTCGTTTGACTTTTTTTCAACAGAGAGAATCTCGAGTCGCTTTTTTAATATTCCTTTCACAACCAAGATAACTGATTTTTACCTTTGCCGAGAATGTTATGTTTTCAGTTGTGTTTTTATTTATGTGTGATTGTCGAATAAAAACATGACCTTGAATTCCTCCTGTTTTGCATTTCTAGATTGGAAGCATAACAGTTGAAATATTCCATGCACGGAGGAGAAGGAGATCACAAGGGATCCAGTACCGAATAAGTGTCCAACTTCGTGCTTTCGCAGATCCAGCCCGTATCACTCCCACCAACACGATACAGATGGAGTGGGTTCGGATAGCAGGTGTACTAAGGTGCATACATTTGCATATATTACGCATCTGATACACTTACATGCAACTTGCATAGATTTTGCTAACTTCAAATCTGTTTTTTTCGATGGTGCTCTCTAGGAGCTAGCCTAATAGAATTTTTCTCTGTGTAGATGGCAAAAAGGCAACAAAAACAGGAATTGTACTGTTTTTTTTATAATGTCCTAGAAAGAGTGACACTCATATTACAGAAAGACCAGGAATTTATTGACCAGAGAAAAGGAAGAAGGCATTAATCAAGACGTAATCATGCCAGCTGACCAGTCGAGACCAGCTATAAATAAACAAGATTTTTATCTCTCTTGTCACACTACCCAGAGGAATCATATGTACGATGCCAATCTAAGACCCCAGATCTCCAGTGATGTTTTCTTATCAAAAGAAAAGAAAAGAAAAACTCCGCAGAATGATAAATACAAAAAGATGGCTTTGCATGATTTTGATGAAATTGTACGTACACAATACACAGGGAAGAGGCGTTGCAATTGCAGACTTTTGTTCAAAACGGAGTGCTGTCACTTTCCATCGAAGGTAGTACTCTACCCGTGGCAGACAACGGAATAATCATCTCTGACCCAAGTCTCGCTTGCAACGATGGAGAAATCATGCAAGGGGTCGAATGTGGTGAGATCAATTTACATCATTTCAAGCCATCTTATATATTCAATTTCGCACACATTGCCTTTATTTATCGCTGTCTTACAAGGGCCCATCATCCTTGGTTGCGGGTATTGGGCAACCAACGACACTCTTCCATCGATTCTTGCTTTTCATTTGCTGCACTTCCCGCCTTCCTCTAGCTTATCCTCGTCCCTCTTCTACTCTAGGGTTATAAATAGTCTTGACATCGCAGTACAATAGTTTTATGAGTAAATGTTTAATTAAGGCAAAATAGGACATCACTCGCAAAGATCTACAGACCATGTGTTTCTTGTGATAGTGCCTTGTGGTCCTGGGACGTACCATGACGTCTATGAATCTATCTGCCGGCCATGCGGTTTCGCCACTTATCAGGACGAATTTGGACAAACCGACTGTAAGCCATGCCCCGAAGAAACTACCACTGACGGAACGGGAGCAAAGAATATCAGTGGATGCATAGGTACATTTGTTTTCAAGAATTTGTGTCTGAGAATTTAAGGAAAAACATGTCTTCCTGACCTCTCATCAGAATTCAATATATGTACACACGTTGTTGTAACACACCTATAAGGTAGAGTACAGTGCCATCTTGAGTCAAAAGTAGCTAGAATGGATTTAAAAATGCCTGTTTTTTGGTACATTTCAGTTGCTTTGCTACTTATTATCGAGCCATGCAAACGTAATAATGCCGGGACCCTTAAATGGTTTATGTGGCAAGTGATGTCATAAGAGTATTATTCACTATGAATATGACATTGAAAGTCAAAAGTAACCGAAGTGACCATGATCGCCTTTACTGTCCGCATTATTTTTCATATATTGGAACTATTGGGCTCTCTTAATCAAGGATTTTCCTTCTATTTATGAATGTATTGTTTTTTTCTATAGCATTTGCCGACTGCAACTGTGGCACCAACCCTTGCATACTGAACTCGACTGGCTATTATTTCTGCCATTGCATGCATGGATACCAGGAGATCGAAGATGGCGATTGCGCTGGTATGTAGTTAAGGATATTAGTAACGTACTATATATTTTGATGATACTATAATTACATCTACTGTAATCCTATCAATAATTCCATATTTAACCAACCGTAAGGTCATTGTTGATTTTGTTTATAGAGTACACATCTATGTATTAATACTATCATTGGTTTTAGACATTGACGAGTGTGAAGATCCGAGCATCTGCCCCAATGCAAAGTGCATCAACCGTCCAGGGAGCTACTCCTGCCAATGTTTACCGGGATACGAAGGGCTGGCGTGTGCAGGTAGGACCTCTATTAGTCTAAGCGGGGTTTACTCCAGAGAAGAAACAAGGGGGGGGGGGGTGTAAGTTTAGACCGGTCTTAAACGTAAAATATTTTTACACACTTACATGTACTAGATATTGTTAAGCACTGCTATAATGCAGCTCTAAATGTAAGGTATAATTATTCTATACACACACACACACACACACACACACGCGCGCGCGCGCGCGCGCGCGCGCGCGCGCACACACACACACACACACACACACACACACACACACACACACACACACACACACACACACACACACACACACACAAAGTTATAGTTAAACAACAAAACTGACCTACTGCGGTCCTAAATGCAAAGTCACAAACATTTGGGACCACATCGTTAATGAATGGGAGACAACGATTCCGTGCATCAACCGATTGCGACAATGCTTGATACATTTGTTTATTGTAGAGTATCATCAATATCATACAACCACTAACCTTAGGTAAAATGGTTTTGCCTGTGCCTTCTTTGGGATGGAACAAACACGTATCCTGAACGGGGTGGTTTGCCGGCGATCTTTTTCGGATATCCATGATCTCTATAGGATACAACAATTTTTTAAAGAATGGGTACCTCTGAAGACCTGTTCTTGATATCCAAAATTGGTCCTTCTACTTACGACTTGTTTTGAAATTCAGGATGTAACTGGAAGCCTACTCGGTTATTGGGAGCGTGTCCTGGAGGCGACAAAGAGATTACAGTTAAAAGGAATTGAATTCTGTGTGGACGACATGTACATCTAGATTCCTGGCCCCGGTTTGACTGTATATAGTTTTCAATTGATAGTCTTAGTATGCAAATGAATATAGATTCTGCTTGCCGACAATGAGCTGTACTTTATTCAAACTTGTATGTACATAATATGTTTATTCATTATTTGTGTAAAGACATAGACGAATGCCGTTACTCCGGTTACTGTCCCGATCATTCCACCTGCACCAACACCGACGGCCACTATTACTGTACCTGTCTGCAAGGGTACCAGGGAGACAATTGTGAAGGTAACTATTGAACAGAAATTTTGGAGTTTCTTTTCACACAACCAGAAATCTCACCTGCTGACGTTTCAGTGTCTGTCAGACACCTTCTTCAGCGGTTCTGACTGGAGTACTGCTTCTCGCCGCTGTAAGTAGCCGATATAGGTGGCGCTTTTGCGGCGAGAAAACAATCCCAAGCGTGGCTAAGCTTGTATCCCCCCTCGTCTCGGTTCATCACTGGTGTTGACTTTCCGATCCATACCACCTCCCTAATCCATCAGGATACCAGCTCAGCCACGTTTGGGATTGTGTTCTCGTCGCAAACGCCCCAATAACACGTTAGAAAGAAGATTTAAAAAAAAAAAAAAAAACACATTCAAAGTACCTTCTGAAGGTGCCGGGCTACAATAGAAAGATTTGAATTAATTACTAATGTGTACTATTCTTACAGACATAAATGAATGCCATAATGCCAGCATGAACACGTGCGGACAAAACCAGATCTGTATCAATACAGTCGGCTCGTTCCAGTGTGAGGGTAAGCTGATACCGCATAACTTAAGGGTGATGTTAAACCTTTTTCATTTGATGTCAATTTTTTATAATATCATAAACAAATACATTTCATAACGTTGAATTTTTTTTTGTATATTCCCTACCCCTGCAGACTGTAGCATGTTTGATGGGAGTTGCTTCACTGTGTCGAAAACTACCGCAACGTTCACGGAGGCTGAAGGTTATTGTGCAGAAGGAGGTGGTATTCTGGCCATTGAGTTAGACCATGTTGTCCACGACTTCTTCGTCCAGCTGCTGTCCGTGCCCAACAAGGACGTGTGGATCGGTCTCACTGACCGTGACATGGAGGGTCAGTTCGTCTGGGCTGACGGGACACCTATCTCCTTCTACAGGAACTGGGCTCCAGGTGCGACAAGTTCATAACAAACACATTATGTATTACCGGTTTGCGTAGCTAAACCTTTGTTGGATCCATTGTCATGTGTGCTAGCCACCATCTTGATTTTGTGACGTAGCTGGATAGCCATACCATTTCATTGTGAAGGGTGTTTTTTGGGGTCGCTAGCGTTCTCTCTTTTCTTTAACAAATCGGCACACAACTATCACACACTCACCTCAAAGAAAAAGAAAATTCAATACCAATCTATATTTATAAAAAGACCCCTTAATCGCTAAACTAACATAGCAAACCTGAAGTATATGTAGCGCAAATACTTAACTCTAGTTAGGATCTTTATTAACAAATACATTTGTAAACATAAGATATTTGAAGTTAGCCCTATGTAGACCAGGCTTTTGTTTGCGTTCTTGTTTAAGTTTAAGTTCATGTAGGAAAACAAATGTGGTTTAACAGTGAAACCTCAATGTTTAAACTGAATTTAGTTGCATTTGTAAAATATGCGGGCGAAAAACACGGTCTAGAAACCAGCTTGACTCCTTCAGAACAAGAAAAGCCCGATGCCCTACATGGCCATGCTTCTGAACAATGTTGACTCTGCCAGCCTCCTTGTGATAGTGCAACGCCCACGGACATTTTGTGTACAATGTACTGTAACAAGTATCTATGGTAGATTGCACTTGTACATCAATATTCTATTGCGATCGTGTTTTATACGTAAATGTATTTTTAAGAGAATGACCTCAATTTGTTGACTATAATTGCGATTTTAAACACCAGCGCAATTCAGGTAACTACGAAAACCTGCTGTTGTTTGTTGTCTGGAATAATAATAAACCATATATCATATGCCTGTCAGAAACCCTTTGCCATGGTACAGTAAAAAATTGAAAAACCATCACAATGGAATTGTTGCCAACTAAATTCTATGAAAAGTCACCGAGTCTGGAAGCTGTAACGTACGTCGTTCGGTAGATATACGACGTCAAAGTTGGCGTGTACACTTTTAGCCCCCCCCCCCAGTCTAGATAGAACCGCTTAAATGACTTCAAGAAAGATTAATGGGTTAACGTAAAGTATGGTTAACAATCAGTAGAATACAGAATATATGGCTTCCCATTGCAGGAGAACCGAATGGTGACAACACTAAGAACTGTGTCCACCTGTGGCCAGAGGCAAACTTCCGCTGGGATGACATGCCGTGTGAAACAGACCTCTTTTACATCTGTCAGTATAACATGGCTTAGTCAACAACCTACATGTATGTCTGCGTGGATACAAAGAGTTAAGAGCCAACATGACGTTGGCTTTACCTTTTTTTGGTATGGCGTGTTCCTTTAGTTAGCACTTTTAAGCTTTTTGCAAATCATATTGATTGGTATAATTGTCATCATTAAAAAGTGTATATGTTCACATGACATATTTACTTTGCAGCGCCTAGAATACAGTTACAATGTCCACTCATAGCGTATGTTCTGAATATGTATTTTTGTTTGTTTCTTGATCTATTAGTGCTTTTATTAGAACGAAATATTGTTTGATTAATCGGAGAATCAAATTATAGCAATGACGGCACCGTGGTCACCGTTATTAGAGGACACACTGGCATGGCTGCATACATTTAGCAACTGTCTAATTTTATCATCTTAGATGTTTGCTCTTCAATTAATCCTTTTTTAAACCTTTAGATCTTTCCACTTGACAGCATTATAACTTAATTCACCTGCTTTTTAGACCTTACCTATTCTCCGCATGCATGGAAAAAATAAAAGCAAATGTCCTCTTGATATGAGTCTACTTTGTAATTGTTAAGTAGAGTTGAAGAGTAGTTTGTGTGCGCCATTATCCAGATATCAAAATATGAAGCAATTTCAATAAGAAATTTGCAATGAATGAGACGAACGCCAACTTATTATGATATGAGGCCTGGGTAAAATATTGTCATTAATTGCAACATCTTGATAATTGTCTAAACAGAGAAATATTGTCAGATAACAACGAAGCCAGATATACTTAAGAAGAAGAAGCCAATGTGCCTCAACATCCATTATATATTCAATGATACAGAAATTAAAAAGTCCCTCAAGGGTTGGTTCCTCCTCCTTATGTAATTCTTAATGTCTGGTTCAATGCATGACAATGATGCCGAAATTACCCCTATCAACCGCCCTGCATCGACACCCCACCTTCCTCTGTGTGTTGCTAAATTAAAATGGAAGCATTCAAAACTTTCTATGTGTCTACTCAGTATTGGAGAATGTTTTACCTAATCAGCTGTGCCTGAACCAACAGTCTTCTACTCCGAACCCTAGTCTTGCCAACGCCTCGCTAATAAGAACTTTCTGAGAACTAATTAAGTGTGCACAACTAACCAGTTCGGTGGGGGGGGGGGGGGGGGGGGGGGGCGTGCAGGCAAGATAATTGCCTCGCGGATCATCGCGTGCGATGAGGGCTGCGTGGAACTGGTAGGGGGTATTTATTGAAGGAATCGTTTCTTCTTAGTACAGTATTTAAAGACACGATACATGTAATACACAGTGGCTCAAGTACACTGCATATGTTAACGGCATGATATGCCAGATATAAAAGCAATAACCTGAACGCATGTAAACGGGACCGAGATCGTCTTATGAATGTATACAGCATCAATATTGAACAACAGAGGTACATATATTCAAACGAAATTTATTACGATGACAACTAAATATGTTTGGTTTCTAAGAATCACAAATAGTAAAATAAGTTATGTAGG
Organism: Branchiostoma lanceolatum; assembly: GCF_035083965.1. Lineage (NCBI taxonomy): Eukaryota > Metazoa > Chordata > Leptocardii > Amphioxiformes > Branchiostomatidae > Branchiostoma > Branchiostoma lanceolatum. The sequence goes on from NC_089739.1 coordinate 10,580,610, forward strand.
CATAATTTGTGGGTTGCTTTTAAAACAGCCAGTGGGTTCCAAACTTCTGCCCCAGTCTTGTACATTTTCAATTAACGCTCTGTCACAGTGATAAACAGAGTTCCATGAATCTTTGCTTATAAAATTATACGAAAGTCATTCTGGATAACCGACGCGGCACAGTGATGACAGCAACAACAATATATTCCATCAGATAACAGCAACGTCTTTATTATTTGTGTAGTCAACAAAACATTGTTGTACACAATCTGATGTATTAACTTGGATCCTACAAAGCAGCACTAAGTCTTTAGCGAACAGTTTCTGGTGGTATACGTAATCTGTAAAATCATGGTTCACATATATTGTAAAAATACATTGCATTTTCCAGACTCACATAATCAACGCATTAAAAATATTTCCATCCTGACATCCTATCACTTCTAAGATCTATGATTTCCTAAGAATCACTGAAACAGTTCTTAAGAGTCACAGCGCGTATCTAACATCCAAGTTAAAGCAATAGGCAGTAAGCACACCCGAACTGGCATGAAACACCTTCTGAATACTAGCTTTTTTCTAGAAGACAACTTAAAATTCTTTGTTGTTCGTTGGCTTCCATCGTGCACGTCTGAAGATGACAGATTGATCGTATGGCACAAGGCAGATTTAAAAGCACCATTAAACAGTAGCACAAAATATGAATACTTGTAGAGTGCCGTGATATAATCAATCATTAACATCTTGCTAAACTTTGACACTGTTTTCATCAATATACAATGTAGCATAGTATAGATAATTAAGCACGCATTCAATACAAATACTTATCAAAATAGCAGCCAAATCTTAATACCTATTACATATTAGATAGCAGGGATATTTGAAAGTACACTTTTCAGATTGAACACTGAGTCTTGTACGAACAAAATAGTTTTCTTAATTAAGGATACATGTTTTCATGATTGTTGGCGGACAATGACATCGTTAATAACGATCATCTATGAATACTAACATCCTACTTATCATATTCTTACTGTACTACACACAGTCTTATTAAACAAAGGATAGTCTAAATAAATGACATCAATATATACAACTAATTTCTAACAGGAATCATTTTCTATGTGAAAATTCTATCTTTTCAAAATATCTTAATAACCATATTCGAAATCAAATTAACATTTCACAGCTTTAGAGTATCTTTATAGTCAAACTGAGAGGAAGCCATCTTAATTTCACAATGAATATTATATCAGTTTTTTAATGATATTTACTAAAGTCCTAGGGAAGTAAGAGACCAATGAATCGGATATTTTCTGTTGTTCACTCTTGTCTATATAGTGTGATGATCATGACGCCATCAAGTTAAAAAAGTCAAAACTGCCTAAAAGTACGTCAGCATTAATGAACAAAATAGGTCCAGGGGGGTCGCAAGGGGTTCTAATCATATGCTCCCGCACTTAACGGTTTAGAAACATGCAAAGTTATCGGTACTGTCATTGCAGTGTATTACCGTGTTCTTAGATGGTGTACCGAATCATGTTTCTTTTTCTTCGATAATCACGAAGATGCGAAGATATTGTCTTCACACAAATGTTGTCTTCACACAGAACTCTCCTGTTCCATTGGTGCGTCAGGGAGGCTGTTGATGTGGCCCACAATGCGGTCGTTCCATTTCTTTGCTTCTTGTATGTCCTTCGTCCTTTTCCTCAGTTCCTCGTTATAGATTTTCAGGCTTTTGTTCATCTCTCCCTTCGCGTTGATAAGGTGGTGAATCTCGTCGAGGGTCGGTTTGTTGTTGACCAATGGTATCTTCTCTTCATGACCATCCATGGGGATCCTGGTTTCTCCGTTTGTCGTTGATTTCCCGTTGGTGGAAGCCTTTGACTGCTCTGTCTCGTACATCAAGGTGTAGACCTTTGCCAAGCCAAGCCGCGACACTGCCTCATGGTATGGCTTGATGGACTTCACAGCTAGCGCCTTGCGGTACCACTTCTCCGCCATGGCCAAAACGTTTCCATCTTCTGCTGGGGTTCCCTGGTCTGGCTTCACAAAACCCTTCTCCTTCATCTCTATGAGGAAGTCTCCTGACATGTTGTAGACTTCTGGCAACATTTCCGGCTCCTCAGTGACTTTCCCTTTGTCATCTCTCTTCACTTGTTTCTCTCCAAACTCCACCATCTTCTTTGCACTTTCACCATGCAGACGGATGAAGTTATCCCTCTCTTCGTCTGTTGTGGCCAGTTTAGTAAGTTGGCGGTAGGTGTAAACGATGGCTCTGTAGCAGACCATCCAGTGAAAGTCATCGTCTCCGATCTTCTTCAGGATGCCATTCTCAAAGTAGTCGTTGTCATCATTGATGAGTTCATGATACCCTTCAATAGCCAGAAGAAAGTCCGTCTTCTGCTGTTCAGGTGACTTGCCTTCAGTTTCCTTCAACAGGTACAGTGTGCCAACCCGTCGGGACAGCATCTTGTTCAGGATTTGCAGCCCCTGGTCACTTGCTAGCTTTTGGCTAAGTGCGAGGGAAAGGTTAAGATCCTTCTCTGCAGTCTTCCTGTATTGTACCCTTTCTGTGCCCTGGAAGTAGAAGATCCTGCGAGCAGATGTGTAGAGGATGGTAGCTGTCAGCTCAACTAAGAAGGATTGCTGGACCTCCTCAGTGGTGTAGGCTAAATGTAGCTGCACCAGTCGTTGGTGTTGATCTTCAGTTAGGGGTTGTCCCATCTTAGCTGCAGTGCTGAACTCATTGCCCAACGTCTTGGCTTTGGTTTGGAGAACTTTTACATCATCTGTCGTCAAGACCCTTTTCTTCAAACTCTTGCTGTAGACATCCCCATTGTCGTACAACTCTATTCCTTTCTCTACCAGCGACTGGAAGATGGTGCCAGCGTCTGTATCCAATGGAACGAGACCAATGATAATCTCTTTAGCCTTCTCCAGTGCTGGGACTGCAGCCTCTGGAAGACGCTTCTGGCAGTACATGTAGCCGATGGTCTCATACAGACGTGCCAGACCTGCGTGGAACTCTTCTGGGAGTTTGCTGATGGTGGGCAGATTTAGAACAGACTCAACGTGTGGCAGAAGCAGACCGTTGATGTAGCCATCTTGGATCTTCCTGGTATCCTTGTGGAAATACTCCAGGAAAGATTTGATGAGGCTCTTAGTCATCGTCTCTAGTTGCTCCTCATCCAAGTCGGACAAGATGGCTGCCTGTGTCTGCTGATGAACGCTGATCATCCGTCCATCAATCCATTCTTCTTTCTTCCCCTCAACACGAGCAAGAGACAGTTCCTCTACTTCTTTGATGAATTCATCGATGTCTGCATTCTCGCCAGAGGCGATCTTCAGAGCCTTGCTGACGATAAAGACAGGGATCCGGTCCTGGGACAGAAGGGCAGTGAACTTCAACATATCTTGGGATGATCTTGCCATTCTGTTTTCCATGGACAGCAGGATGGCACCGTACACAGCCTTCTCATGTTCCTTCAGTTCACCACACATGCCTTTTGACCTGTCCTCCAGCTCACGGAGGTAGCGCTCCACAGATGTACGGGATTTCAGAAGATAGCTTCTTGCCAGTGACAGTCCATGTGGGAGGTTGCCAAAATGGTCGGCAAGCTGCAGCAGATCTTCATCTGATGTTTCCTTGAAGATCTCCTCGGATTTCTTATCCTTCCTCCTCAAGAACTCCAGCACATCCTCCTTTGCGAAGCCCTCCATGTTGTACTCAGGAAGGTTTAGGTCAAGGTTGGCACTGCGGGTGGTGATGAAGACTTTGACTTTCTCAGAGGCAGACAGGTAGGCTGCCGCGATCTCAGTGGTGACAGTGACGTCATCAAAGATCAGGACGCTTTTGCTCTGGCGATTTTGAAGAGACTCCATGACCTTATTTGGTACCTCCTCTGCTGTCAGGTTGCCCTCCCCAAGCTTCTTGGCCAGTTCCTTACCTTGTTCTAAGATAGTCTCCTTTCTCAACCCCTTCTCCTCATTCTTTGACATACCAAAGAACCACATGACAGCATTTGGGTTTTCCTTGGCAAACTTCTGAGCATATGCTAGAACCCCTTGTGTCTTACCGCTACCTGTCGAGCCACTTACTACTAAGGAATTAGCTTCTTCTGCCTTAGCTACAATGTTCTTACAGTCTTCACTCTCATGAAAGCCCATATCTGGCTGCCTGACGTTGGAGATGGGCTTCTCTGTTGCAGCAGGTGTTGGGAGTAGAATGGACAGGTCAGCATCGTTCTTTGTCAGTTCTTTCAACGTGTGCACTAGACCGATTAATGTCTCCATTGCAACACCTGAGTATTAGATAATAAAAGAAAGATATTAAATTCTTCTCAACAATAGAAACATCATGTGTTCAGTTCAATTCAATTCATTTGCCATATTTTCAATCATTAGTATAACTATATAGGATACCTGGTACCAAATTTTTACATTATCTCAATTTTTGTCTTTAACAAATCTTCAATAACACCCTTACCTTTAGAGTAGGTATCCTTCTGATAACACAGAAAGAAAGCAACAACCCCAGCAATGACAGCAACCACCACAAGTGCTGCAATTGGCGAGAGCACCTGTGCAAGGATGTTTGAGTTGCCATGGGGATCTGCAAGCAAAACAATTAAGTTTAAAAATAATACAATGGTTGTATATTTTGGTTATAAGACCTGGTTGGACAACATCAAGACATGGACTGGCCTAAATACTACACAAATGATCCAAGAGGCCGAGGACAGAACATGATGGGCACGGATCACTGCGGCTGGCTGTCATGACGCCCCTACGACCACTGAGGTCATGGGTCATGGTTGTTCAATGAATGATGTAAAACAAAATCAGTATCCAGGAAAACCGGACATAAATTTCAAGTTCAGTATGAGATGAACAACAGATCCCATTCTATTCTAGCTCCTGTTTGCTCCTTTGATTATTACCTTGGATAGTCTGGCACAGTGTCCCCATAGTAGTGTTTAATGTTAGTCTGTTACATAATTTCTTATATCGGGAATTGAATATTTTTCAGATGCAGCGAAACTGGGATTGAACTAATCTGCATGCCAGTTTGAATGTCATTACAATGTCTTTATAGAGAACCATGCAGCTAAGAGCCAATCGCAACTCTAACTTACATTATATGATTATTCTACCAGTGGTTGTTAAACGAGGCATGCATTATGTTGAAAATATTCTATCCTACTTTTCAGCTAAACAATCAACACTATATACTGATGATGGCTTCAGAAATTTAATAATGTATGTGATAATCATTGTATATAAAATACAAATTTATTAATAAGTGACTTCATTGTTACTCACCTCTGTCATCCTTTGCAACTGGTGGAACTGAAAAATAGATTCAAGTACAATAAATGTCAGAAATGCGAGGTCCTTAAGAAGATCATAGAGGAGGATAAACATGGATATCGAAAGTATTGTTGCAGGGTTATGCAACATTAAATTTAATAATGCATAACCCTTCAAAAATACTTTGATAACTTGGTTTATGAAGATTCGAAGGTGCATTTTTTCACATGATGTGATGAAGAAGTACATATAACTCTTAACCATTGATGGATATAGAAGTTACAAACCTTGCCAAATTATAGAACCAGACGTTTTCCAACTTCACCCTACTTTTAAATTATGTTGTATGTTGTAGAAATTGTATATTGTTGTACCATAAATATTGTTATGATATATGTTAATAGAGTTATTAGGACTCAAATGACTGTGTATCTCTGTTATATTGTATCTGACCCTTACCTCTTCCCTCATGACCTCAATGAAAAGCGGCCTGCGTGCCGATTTGAGCTTATCATGAATAAACAAAGGTTCAAACAAATACTTTTTCAGTGACAGTCATGGTAAAACAGCTCAAAATCCAGCATTGCAGAACAAATGTCTTAAAAACAACACACCCATATCATGGATGATTGTGTATTTTTATGAGCTTAAGTCAAATAATGATGAGAGCTTACTTTCATTGTCTATGAGCAGGTAATTCTTGTCCACATCTACTCCGGTCAGTCGTCCAGACCTCACTGCAGACACAAGGTCATCTTTCACGTCTTGGATCTCTCGCTGTCCAACTGAGATCTTCATGTCAGCTAGAACACTGCCCTCCCTAAAACAACAACAACAAGAGTAAGACTTTGGCTACCTAAGGAATTCAGAAAATGCATGGGTTCAGAAATACGAGTTTAGGTGTTGCATTTTTACTTACGTTGCTAAATGTACAGTGAGTCTATAAAGATACTAAAATGACTGCTAGAATCCATCAGATAAAATCAGTCTATAGTTTATAGAAAAGTAGCATAAGACCATGGGTCTTTAATGTAAAATACATAGTATATATAGTCAGTAACATTTATATGCCAATTGAAAGAGCAATTTGTCAGTAACCCTTTTTTTTCAAATCTTCAAGTCTTAGAAATACATATTACATTGTAACATGATTATGAGTTGAGTATATGTACTAGATATTTCAACCTGACAGTAATGTCTTTTCATATATACCGTGACCTGAGTTTTCAGCATGTTATATTCATGCAAATTCAGGTCCAGTTCGGGTTGAGACATATAAAGATCTCTCGCCTGTTTCGAATAATTACGGTATGATCTTCGGGACATGCATTTGTCCTGCAATATGTCTTTTCCAATTTTGCGTTCATTGGTTTGAGATTTTACAGCAAATTGTTTGGGATCCCGGGATAAACTCTTTCAAACAAATATTCACCTGAACTGAATGACCTCAACTTCCAGGTCAGGATGCGCAGGCTGTATAGCACTGTTGACCTGGAAATGATAACACTCTTATGTTTATTGCTCTAGAAGAGGAAGAGTCACTCCGGCTTAGGGGTGAATACCGGTTCGGCTTAATAAGGTCCAAGTATAATTAGGTCCAGTGATTTAGGTTCAGGTCCGGACCTGAACCTGGACCTGATCTTGTCTAGTTGACATGTTTTGTCTTATCAAACTAATACTAAGCCTAGAAAATTAAGACTGACTATAAATAGAGTTTCTTGGTGAGAAGACTTTCAAGAAAAAACAGTATTTGAATGTTGCACTTATTTTAGATGACTTTTTTTGGCAGAGGGTAGACTCAAAACACTTTTTATCAAACAAAACCGCAAAATATATTTGTACTTTATTCAGGTCTTTTTGGACTCAGGTTTTGGGCTTTCAGTTTTTTTGGACTCGGTTCTTGGATGTTATACAGGTCCAAATCAGGTCCAGTGAAACGGTATCCACCCCTACTCCAGCTATATTTCAAGCCCACCATAACATAATATACATTTGGTAGACTAACGGATGTACAACTGACTGTTGAATGTACCTTGATGCCTCAATTTCCATTGTAATACTTTGTTCTGGATCTTAACTATAAAGTATCCTAAACTAATGATCATGACTGCATCAAAATATATTTTTGCATCATCCAGAAACAGTGTAACTATAATTTTTCAACCTTAATCAATCTCATTACATTCTTTGTACAAAGTAAATATTTTGCTACTGAAAGTAAACAAGTGTTAAAAAAAGGGAGACATTTGTTATGAAACCATTGATAATCAAAATGAAGCAACATGCATTATACACTTAATATTCAAAGTACACCTTTTGTTTACCATAGAAAGGAAGGTACTGGCTGGATTTAGACATGTGTTTTCGGAGTCAACTTGCAGTTGACTCAAAAATGTGTCACTGTAAACTTAGCCAGTCAGCTGATGATATATTTTTTTTTTACAGATGTTAATTACTTACGGAGTCAATGATGCGAGTGACCAGTTCTTCATTCTCCCTGTGGTTAGGGTCAGGAGACTTGTAGGGCTCACTTGGCAGCCGAATAGTGGAGTTGAAGGAGGCCACACCTAAGAATTAAACAAAATGCTTGGTTGATCTCAGAGTATTACTAGCCAAGTATGATAATACACAATGGATGATATGTTCTATAATTATATGTTTCCATTCCAGTACTAGAATTTGTTTCTACCACGCATAGGAACTAACACTGAGTGTATGTTAAACTTAAAGCTAACCGTCCTAGTGCCATGATTGTCACATATAATATACTTGCTAATATGTCTGGTAGAAGCAGTTTTAATATAGAACTAGAGTTCCACGACCTCATACCTTCGCCAAATGATTTTAACCTTTTTGAATGACGTATCAGGAGTGTTTCTCATCAATTATAAATCATACCAGTTGATCTTCTTCACCCAAAAAACAAAAGTATGAGCTTAACAAAGAAGGTTATGCTCACAAAGTAACATTTAACATGAATTATGCAAATGAGGTCCTTATTAGCATAATTTGATTCAACGATGTTCACATTCACATAACTTCCAAATGACACAAGTATGAAATTGGCATCATTTACCTGTATGGAACTATAGTAGTTTCTCATTAATTATGCAAATTAGACCTACATTGGCATATTTTTTATCTATCAAAACTCCTCAGTAACAAATGTCACATATTTCAATAGTCATATCATGGAACACAGCGTGTTTTTAAAATTGTCTCATTAATTATGCAAATCAGAATCTGATTTGCCTAATTATCGTCCAATCAGACAAAGCATCACGTAAGCTATCTACATACCAAAAATCATTAACATCCATCTAGCCCATCTTGAGTTATAGTATTTTCTCATTAATTTTGCAAATGAGGTCTTCGTTTGCATAATTGATATCTATTAATATTTCTCTCTTCTTCAGTTACATATGTCACATGTTTGAGAGTCCTACCATCGATATGGAATTTGGCGGCTGTATAAACTTGCCTCATTAATTATGCAAATTAGATAATGATTTACATAATAAGTATCTAATCATGTACGTCATCACTCAAGCTATCTACTTACCAAAATTCATGACCATCCATCAAGCCCTTTTTGAGTTATTCCCTTTCAAAGTCTGAACCAAAACCTGCTCCTGCAATTCCAAAAAAGCCGCTAGGGGGCCCAAACCCGTACCACTTACTCTCTGCCCAAAGAGCTATCTACCACTCAAAAATCAGTTTCATAGCATGTCCAGAACAAGAGATATCAAAACAGGAAGTTCCGCTGCAGTACCGTAACAAGCCGCTAGGGGACCCAAAATCTAATCATTTCCTAGTCTCATCAAGACCTACCTACCTACCAAATATCAAGACAATCCATCCAAGCCTTCTCGAGTTATGCTGTACGTTACAAACACACAAACAAACGCTACCCTCTGCATAACCTTCTCGGCGAAGGTAAATATCATATAGATATCATAGAGAAACAATTCAGTGTGCATGTACATTAAAAGGGCCTGCTATTTGAGTGCCAGGCTTTCGGATCTATTCAATTACATGTAGCTTGAACATTGTTGAAGAGTTGAAAAGATTTTAATCTAAAAGAATCAATGTGTATAACTAACAACTACTTGTGAAATGGCAATTGTTCTTAATAGAATGCAGGATCTGTACATGTACAGGGGACAGGAGATGACATTTTATGTTGACCCTAACAGACAATAATAGAGAAGTGACACTCTATTGTAACAGTTACGTTTTGGGCAGACTTACTCCCCTGACAGCATTAAGGGACTGAGTGATATATTGAGTTTACTAGTATGCCATACACAATAAATCGGCACCGCAAACTTAAAACCACCGTGAAAATTTTTGTCCAACACTGTAGAAGTATGTGACTATAGCGCTACGTACCGCAAACTTAAAACCATCTTGAACAATCCATTTTCGCATTAGCGCGATACAAAAACTTCACGAACTTAAATTATTTTACACTTTCAGTAACTTAATAATTTCTCTAAAAAGTATGATATTTCAGGTACCATCCACTATCGTTTATCATAATCTGTGACTCAGAAATATTGTCAGTCACTGATAAAGGATAGTGAATGCTATCTGAAATACCTGACTCTTAGAGATTTTATCCAGTTGATTTAATATTCTGAATCGGTATTTACATACTGTTCGACCTGGGTGTCTAATCTTCTTTGACTTCATTGACTTATGTAATATCAAGTGAACTGTTAGTGGATTTGAAGTCCACAGGTTTGGAGTGTCTACCATTACTGGCATAAGGTGCAACATCAAGTGATCTCAATACAACACATGTGTAATAGCCAGAACGAAATGCTACATATAAGCACAAAGTACTGTCTAGGGAGCAACAAAAAATCTGGCTTCTAATCATAACCCAAAAGTAAAACTTTTAAACACTAAGCCACCACAAATTTTACCATGCTAAGTATTGATTATGTGTTCTGAGACTTTGCACACAAAAAAACAAACAGCACTGTCTTAATTGTCTCTAGAATTACTTTTTAAAAAATGTACAAAAAAATCTGGCCTTTGAAATCTCAATGAATACATGTATGTACTCACTGTCTGTAGTTATGAGCACATAGTTCTTAATAACCCTGCATGCTTGTGGTTTGCCTGATTCTTCAGAGTTTGCAAGAGATGTGGAGGACTTCAGGGCACACTCATGGGTCTTTTCTTTATAAAAAGGTGAAAAATTTTATCAGATTTGCTAACCAATTTGAGGGAATTCATCTAAATTGTGAACAGTATACATGTGGGAAAATAAGTCTAGAATGATAACAGCTGTCCTAAGCTAATGGTTTTATGTCCTGAAATGACATTAGAGAAAAAAAAGGCCTGGGAAGACTAGTTGGTTAACTTTCATGTTATTCTAAGCTGTAGTGAGCAAAGGCAATGGCTGCTACTGTATTAGTATCTGCAAAGAAAAGAAGCAACAGAAAAAAAAAATTTATTTAACCTTTTCTCTGCTGCCTTACCCCATGACCAATATGACTTTGGTGCCTAATGGCTATCTTAGTATGCTGAAGGTTAAGAGACGTTCATGCACATCATTACAGACATGTTTTTTTTAACATACAAAGTTCTCTCTCTCTAAAACAAGTAAGTGAAGCCAAACCAAAAGCTTTTAGAAAATACAGTCCTGTACAAACAAACTGTAGGACACGTTCCTACAAAATATACAGTTCAAGTCATTGCTAGATATGTGGATGCGAAATGATTTACATGTATTCTTAAATGACTTGTGACAAATATCTCTAACTTGTTGCTTTCAGACTGTACAAAGAAAACAATGAACTGTACAAAGAAACTGACGTAACAATTAGTATTACTTACTATCTGTTGTAGCTTGAATGTAAGCGTCCTCACATCTGGTGCTGTTCAGGCGATTCTGCGCTTCCACACAGATCTGGTAGGTGGTGTTGGCAGTCGGTAAAGTAGACTGGAGAGTGACCTCTTCTCCTGTGTACAATAAAAGACAAATCAGTCTTAGATCTTTGATTTAATGTGTGGCAGTTTTAGGATGCTGTAAATGCAGAAATGTTTGTAGAATGTTTTTTCCAATACTGTAGCAGTATGTGATTATAGTGCTGCCGCAAACACTCCATTTTCGCCTTAGCACGAAAAAAATCACACAAACTTAAATGGATTTATAGCACCTGATGGCATTATGACATCAGTGGAGGCCCAATGATAACCTTTATCTTGCAACTCACTAGAAGCAGCTGGTGTTAAGGAAAATCATTTGAATGTTTAAAATTTCAAGAAATGATGTCTAAAAAGCTACTTGTTGTTTGAGATAATACAATTTCATTGTAGAAAAAGGACAATACCTTCGCTGACTGGGTTTTTGCAAGAGTTCTCTCCCTTGCCCTTCTTCCATTCCTCAGTTCCTTGTTCCCGGTACCACACACACAGTGACTGTGGCACCAGACCGTCATGGCCACCTGTTACCTCAACTGTGACTGAGTACAGCTTGGCTGCAATTACTTCAAGGTCAGTAGGGGGCGCTGGTGTACCTGTAAGAGTCAAAGGTCACATGAGAGCTTCCAGATACAATGGAATGAAATACAACCCACATTCTTATATATAGGGTCCTCAATTATAATATCTTAGGGGTTTGATTGAAACTGTAAGGTAGCGTCGCCACAGAACTCATTGCATGGCACCAAGCACACCGGGTCACCCATATACTCTTTCACCCTTAATCTTCTTAATTAAAAAATGTTTGTTGCACTCTTTTACGTGCACTTAGGTTTAATGCCAGAAGCTCCCTCAAACATTGGGCCATGGGCACCGGCTTGATGTTCCAATTCGTAATAATGATGCAACTCTTTTCCAGTTGTGTGCAGACCCAAGGCAAGAACCTAGGCCGCTAGCTCCACAGAATTTGGAACCAGAGTGGCGAAGTTTTGTAGCAGAGTGGGCACTGACCACTACACCACACCGATATAAATATACATGGGATAATCATGAGTATAACAAGAACCCATCAAACTTGATGATATCAAGAAGAGAAGGGTGACCCAATGCAAATGGCGGGGGAAAAAATTTGAGCTATGGCAACTCTGCTTAGTTTTACAATCATTATGGCATTCATTGAAAAAGTGTTACGCTTAACCTGATTCAGGACAGGTGCTTTACCTTTCGACAATCTGCAAGTTATCATAACTTTCTTGCTATTACAAATTGTCAAAATTTTTTAATATTTCAATTGTTCACTGTAATCATAAAATGTAATGTATTATCAAAGTGTCATAATGAGGCACTTTAAAAGTCCTTGTTGTATGTTAAATAGTAGTTTAGTACATGGACTTTAGACAAGTGTAAACTTTAAGAATTTTTTGAAAATATTTGTTAGTGGAGAGAAAACAATTGTGACAGATTTAAACAATCATGTCTAGCACACTTACGCCTGACCCTGAGTGTCCACTCAGTTCCTGTGGTGTCCTGCTGCGCACATTGATACGTCCCAACAAAGTAAGGAACGGAAGAGTCCACAGAATCGTCATCTCTGTTGAGGTTGGAGATTCTCAGGTTGTTGCCATCATGGAGGGATAGCCGTCCTAAATACCGTGGTTCACGAATTTCTACGTCTTTTCCTGTTATGAATAGTAAGAGAGTACTAGTACTGTACATGAATTTATATTCACACGGATTTAATATCGCGGTTGGAAGAAAATGGGGGTGTTTGCAGTGGTTGCAAGTTTGTGGATGAAACAAAAAAATGGTTAAGGAAGGCAGAAGACAGATTCTGAACATTTAATTTAGTACATATTATGAAGATGGGTCTAATATGGCGGCAAAAGTCACCACAAAAACTGAACATTAAACCACTGCAGAAATGTCAACCTTTCCAGTAAACAATGAAATTCAATGTAAAAAGCAGATACCTGTATACCACTGCCCTGAAAAATGTTTGGAAACTTAAATCTGATCATTCATCTTAATATTTATAAAGCGTACGAAAACAGGAAATCACCATTGGAAAGTTAATATTTGCCATGATCAAACATTCAAAGGTTCAATATAAATTTAGAGCTGGCTATGTAAGTGTCACAGTCACAAAACTGGGAAAATCCCCTAACAAAACAGTGGCTGATGTCAATGATGATTTCTTTTAAATTAACACATCAAGTAACAAACAAAAGGATTATCTAAAGGAAAATATAAATACTACAGTACCGATAATTGAATAAACAATCATTTGGGACATGAAATTGACAAAGGGAATTTTTGCCCTTTTTTCAGGATTGCATGAAATCATAAAAAAGTCATGTACAATGTAACTTCAAGGACATATTCTATTACATCATACATTGATAAATTCTGTTACTGCTTATTACTAGTTTGACTTTTTACTACATGAATGTACATGTATGCATACCAGGTTCTTTGACCAACACTTGGATGCTCCTTGTTGGACCTTGAACCAGTTGCCAAAACAGGGATTTGCTGTCATCATAGTCAGGGTCACACTGCAGGTCAACATATCCTCCCTCATCACCAAACACTTCTGTGCCTGTAAACAATACATAAACATATATAAACAATCACCTCTGTACCAATAAACAGTAATGATCATAAACACATAGGAATTACAATAATCTCAGTCTCTACCTGTAAACCAATTATAAACACATTAGCACATATCAACAATCACCTCTGTACCTGTGAACAATAATGATCATAAACACACAGGGACAATCATCTCAGTCTGAACCTGTAAACAACAATCGTGGGGTCGTGTGGCGCAACGGCAGAGCGTTCGACTCAGAACCAAGAGGTCCCGAGTTCGAATCCTGTCGTGTCACTGATCTAGATCTTGTGGGAAAGGCACTTTACACGACTTTCCTCACTCCACCCTGGTGTAAATGGGAACCTGACTTTGGTTGGGGAAGGTCGTATTGAGGTCATCTGGCGGCGCCGAATGGCAGCCGCCCAGACCCTTGCGACAAATCCACAAAATGCAAGTGTGGATAGATTAGGTATATGTTGTGTATTATGTGAAACATGTGAACCCTGCATCAATTCAGCACTAGAAAGGCTGCCATTGCGGGTAATTTCTGACCAATGAAAAACATTACTATACTAGAAAGGCCATCATTTGCCCCTGAGCAAATACAGCATGTTTCGCCCATACTCCTCCTCATGCAAGAAGTGGGCTGTCCCAAAATAACTCCTGGGCAAATCGAAATATTAACTGCATGTAGGAAGGCAACATTTGCGAGAGCATCATACTTTGCCAATCTCCCTCCCGATGCATAAATTGACTGTTCCAAAATCACCCGTGCAAAACATTCTCTTTACATGTTCTGCGAGACGCCAAGAGCTTCTTACTGCAAAGGCTTTCGTGTTTACCTGCAACATGACCTCAGGTAACCTGAAAAGAACACATATTCTTTGGCCAGCAGCAAATGGAACGCCTGGAACCTTAGATAGAACATGGATTCTTAGATAGAACATGGAACAGGGACAGCACTTTTGAACCGTTTTTGGTCTGAAAATGGGGCCAAAAGTCCCCAAAACGAAGCATTTTGAAGTGATGTACACCAGAAATGTGATTGAAGTCCTGTAGGGTCATGTTCAAGGCACCCTTGTGCCAAACAAAAAACCACTGCGAATATTTCCAGTCTTACAGTATCTGCTTTCATAAAAGCCTTCTGGGACCAGAAACTACCATCGTCTGTAGTTTCTGCAGTCTTAAGCAAATTGAAAAAAAAGGGGAATTTGGGCGATGTAATTCTCAAAATGGGGAAGTCCAAAATTCAGCTGCCCAAACCCACTTTTTTTTCAATCCCACGTTTTGTTAACTATTACTAAAGAGAATGATCCTGTATGATGGAAAGATGTTTACTAGTACTTTACACAATGTCTTTTACACAATGTCATAAACTGACTTGTTGATAGAAATTTACCTGCTTTACCTAGTAAATAAGACAATAAAAATATAGACAAAGTACAATTATGTAGGTCATAGAGCATTACCTTTGGACTTCCCCAAATTCAATAATGAATTATACATTATCAAAATTGACTCTTTTAAAAAAAAATTGTACATTTTTTTCACCCAAGAAGACTATGTACACTCTGTGCAGATATAATTGGTTGGACTTCGCCACATGAAATACATTCTACTTATACATATAACATAATACTGCACCATACTATGGCCTCTACATGGACCAGCAATAACTCTAGAGGTACAGGTGGCTGGAATGATGAGTTAGACATTGGCCAATGAGACAGATAGCCCTATACCGTTATTATCTATTTTGAAAATAAATTCAAAAGAGCCTTCTGGATTTTCAGAAAGTCAGTTGGTATTCAGAAATGGGGAATTTGGGTGATGTAATTGTCAAAATGGGGAATTCCCAAGTTCAGTAACCTGAGGCTAAAGAGATGGCTGCATGGAAAGAGTAGAAATTAGCCAAATAGAGGGATAACATGCCAGACGAGTTAGTGGTGGAAGTACAGTTTGCCACCTCACCTGGTAGAGGCCCCGTACTATCTATTATTATCTATTTTAAGAATAATTCACAACAGCCTTCTGAATTTCAGAAACCAAGGACATAATGTACTTGCAGAGTAGTCATATGAAGAAATGGGGAATTCGGGTGATGTAATTCTCAAAATGGGGAATTTCCAAGTTGAAAACTTGCACCAAGCCTTATTTTTTTTCACCAAAAAAATCAAATACTTTCAAACTTTTTTTCTACTTTTAGTACTATCAGAGATTTAGTGATCCTGTCATGTTATAAAATAATAAATTATGTTTTGCTTGTTTCATGTGGCTATTCGATTATTGGTCTAAGACTTCAAATTTGAACATTTGTTTTTTGGGCCCACCTAATTTTTTTTTCACCCGCATGCATTAAATTTGGAGTCTGCAGGGTTGTCATCCATAAAATTTACTTGCTGTGGCTCTATGCACCATTGTGCATTGATAGTTCCTTCTTTCACAAGTCTACAATATTACCACATGGCAATTGATAATGCATCCTGCTATCACAAAAAGATCACCCCACCTACTCTTTCCCCTTCTGCTTTCAGAAGTCTGTTCTCAAATTAACTTTCACATCTTACATCCGACACGATACCTAATATCTGATGGAAACACAGTGATAATGTAGTCGTTAATACAACCAGTACTGTTACTTACCTGTTGCGTTGCTTGTTTGTATGAACAAACAGCCCACAAAAATGGCCAAGAAGAGGCGATATGCTGACTTGGTTGTCATTGTCATCATCTCCCCGGCTTCTTACAGCAACAATGGAATACCGTTAAGTCTCGTATCGTATCTTAAAGGCGTCACAAAATTTCTTTTGCACTGACAGGAAGACTTACAACACTGACAATGCCAACACTGATATCCTGAATGTTCACAACAAACGGTAATCGACGAATTTCTCTGCTTGCACGTCCGTCTCTGGTGGCCACACTGTTGCAAATGAGACAATGGTCTTGACTGGAGTTTTTCTAGGCTTGAATATGGAAATTCCCTGTCCAAAACTGTCCAATTACTGTAAGGGACCGTACGTGAGTCATGGGGAATTTTGGCTGTAATAATTAACTGGGAAATCCCCTTCCAAGCGTCATACGAAACTACGTAGTTTCGGTACCCAGACTGCCTTGCTCTTGCAGCTTTTTCCGAGCAAAATACACTTTTCAACATTCTATGGGGTTTTCTTTGAAATAAGACGCATAAAGTTTTGATAAAAAATGCAAACCGAGCGGCATGTATCATGGTTACAAATCTTGTACAGAATCTCACAACACCCGGAAGTATCATGGCAAAGACTTGGCGGGAACGGTCAGAGGTCAAAGGTGAAACCTTTTTTATGGCGACACCTTTGGCGCGTAGCCAACTTTCACGTCGTATACTTCAGTCTTGCCGAATTATGTGTGCTAGAGTGCTAGGACTACCAAACTAGACGACTTTTCCAACCATTTAGTTGGAATTTTTTTACAATGATATCGCCAATTTATATTTTTTGTGTTGCCATGGCAACGGCCTTCTGACAGGCATACTCTACAAAATTCAATAATTTCCTTTCAAACAATGAGGTTTCAAGGTTTTCTTGCTAAATCACACTTGTTTTCCCCTACATCATTAAAATCCTATGTAATTTAATGTCATTTAGCATTTATTTTGACTATGTACAACCTATGGAAATGACGTCATTGGCCAAAATTCAAAAGCGTGGACTATATCATAAGCGAAAGCATAATCAAGTTATTGTTACTCGAATTTCGTCACTACCTATAAAAACATTGATACAAACGTTCTCATTCTGTCTTCATTATCTCCATGAAAAACGGAGATATAGTTTTGTGTGTTTGTGTGTGTGTCTGTGTGTGTCTGTCTGTCCGTCTGTTTGTTTGTGTTTCCAGAGTTTTGTAGTGAGCATAGCTCAAGAACCTCTAGATGGATTGCGATGATATTTGGTATGTGGGTAGGTGTTGGGAAGACAAAGGTCAAGCTTAATTTTGGACTCCCTGGTATGTAATCCTGGTACTGCAGCAGAACTTCCGTTTTTGGTATGTTTTGACCTTGACTTGCTATGTTTTCATTATTGGTAGCAGATAGTTTATGATGCACGGAATAATTGATGTAAGTTTAAGCCCCCTAGCAGCTTCCTCTGGAACTGCAGGGGCATTTTCGTCAAAATCTTCTAAGGGGAATAACCAAAGGGAGGAAAGACGCAGCATATTTGGGGGGAAATTATATTTCTACAAGACATTGTATTTATATAAACTACGCACAAAAAGTTTGGAAACTTTACTTTGGTTGATCATATTTCCGTTGTCTCTTGATCAATTTCAATGCATTATATATCGTTGGAAAGCCTGACTGAGTGTGTAATTTCCTTTCCTATGATACCCCACTCATTATAATTGCAATCTCATGGAGCGAGCACCAGGCCTGCTTACGCGAGTGGGTTGTAGAAAAAAAGTGCCAAAATTTCCATGCTAGTGTCAAACACTCAGCGCAGCGCCAAACCCATTTGTGGTGGTGTTGTCCACATCGTGAATGGAACAGTGTGTGGAGGAATGTTATGTTCACAGCTACAGATAAGAGCAGATTTATTTAGACTTTTGGATGGGTAAATGAAAGTGTGGGCAACGAGGAGAACCCTACGCTTACTGTTGCACAGATAGACTGACTGATTTTTTAGTTGGAGTCAGTTTCATGGTGTGGGGCAGTACAACGTTAACTGCCAGAGGAAAAACCAGGCTAATCGGCTAATCATCTTAAGCAACCTCGATGTGTCAAGACATAGAGACACCTTTCTCAATCCAGTCACATTTCCAATATCCTTACCTCTGCAATATGCAAGATCTGCAAGATGATGGTGCACGTCCATACAGAATGAGAGTCATTTCAGACCACCTCCAGGATGCAGGAATACAGAGGATAGAATGGCCCTCCTGCAGCCCAGATCTCAACACAATTGAACACAGTCTCAGAGTCAGACTCTGTGATCACTGATCAGCTTGGGCGAGCTGTGCATGCAGGAATGATCAACAGAACAACACTGGTCGACCTGCAACGACTCCTTGTGGAAGAATAGCCAGGGGCCGCGTAACAAAACTGGTGACAAGCATGAGCAGGATGTGCCGGGCTGTGGTGACAGTGCATGGCTTGTGTACTCAGTATAAGCCACCTCCATCATAACCGAGGCTCCTTTACGCATTTTTTGTTGTTGTTTGGATGAAGACTATTCTTGGCTTTCATATTAATGTGTTTTGTTGATTTAAGTTTCATATTACCCCCGTACAAAAGCACGTGCTACCAGCAGAAGAAAAAAAATACTGAATTGAGCGTTTGACATTAGTAGGTTAATCTTGGCACTTTTTTTATGTGACCTGCTCGCATAAGCAGGTCTGGTGATCGTTGCATTAATTTACAACCATATTATGATTGGTATCATGGGAAAGAAAATCACACAAGCTTTTCAATGATATATAAATCATTGAAATTGATCAAGAAATAACGGAGATATGATCGACCAAAATTAAGTTTCCAAACTTTTTGCGCTGAGTGTACAATGTATATGTACATTACACAGAAATTACTTTACAATACAGACATTTTTTAAAAATGACCTGTTACATTAGTTAGTTGCATACATTCAACGGATAATAACATTGTACATACTTTACAGAGTGACTGTGTGTATGTGTAATTTTCCTAATTTTCCATTTCCATGCTATTTACATTTCATCCATGAAAAATGATTTTTCATGTACGATTTTCCTGTTGCTCCTGAAGGTGTGTCATTGCTATGATATTTTTCATCTATAAACAGTACACACATGTTGGATTTCTTCCTATAAAATCTCCCAATAAACTCGGCTAACATTAACAACCAGACTTCACTCTGTTACTGTGGTGTTCAAATCGGGGAGGCCTCATTGGCTATGGCAGTGTTAGTGAAAGCTGACTGAGTTACTTTTCAAGACACTTTTGAGATGTAGAGACAACAGATACATTGTTGAAGTCTATAAAGAAGCTATATTCACCTAAACCAGAATATAAAGTAATGACAACGCTGGCTTGTCATGCTTTGCCTGGTAATTTGAGACATTGGCTGGTAGTTAAATGTACTGTTCTACACATCATAGTCTATACTGGATTCCAAGACTATCAAAAACAAAGAAGATACCACATCACTAGCCGTGTTACCAGACACACAACTATATAAAAGCTAATTCAACTATGAGGAATACATTTTCAAGTTGAAAACGTAGATGCAATTATTATACAATAGAAAGTTTGATATAACTTTGACCAGGCTGATTTGAAGGTTGACCACAAGATTAGTTTTCCAAAACTGAAATTTGCAAATAGTTGCCTTGATTATGTAACTTTGTTACACTCATCTTGATCATTCTGCTAGGCTTGATAATGCTTCCTTGAACAAGAATATTCGAATTCTTTAATTTTAGACAGTCTGGGATTTGGCATATTTATGTAGTCATAGGGGGCAATTTATCCCTCACAGCAGGGGGCAGTTCCTTAATAATTTTACGGCCCTGGGTCCAGATCCTGGATTTTTGCAAAATCATAATGGTTTTTAATCGTTTAGCATTTCCACCAGATCTTTCCTCCCCATGTCCATTAATATGCTCTTTAGGTTTTGCAGGTTACAGGGAACCATACTTGTACCATCCTGCCCAGCCGTTCTCTGCCAATGCCGCAGAACAATCTCTGCAGCGAGTAGGCCGTGATGCGCACTGCAGTTGTCAATCACATCAACGTCTCCAACAGTAAGTCCTGTTGTGAAAACGGTAGTATTCCATTACCGCATTCATATAAATGTCTTCCTAGCTGTGATTGGTTAATAAAGGTAAAGAAATCATACTCTGTTGTGGTGCCGCGTGATACCTTTTCAAGTAGCTAGTGGTAGTGCAATGAGGCTTCGCTACGGCTCGCGTTTTTGACCAAGCACACCGGGTCACCCCTACTCTTCTCGATAAGCGTATTGGGTTATCCAAACACATTACATGTATTCTGTTTGCAAAGCTAAATAATGCAATTTCGTTTCTGTCAAATTTCACACAAAAAAAGGGAACATTGTTGCAACTTAATTAAGTTCATTGACATGTAAGCTTACGGCTACTCGTTCGATGTATTTTTGCATAGTTTTTAAAAGTTATCAAGATTCTCAGCTGTAAGGATACTCACCTAGTTTTCCAGCCAGAATTTTCCAGTTACTGCCAATGTTGTACAGTTGCAGACACAAGTCTGAAAACTTGTGGTATGGAATGCCCAGATGCCCTCTGTAGACCAGCTGTTTCTTTATCATCAGGTCTATTGTAGTGGCCACCTGTACAGTACGGGAAGGAAGAGGCACAAAAATATAAGTTATAGCTAAATATCTAGAATGAGATCACTCGAAGGTATATTGAAGTAGCGCGACCTTTGGAAGGATATGATCATGAAGAAAAGAGAACAAAATGAGAGAAACATGTCAAAAATGTTCAAATTTATGTTTGTCTTATACAATGAATTGTTGCTTCTTGTTCTCTGTTTTATTCCATAGTTTAACAACATACAATGTACCTTTTGTCCACTTAGACTGAGAGCTTTCACGTTCAATTTGTGCCTGTCGCGATAGAAAGGCTCTGGTATCGTCCTCATGATGTCTTCTGTAATTGTCCGTGTGCTTTGTACGAATCCAGCCCTTGTTACCTCTTCATAACCACTCGGTGATTGCCTTTCACAAGAACTCTCGCTTATCATATCACCAAGAGACTGGAAGTCTCTGGAACGTAGTGAATTCGAACGAAGCGAGCAAGGCTTTGAAAAACTGAAGTCATCCGACCTATCTGATTGTTCCGTCTCATCTTCCTGTCTGGAGATTGCTTTCGGATGGGTGTAGATGGACATTAAGCTAAATTCTGGTTTAGGTTGGCTTTGGTTTTCTGTACTTGGCGTGGATCTGGCTTTGACTTTGATTGCCCCGTTACGAGGAAGCATAATTATGTTCCTGTTGCTTGTGCCCGTGGTTTCTAGTGGGGTTGGAATTCTTTCTCGAGCTCCAGGCAACACGTTCTCATGATCACTGATTTGATCAGTCATTGTTGAGGTGAAGTCATTCTGTTCGTCCTCGCATGAGCTTAGAAAGGAGACGTGAATTGAATGGCCAACAGCTGATGGTGGGGAGTGGACATGTCTTTCTGTTGGTAGATGATAATTAGTTAACACATCAACATTGGACATGCGAAGTCCCATTCCAAAATGTCCTCTACCCCTTATTAACTACTCAAATCGGGAACATGTTTAGCAGTTTAAGACATATTTTAAACACCAGCCAGGTATAACTCTGTTGGGTTAAGGCAGCCCAGGCTCTAAAATTCGTGTTCGAGTTCGGCCGCGTGCCTGGCCAGCGGCTCGGCCGAACTCGAACACGGTTCGAAATGTTCCACTACAGAGCAATTCGGGGGGCGCAAGGTCTATTCCACTGCCCAATCATATATATCTCAGGTGTACGTAACGTTATATGTACAAAATTGTTTTATAGGCCATGATTTGGATTGTATTACATTCTAAATGTTTCAATCAAATGGTTTGGAAGGTCTCCTCCACGAACATGTGCCGCGCCGAGTCCTACTAGCGCTGTTTTGACGGAGGTGTTCCAAATAGAACAGGGGGTTCTATATGTTCGATATGGTGTTCGAAGGGAACGGTCGTTACGTCACAGGTGTTGGATTTCGCAGGAGACAGCGAGCTGCGTGTGTGAGATCGGGTTATGAGTTTTACGGCATTACGCGCGGCTCAAAACAACAGACTTGATCTTTGGAGTAATCAAATATTCTTCATTATAGCTTTCTTATCAAAATTGTCCGGGGCTATTTTGCATAGATTTTGATTTTTTTTAAACTGGGGCGAATTTTTAACAAAATATGACCCAAAAATAGTGGTTTCTGATGTTTTTGACCCAAAAAAATAATTCAATCGTCATTTTAAACAAAATAGCCTCGGACAAAATTGATTTGTATGAGGTTAGCTCTCTTCTTGTAAAATATCATAATGAAAGTTGGTGTTACCGCCTGCGCGCGTAAACCCATGAAATACACAGCTATTTTTAACCAAAATGTGTATTTCTAACCCAAAATCTGGCTGTAGAAAAACTAAAGTATAATTTATTCAATGCGTTTTAAGTAGTTCTAAAACTGTGTGAAGTTTCATCGTGGTGCGACAAGGCTATCGAAAGTTACAGGATATGTATTGATATGTATGGAATAATACTTCCTGGGCCGCCTTAACCCAACTGAGTAAAGTGCTGTGCATGTGAAGAGTGACAACACAGTAATATATGTATGCTATATTGGCTTAAAGAACAGGCTTCGGTAGCTAGTTGACTTATTGCTACACATACCTGCTCCGGTAGTTTGCTCGTTGCGTCCAGGCAACGGAATTGGAATCTATTGAAAGAAGTTTTGCCGTTAACGATATAATTGTGTTTTCTAACATCTCATTCCAATAAGAGTTAGCGCTTAGGGTACTGATGGTGATTTTGAAGTGTGCTTGAAACAGTACTAGTAAATGGTCTAGAATCCACCATCAAGAGTACAGCAGAAAAGCCGTAACTTGTAGAAATATGATATATATGACACATGTAGCTATTATTTGACAGGATATATAAAAATTATCGCACTCTCTCCCACTCGCTTGCCCTCTATTTCTTTCAAACATAATGAAATGGGTTTCATGAAGGCAAAAGGAGAACAGAAATCATTTACACATAAAATCCACTCAAAGACACTTAGATGGTATATAGGATACAAGATTGAATTTGACAAATCAGCGTAACAATAATGTGTTACAGTACCTTATGATGTGAGCCAGCACGATTCCAACTGGCTTCGTTTGCTATAAATATGACACAAATAAACATTTTACTCTATATAAAAAAGTCACACATTCTATTCACAAGCTATTGGCGCATTGTGTTATTGTGAGAATGTTCTACGATTGTCGGTACAAGAAAATATTTAGATCATTTCAATACATTGCATTGGGCCACAGCTACCATTACAAACCATTGTCTGAGCAATCCTACTAGATTTTACTAATATTGCTCCAATGAAGATAAGATTCTCATTAACCTAGACCCAGTTATCGTCGGAAGCTGAAATTTCACCTATACAGTATGATGATACATATCTTTATGGGCCAAGACTTAGCTTCTCACAGTTTCCTACAATAACTGACCGTGGGTCAGGGGAACATTTTATGAAACTGCCCTCATCATTTTATATACACTGTACCTTCCAACTCTGCTGCTTTTTTTCTCTTCCAAACACAAAACACAGTCACAATCACAGACACTAAAGTTGCCCCTCCAAATGCACAGCCGATTCCTACGGCTGTAGGAAACTCTTTAAGATCCATGTATGAGCTGTTCTGTTGGACCAAAGTTGGTACGGATGAGGCGACCTTCGTTGTCATCTTTAACGTGGAAGTTGTGGTACCAGTGAAGGTTGGTGCTGTTGTCTTGGCCAAAGTTGAAGTGGGTGTTCTGTTGCTGGTGAGGGTTGTTGCTGTGTTTTTGGCCAAAGTAGAAGTGGGTGTCCTATGGCTACTGAAGACTGTGGTCTTAGCTACGTTGTCAAAACAATTTTCAGTCAACTATACATTCATGCATTCATGCATATTGGATGTAGTGTATCTACTTATTATACTATGCGTGGCATTGATTGCATAGAACATATTCACACGCATTTTTTCTTACAGTTTTGACAAATTCTTTTCATCACCAGGTTTAATCTGGAATTGTTATATTCAGCTAAAGGAAATAAGTCTCATTTCATCTTGTAAATTGGTTTATTTTCTCTTCAGGGTTAGAAGGCTAGTTAAGAAAGTTATAGACTAATTACTTAAACAAATCGAATCATCTAGGCGATGGTTATCGTGTAATGCCAAATTACAACATTTCCTAATCATGTTCGACACCAATACGATAGGATTATTGAAGCAACATCAATGAACGCGTTTGCGGAAAGTATGCACTATTCTGTTGTTACGGAACATATTCTAGATATATAATGGAAATATGGCTGCCGATGACGTCACAATTTATGTAGTGACCAATTCGGAACACAACACCGTCGATCAAGAAAAGGCATTATAATAAAAGTGAGGTTTAAGCTAATCGCGGTTACCGTAAATGCAGACATTTTCGCGGAGCTTTTATGTTCGCGGTTTTCGCGGCGACCGTTTCACCGCGAACATAAAACCACCGCGAACATTTTTGTCCTATACTGTAGCAGTATGTGACTATAGCACATGCCGCGGTCTAAAAACCATCTTTCAATTAGCGCGAAATAAAAACCACGCGAACTTAAATGCATTTACAGTATTAGTTTCCAAATTGATCACTGCTCTCATTGTGACGTCATATGCAGTTGAATATGGCATCTAAATATCTTCTATGTTGGTCATTTTTACCCCGTCAGAATATGAATGTCTTTTCTTACGTCTAACTTTTAGTATCCACTCTGTCCCCGCGGTGCTCTGACTACAGCGGTACGTCCCACGAACGTCAGGATCGGAAGAGTCCACAGAGTCATCGTCTCTATTGAGGTTGGAGATTCTCAGGTCGTTGCCATCGCGGAGGGACAGACGTCCAGCATATCTCGTTTCATGTACCTCCGGATCGCGTCCTGTATATACGATTGTAGAAAGCTGGACATGTATCAAATTGTCAAATTCTGAGCTTTACTGGTACCACCACTTCCGCGTTAAATATGACAATAAGCAATATTCATAATATAGCCAGGTGACGTTAATCAGTGAGAATACTCCATTTTGATATAACCGCCGATCATTAATCATTCATATACTGACAATTTTTTTTCTGGTGTTTATTTAGAAGAATGTCCGTATTTACAGAATTTACCTACATTCAACTTAAATTGATCTGACTGTACGGTTTTTACTTTCAGTTTTACTTTCTTGCATGTGTGTCTCTATATCATATTGCACATAGCTATCGTCAACACGACGTGATATTGTTCCTCTTTTACAGGTACTAATAAGCAAGAATAAAATGTGATAATGAATACAGAGCTGTCATCCTAGCCCTGAAGAACGTGTTACTGTATTTTGTTAGTAAATTTCGTCTTATGTGAAGATGTTAACGATTAGTGGTGTGCCCTTTCATTTTGATTTTCTTGTTGTGATAAGCCTCCCTCCCAATGTCTGCTTTAGGGAAAAATCCCTCCCAATGTCTGCTTTAGGGATACATACACAGGAGAGGACAAACAAGCTGCTACATGCACATAAGCATCAACATACCAGGTTCTTTGACCAGGATAATGATGTTTCCTGTTGATCCTTGCACCACTTCCCAATACAGGATCTCGTGGTCATCATACTCGGGGTCACACGGCAGGTTAACATATCCTCCCTCGTCACCAATCACTTCTGTTCCTATCAACAGTAATGATAAGAGGTAAACACAACATTTGCGCAGCTCAGTGTGTGAAAGTTGTCCCTAGTTATTATCTTAGAAAATCTATCTTTACTTGAACATTTTGAGGCAAACTGCATCATTAACAGAAACGCGCAGCTACATATATGTAAGGGTAGCCTGCTATGGTAGCCCTCCCGGCCTAGCCTAGCCAACCTTCTCCGGAAACCCTATGCCACTAGCCCCTACTTTGCTCTACTTGTAAATGTCTACCGCCCACTAAGATTGACATTGGACCCGGAAGTGAGGTACTGTTGTAACTTAGCCTCCCTACCAGGCTTACGGAGTGGGCCTTTTTTTTTATTTTGTTGACTATTAGTCTGTTTTTTAAACCTATTTGACTATTATTTCTAAATGTAGCCGAATTCTGAAACCTGTAGTTGTGGCTACGATAAAGGTGTTAAATCACTAAATATTAAATCAAACATAAAGTGTTCTTTTAAGCAAAACACCTGTAGTAGATAAGAACACAAACAGATACCATATTTTTGTTTGTTGTACTGTTAGTTGCTTCCGTTTTTTGCCAGCATACTTAGTCCCCATATTTGACACAGGTTAGGATTGAATTTCCTTTCACTTTCGTCTGCTATTTCTGCAATTTAGTAGGCACATTCAAGAATTATCCCCAGTTAACATTAACTAGTTTTGAAAAAGGCACCCATTTCTTAGAAAATCAGGTCCTTTAGATATTGCGAAGTCATGTAAAATTGAATTCTTACCGACTGTACCAGTCATTTGAATGAGCGAGCAGCCAACCAGTAGGGGGACGAGCAAACCGCATATTGACATGGCGGCGGTTGTTCCCTGCTTTCGCAGGTGGAAGTAGCCCCAGCTTAAAAGTCGTCAGTGTAGTTGCCGCATTCCAAAATTTGCCCACAAAACTTCAGTTTTGACTTAAGTATGATTCACGAAGGCACGTCCACCGCTGCACCCAAAGGGGCAACAAGTGGGTACCGAACTTTGTTTGTCTCGTCCCGGTATTGAGACGCCAGGTACATTCAAAACAGTGATTGGAGTGAGACCGATGGGTCAAAATGACGTCGTGCGAAACTACTGAACTTGGTATCGGTACACCGGTGCGTTTACTTTTACTTTCAAACGTGGCGTAGCTTCCACCTGCAGGTCTCACTTACTGTTTATTTGCCAGCCAGTTGCGAGGACCAACATATATTTTTTACCTAGGCCGAGAAGGTAAAAGTAAACGCACTCAGGAGTGCGTGTGTCTGTGTATTTGTGAAAAGCATTGCCCGAGAAGTACGGTTTGGATCATTAATAATTCTAATTTGGTTTGTTGGTAGCTATAGGTGTCCGCAAAACGGGTAGATAATGATCGAAATCTTGCGGATTTCTAAGATACTGCAGCAGAAATTCAGATGTCTCGTTTTTTGAAGATTCTATAGTCGTGGTTTTTCAATGGTACTCAGCTCTTAGGCTAATTATGGACTTTCAAAAATGTGATATACGTATCTGTATGTATCTATCTATAATTTGGATCGGCAAATTTTCAATTTTTATAACAACATTTTTTTTCAACATGCGGGGTCCTGCCCAGTATTGTGTAGATGTAGATGTAGTTGTAACACCACAGTACAACAAGAGTTCGGAGACCTTATATCTCCATGAAATATTATCATTATGCAAATTACTTCCACATTTGCATAACCCATGCTTGGTCATGCATTAAGTTAGTACACACAGGGCACAATGCAGGCTCCCCCGGATACCGCGCGGGAGTCCCGGTAACCTTGTACCCTCCCTTACAGTGCGAAGTTTCCCCTAGCAACCAACTGCCGTGCAACCCCTTCTTGAGTCTGTCTGTCTCCAGAACTATATATCACGACCACAGCATGTCAAGACACGAGATATCAAAACGGAAATCCTGATACAGTACAAAAAAAGTCACTAGAGGCACCGTTATCGAACTTGACCCTTCGTTTTCCCTACCCCTAACCACTTTAATACCAAACATGATTTAGGATCCAACTACAGCCCCTAGAGTCATACTGTTCAAGTTGCCGAAGTTAATTAATGGCTTTTAAAACTTCCAGTCTTAGTGGACTTGTTCCTGAAGTTTCAGTTTTCCCTGAACGAAGTCTCATTAGAGGTAATGCATACACCAGGCATGACATTGAGGCCCAGAATCGGTAGCCTGTCATAACTAGCCTGGCCTGGTAGACAGCACAGCGTTTTCCGTAAACCCAAAGTGTTAAGGTTTCATGGTCCACAATTGATTAATCTTGCATCAATGCCATAGAATGAGAACAAATGGTACTGGAAAAATGACCTTGGCGAATTCATGATGAACTTGACAGGTATACATATGTATACACATGCGCAGGTACTTTTTCGCTGGCTGTGTTCCTTTGTCAAGTTCGCTGGTCGTAATTACTTCCGGGTTCGGAAAATAAGTCTGCGTAGCTGCCCTGTTTTTGTGCCGAATTGTATTGCCTCTTGTAGAAATTATTTGGTAGAGTTAGCACAAGTTCGGTGTAACTCTTTTTGTGTAGAAGAGGTAGGAAAAGTGTTTGTGGGGTTAACGCTTAGTCGTGACGTAGTTTCCTATGACGTCAACCGTGACCCCACGCGTAGCTCAGTTTCACTACCTTAGCCGAGAACAAAGTTCAAAACAAAAGCCGCGTAAACAACACGTAATGGTCCCTAACGGTTTGGTCAATGCTGTACATAACCAGGGAATTTCCGTTAAGTTCGCTTAGATCTTGCTGAAAATTCGGGTTGTGACCGTCGCCAAGGACTTAGAGGGATACGTCGGCTTACCCGTGCGGGCAGACTTTGACGGGCAACGACTACCTTAAACAGCCAGACTGCAAAGAAAACATACGGGGACATTCTTCAAAATATGCTCGCCTTCCTGTTAGTTTGCTGCGCTTTCATACAAAGAGGTAGTGGTGTTGGTAAGTGTTGTGTCTTTTACATTCACTTTGGTAGTGTTTGAGGCCAAATTTATTGTGTGATGTTGGGGCGCAGTTGTTAAAATGAGTCTTTTTTACATCTAAAGCAGAACTGAAGGGGGGGGTGGCGGAAGTGAAAGTGAAAGGTGTTTACACCAGTTAAGAGCAAATGCATGATACTCCACCAACCTCCCATGAAAACAAATAATTTTATTCTCCAAGCAGCCTCTGGTTTCGGTCGAGCACAGGGCTAGGAGTGTCCGGGATTTTTAACGCAGACAACGGTTACTCCCGGACACTCCCAGATAGCCCACTCGACCGAAACCAGAGGCTGCATGGAGAATACGGTTATCATAAAATCAGCCTAGACTCACGGTGCAAGTATATAAGACACTACGTGCTAATAATAATATATTCCCTTATATTCCCCTCCATAGGAGGGAATATATGTTTTTTCTTGCCAAGTAGATGTGGGGTGGTAGCTCTATCAATGGTATTGTAGAAAGTTATATGTACCTTATGGATGTTATATTTGAGATGTAACGTTAGTTACCTTTAGGAAAGGTGACTACACCTGGCTATGAATTATGCTGATGGTCACCTAATTTGCATAATTTATGCAGACAACTGTTTTTCACTTACCGTAAAGCTACAGATGTCATATTTAAGATGTAGGTACCTTAAGGAAAGGTGAATACACCTGGCCATGAATTATGCTAATGAGGACCCAATCTGCATAATTCATGCAGAACACTGCACTTCCCTTACCGTAAAAGCTACAGAATCTGATGTCATATTTGAGATGTAGGTACCTTTAGGAAAGGTGAATACACCAGGTCATATATTATGCTAATGAGGACCTCATTTGCATACTAGTTATTTCTACAGGAACTTGTATTTCCCTTACCGTGAAAAGCTACGGATGTCATATTTGAGATGAAGGTACCATTAGCGAAGGTGAATACACCTGACCATATATCAAGCTAATGCGGACCTCATTTGCATCATTTATGCAAAAAATTGTATTCCATACTTTTAACATGATTGTGAACTTGAAGGCAAACCGATATTTGTTCCTCCAGGCACAGAAGTGATTGGTGACGAGGGAGGATATGTTGACCTGCCCTGCGACCCCGAGTATGATGACCACGAGATCCTGTATTGGGAAGTGGTGCAAGGATCAACAGGAAACATCATTGTCCTGGTCAAGGAACCTGGTATGTAATTGGTGCAACTTGATAGTGATATACATCCGTACACTACTGTAAATGCATTTAAGTTCACATGGTTTTTATTTCGCGCTAAAAAAAGGGTGGTTGCGGTGGTTTTAAGTTCACGGCAGTGTTATAGTGACATATATTTGCTACTTTACAGTATTGGAAAATTATAAATGTTCGCAGTGGTTTTAAAGTTTGCGGTGAAACGGTCACCACGAAAACCGCGAACATAAAACCACTGCAAACATTTCTGAATTTACAGTTTATTTTTCCATGCGCACCAAAATGTATCGAGTTCGAAATAATCATTCCAGTTTTGTATCTATACTGTATAGTGACATGGCAGTCTAACTGATGCATTTTGTGGTCAGGAAAATACATGTAGAGGCTATTGCAATATTGTATTCTGATTGTACAGGTTATATCTCTACGTATAACATAACAAATGATGAACTATAAAATTTGGAATTATCATATTATACAATGTAGAAGTTACATGAAAACCTCTTTTTATCCATGCGTGCACAAATAACTTCCAAGGCTAATATTATGCAAATGTCAGCCAAACCATTTCAGAATCTTGCTTTCAAACCACAAATGGCAGTGGCATGGATATAATGTTTTGCAGGTGATTCACAGAGGCCTAATGTTGTTCTAAATGCAGGAAGAGATTTAGATGTTCATGAGAAAAGGTATTTTGGACGGCTGTCCCTCCGCCATGGGAACAACCTGAGAATCTCCAATCTACACAGAGACGACGATTCTGTGGACTCTTCAGATCCTGACGTTCGTGGAACGTACCGCTGTAGTCAGGGCACCGCGGGAACTCAGTGGATACTGAGGCTCCGACGTAAGTTTGTAGGAAAAATTCAAGCTTTCAAGTCTAATAGAGATTGAACACAAATTATTAGGTTTAAGAATGCCTTGCAGAACTGTATTTTCTATTAAAAGTTTCCCATCAAGGTAAGCCTCTGTACTAAGTATGACAGTTCATTTTCTTAGTGTGACAGGAAGTAAAGGATAGTTGCAAGAGTGACAAGAAATGTAATTCACCCACCTTTTGTAACTGTACTGATAAACATTCAAGGTCATATAGGGGCAATGAAAGAGCCTACTATTAGTTTTAGAAAGGTGTTGCTTTAGATCTGTTTCTTCGTTTGTTTGTGCTTTTGCAATGGTGTACATTTTTCATGTGCCATTGACGTTGGAAGGAGTTTTCACTCCATTTGATGTAGCATGCAACATGGTGAATGATATGGTATTATCCCTCATATCTGCATACCATAACCTTACAGGTGAACCAGCGCCCCCTACTGACCTTGAAGTAATTGCAGCCAAGCTGTTCTCTGTCACAGTTGAGGTAACAGGTGGTCATGATGGCTTGGATCCACAGTCGCTGTGTGTGTGGTACTGGGAACAAGGAAATCAGGAATGGAAGAAGGGCAAGGGAGAGAACTCTTGCAGAAATGGAGTGCGAGAAGGTAATCAAGTGCTTATATAAAAAAATTACCGCCATCATTGTACCAGTACCAGGTAGCTATTAAATGTCTACAGGAACATGGCCGGTTCTCCTGAATTGTATGAACCTCAAATAGAATTTAGGCAAACTGTATATTATGTATTATGTAGAATAGAATAAAACAATGTTTTCCCTTTAACTATTTGGTATTTTCGCATCATTATGTAACATTATCAGTGTCAGATAATATTTATTTTATTTTCTTCCCAAATCTGAAAATTAAGTATTTCTGGAATTAGTGTCAGTCCGGAAATATAGTGTTATATTATAGTCCGGAAATATAGTGTCCCCTGTTATGTTCAAAAACATTTTTAGTGATTTATTTTAAGCCCCTCATTTTTTTTTACACAGGGGAAGAGGTCACTCTCCAGTCTACTTTACCGACTGCCAACACCACCTATCAGATCTGTGTGGTAGCGCAGAATCGCTTAAACAGCAGCAGGTGTGAGGACGCCTACATTCAAGCTACAACAGATAGTAAGTATAGCATATTTTGTAGATGACCTATTAAAAACCTGGAAAGGGTATGACCAAATATAATCCCCCTGTAAGCTATAAGAAAGTTCAAGAGTTTTGGAAGACTTTTTGTCTGACATTGTCACGAGAATTGGTAGTGCTCTAATTCTTATTACTAACCCTTACTCTTTGACTGACTTGGACACTGAAATTAAACTTAAATTTGACTTGCACACTGTCAGTTTAATGTCTTAGTCTTTAAAACTGACTGACAGAACAAACAAAATGCTGTACTTAGTTAGGAGTTATTTCTGACTGACAGATATATGGTATCAGGGCTTGATATACTACTTCCATGTGCAAGTTTGTGCGTGCCACGTAAAATTGGAGCTGTGCAGGTAATTTTTCACTTCGCCTGCACCGGTGCAAGCGCTTTACCCTGACTGTACCACTCATAGACATACAAAATCTAAATGTAGCTCACACGCACACACACACACACACACACACACACACACACACACACACACACACACACACACACACACACACACACACACACACACACACACACACACACACACAAGAGGGTTTATTGGGGAAAAAAACTGGGGGGGGGGGTGGTGGTCAGGTAGCCTGGGAACTGTGCCTTGCCTGGTAGACTAACATCGCTCTTTAAAGAAACCTTCTTGAAACTAGTCTGTTGGGAATATGCTTTAAGTCTTTATTGTTGCGTACAATGCCAAGTAGCTTCAAATTTCTTCCACCAATACTGCAGGACACATTTACTAGATTAACATCAGCTACCAAGATGTGGACTAAAGTTTGTGAAGTTCCTCAAAAATATATCAAATTTATGAATTATTGAAGAGGCCAGATTTTCCATGAACTTATTATATGTGTACATGTTGCAGTGAGAAGATAATCTTAAAGTTTGTGTCAATATGTTGGACCCACTATTTTATATATTCTTTTTTGCTTTCAGGAATCATCCACATATTAAAGTTTTCCATTTCCTCGATTATCAGTGGTATTATTTTTGCTTTTAAAGGTGTGGCCTCCTTCAACTCCACCATTCGGCTGCCAAGTGAGCCCTACAAGTCTCCTGATCCAAACCACAGGGAAAATGAGGAACTGGTCACTCGCATCATTGACTTAGTAAGTTACTTAGTAGTTATTTAATCAAACTGATATAGTACCTGTCATCCAGCAATGTGTGAATCTTCAGCATTGCTCACCTACACAAATGTGGTTTCTCTCGACAAAAAATTCATTCCTGTTGTATGAAAATGCTCTTATTCTAGCTCTGCACAAACAATTTAAGACTCAATAGCCTAGTTTTTAGCTTAAATGGTTAGTGTTCTTTGTATTCAGGGGGTTATGGCTTAAAACCGCAGTTGAGTTGTATCACAGACTTTAAAATTGTACAATGCATACAATGTATACTATGCAATCTCTGCTAATCTCTGCTAAGCACTCTTAATAAAATGAGAAAGACTTTTATCCACTATATACCAGTAGTCAATTAGTCCAGCCTGTACCCACATGTTTCTAGAAGCTGAAACTAAATATCAAATATTGATAATATTATTGATAAACAAGTTTTTTTGAGGCTATACACCTGTTTGTGTTGATGTCTTCTTGCATAATATTATATAGTGGTGGGTTAAAGTGCAACACCCAATGTGTGACTCATTCAGTCTCCTCCAAGACAACAATCTCTGTATCTGTCTTCCCTTTTCCAGATCAACAATGCTATACAGCCTACACACCCTGAAATCGGGGTAGAAGTCATTCAGTTCAGGTGAGCATCTGCTTGTAATGAAACAAGAAAGGTTAAAATCAAGCTTGAAATTCCACCTAGTAAGACTTTCAAATCGAAAGAATTGTTGAAATCAAAACACTAATGCATGCGTAGCATCAGTAACCCCTGATCAGGTATGCAGACTTTTGATAAATGGGCATAATTTTAGATAATCTTGAGGAGGAACTAAATATACATGTAAGTTGATTTACAGTGGCAGTTTTAGGGTACTCAGTAGAATTTTGAGTTTATCAAATTCAGCAACTTGTAGAAATACAAGGATTCAAGTTTCACTTAGAAAACTTCCATTGAGTGTGCTTTTGATGATCAACTTCAAGCTAGATAATTTATAAGTAATGGAAATGCTTTTTGTTGTTGTTGTTGATTTAGGGAGGGCAGTGTTCTAGCTGACATGAAGATCTCAGTCGGACAGCGAGAGATCCAAGACGTGAAAGATGACCTTGTGTCAGCAGTGAGGTCTGGTGGACTGACCGGACTAGATGTGGACAAGAACTATCTGCTCATAGACAATGAAAGTAAGTTCTTACATGACTCTAATATCATGTAATACAATATATATGGCATGCAGCCTGTGTTTACCTGCAGTTTTATATTTAGTACTACATTATTGGATTATGATATTCCTATTTGGAAATAGTATAAGTATCCGCTTGATTAATTTTCTTTTTTTTTCAGTGCTGTATGACTGTTTATAGTTTGTGTGTGAGTGTAGAAGTATTGTGTGTGTAAGAGTACATGTATGTGTGTGTATACGTGTGTGTGTCTGACAGTACAAGTATGTGTGTGTGTTTGTGTGGAAGTGTACATACAGTTCTCGAAATTCATTTTTGGGAATAGATGCTCAGGTGTACCAAACATAAAAATCTAGGTGCACTGAGAGTAGAATGTCAGCAAAACATTCTAATTACAAAGTTAACCATACTGCCTCTCTCATTCTTGATATTTTGTTTTACAGTTCCACCAGTCTCTGAGGATAATGCAGGTGAGTTAAACTTTAGTTACAATGAAGAACATACAAAGTAGTTCCTGTATAACACAAACTTATTGTAACTAGAATTATAATATACAGTGTACATGTTACCAATTATAGAACACATGTGGCCTGCAAGATATAACTGGCAAAAATTTCCCCTTTTTTTAGAATTTCATTTTGAACTAGAATAGACCTCTTGCCAATTATGGCAGCCATTTTGAATTTCCCGGGGTCATGCACCAAAGTGAGGCTTCAGTTGGGGTCTCATAAATCCTAGGTATGCCACATCTTTGGTGGTACATTTGGACCCTCTAGGGTGAAATACATGTGCATGTCATGTGTTGAAAATATTGTCATGTGGACATTTGGACTTGATTTTAGCTAAAACTTTTATTTACGTTTCACAGTTTTTGATGGGTGACTTGAGTAATATCTTAGACTATTCAGCAAGGAAATAATCAAAGGAGCAAATGGGAGCAGATAGAATATGTTGCTCATCTCAT
Organism: Branchiostoma lanceolatum; assembly: GCF_035083965.1. Classification (NCBI taxonomy): domain Eukaryota; kingdom Metazoa; phylum Chordata; class Leptocardii; order Amphioxiformes; family Branchiostomatidae; genus Branchiostoma; species Branchiostoma lanceolatum. The sequence continues at coordinate 10,616,304 of NC_089739.1, forward strand.
GAAATTGACACATATGTCCAGTTTTCCTGTGCGCTTTGTTTTAAACCATTCAGCCATTATTGGAACACACATTAGGATGGTATCATGGAGTTAGCCTTCAGTGAGAATCTCCAATAAAATATATAAACGTCGTCATATTATGATAATTGTTTTGCTTGCAGATCCCCAAGGCAACTCAAGCATCCTTGCACAGGTGCTCTCGCCAATTGCAGCACTTGTGGTGGTTGCTGTCATTGTTGGGGTTGTTGCTTACTTTCTGTGTTATCAGAAAAACACCTGCTCTAAAGGTAAGGATCTTATTAATGAGGCTCTATTAATGCATGATTTGTTAAAGACAAAAAGATAATGTAAAAAGTTGGTACCAGTTATCCTATATACTACTAGTAGGTACACTAGAAGTCAAACCCAAAAAAGCATAGACTGTATTCCGTAGTAGTCATTTGTTTTACTTGTCAACATTGTTAACTCGCACTGTCTGTACAGTATACCCTTGCTATGCATTGTCATAATAGCCCTTGGGCAAGAACTTGCAAATAAAACACTAATAGATTGAGTTATGACAAATCAATTGGATCAAACACATAATACATGATGTTAAGACTGTTGAGAAGGATTGAATATCTTTTATATTCCTTTGTAAGGATTAGATATCTTTTATCTTCCTTTATACTTAGGTGTTATCATCGGTCTAGTGCACAAGTTGAGAGAACTGACAAAGAACGACGCTGACCTGTCCATTCTACTCCCAACTCCTGCTGCAACAGAGAAGCCCATCTCCAACGTCAGGCAGCCAGATATTGGCTTTCATGAGAGTGTAGACTGTAAGAAAGTGGTAGCTGAGGCAAAAGAAGCTAATGTCTCAGTAGTAAGTGGCTCCACAGGTAGTGGTAAGACACAAGGGGTTCTAGCATATGCTCAAAAGTTTGCCCAGAAAAACAAGAATGCTATCAATGTCATGTGGTTCTTTGGTAGGTCAAAGAATGAGAAAAAGGGGTTGACAAAGGAGACTATCTTAGAACAAGGTATGGAGCTGGCCAAGAAGCTTGGGGAGGGCGACCTGACAGCAGAGGAGGTACCAAAAAGAGTGATGAAATCTCTTTGCTACAGTCAACGCAAAAGCCTGTTGATCTTTGACGACGTCACCATCACAAGTGACATCCCTGCAGCCTATCTGTCTGCCTCTGAGAAAGTCACAGTCTTAATCACCACACACAGTAAAGACCTTGACCTTAAAATTCCCCAATACAACGCGTTTGCAAAGCCCACCATGTTAACGTACGTTAACATGGTGGGCTTTGCAAAGGAGGATGTGCTGGAGTTTTTGAAGAGGGAAGACAAGAAATCCGAGGAGATCTTCAAGGAAACTTCAGATGAAGACCTGTTGGAGCTTGCCAATCATTTTGACAACCTCCCCCATGGACTGTCACTGGCAAGAAGCTATCTGTTGAATTCCCATACATCTGTGGAGCATTATCTCGGTGAGCTAGAAGAGAGGTCGAAAGGCATTCATGGTGAGCTTAAGAAGCATGAGAAGGCTGTGTACGGTGCTATCCTGCTGTCAATGGAAAACAGAATGGCAAGATCATCCCAAGACATGTTGAAGTTCACTGCCCTTCTGTCCCAGGACCGGATTCCTGTCTTTATCGTCAGCAAGGCTCTGAAGATCGCCTCTGGCGAGAATGCAGACAGGGATGAATTCATCAAAGAAGTAGAGAAACTGTCCCTTGCTCATGTTGAGGGGAAAAAAGAAGAATGGATTGATGGACGGATGATCAGCGTTCATCAGCAGACACAAGCAGCCATCTTGTCCGACTTGGATGAGGAGAAAATCAAGACAATGACAAAGAGTCTCATACAAGCATTCCTGGAGTATTTCCACAAGGATACCAGAAAAATCCAAGATGGCTACATCAACGGTCTGCTTTTGCCACATGTTGAGGCTGTCCTAAATCTACCCACCATCAGCAAACTCCCTCAAGAGTTCCATGCAGGTCTGGCACGTCTGTATGAGACCATCGGCTACATGTACTGCCAAATGCGTCTTCCAAAAGCTGCAATCCCAGCACTAGATAAGGCCAAAGAGATGATCAGCGGACTCGTTCCATTGGATACAGGAGTTGACAGCATCTTCCAGTCACTGGTAGAGAAAGGAAGAGAGCTGTACGACAATGGGGATGTCTACAGCAAGAGTTTGAAGAAAAGGGTCTTGACGACAGGAGACGTAAAGGTTCTCCAAACCAAGGTCCCAAAGTTGAATGATGAGTTCAGCACCGCAGCGAAGATGGGACAACCCTTAACTGAAGACCAACACCAACAACTGGTGCAGCTGAAATTGGCCTACACCACTGAGGAGGTCCAGCAATCCTTCCTGGTTGAGTTGGCAGCCACTGTCATCTACACATCTGCTCGCAGAATCTTCTACTTGCAGGCTGAAGAGAGGGAACAGTATCATCCAACTGCTGAAAAGGACCTGAATCTGTCCCTTGCACTCAGTCGTAAGCTTGCAAGTGACCAGGGGTTGCAAGTCTTTAACAAGGTGCTGTCCCGACGGGCGGGCACGCTGTACCTGTTGAAGGAAACTGAGGGCAAGTCACCTGAGCAACAGAAGAAGGACTTTCTTCTGGCTATTTCAGGATATCAAAAACTCATCAATGATGACAACGACTACTTTGAGAATGGTATCCTAAAGAAGATCGTTGCCGATGACTGGCACTGCAAGTTCTGCTACAGAGCCATCGTTGACTCCTACCGTTGTCTTACCACCCTGGCCACAACAGACCAAGAGAGAGCTAAATTCATCAATCTGCATGTTAAAAGTGCAAAGAAGATGGTGGAATTTGGAGAGAAACAAGTGAAAAAATATGAGGATCCAGAAATGTTGCCAGAAATCTACAACATGACCGGAGACTTCCTCATAGAAATAATTATGGAGACTGCTTTTGTGAAGCCTGTAGATGGTAAAGCTTTACACAAGGCAAAGCAGTGGTACCGCAAGGCACTAGATGTGAGGTTCATCAAGCCAGACCATGAGGCAATTTTACGACTTGGCTTAGCAAAGGTCTACACCTTGATGTACGAGAAGGGGGCAAAAGCTTCCGGAAGCAAAAAATTAAAGCCAACTGCAAGTGGAGAGACAACAATCACCATGGATGAAAAGGAAGACCAGATGCCATTGGTCAACAACAAACCGACCCTTGAAGAGATTCGCCACCTTATAAAAGCGAAGGAAGAGATGAACAAAAGCCTGAAAATCTATGAGGAGAAACTGAGAAACAAGACAAAGGACATACAAGAAGCAAAAAAATGGAACGACCGCATTGTGGGCCACATCAACAGCCTCCCTGCTGTGCCAAAAGAACACGAGTCTCAGAGTTTTGTGTGAAGCAAGGTTATTGTCGAAGGACAAAAATATGTATTTGTTTTGTGCATGTTCTAAGGCAGCACACTTGTTTTTTTTTTCTTATTTTCTTGTGTTGAGAAAGATTTTCTTATACTGTACAAAGAAAAACAAGGAAATTCAAGAAACCTTCTGCAAAATTCTTTGTATGTCAATTCTTCAAAAGAATTTTAGAAAGTTAAGAAGATATTTCTAGTATATATATGATAAGAATGTTCTAGAAAAATAAGAAACTTTTTTTTCTCCATCTTACTAAATATTTGTTTTTTGTTTGGTCAAAATTTAATGTGGTGTTCTAACAGATTCTTTATTTCCTTAAGATTTTTTTTCTTGAAAATTTGATTCTACTAGAATAAATTTCTTGGTTTAAGAAAAATATCTTAGATGCACTTCTTGTTTGTGATCAAAACAGTGATTCTTGTTTGTACTTATGACACCTGGGATTCTTGTATACAGAACGATATTCTTGCTGACAGAAAAAAATCTTTGTGTACACATATATTTACATCCGATATCTAGCTTTGCAACATTGCTGTAATTCTTTAGTTGCTCACTCTTGGATCTTTAATTTTTACGAGCAAAGTTTGAAACAGGAAAAACATAACGTGTGTGAAAAATAATTCAAATGAAAAGCGAATTTACTTTTATTGAAATGGTAATTCAAATACCTTTTTTATAATTTCAGTTCTGATTAGGGAAAATGACATTAAATCCTTGCGAGGAAGAACAAAAAAAGGGTTCTGATGCGTAATTAGATCGCACAACCTGTGACCAAAATCACGGCCCACAAAAAAGGCAAAATTTCAATTTCTTTTTCTTCTGTAATCTTGAAAATCTTTCTGCAAATTGTAGTTGGTTATTTGGAACACTTTATAATATAACTTTGTGCACATTTCCTTTTGGTAAAAAAGACCATCAATGGGCATAGATTCTGTGAACTAGAACCATATTTCCATAATCAACAATGTTACTGAATGCTTCTTTGAATAAATGGTAATTATATGTAACTGGCTCACTGAAATTATTACATGAAGGACAATGTCAGACTTGACAGTGCATAAACCAATTCTTCCGCAACAGGGGTCCATGAAAAAAAGTGACAAAAGGGTTTTGAGGGCCAGGGTCGAAGTTTGAGTTCACATTTCTCAGAATCTGCTGTGAAATTGATGTGTTTTGGGTGAAGTTTAATTTTGGGCCTGAGCTTTACTTCCGGGTAATAATGGTGATCTGCCCTTTTGCCCCAGATTGACCTTTGTTGTATTCTGTTGGCGGTGTTGGCAATAAATTAAATCTCTGCGTTAGGATTTTCTCGTCATTTTTGTCTTGATCATACCTTAGAGTTAGAGTCTTTTCTTCCTGACAATAGTAATTTGGGGCACTAAACTATAGGTGATGGGTTTATTTCCATGTGAAAATGCCCAATTTTGTGCATCATTTTTGGCGAGAAAGCACTTTTCCCCCTAAAATTTACTAAAATTGGAGAGGTTTAAGAAAGTTTTCTGAAACTCAGTTGTTCTTATAGCTAGAGGGATATCCCAAAAATATTTACTCTGAAGCAACTGGATACAATTTTTTTTTTTTAAACATTCAACTAATAGAGGGATATCCTTCATTCCTATACATGTAGTTTTGACTCAGAAGAATTTTCTATAAGAGACTTGAGGAAGTGCAACCTCGAATTGAGGCCCAAAATAAACTGGGGTGTTCTCCCTCAAGAGTGAAGTTTAAAAGCAAACTTCTCTTGAATTAGGTATATCCTAAATAATGGCTTAAGCAAGTCATGAACGAATTCTAAATCTGATTTTTTGGACCAAATTTTATTGCCCTTGATATGATTTTATTGCCCTTTATATGATTTTTTTCAAAGCTAAAATACAGCACTTTGGTACATACATTTGTAACACTGCAATGAAACTATGTTTTCCATGTGCATAATGATCAAAGCTACGATACAAACGTAAGGTTTGCACAAATTGATATATACTTATCATCTGTAGTTATCAAAAATAATAGCTTTTTACCTAATTAAAAAAATTCTAATAACTATTGCCACTTCATAAATATCAGTGCTAACATATGTGTTATCTTAGATGGGATTAGGTGTCGACAAAACTTTGCTAAAGCCTAAACAGAATTACTGACAAAAGACATGACTGTGTACAAACTTTGCAACTCTCTATAACCCTGGCAAGGAAAGCAAGTTGTCACTAGGAGTGGGTTGTCACTAGGATCGGTAAAAGCGCTGCATTGTCAAGAGAAGTTCATGATTGTCCTTCCCACAAAAGTTAGTTTCTATTTCCCAAAAGACTTAAGGTTTCCTCCCTGGCTAAATTGTTTTTTTTGTATTTCCATTGTTTTCTCATTAATGAATTAAGAAAGAACTGTTGTAGTACTGAATATTGACAGCTGGTCATGAAAGAATTCTAAATCTATGTTTTCAATGTGCATAATGATCAAAGCTACAAATGACGTTCGCCCAAATTGATATCTATGAAATGGCCATACATAGTTATTAGAAAATGATTTTTTTAACTAGGTAATAACACTTATTTTTTAATATCTACATATGATAAGTTGATATCAATTTGTGCGAACGTACGTTTGTAGCTTTGATCATTATGAACATGAAAAACATAGTTTCATGCAGTGTTATGTACCAATGTGCTGTGTTTTATCTTGGAAAAAAATCATATTAAGGGCAATACAATTTGATGACGTCATCCATATGGTCCAAAAAATCAGATTTAGAATTGCTTCTAGCTGTCAATACTCAGTACAGTTACAGTTCTTTCTTACTCTGTTAATGAGAAAACAATGAAAAGTCAAAAAGCCAATTTAGTCAGGGAGGAAGTAGAAAGGTTTATTGCTAAAACAACATAGCAGTTAGCACATAGCAGCCAACTGGCTGAATTGCGTACTTGCTGTACAGGTTGTATTCAAAAACTAACTATTTACCACTTAGATCTAATACTCTCCACTGGCAGAGACAGATACATTATGGTTCTAAATTGCGGTTAAAACAACTGGTCAGATCAGTAACGGTCTGCATTAATGTGTAAAGACAAGACTTCTTCGCAACAATGAACATATGTGTAAGCTTAGATGTCACTGTTCATTCAAAAGATGGGTCATATAACGAATTGGACTGAGGAAACCTTAAATAAAAGAGTCTGCTTTGTCAAACAATGTTAGACCAGCTCGGAAGGCACCTGCGTTTGGCTTGGGAGATGCAGACTTTCGTCTCTGAGTGTGGGCAGGTGGGTACAGACCAGCTGGCAACTTCCCTGTGACCTGTGTGAAGTTTCCTCTGGTTTACAAAATGTACATGGCACCACTTCAGGAATGGCATCGCCATTATGATATGTTGTATAGGAATCTGGCAACATAGTAGACACCGCTGACTGGAACAGCATGTCTCTGGATCACAGCCCGGCCCTAGCAATAGTACGAGATACTGTTATCAACTTGAAGGTATGAATTCTTTTACGCAAGTAGACATTTACACATTTTACAAGTACTTGAAGTAGGGACAATTTACACAAGAATTTTGCAGAGGGAAAGGAGGATTTGGCAGTGTTTTTCATCCATCATTGAAACAACTTTTCCGTAGGCAAGACAACAACAAAAAAGCCCACTGCAGTTCTAAAAAATCTGCTCTAGGGAGCCCAAACAGTGGCAAACCTACAACTTACTCCTTACCACTCAAAAATCATGACCATGCCACTTACCTGCCTATGTGTTTCTTGTACCAGTGGTACATGTATATAATGCACCCAAACAACACGATGATCACAACCACCAAGAACACAATGGCAATCAAGAGTGGTGTCTGAGATGCACAGCCTGCTGGCTCTGGGACATCATAAACAATAAATATTAGTACTTGTAACTCTACTTTTTTTTGTTTCCTGTAAGTATTTATAACATACTGGTTGTACGATCAGAATTAGACTAGTTTAGGATGCTGGTTAATGTTAGGCACGATAAGTATCTAAAACGTATTTAAAAAGATATACATTGTACAATTATACTGTGTAACTGAAATATTCATCAACTAACTCACCTGCTTGTGCTGTGTTTACTGTTACGTAGCACGAACACTTCCACCGTGTTCCATTGACCTCTTGACTGATGTATTGGTATATTCCTGCACATTCGATGCTGATATTGTACATCAGTAGAGGAACACCTTTATTACACTGGATGTTGCAGTCTTTGGGACATCCTAGAAAGGAATCTGAATCTAATGACTCCTTGTATCGCCAATGAATACTGCGAATGAGTGATACTGGCAGTGTTAATGATGATGGACACTGACAAACGGCTGTATTTCCTTTGTCTGCTACTGCTGTGGTATTGTCTGCGATTATACTGGATGCGACGGAAGTTGGTAGGAGGGTAATAAGAAAAGCCAGGCCTAGGATCACTGTTGGGAGAAATTGCACCAGATTAAGATTTTTTTTCAAACCTTTCATTATTTACATGTATGCAACAACAACAGGGCAAATTACAATATGAAATGTGGACCACGTGCAGATACAATATAATGCATGTAGTACACCGATTATGATTTTCTCTGGCATCATAAATGACACAAATTTTCTCAAAATGAATTTTTAAAAATCCTTCATTTTTTCACTACATATCAATACGCCAGTCTTTCTATATCATTTTAGTCTCCTTCAATGAACTCTGACCTAGTCTTTAGCTACCACTTGATCATAGACAAGTATTACTGTAAGTAGTGTAACAATCTACCAATTTACATGTAGTTCCACAGAGAATTCCTAATGAATATGACGAATGAATGAAAAAAAGCAAACTGACTGAAGATTGACAAATTGATGATTGGTAATTCAAACAATTAACTGAAATACAGGGATCAAAATACTTTTCTATTGGTTACTTGCAAAATTTCAAGTTGGCAAAAATTTTACTCTGAAAATTAACTTGCAATGTTATAGTCGGTATGCAACTGCTTTTGCTGTACATACATACTCAGCTTGACATAGCAACTTTTATGGCATTATTATATATTAGAAGATAAATCTAAATACAGATTTACTTACACTCATCTCCCAAATAAACATACACCCTGGAATAATTTTTACTTGCATATCTTGAAAATTGCTTGCAAATTGCAAGTTGCTTAATTGTATTTCGAACCCTGCATCATCGCAGTGCATGTACCTGTTCTACCAATTCAATAATCACTAGAGTTCCATGAACACATTATCTTCGCCAAATAATCAAGGCCCAATTACGGCGTAAAGAACCTTCGAATTATGCATCACCCCGTTCTCTTAAACATATTAAGAAGGAAGCCATGGCATGAGCTCTACTGTTTTATTTTCGCTGCAGGTGGCCGAATTATTAGTTCTTTACCCCGTGTTTTAAGTCAATATACCAACCCGAAGTCGCAAAAATCTGGTAAACATAACGCAACATTCATAAAAAGGTCCCCAAACAGGCTTCACGTACGTAGCTGTCAAAGTCAGATCGAATTTCATCCCGCTGCCGTGCAAAGAGGGATTTCTTAGCAACACGTTGCTAAGGACCGCGGAGCGATTCAAACTGCATAGAAAACCTGTTCGATTCGTGCTCTGTTAAGCACATGGCGTGCTGGCTGTCGTTTCCCAGATGTAGCGATCATTTCTGCCTTAAAAATACTTGATCCAACGTTTAATCTCCTTGATCCAAGTAATCTCCCTCCAAACACCTTTTTTTTTCGCAGTATGGAAGGAATCCGGAGCTACGCATAATTCTATAGAACATTTCTGCCCCGCTGGACGTGAACCGCTCGCGGCTGTTAGGTCGTGAGGCAGCACAGTGGAGTGGGTGTTGTTGACGTGCTGTGGGGTTCATTTTAGTGATATTAATTGTACATTCGGGCTTAGCACAACATGTGCTAGCTTTATAGTACAGGCATTGAACCCTGCGGGGCCCAATGGGGTGTCCCGCGGGGCCCCGGTTTTTACAGAAACCCCACAAACATCATGACCATTATTACACTTGCAGAAAATATGCTCCGCTGCAGTACCTTAGGCACCCACTAGAAGGCCCATTATCGAACTTGACCTTCCTTTCTATAAACCCTATCCATCCTATAAATAACCGTCCTGGACCTCATGGGGCCGAACTGTCCTTGGGCCGAAAATTATGTCCTGATACCCCCAGTCGATTGACAACATGCGCCCCCCTCCCCCTCTCTTACCACACCTGCACACAGTTACGAAATTATATTCACCTTGAAGCTATTATCAAATAATTCTATCAAGAGCGATCAATGGTAGCTTGTAACTTACCAACAATCATTCCCCTTGCCGTGAAGAAGAAGGATACAAACAGCAGGGAGAAGAAATAACGCCAGGAAGCCGCCATGTTTGTCCTCACAGCGCGCTGACAGTCCGATGACACAAGAAAGGTGTTTTGCTTCCGGAAAAGGAAACGTGTAACGTTACACCAAGCTGCAGAACGAAGATGAATCTGTATCTGTATCTACATGTCCGGTATAACCACCCTTGGACGTATTACACCAGCTTAGAACCAGTCAATACTGCGATGGTAGGGGACGGTCCGCCGTGATCGCAGGAAAATTATGGAAAACCCAGAGGAAACTAGGTCAACTTTGAGTCGAAAAATCTCGTTTCCCACAAAAGTCCGATTCCTCTGATGCACTGTAGAAGATTGGTCAACTTGTCACGATAACGGAGACACATTTATATGCTTGATGTGACCTATTTTGACTGCACTACTGACTTTTTCGTGACCATGTCTTAGTACTCAAACTGCAGAATGACTCGAAGAAAGGCCGCCATTTAAACCAAAATATGGCGGGAAAGTAAAGGTTATAGGTCAAAGGTTGGTATTATAATGATGAAATAAACAAACTATTGGCAATCATACTGTACAAAAATTAGAAAAATATTTGTCACTGATAGTTTATTATATCACACAAATTTTCCTGCTGGCCACAAAATTAAATAGAGTATAAATTCGTCTTCGGGGTTGACCCCTCAGAGTAAATGAAAATGGCGGAAGAAAAAAGCGTGTTACGCGCCGATTTGAGGCACAAGACATGGTCGCGTAAAAACTAAATAGATCTCGCACGAAAGGCCAAATCATGCATATAAATGTGTCCCCGTAATGTCAAGAAGCTGTCCAAGCTCCTGCGATACACTTGGAGATCCAAATATGATTTTCGAACGAGACTTGCACACTCAAAGTTGGCCCCAAATGAGCCTTCTTGTGTTAAATTCTGTCGTAGATTTCGCACTGCATGGGGGTTTCCGTGTTACCGTTTCAGCATTATCAGGCGTAATTTACTTCCGGGTCGTAGCAGAAGGGCTTGCGGCCGAACGCGGAAGTGTGGTCAATCTTCACGTTCTATCCAAAGATATGTTAGAATACTTTTCTTATTTTAGAATTTGTCATGCAGTGCAAATTAACCGGCTCCTTACTGATCCTTACTGGGCGCCCAGTACGGAACAGACGACACCTACCGGGCATACGTCACCAAAAGTGTCTGTGCTCGCTGCGGTAAGCTTGTATATGCTCAGAAGCAGTTGAGACATACTAAGAGGGCTGAGTTCCGGGAAAAGTTGGAGAAGCCCAAAGAAGACGGTGGCTTCGGCACTCTGGAGGCAACCTTCATGAAAGCAGACCCAATTCTAAAATGAAAGAATTTTCCGTTTGACGTCCGTGCCTGATATAGATGTACACACGACCTTGAGAAAGCAAGGTTGAAATTGGGTCTATGGAATGACCCAATTCTAAAATTAAAACTTTTACGTTTGGCGCCCGTGCCTATATGGGTGTATACACGACCTTGAGAAGACAAGGTTGACATTGGGTCAATGAAATGACCCAATTCTAAAATGAAAACTTTTCCATTTGACGCCCGTGCCTATATGGGTGTACACACACCCTTGAGAATGCAAGGTTGAAATTGGGTCAATGGAATGACCCAATTCTAAAATCAAAACTTTTCCGTCCTACGTCCGTACCTATATGGGTGTACACACTACATTGAGAAGCCAAAGTTGAAATTGGGTCAATGGAATGACCCAATTCTAAAAAAGGAAAACTTTTCCGTTTGACGTCCGTGCCTATATGGATGTACACACACCCTTGAAAAGGCAAGGTTGACATTGGGTCAATGGAATGACCCAATTCTATAATGAAAACTTTTCCGTTTGACGTCCTTGCCTATGTTGGTGTACACACGCCCTTGAGAGGGCAACGTTGAAATTGGGTCAATAGAATGACCCAATTCTAAAATGAAAACTTTTCCGTTTGACGTCCGTGCCTATATGGATGTACACACACCCTTGAAAAGGCAAGGTTGACATTGGGTCAATGGAATGACCCAATTCTATAATGAAAACTTTTCCGTTTGACGTCCGTGCCTATGTTGGTGTACACATGCCCTTGAGAAGGCAAGGTTGATATTGGGTCAATGGAATGACCCAATTCTAAAAGGAAAACTTTTCCATTTGACGCCCGTGCCTATATGGGTGTACACACGCCCTTGAGAAGACAAGGTTGACATTGGGTCAATGGAATGACCCAATTCTATAATGAAAACTTTTCCGTCCTACGTCCGTGCCTATGTTGGTGTACACACGCCCTTGAGAGGGCAAGGTTGAAATTGGGTCAATGGAATGACTCAATTCTATAATGAAAACTTTTCCGTCCTACGTCCGTGCCTATATGGGTGTACACACGCCCTTGAGAAGACAAGGTTGACATTGGGTCAATGGAATGACCCAATAATAACATGAAGTACTTTTCCGTTTGACGTCCGTGTCTATATGGGTGTACACACGCCCCTGAGAAGCCAAGGTTGAAATTGGGTCAATGGAATGACCCAATTCTAAAATGAAGTACTTCTCCGTTTGACGTCCGTGTCTATATGGGTGTACACACGCCCTTGACAAGCCAAGGTTGAAATTGGGTCAATGGAATGACCCAATTCTAAAAGGAAAACTTTTCCGATTGACGTCCGTGCCTATATGGGTGTACACACGCCCTTGAGAAGACAAGGTTGACATTGGGTCAATGGAATGACCCAATAATAACATGAAGTACTTTTCCGTTTGACGTCCGTGTCTATATGGGTGTACACACGCCCCTGAGAAGCCAAGGTTGAAATTGGGTCAATGGAATGACCCAATTCTATAATATATTAATCTTTCAGTTCGACGTCTGTGCCTGTATGGGTGTACACACGGCCTTGAAAAGGCAAGGTTGACATTGGGTCAATGGAATGACCCAATATTCTATACTGAAAACTTTTTCCGTTCGACGTCCGTGCCTATATGAGTGTACACACGCCGTTGAAAAGACAAGGTTGAAATTGGGTCAATGGAATGACCCAAAATTCTATAATGAAAACTTTCCGTCCTACGTCCGTGCCTATGTTGGTGTACACACGCCCTTGAGAGGGCAAGGTTGAAATTGGGTCAATGGAATGACCCAATTCTAAAATGAAAACATTCCGTTTGACGTCCGTGCCTATATGGGTGTACAAACGACATTGAGAAGCCAAAGTTGACATTGGGTCCATGGAATTACCCAATTCTATAATCAAAGACTTTTCTGTCCTACGCCGTGCCTATGTTGGTGTACACACGCCCTTGAGAACCCAAGGTTGGCATTGGGTCAATGGAATGACCCATTCTATAATCAAAGACTTTTCTGTCCTACGCCGTGCCTATGCTGGTGTACACACGCCCTTGAGAAGGCAAGGTTGAAATTGAGTCAATGGAATGACCCAATTCTAAAACTTAAACTTTTCCGTCCTACGTCCGTGCCTATATGAGTGTACACACGCCCTTGAGAAGGCGAGGTTGACATTGGGTCAATGGAATGACCCAATTCTAAAATGAAAACTTTTCCGTTTGACGTCCGTACCTATATGGGTGTACACACGCCCTTGAGAAGCCAAGGTTGACATTGGGTCAATGGAATGACCCAATTCTAAAATGAAAACTTTTCCGTTTGACGTCCGTGCCTATGTTGGTGTACACACGCCCTTGAGAAGCCAAGGTTGACATTGGGTCAATGGAATGACCCAATTCTATAATAAAAACTTTTCCGTCCTACGTCCGTGCCTATGTTGGTGTACACACGCCCTTGAGAAGCCAAGGTTGACATTGGGTCAATGGAATGACCCAATTCTTAAATAAAAGACTTTCCGTTTGACGTCCGTGCTTATATTGGTGTACACACGCCCTTGAGAAGGCAAGGTTGAAATTGGGTCAATGGAATGACCCAATTCTAAAATGAATACTTTTCCGTCCTACGTCCGTGCCTGTAGGGGTATGAACACGCCCTTTAGAATGCAAGGTTGAAATTGGACCAGTATATAGAAACAATCCCTTAAGAGTGCAAAGTTGAAACCGCTTCAAAGGATCGCCACAGTTCGGACATAAAAGAATTGTCCGTCCTAAGTGGGTGTATAACCAACGAGGCATATGATAAAAAAAGTCAATCTTCCCCCACGACCTCTGCTTGGAAAGTAGGTTATATGGTTATAAATTACACAAAAGCCACTAAGAGTGCAAAAAACATTCCGTCCTTACAGTGTACGACCGTAAGTTCCTAACAATGAAAACTCACACGTATGGAATAGAACTTACAAACTTTTCCAAACAAGAGTTTCCCGTCTTAAGTTAGCGGATAGAACCCGCTTAATAATGCAATTCTAAACGTTCTTAAGGAACGCTCTTAGCTATGATTTTCAGGGTATAACAGCTGAAAACAGTGTAAACTAGAAAGAGTGTTAGGACATTATATACAATGCCCTCGTTCTATTGACGCAATGTCAACCTTGCCTTCTTAAACCCCCGTCACAAATCAAGAATTCAGCTCGGCCGACGTGTCGGCGAGCTTCAAATGGGTATTTTCGGCCGAAGGACGGCCGACGTTCTGTCGATTATGCGGGCTTCGGTCGATTTTTAGAAATCAAATTGATCCAAATATGCTCGGGCGATTTTGAAATTCGGCGAGCTTTGGGCGATCTACGAATTCGGCCGACGCTCGCATGAATATTGACGCCGGCTTAAGGGCGTGTGTATTCCCATATAGGCACGGGCGTCAAAGTAAAAGTTTTCATTTTAGAATTGGGTCATTCCATTGACCCAATTTCAACCTTGCTTTCTCAAGGTCGTGTGTGCAACAATGTAGGCACGGACGTAGGACGGAAAGTTTTCCTTTTAGAATTGGGTCATTAATTATTCCATTGACCCAATATCAACCTCGCCTTCTCAAGGGCGTGTGTACACCCATATAGGCACGGACGTAGGTCGGAAAGTTTTCCTTTTAGAATTGGGTCATTTCATTGACCCAATTTTAACCTTGCTTTGTCAAGGGCGTGTGTACACCCATATAGGTACGGACGTCAAACAGAATTGTTTTCCTTTTAGAATTGGGTCATTCCATTGACCCAATTTCAACCTTGGCTTCCCAAGGTCATTTGTACACCCATATAGGCACGGACATCAAACGGAAAAGTTTTCATTTTAGAATTGGGTCATTCCATTGACCCAATGTCAACCTCGCCTTCTCAAGGGCGTGTGTAACGTTACACCCATGTAGGCACGGACGTAGGACGAAAAAGTTTTCCTTTTAGAATTGGGTCATTTCATTGACCCAATTTCAACCTTGCTTTCTCAAGGTCGTGTGTACAACAATGTAGGCACGGACGTAGGACGGAAAGTTTTCCTTTTAGAATTGGGTCATTAAATATTCCATTGACCCAATTTCAACCTCGCCTTCTCAAGGGCGTGTGTACACCAACATAGGTACGGACGTCAAACGGAAAAGTTTTCATTTTAGAATTGGGTCATTCCATTGACCCAATTTTCAACCTTACTTTGTCAAGGGCGTGTGTACACCCATATAGGTACGGACGTCAAACAGAATAGTTTTCCTTTTAGAATTGGTTCATTCCATTGACCCAATGTCAACCTTGGCTTCCCAAGGTCATTTGTACACCCATATAGGCACGGACGTCAAACGGAAAAGTTTTCATTTTAGAATTGGGTCATTCCATTGACCCAATGTCAACCTCGCCTTCTCAAGGGCGTGTGTAACGTTACACCCATGTAGGCACGGACGTAGGACGAAAAAGTTTTCCTTTTAGAATTGGGTCATTTCATTGACCCAATTTCAACCTTGCTTTCTCAAGGTCGTGTGTACAACAATGTAGGCACGGACGTAGGACGGAAAGTTTTCCTTTTAGAATTGGGTCATTAAATATTCCATTGACCCAATTTCAACCTCGCCTTCTCAAGGGCGTGTGTACACCCATATAGGCACGGACGTAGGGCGAAAAGTTTTCCTTTTAGAATTGGGTCATTTCATTGACCCAATTTCAACCTTGCTTTCTCAAGGGCGTGTGTATACCCATATAGGCACAGGTGTCAAACGAAAAGTTTTCATTTTAGAGTTGGGTCATACCCAATTTTAACCTTGCCTTCTGAAGGGCGTGTGTACACCCATATAGGCACAGACGTGAAACGGAAAAGTATTGTAAGTATGTTATAGAACACTTACGAAGTTTTGCTAAAGAACAGTATCAAACCTGTCTTAAGTTGGCGGGTATAACCCGTTTGATAATGCAATCTTAACGTTGTCCATGGAACGGTTTTCAGTTATAATTCGGAGGGTATAAAAGCCAAAAATTTTAACAGTATAACTAGAAAGTGTGCCAGAACATTATATACAATGCCATCGTTAACGTTACTTTAAAACGTGTACTACAGTGGGCCGCCTCCTTGCGCGCTTCCCGCCCGAACACAGTCAACTGTCATCAGAATCAACACGAAACATTTCTTTTGCTTTGTCTTGCCAGTATTCTGCCGTCAAGCTGAGTGTGACCCGGAAACAGTGGAGTGTCGCCCTCAAACCACATGCCGCGAAACCCCCATGTGGTGCGTTCTTGGTCCGGAGTGTAATACTTAAACCATAGGGAAAACCTTGGAAAATGTGTCATCTTTAACTCGAGAAATCTTGCTTCTTGGAGAAGTTAAGATACCCAGCTTTATTGCAGGGGCTTGAGGAACGTCTTGACATTACGAGGACACATCTATATACGTGATTTGGCCTTTCGTGCGAGAACTATTGAGTTTTTACGTGACCATGTCTTGTGCCTCAAATCGGCGCGTAACACAGAACAAACCTGTGGTTTTGCCTATGGCTAGAATAAAAACCATCATGAGAAGCTCGGCAGAAATCACAAATATCGGGCAGGAGTCGGTCTACCTGGTGGCCAGGGCGACGGTGAGTTCTCTGATCATTTGGTTAATGAATTCTAATACTTTGATTAGCATCGTGCATGGAAAAGAGGGAGGGGGCAACATTAAATTACCTAGAAAATCCTTCCAACACGCAAGCACAAGTCAGCAAGAGTTAGATACTTAGAGAGACAATTAATTTGTAACTGAACCAAGCGATAACAAGCACCAAGAGACCACGTATAGCGAATTATGATAAGCGTAAAAAAGGACAACAACAAATTATGAATATTTACCTAAAAATATGTTACCTGTACTTCAGAACATACGGCATACAGCAAGCTACAGCGTAGATCAAAGATCCCACCTTAATCCCTGTTTTCTTTATTATAATTATTTGATAAAGCCTGACTTCATAGACATTCTAAGTTCTTTAAAATAATTTATCACTACCCGTAAATTCTATAGAATAGTTTTTTTCAAATATTTTTTTTTTTTTTTCAAATAAAATTGAACAAATTAATGGTAGGTTTGCAGTTGGTTGGAGAAGGAGGGTGTTAGGGGTCTTTCAAATTCACAGTTGGCACACAGAGTGCCATACTAGTACTCTATTCTGCAGACAGAAAATAATGACCAAAAATATATAATGTATATTAGTGAGATGATTTTGCAGTGATGTGGTCAAACAATAACTACAAACAAAAAATTAAACTGCCATGAATATTTGATATCTTCATCTTCATTTAGGATACCCTCTAAAAACCCCTGAAGGGGTATCACTGAGGGGGGGTTAGGCCTGACGGGCTATGGCAGGGCGGCAAGCCTGGCCTTAAAGGCCTCCACTGAAGGGGCTTGTGCGATATGCCCCGGCAGGGTATTCCACTCCTTAACCGTGCGTGGGAAAAAGGAAAGTCTAAAACAATCAGTACGTGCTGAAGTGAGTTTGTATTTAAGGTTATGGCTAGGCTAGCTTTGGTTTGAATATTTGAGGAAATTCCAGAGAAAAAAAACTGACACCTGTATCCCTTAGACTTAAATGTTCTCTCTCAAAATGTCTTCTGATCATAATATTTTCCACTGTATCTTGCAGGAGTTGTTCATCCAACACTTGGCTACCGAGGCCTTTAAACAGGACCCAGAGACAACAGACACCCTGGCATACGGAGACCTGGCAGAAGTTGTCAACGATGCAGACAATCTGCAATTTCTCGCTGGTAAAATATGATATTTATGTACATAATTAGCATGTCCACATCATGACATGGCACAAGTGGTACACAATCTAGCTATTTCGCAATATCGACTTCTGTGGATCCATGGGCGGGTGTTCGATCCGATTCCAAAGGTCTGCCCCAGCTCCAGTCCGACAAAGTGAGGGATTGCATTTTTCATTTTGGATGGTGACTTAAACCCGATGGCCCTGTGTATGAGGGAACCCTCAGGTTTTAAACCTATGCATGTAAAAGACCCCAGAGTAACTTACAATGTACATTGTATGTAAGAGTGACCTGGTATGCTTGTGAGTTGTACTTCAATTTCCCCTCAATTTCTCTACAAGTGCTTGTATGAAGAAAAAAGGATTAATACATTTTGTGTTCTGAGCCCAGAAACAACTAAGATCACTTCATTTTCAGTATATAAAGCCTTAAATAATTTTTTTGTAACAAACGTTTTGTCTGGTTCAGGGGACTACTAGTAAGAAAGTAAGATATCATAAATAAAAATAATTCAAATTTGTATGCTTTCTTTGTGTATTCCAATGGAAAGAAGACTCTAGATATTGCAAGCATTTTTCTTCTTTCTTTTGGACATTGCTGAGCTTCTATTCTAAAAATGTATTGTTCTCCAAAACTCTCTCTAGACGTGATCCCAAAGAAGATAGTTGTTCGAGACTACCTCCGAATGGTCAGGCAACAAGAAGAGGAAAAAGAGAAGGCCAAACAACAGAGTCTGCAAGAAGAAAGGGAAGATACAGACTCTTAGTCCTAGATTTAGCCATAATTTGTGAAAATTTTGGACACATTTTGTAGAATCCACCTATCCAATGTTCGCGACGTGATTGAATAACAGTCACCAATAAGCTGTCATCTTTCAGAAATTGACTGGAAAGTCGTTGTTTTTGTACATATTTATTCTGGTACATTTCCTTTTTCAAGTCCAACAAGGATGTATACGTAGTATCAATGGTTTAATTATGACCACTGTGTTTTTTGGCGATGCCTAGAGGTAGAGCCTGTGGACTATTATTGTATTTGGTTTGTTCCTGTTGTGACTGTATGTTGTGTCTACATTGAGACTGGGAATTTTCACCAATATATTTTGTTTAGCTTTAACATGTTTTACGATAAGTCTGAAAGATACAAAATGTAGTGTATCCCTCTTTTAGATTTGTTTATATATAATCCACCAGATTCTTACAATATGAAGATGAAGATACATTCATGGGCTGAATGAACTCAAAGTTACTGCATTTTTGGCGATGCCACAGGGGTGGAGCCTTCTTTATTACATGTTCATGTAGAGTGATGAATTACAGTAAACTAACTAAAAGAAAATCATAACAGAAAGTAATATTTCTTCAGAAAAACACAATTTTACACTTCAGATATTATTGATCTGTGGAAATCAAAGGAAAAATGAAGGAGACTTTCATGAAAAAAATTAGTAAATGTTTGTACAAGTTTTGAATAAACTTTATTCTGCATTGTATCCCAGTGCTTTGTGATGCTGTCTTTTGGTCTGACTTGCATAGATTATTCTCCAACATACGAGTTTCCTATATAAATTTTTATACATTTACAACTTATATTTATTAGCGTGATGTCCATCTTATTCTTGATCTAATACGCTTCTCTGATTGCTTTCCTGTTGAATAGCATGTATGGCATGTATTTGTAAAGATCTCACTGAACCTGAGGCACGTTGGCATTTTTGCTGCGTCCTAAACTGGATTTGTGTTACATTGACTTGATTATGAGCGCTCTGTCAAATTGCCCAATCACAGCGAGGTCGCCAACGTGCCACAGGTCCAGTGAGATAGGGGCTTAAGAGCTCTGATTGGCTATGAGTCATGCTAATATAGGATGGATTCCAGGCTACTACTACAGTACTAGTATTCACATTTATACCAGCTTTGGCTCAAGACTTAGTTACATGTATTTACAAAATATATTCTTGCTATATTGTCTGCATAGGATTTGATATTTTGCAGTATAGAAATTTAAAGTCAAATGGCTTCTGTTACTACCAGTAAATTTCCTTTTTTTGCCATATATATGAAGTATGAAATTGGCTCATATGATAGAAAAATTATGAAATCTGCTCATACCATTACAAAATACATTTTCTTCTGCAAACTAGAATAATTCACATTTTACAAAATGTATACCAGCTTTGGCTCAAACTATTTACAAAAATATATTCTTTCTATAATGTCTGCATAGCTATAGGATTTGATACTTTGCAGAATAGAAATTCATACCAGTATACTACAAATTACATTTTTTGTCCTACATGCATGTTTTGGAAATATTCCTATACATGTAAGTATAATTCCAAATGATCCTTTCCTATCCTTTAAAAACAGGTCTAAAAATAGGGATTTGATTTATTACAGTGTCATGCAAAGGCTATAATTTTGATTCAGCTCTAAGATATTTAACAGATTATCTTTTTTATACATGTATGATAGAAATAGGTTAACAGTTTAGGCAGTAGTTAGCGTTTTTGGCAAGATGATCCATGTGGTAAAGAGGTAAAGGTTACATGTACATAGCCTTTTTGAGGCCATAATTAGAGGCAGTGGGTCATTACCCACTGTGAACAGAGCATGGTACTGCGGAAGACAGAGCCCATCCCTCTCCTTCCATTGCCTCGTAGTTTTACATCCCCAGCCAAAGTCAGGTACCCATTTTTACACCTGGATGGAGTGAGGAAAGATTTGGCAGGTGGAGTATGCCTTTCCTAAGAACAGAATGTCCTGAAGGTAATTTACATGTTTAAAACATTTCTACCAGATCTTTCCTCCCCATATTTATCAGTACGTCCTGAAGGTAAATTTACTTGTTTAACATTTCTACCACTAGATCTTTCCTTCCCATGTCTATCAGAATGTCCTGAAGGGAATTTACTTGTTTAACATTTCTACCAGATCTTTCCTCCCCATATTTATCAGTACGTCCTGAAGGTAAATTTACTTGTTTAACATTTCTACCACTAGATCTTTCCTCCCCATGTCTATCAGAATGTCCTGAAGGGAATATACTTGTTTAATATTTCTACCAGATCTTTCCTCCCCATATTTATCAGTACGTCCTGAACGTTATTTACTTAACATTTCTACCAGATCTTTCCTCCCCATGTCTATCAGAATGTCCTGAAGGTTTTGCAGGTTGCAGGCCGCCATGCCGTCCTGGTCAGCTGTTCTCTGCCAGTGTCGTAGAACGATCTCGGCGGCGAGCAGACCGTGCTGGGCACTGCAGTTGTCAATCAACAGGACGTCTTCAACCGTGAGTCCTGTCGTGTACATAATAGTTTTCATTATACTTGGCATATGTAATTTAGGGTTTGATTGGTCAGTAGTTGATTGTATTACAGTATATAATTATTGTACACGTATTACAGTATGACAGTATTTTGTATGTACTGTATTCTTCAATTTGCTTCCTTCTTCGAAACTGAGTGTCATAAAATCATTATGGCTCTAGCTCAGAAAAGTGATCTGTAAATGTCTGTAAATGTACATGTAGAATGCCCTCTCCTGAAAAAATATGTTTCAAGAATTATCAGAACTTAATATTGTGAGAAATTGTTAAAGTACTATCTTGAACTGTTTGCAGTGGTTTTATTTTCGCACAAAAAATGACACTGGGAATATGTTTTTGTGCTTTTGTATGATATTATGTTGTATCGACCTTGGACTTTGAAAACATTTTGAAAACCTCCTTTAAACTCCAATCCAAACATAAAATGAATATTAAAATCCCTGTTGAAATAGTTAGATTTACAGTAATGTCCTGGGTTTTTTTCTACTCGTATGTTATCATTTACGTGTTAGGGATAGGGTTGCTCAAGAGGAAAAAGTTTTCAGTTTACAATACATTAGAATATACATTTCATATACATAATCACAAAGTTATAAAAGAACCCACCCAGTTTTCCAGCCAGGATTTTCCAGTTGTTGCCAGTATTGTAGAGTCGTAGGCACAAGTCTGAGAACTTGTGATACGGGAGGCCAAAATTACCCCTATCAACCGCCTGTTTCTGTATCATCTGGACTATGGTAATTGCCACCTGTACGAGTGATGGGAAATGAGAGTTATTATCATGTTTGTTTGTATAACCGGTAAACTGCTTTAAGTCGTAACACACCAATTTTTGTACAGTACATAATATACAAGTTGGGGGTGTCCCTGTGGTGTAGTGGTCTGCGCTTCTGTCTCTCACCACATCTGGTTCAAATTACTTGGACCAGAAGGACTGGGGTTCAAGCCCCAGGTAGGACACCTCTGGACAAGAGGCGCATTGAGTCATACCAAAGACTTTATAAAATGGTACATACTTTACAGTATGGAAGTTAAACACACGTCACTGCCAGTGGACTATAGCCCCCTGCTACAGTGATTGCACCACAGTGTGGCCCAGGGCTATGAAACGGAGATGGGCACCGTCTATACATCAATAATGGTGTGGGAGGATTTTAACCAACTAACATATACAAGCTGCAAAAGACCAGGTTTAAGGTTTGATCCACTCACACCAATGTCGAGTCTCCTACTTACTTTTTTCGATAAATATGGTGAATAATAGAAATGAATAAAATCTGACAAAAAGTATCATGACTGTTCTCTTATTGATAGTGAATAGAATAAAAAAGCAATGTCTAATTTCGCTTCTGACTTTGAATCCTAGAAATTGTATATTGTACAGCACTGTAGATTTTGAAATGTTCATGGTGGTTTTATTTAGAGGAATCCAACATGAAACCACAACATTGTTAGCATTGTATTACTGCTTATTAGTAATTTCAGTTTCAAACAATATCAAAATCTCCTTTCCTTTCCTACCGCAAATTTTTTTAGTCACGTAAAAATAATTGAATTACTGTACTGTGTGTACCTTGTTTCCACCTAAGCTCAGGGCTTGCACATCCAGACTTTTTCTTCCATTTTGGTTTTCAAGCGGTGTTTTCTTCTTCACTTTGAAGTGTGCGGTGTCTTCTGCAATTGTCTCCATGCTTCCAAACAATCCAGCTTTTGGTCCTGTGTCCTTTTTGCGACCGCTGGGCGATCGCTTTTCTTCACAGTCTCCCTCTCTCGAAGTTGAAACTCTCGGAATCTTCGGGTCTTTTTCTGCGACGCTTTTTTCGCTTATCATCTCATCGAGCAGCGGACAGCTCACAGAATCTGGTAGGTTGGAGCAAAGGGTGTGCGGTTCAGAATTAGTGGATTCATCCAAGCTCACCGATCTTCTTACTTCCTCTTGGTGTCTGGCGTTCGCGAGGGCTTTCGGACGCGTGGCTTTGTCCGTGGACATCGAACTGAGCGTTGAGTTACATTCGCTTCTCTTGTTTGCAAGCACGGAAGCTCTTGCCTTTTCTTTTGGAGGCGGTGTTTCTTCGTTAAGATGTAGAACTCTGTCTGGAGTGTTGTCAGGAGATGTGACTTTTGGGAGAGTCTGCAATCTTTCTTCATCGTCAAGTGCTGGGTTGTCAATATGGCCCACTGGTCTTTGTTGTGGAGTGGTCATCTTCAAGGAAACCATTATTGGAAGTCGTGGGTTAAAGTTCGGTTCTTGTTCATGTCGACGAATGGAGGAAACTTGTACTGGGTCTGTCAGTCCAACTGCTGCTGGGGGAGGGTCAATATCACTTGTAGGGCCTGTATTTTGTGTAAAAAAAAACAGAAAAGCATAAAAGAATGGAACCTGTTTGTCTGCCTGTCTGTCTGTCTACCTGCCTTACTGTCTGTCTACATATCTGTATGTTTGTTTGTTGACAAACTACCTTCAAATGCAACACACCAGTTTTGTACATTTAGTTTCAAGAAGCTTAGGTCCAGAGCGATAGCCTAAGGTTTGATTCGCTCACACAGGGAATGACCGGCCTAACTCTATTCTTTAAGTTTAAGCAGATGTTTAGTAGTGGCCACATTTCTTGAGGGAAGGAGATGAAAAATATCCTGGCCACTACTACATGTAAGTCCCCCGACTGAAACCTCTGCTTGGAGTATACCTCTACTCTTGTCAATAACTATTTATTTATTAATTGGTTCAGCATGTACATGCCAGGGTTACCCAACTAGCCAGATGCTATTACTAAGGGCTGTATAGGACTGTAGGTTTTGGACCATCTCACACCGGGGCATGCGCCTACTCTTTTTCGAAAGGTGTGGTGGGTTCTTTTACGTGTGCGGGGTGTGGCTCTCCCCAAACACGGGACCTCCTTTTAACGTCCTATCCGAGGGACGTCCCTTACCCTAGATGAGCTAGGTACTCATTTACACCTGAGTGAAGTGAGGAAAGTCGTGTTAAGTGCCTTTCCCAAGGGCACAATGTCAGGGCGCATGTCCAGACATGTCTGGGGGCTGCTCGGGTTCGAATTCAGGTCCCCTTGTTTGAGTCAAATGTTCTATCCATTATGCCACACGACGCCACACAATAACTATAGATGGTTTTCTAACATGCACGAGGTGTAGAACTTTTCAAACATGTGCACTCGCTTTTACGTCCTATCCAAGAGGATGCCCCTAACCAAAGCTAAGACCTCATTTGTACCTATTATTGAGGACTTTCAGGTATAGAGTGACTTTTCCTGCATCGTAACCTGTCAGAGATTCAAATCCAGAACTTTTCGATTCTGATACTCAACAACCCTAACCACAAAATCACCATTAATTCAGAGAAATGCAGGGAATATAGAAAGCCTTACTGAATCTATAGTCGTGTTTTAAATTTTGAACTGCAAGTCATATTTTTTGCCAATGGTTACTAGTAATATTTTACTACTGGACTGTCTGAAGATATTGAACTTAATACTTAACCTACCTGTTTCAACTGTCTGGATGTTAAACTCTGGCAGCAAGACTGGCAAAGAAGTCTATTAAAGAAAAATTCTATTAGACTTTAAGTTACCAGAGTATTACCAACAATCTAAAAAGATTCTAAAACTTCCTTGAAGTGATAAACGTGCAATTGAAAAAGCATGTTTAACATTACACAAAGCTGACAGTGCCAAAATTAGAAACGGCCAGATATATCACTTAGTCTTTATCAGTACTTAAATATGATATTGCAATATAATGTTACTTGAACAAAGAAAAAGGCTACTGATTTACCTCTTGCCTTGGTGCGCTACCATCTGTACTTGCCCCATTTTCTAGAAACACAAAACAAAACATTTTTGAACTGACAACTTGTTAGTCTTATCATAAGGGGTCCTTCCCTCTGGCTAGTTGGGCAACCCTACATGTACATGCTGAACCAATAAAAAACAACAAATTAGTCTGATCATAAAGTGGGTATCCCACTGAAGCTGCGGCACGTTGAAAGAGCAGTAACTCAAAGAAATTTATCAGTAAAAACCAAAATCTATTCACGCTTTGACTTGAGTGTTTTGTTGTCTTTTTAGTCGTTATATATTTTATTATATACCCATTGTAAAGTCAAGGGTAACACAAATTTGATTAAGAACACAGCCGCCAACGTGGCACAGGTCCAGTGACTAAGGCTTTACAAATTAAAAGAAAAAAAATCAGTGAAGTGGAGCAAAATCAAATGATTTTAACACTTGACATTGCAGGTACATGTATCTGTAAATCACAATAATGTGAAACTAGCCTGCCTGGTATCTAGCTTATTCTATCTCTGGTTTACTCCTCTAATTGCACTCCTGCTGAGTACTCAAGATGATTATTACACATTAAAATGATAATGAGAAACAACCTCAGCTACAGGGCCCAAACTTACACCACTTCAATATTTACAGTACATTGATATTATGCGACTGCAAATACCCATTATCTCAAAGCAGATGTTACCAAAGACTTTATAAAAATGGTACATACTTCTGAAACAGTATGGAAGTTAAACACACTCCACTGCCAGTGGACTAGCCCCCTGCTGCAGTGATTGCACCACAGTGTGGCCCAGGGCTATGAAACGGAGATGGGCACCAACCTGTACGTCAATAATGGTGTGGGAGGAGAGGTTCGGAGGTCAAATCATGACAGTATCCTAGCCCCTTGTTTACAACAGAAACTGATAGCTAGAAAACTGTCACAGTTGTTCCTCCCAACATCTGCTTGGATATTAGACTACATGATTATATCTTATACCTTCTGATGTTGTTGTCTTTCTCCTCTTCCAAACCCAGATTGCTACCACAGTTATAGACATCAGCGCTCCAAATGCACAAATTAACACAAGTTCTCCTGTGGTGAACACTTGGCGTTCCTTCGGTGAACTGTTGTGTTGTGCATCCAGCTCCGCTATTCCTGCCATCTCCGTTGTTGTTGTTGTTGTCTTTAAGGTTGTAACATGAGGAGTTGTAACAGTTGGGGATGCAGCTTTCGCTGTGGTTGTCAATTGAGCTGTATTGAGTTAGAGCAACTGTCAGTATGTGCAAAATGTACAATGTACATACAGGTTTTTAAAGATTTTTTTAATGAATAAGTCCAGCCAACTACTGTAACAGTTTCTATTACTTAGAGACAATAACTGCAACAGTTAAATAATTGTTGTCGGGACCTGGTAAGCAATACTCCTACTTTCAATTATTATTTCAATGCATTATTCTTTTGTGATAGCACAGCAGAAGAAGTGTTACAGGTATCAAACTTTTGAATACAAATTTTGTTGGAAAGAAACAAAAAAAAGTGATCCTGATCCAGTTAGGGTCACCGAAGAGCTTCCGCAGGTCATGACAGAGAAGACAAACACTATGTGCAATATTTGCAGTTTCATTGTATTGGAGAAATTCCTATAAGTTGAACTCTTTTCATTTGGTACAATATACAGAGGTTTTTCTAGAAAAAATAAACAAGAGGGAGCACACACAGACAAGGGAGTGAATTCTGTGTATTCGTGGGAGAATCGATTGCTGAGGGAATGCTGTATGCTGGGTATTAAGCTAAAATCTGAATTCGACAAGGGGGCGCTGGGCTGAAACAAGAGGGTGCAGCGCCCCTCTTTCCCGATTTAGATGAACCCCTGATATACAGACTGGACCATGACTTTATGTTCCGTCCTAAGGACTGCAACCCTTTCCAGTAGTGTGCAATGTAAGGCGATTAACAACAGCCCGAATTTGAACTCCCATCCTCTTGGTCCAGAGGTAAGCTTAAGGTCGCTAACCAATCTTGAAGATGACAAGATGTTGTCGTTATGTCCCTGTCAGATACATGTACTGTGCTCTATGCATGTACATTTTAGTGTCTGACTACGAAATGCTCTCAACAAAAACTTACCAATGAATATAGATACGGTGACAGGATCGCTGGACACACTCCAATGTACTTCCGGATTTCGTACATCAATCCTCGCCTTGCACACATACTCCCCCACGTCTGTTCGCCAAACTTGTTCGATCACCAATGTCAAGTCTCCCTCGCGTAAGATGACTCCATTCCTCCACCACGATATGGTCGGGGAAGGGTTGGATTCGCCCACTGTGCAGTTAAGATCCAACCGGTCGCCGATGTTGACATGCAGGGTAGCAGAAGTACTAAATTGTTGACTCAGTATCTGAACACTGTCTGAATCCGGAGGATCTGCAAGACAGTGTAATAATTCATTCGGTTACACTGCTAACTGTCTGAAATCTGGGACGATATCTGGGACGCATTACCTCCTTAGACCTACATGTACTGGAGGCATCGTGTGGCGAACTGGATAGAACATCCGACTGTCAAACAAGGGGACCCCAGTTCGAATCCGAGCTGCCCCCAGACATGTCTGAACATGCGCCCGGACATTGTGCCCTTGGGGAAGGCACTTCACTCACTTCACTCAGGTGTGAATGAGTGCCTAGCTCTTCTAGAGTTGGGGACGTCCCTCGGATAGGACGTTAAATGGAGGTCCCGTGTTTGGGGAGAGCCACAATCCGCGCACATCAAAGAACCCACCACATCTTTCGAAAAAGAGTAGGGGCATGCCCCGGTGTGCGATGGTCCAAATTCTTCTGTCTGGAGTTGGTGATTCACTACAAATCACCCGGATGGAGGCCTGGCGAACCTCCATCTCGTATCAGCCAAGTGTAGCAGATTCATCAACAAGTTGATGTTGGCTACCTAACCCAAAGAAGAAGAAGAAGAAGAAGAAGTACTTCCAGGCAAGGAGGTTAACTTCCAGGTACATTTATGCGCTATGGTGACATACATGTAGCTGGAATAACAGTTTCTCTAGTTATGGTGTCCCCAGAGTGTGCGCAGAAACATTACAGAAAAAGCTAAGAAATGCCTATGAAATAGTTTTGGAATTCTTTGGAAGCAGATGTATACCACACTATTGGGCTTGCTCCTAAAGCTTCGCCAAAATCATACCATGGCAGGGCTGAAAAATTATGCACTTTTGCCCTGTTCTAAGTTCTTGTCAGCTGGATTGTTCATGGAAGGAACTTCTTCATTTTGTGTTCATTATGATTGACATTGACATTGATTGAAAGAGACACTGGACTCTCAGGTTCTGAGTTATTTTCCGCCATGAAGGACAAATTGTACTGGAAGAATTTTATTGACTGTATCCCACCGGAGTAATCCGGATGAACGATGATGATGATGATGATGATTGTTTGTTTAAAGCTCTCCATCTATATATTGTGAGCCATACATTTCTAACAGCCAATCATTTTAAGTTAGTTTTGGCATCTGTGGTATTTCCTAAACTTACATGTAACGTTGGGTAACATAAATTCGCCTTTTTTCCGATAATGGTTGACTGAAATCAATCTAGCAGAACAATAAACCATCCTTTTTTTCTATTATTCTGTCAGTATCATGTACTATCTTTGCACTAATCATATATATGGTAGATTTTGTCTCTAGTCGTGCTGACACCATAATATTGCAACTTGAAACTACCGTCCGCCGCACGCACAATGACGGTGTTGTCGGACAGGTGTGAACATTATTTCGGGAGAGATCTGAGAAGATTCGTCTTGAATATCTTACCGCTAATTACATTTTATACAGCAGCTATAGCTATTCGTTCCATCCTTGGCTTGAGGAGAGTGCTATGGATATAGACGTGTCCAAGTAAAAAAAATACACGAAAAACGCACACCGCACACATCAGGCCTTTGGAAACAACCTGTGTGTTGAGTCGGTAGAACGTCACTCAAAGTCGACCCCCACCGTCATGGAAATTTGTACATTATTCATCGGGCCTTAGCTGGATGCCGTAGAAATGGTAATACTACTATGTCCATGTGCTTCTGCTTGTGCTAAGAGCAAACTTCGAGGAAAATATCGCCATCAGTCCACTATCACACACAACATTTAGACAAAAAAGTGTTCTTGTCGTCTGCCGAATAGCAGGATTCTGGATAACGAATATGGCAGCGGGAAAATTCACCGTAGTGCCGTAGCCATTGGTTGTAGCAACAAAGAGGCGTTTTGATGATTAATCACACTTAGAGTCCAGTTGTAGGTTAGCAAAAGAGATTCTGATAAGTTGCATTGTAAATAATTGTGTTGAGCAGGAAGCGGATGTGATATTTGTCTTATAAACCAGCGAACAACTATGTAGTATATTTCTCCCACGAAGCCCTCAGACTGTGACAGTAAGGGACGGAGAGTTTTTGACGTAGCCAACTTCTAATGCATGGTTATCGAAGCTTGTCAGACAGTGTTCTGAATATGTTAGTCTGTCCAGTTTGCATTTCTAGCGGTATTACTGATGTTGCATCTAGCACATATCCCTAAATACCCCGTTTTCGAAAAATCGCGAATTTAAGTACCCCGCGAATTTATGTTACCCAACGTTACAATTGTACATTTGTATAAACTAATTCAAAGATACACATAGTATACTCACAGAGCACATTGTAGTTCATGCCAAAAAACAACCCATGCTCCCCCCTACCAACTTACAATTGTTCAGATTCAGCTTTATTGCTCTTGGCACATGCATGTGACATTTGTAAAAAGAAAAATGCATCAACAGTTACTCTGCATAAAATCCACTTAAATAAGTCACTAATTATTATAAACATTCTGTTCTACTCACAATAAGTTTCCAAAGGCACAGAGACGCCCAGATTCTGTAAGACCTCTTGACTCACAAGACTTCCTTGTTGGGTTGGGAAACATTTTAGTTCTGGCGCCATGTTCCGATGATCCACGCTCGCAAACCGTATCGTGCTGGAATATTGCCCTGGTGTGACGACCCCTCCTGTCACTGCCGTCCAATGTAGTTTCGCCGGTGGGTTTCCAAGGTCATTCGTCTGACAGGAGAGTTCAAATGGTTGACCTTGGACTGCGATTGGGCGAGACTTGCTGAATGTCAGTTGGCTGGGTGGGTCTACAAAACGAAATAAATTCATCAAATTGCAATGAATATTGTGAATCTTGGAATGTTTCACTCATTCTCTCCCATAGCTTGTTTGGGGCGATTTTATTTTCGTGAATTTGTTACATTTCTACTGTGTGATAGAATTGTTTTCAACTCACAGTGCACTTCAAACATCATTAAAAAAAAACTCCTGTCAGCTGCTACCGGTAATGCAAAATTGAATTTACAATAGAAAAAATATCATGAGAACTGGAGATTTCAAACATTTGCAAGCTCTGATAACAATTTTATTTAGAAATGTACTTGACCGATTATTATATAATATATAAAAGTTAAGCCTAAACAAAGTTGTTCACCAATGAAAGCTTATTCAACTCATTAACAAAAGTCAGAGCTAACAGGCTCAAAAAGGTGTATTTTGCCTGTAAAGCTCAAGAACAAGTAAGGCAACATGTGTGAGCAAATGCAGCATATTTCTCTGCAAGCCTGACTAAATTGCGCTCCTAGCAGTCGGCCCGACTGTTACCGCCCCCTAGATTAACCTCGACCAGTGAGAGATTGTGTAAACACAGGCTAATTTCTCTGCCATCTTTTCTATGACAGAAATAGAGAAAAGAATCATTCATTTAGAATACTATAGTATACCACTAATTACTAAGAAGTTTTCAAAGCTGCCGGACTAAATAAAGAACCCAGCACACTTCTCAAGAAGAGTAGGGGTGACCCTGTGTGCGACCGGGCTATAAAACCAAGCCTTTAGCAAAGTCACATTTGAAGTATTTTACAGCTGTCAATAAAAAATGTTCACTTGATGTCTCAACTGCAAGCATTAAGCCTTTGTGTTCCAACTAAGCCATGTTGATTCGATTATATGGATGACATCATCTGGGACCCCCAAAACTGATGCGGGTGTGCGAATAGAAAAAAAAGTTTGACCCTCAAAAAAAGTTGCCGTCATTAATATGAAACTTTCGTGTTCAGAAAGGATGAACAAAACTGAACACACAGAGTACGATATACTGAATAATAGATTCTCCATTTTTGTTCTTTCACACCTTCTTTGTCATTGGCATTCTACTACATTAGTATCCATATTCCACTTTTTTTGTTTTCAATTTATAGCATCTCTTCTCTCATTTTGCATTGAAACGGATGAAAATTTATGCACGAGCAGATGATATAATCAAATCAACATAGCCTTGTAGGAGCAAGTGAGCAAAAGAGAGTAAAAATATACTTACAGTGTACATCCAGTTTGGTCGCATATCGTTTAGAAGTACCAGCGAGTTGACATTGGTACACTGCTGTACAATACCTATTTGTGTCTTGAAAATAGATGGCTGGTCTCTCCCCACATCGATCTGTAGTATGAAGATTAGAAATATGTCTGAAAGCAAACTTTTGATATCATTCCACTGTAATTCATATTTTCGTTAACAATTATTTCTGACACTTTGTTGATTATATTCCATTATTGTAGGTTGAGATTTATGAATCATATAATAATTTGTTCTGCATATTGTTTTGCTACCTACTCCTGCCTTCAATATCATGTATATTTACATGTACACCTTCTCATGATTGAATTATTTCAAATCTTTTCAAATTATGTACATGGGGTCAGCACGACATAAGTTGCAAACAGTGGAAGATCCCAGAACTATGACGGACTTATGTAAAACAAGTAAGAAATTGACTTTGGGTATATTTAGCATAGTATGGTAGGAGATTCCATTTTTTATGTCGCTTTCATTTAAGGCACCCAGAGCATTTTATGATGCTTGAAAACTGGAAACATACTAGTTGCTGTAATCTTTATGAAATTGACATTTAATGCCACTGTTAACCACATTTGCATGCGGATTTCTTATCAAAAGTGCTCAAAAGCAGCACAAAAATAAGCTACATGGTGATCTATTAGTTTCACGCGACTAAATTGACCGATACCATAGCCCCGCCCACCTCTGCGAAAACGTAGAAAGGCAAAATTAAAACATAAAAATGCAAATATTTGACGGACATGCAGTCACTCATTGGTCGAACCGCTAATTGTGATGGACAGTCGGATCAGACTATTAGGGCTTGGATTTTCTATCAGTTCTCACCACACAACGACATCGTATCTTTGCTCCTTTATGTCGATATGTTATGGTATAATGTTATTGAAACTTACTATGTGAAGGAATGACTAGAAATTGGAGTTTCTTAAATTTAAGTTTTAAGCCTCATAAAATTCTTTGGGTGCCTTTAAACTCATACATACCTGTACCAGTTGTGTGCGGACAGTCTGTACCACAACTTCCGCATCTGCTTGAACAGCTGCCGACCTGGAGGCTTTCGTCGTCCGACCCCTTGTAGATCCATAACAGACACCTGTTAGGGTCACAAGAGATATCAAGGTCACAGGGTACGCTGGTGTCATCACCCTCCAACACTGGTATCGTTTTCTGAACTGTCTGAGTCAGCACTACTGGTAGAATGGCGAGTAAAAAAACTGCAGAACAAGAGGGATAAAAAGAATGAATGTTTATTGTAAATTATTGAAAATAAACAAACAAACAAACAGTAAAATATTAGTGGAGAATGTAACCTCCATTAACATTGATTTGCCGGATTACATAAATCCTCCACTTTGAAAAACAAAACAAAAATTATTAGTGACTCAAAAATCCTTATAAGTGTGCTCAGAAATGTCATTATCCAAAATATTTGCAGACTTGCTACTCAAATCCTGCATTCAGTACCTTTAAGAATATTATCATTTGATAGTCTGTAAATGCCTTTTCGTTTGCTGTATAATTCCTTGATTAGAAAATGGTGTGTTTGGTATAGTGCTATATATCGGTATTCACATACTGTACAGTAATAAGAATTTTCATGGCGGTTTTAAGCTGTAAAACAGTCATAATGAACATAAAGCCACTGCAATAATTTCAAGAATTACAGTAGCCCCCCCCCCCTTACAGAGTTGTATGGTTGACTTACCTGTAGACAATTTGACCCTGTACCAGAACACTGCACAAGACAGCTCCACCCACACAGCCTTGGCATGCATAACTGGTGCTTTCACTTTTGAAGGAAACACCTACAACAGGAAAATTGTGCCAGAATTTAGCATTTTAACTGTGTTTGCCTACATGTATTAGTATGTGGTTTTCTATTAGGCCACAACAAGTGAATTTTATGGATGACATCATCTCCAGACAGTCCAGATATAATGCAAGAGGGCAAATAAAAACAACATGGCTAAATTTTCAAAACAAACATTGTAACAAGAACTGAAGCTACAAAACATGGTATCACAGCCAACAAGTGTTATTCCTATGTTCTAGAAGTGCACAACGTGACACTAGTGTGGTAGACTAGCATCAATTTCTAAGTTGGCAACTACGCTCATGGTTACTAGCCTCCTTCGCAGACTTCCTATGAACAGCGGTGTTTATATTGGGGGGGGGGGGGGCAAGGTTCTCTAAAGGGAGTTGTGTAGCCAAGGGAGTTGTGTAGACGAGGGACGACGCTGTTCATATGGATATGAACAGCGTCGTCCCTCGTCTACACAACTCCCTTGGCTACACAACTCCCTTTAGAGAACCTTGCCCCCCCCCCCCCCCCCCCCCCAATATAAACACCGCTGTTCATAGGAAGTCTGCGAAGGAGGCAACATGGTTACCACGTTGGTGCCACTTTTACAACTATTGAACTAGTTTCACTTCTGCAATAAAACCACAGTCATGACTGCCTTACTAGTGTCACTTCTGCAAGTACAATCAAGGCTAAAACACCACATGTTTTGCCATTTTGTCATGTTGACTATTTCTTGTGCTGTTGTTTTTTAAATCAGGCAAAGATTTGTGAGCGTGTTGATGTCATCCATAAAATCTACTTGCTGTGGCCATATAATGTAAGGTTATGTGTCAAGCTGAAAATATAAAAGGTCTGACATTAGCATTGGTATAATGTTTGTTTTTATGATTGACATGCAAGCACACTTCATGACATTTAATATAAACTCGCCTAATCATAACTTCTGTCTCAAATGTTAAGACTAATTGAAAGCAAGATTTCCGGGTGCAGTTTTGAAAGTGAAAGCAAAGAATAACGTCTTACCTGCTTGCATGTATTGTCTCACCGTGTTTACAACCAACCGCTTGTAAACAACCTCATTTCAGGTGTTCCATATCGCCTATATTGTTAACTGGGACATTGTTTTCACAGCTACATTCCTCTTTCTTCTATGAGTCAGAAATTAGAGATTTAAGAAGTCAAACTTTCCTCAAGACGTGTGTTGCAGGTGTGGTTTTGTGTCTTCCAGACGTGCTGACGTCATATCGAAACCTCTTCGTGGAAGTAACTTTGTCAGCCAATCAGAGCAGAGCAACCTGTTGGACTCTGACCAATCACCGCGCGGCATTACCAAATAAGGGCTGAATGGCCTTTGACCAGCATTACTTCTGGTGTTTGATTTTCGGTGCAGGACGAAGCTATCTTCTTTCCTTATCATTTCTTATCGGATTAAACGGTCATACGACATCTACAACTCTAAAAGTGTAGAGGTAAGAATCCAGTTCTAACTCATAGTTTCTGTAGGCATGGTTTTGGAACGTCTGGAGATTTAGAAAATGTATTTTCATGTTAGTGGGAGGGGGGCGATTTTGACAACTTTCACTTTCACGTAGGAACAACGCGACGTACAGTGTTCAGTTGGGTACAGTAGTGAGCGAGATGGTAGCTTGGACGTTTTATTCTGAACTTGCTTGCTAAAGAAATACAGTACACTTACGAATTTCGGGAAATTTGCCAGGGATTGAGAGCCTGTTATATGAGCAACCTAGGTCGGGGATTCCCCAAGTTGTTCGTCAGCCGCCCGGCCCTGTACAAAACACCACGTTGTTCCTCTTTCACTTTTGAGCTGATTAAATTATTTTACCATCCGGCGACTCTTTTCACGACTTCTGAGTTACAAGACGTAGTAGAGTTCAACTGAACATTTCAATTTTAATCTCTGTATACTTTCACTTTTGACTAGATTAAGAAAAGGACGCGGCATGGCAGTGAAAATGCGAAACCGCCAAGTCCTTATTTGGGCATTCCTGTCCATTGTGGTGCTGGTGAATGACGTCATGCCGCTGGCAGGTGGGTTTGTTAGACAGATGCTATTGTCAGGATGTTCCTGTCAAGAAGAGTTTTTTTTCACTATTAACAGGATACTCGACCATTTGCTTTATCAAATATGTATGTTTCTATCAACAAGAATATTTTAGGCACTATTGACAGGATGTTTCTTTGATAACTTTGTGAATAACGCCTCATGATTCGGTTAACTCTATATTCTCAAACGCCTGAGGTTAATCCAATGAAATTGTGCAAAATTAAGACTTTTTATATGAGCAAGAATTATTGACTAGGATGATAAAGAATGGATGTCAAGAAGAAAAAAGATTGTTTATGCATGTACATGTGTGTGTGTGTGTGTGTGTGTGTGTGTGTGTGTGTGTATGTGTGTTACATTTGTGTGTGTGTATGTGTGTGTGTGTGTGTGTGTACATGTGTGTATGTGTATGTGTGTGTGTGCACATGTGTGTGTGTGTGTGCTTGCACAGCAGTGTAGTATGGTGTATTTTGCATAAATTATTTTATGTGTGTGTGTGTGCATGTGTGTATGTATGTATGTCTATGTGTCCAACTCCTTAAGAGACTTAAGACATATTTTTCAAACAGGTAATGCTTTGGAGACCATCAGAGAGAGAGTGGCGGAGGGGGAGTCAGTTGTCTTGGACTGTGACCTGGAGTATGACCCCAACAAACAGTTATACTGGGTACAAGACTTGGGGGGGACAGGCTTAATAGTTATTCTACAAAGATTTGCAAGTGAGCATATCTGTATATATCATCTATCACCACATTTTTCTTGATCATATCCTACCATCATGAAATATGTACAATAATAAATCATGTCTTGCTTTAAGTTTAGAATTGTGATCCAACAAAATAAAACTCTGTCTTACTGATGTTTTTAGCATTTGAGGCTATGTTGATTTGATTATATGGGAACACGAAACTGATGCGAGAGTGATGTGTAAATTGTGATTGGTATCTATCATTCTATGTTATATCTAGGCCAGGATAATGTTCGATACTTGTGTTCCGGACCGGTCTAATTATTTTCACCGTGTTGCCTGGGCTTTGAAGTTGGGGTATGCCTAAACACCTCACCCGACCTCATCCGACCTCATCCGACCTCATCCGAGTCTAAAATGCAGTGTACACGGGGCATGGACACTATTTGACGTTCTGGATATGTTAAATATACAATTATGAATACAAAACCAGCAGAAATCTCTAAGTATTTACCCGTTTTTATAAGTTACTCCGCTCTAACGGGTGCCGCGCAACCCCCATATGGTGCGTATTTGGGTTGAAAACAATGGCGAAACCCCGCGGAAAATAGATCAACTTGGACTCGAAAAATCTTGTTTCTGACAAAAGTCTGATTCCTCTGAAGCACTGTAGAAGATTGGTGAACTTGTCACGATACCGGAGACACATTTATATGCTTGATCTGACCTATTTTGACTGCACTATTGACATTTTTCGTGACCATGATACTCAAAACGGCACGTATCACCATTCTATCTTGGAAACGAGCGGAGTAACTTATAAAAACTGGCAAATACTTGGAGTTTGCTGCTTGTTTCGCATTTATAATTGCATATTTAACGTATCCAGAACGTCAAACAATGTCCCTGTCCCATGTACACTGCATTTTAGACTCGGATGAGGTTGGATGAGGTTGGGTGAGGTGTTTAGGCATACCGACGAAGTTGTATTTCACAGGCTTCCATTAGATGGTTTGAATGTGCTCGCATGTGCTGGTTGCGCCGCTGTCGAAAATTCAAATACCTGAATGAGACGTTGGAATGGATGTTGTTACAAATTCTCTCAACTTCTGGCGCGTTTCGCATTGAAATGTGTGGGGTCTGTTTGGTGGATATGACATGGATGAAATATAACACGGTGTACGTATTCTGCATTACCCTCAGTCCCAGCCCTCCCGCAGGTCGGATTGTTCGGCCATTGGGTTATACGACCCGCGGTCAGGCTGGTAATTCGGGCAATACAGAATGTACTGTGTTACTAGTAATCATATTTGCTCCTTGAAAGGAAGAATTGTTGGCCAGTACACTGGAGCCATCCCTTTTCAAATACAAGCAGTTTGCCTCACATGAATAAGGAAGATCAATTCAATTTAACAATTTTGTGGTCAGATTATTAAGAGAAATGTTGCATGTCTTTCTTTTCCTAAGATTCATCTCCAGAACATGTAGAGCTTCATCACCCGTACCGAAACCGGACAGACATCACGCTAGAAGGCCCAGAAGGTACCAGTCTCAGGATAGGAAGTGTCAGGAAATCTGACAACGCTACCGATGGAAGATATTACGAATGTCAACAACCTCAGGGTGATAAAAGGAAGTCACGATATGAGCTTCATGTTACATGTGAGTTGTACAAGTTAGTCTTCCTTGCAATCGATATATATGATAATTGTAACGGTTTAAAAATCGCATAATAGTATAATATACATGTACCATAGCAAAATGACTGTAAAAGACTCAGAAATAGCCAAGAGGTATAATTCCTATCACACAATTGATTCATATGACCAGATTTATGAATAAAGTAACTTAGGGCAATTTGACTTTTCGTTCTTCGATATTCTAATAAAGGAATATTTCTGTCCTAAAAGATAAAACTTTTTTCAGTGCATTAGTTAGACCTATATTTGTTAGTGAATCAATTCAAAGCATTATTTAGCAGTCATATGAATTTTAGAAATAAAAAACAATAAAAATTCAATTGTATCTCGATTTTACATATAAAATCATTAGATAAAAGGTTTCAGTTGGTATATTTTTCCATCTCAATGTTTCTGTTAATGTTTCTGTCATGTTTGAACAGACCGTCCAGACCCTCCAACAGATATTGGGATCCGTGGAGTCCGTCTGTACAGTTTCAACATCTCCTGTACTGCTAGTGACGGTGGTGGCTTGTCACAGAAACTGTGCCTAAAACATCATGGCAAGAATCTCTCAATAATCTGCAAAGAGGATATTGATCAAGGTAATCAATAGTTATTGTTTTTGTATACTGCTGTGATATTGATTTCAACAATGGTAGCACTCAATAGTTTTAGAAAGTACAATACGTAATGATGGTCCCATGTTTAGAAGGAGAGTCACTGTTAGGTGTGACAGGTGTGTTATGCCAGTGGTCAGTTGTACCGGCTATACTGATATGGATGCAGACACTCTACCTTTAAGCCACACTTATCAAAAAGAGTAGGGTTCCATCCCATCCCTGTATTGAGTGTATCAAATTATTTAATTAATCTGTCCAGATATACATGTACAGCTTGTACCTGGTTTGATACATTGTATGCAATGTACCGGCCGGCCTACCGGGTATGCAATACAAACAAACCTAAACCAAAATGTTATTAACAACATGTTATGGAAAACCAAGTTCTACATTGTATGATGATGGTCACAATAACAATTGGTTTAAGAATGTTTCAAGGTTAGCTCAATATAAGTATTGCTTCTAATCATAGAGTGACTGACATTTTATGTAAGATTTCACTTACATTTATCATGTTTCTAATATAGTATGTACATGTACATGTAGGTATGGCTATCAAAAGAAACATTGAGAGCATTATTATTATAAGTACGATTTTTATCATTCAGGAGAAGAAGTGCAGTTCAGTGTAGGAGGACTGAATTACAGCACGCCTTACCAACTCTGTGTGTACGCTGAAAACCAGCTGGGCAGCAGTGGGTGTGGCAAGTCGTCTGTTGTCATGGTTACTACAGAAGGTGAGTGGATACTTGAGAACTAACTGTA
The DNA here is from genome assembly GCF_035083965.1 of Branchiostoma lanceolatum. Lineage (NCBI taxonomy): Eukaryota > Metazoa > Chordata > Leptocardii > Amphioxiformes > Branchiostomatidae > Branchiostoma > Branchiostoma lanceolatum. The sequence goes on from NC_089739.1 coordinate 10,655,352, forward strand.
AAATTTATTAAGGTAGCAGGGACTGAAATTAATTAGCGCAGCATTAAATTTTGAGTGTACATGTAGTTTTAGGGGGATCGAAAGGGGCAAGGAAAAAGACCAAATACTTTTTGATAGTCATGTAAGATTCTGGGGGGTGTGGAAAACTGGAATACAAAACCTTGTTTATTGCGAAGATGTATTTATAAGAAAAAATAAATGTTTTGCGATTAGATTTTTTATTTAGAATATGCTATTTTGTCACAGCATATAGTTTAAATGATGTGTGAATAGTGGCTTTTATAATAAATAGCTTGTATTTTGGTTATTGGGCAGATCTGATAGTAATATGTTCTTGTAATTATGTCTAATAATAACTGTCTTTAGTTAATACATTTGTATACAGTAATGACATCTTATATAATTTCTGTGTGTATTTCAGCCATTGGTCAGTTTTATGCCGAGCTAAGGTTCTTAAATGTACCTTTCACCTCACCGGACCCAAATGACCAGAGGAATAGAGAGCTTGTCTACAGACTGAACAAAACGGTAAGGGACAATATTTCTTGTTGCTGCTGTTGTAATCAAAATTGTTTCAGCAATATGTGAGGTCAAAAGTATATTGACTGGCCATGGCTGTGTAGCTTTGTGCCTTTACATGCCCATATATTACACAGTCACTAATAAACTCACATATGTACATTGTACATAATGTGTTTATTTGTGACTGTGCACACACACATACATGTACACACACACACATGTGTAGGCTTGCTCGCGCAAACACACAGACATACCATGTACATGTAGGCACAGTCACACACACACACACACAGACACAGTCACACAGGCATGCATACACATGCACAGGCTCATGTACACACTAGCACGGACACACACATTCAGTGAGAGGACTGCACTAGAGATCTCTGACAAACACACTATTTTTCAAAATGGTAGATACCTGCTCAGATATCCTTCTGTGTAACCTGGTGGATCAATGTTAGAGAACTTTAAGGTAGCCAATTCTAATTTGTTTTGCCAAACATGTTAATTTTACTTCACTGCAGCTTATTGGCCTGCTACAACCAAGCCACCCTGATCTGACAGTGGAGGTAACAAAAATCCGGTAAGTCAACAGGTTTGTTTTTTTCATTTGCAGGAAAGTTCATCTGATTACATATTGAGAAATTGATACACAACTGTTCTCCAACTCAAAGAATTTACTCGGCAGAATTTTCGACCAAATCTCTTGGTCTTCTTTAGCCATCTGATCCAAGTGCTCAGCCTTTTTTTGTCATAGATACATGACTTTTCTGCACAGAACAATCTAAAGGTTCTGGGTTCGGACCCCTAGCATATCCCAATGTTGTGCTTTAGAAAAGGGACTCTACAACTATTTCCTCACTCAACTCAGGTGAAAACAAGAGTTCCGCGACCTCATATCTCCATGAACAATTCTATTTATGCAAATGACATACACATCTATATAATATATGCTTAATCATAAACACCTTTATCTTACTTACACATGTTGCAATATTGACAGTCCTATAATTTTCCAATTTGATGAATTCCTGTGTTTTTGCATTAATTATGCAAATGAGGAATTTATTTGCATAATTGGTACCTGTTGATGCTCAACTTTCCATAAACTACATATGTTACATGTATTTGAGTCTTATAATGGAAAACACTGCAAATATAGATTTTCCTCATTAGCTATGCAAATTAAGTCCCAATTAGCATAATTTGCACTTCATTATGTAAATCTCTGTCTAAGCTACCTGCATACTAAATATCACGGATATCCGTCGTTCCTTTGTTCAGTTATTCTCCTTAGAAGGTTTTCAGGATGACGCCCCTGCAGTTCCAGAGCAAGCTGCTAGGGGGCCCAAACCTACACTACTTTTTCATTACGTCACAAGCTATCTGCCACCCAAAAATCAAGACCACAGCACGTCCAGGTCAAAAGATACAAAAATTGAAGTTCTGCTGCAGTACCAAGGTCACATACCAGGGGGCCGAAAATTGACCCTGACCTTCGGCTTCACAACACCCGCCCACATACCAAATATCATTGTAATCCATCGAGAGGTTCTTGAGTTATGCTGACTACAAGAGTCCGGAAACACAACACAAACACACACACACACACACAGACACGCCAAAAACAATATCTCCATTTTTCATGGAGATAATGAGTACCTAGCTTGGGTAAGGGATCCCCTTTCAAACAGGATGTAGAAGTAGAGTAGAGGTCCCATTTTTTAGGAGAACCACATCTTGAGCATGTTAAAGATCCCACCACACTTATCAAAAAGAGTATGGATCCATCCATGTGTGAGTGTGTGAAACCTAAAATACAGTCTGGTCCATGTATATGCAATTTGCACTTAAGCCTTAGCCACTGAAGAAGCCACTGTAATCGGCGAAATCGATTTGTGCAAATGGCTGAATAAAGGTTCCAAACGTTAACTATGCGGCTCGAGATGTCTTACTGAAGGACGATTGCGGTGCAAAAGATGTCGGTTAGCTTGAGTGCCTCCTTCCCCAATTTCTATGCAATTTGCACTTACTGCACAAAACTAGATGTTATAAACCCCTAAATTTATGTTGCAATTGAAACGCTAGAGGCGTCCACAGGCCGCATGCCTTAACCACTAGGCTAAAAGGTCTAGACCAGTTAGACTGGTCAGCTGGAGGCGCTTGAACCCCACTGTAATACAATGATCAATAGTTGTTTTATTTTTATCTAAACAGGCAGGGGAGTGTGATAGTCACTGTGCGCTTCAAAGGTGTACAGAAGGAAATGGAGAACATCAAAGGCACCTTAAAGCAGGCTGTGACAGGAGGAGACCTGGCACATCTTGGAGTGGATCCTCACTATTTCCACACTTTTGCCCACCGTAAGAACATTACCAAATTACCCGTATTTTAGGTATCATCTATATTACATTTAACGTTAAAACCCTTGTACTCTCACGAATGTATTATACTACCATACAGTAGAGTTAGGGCCTCGCTGGCTTTCACCTTTAAGTTTTTACATATGGTTCAAGATTTAGGGCACACTATGTTTTTACCGCTACGTCACAGACTCTGTGGGTCGCAGATAAATACTGTGTGCTGCAACCATGATCAGAGGATTGGAGGGAACCGGAGCTAGAATATAGAATAAATTATAACCAAGCTGCTACATGTAAATTTCTGAAACTTTTCTTAATATCAAGAAAGTTTTAGATTCTGATCAACAAATGAAATATTGGAAAGGGTGACTGCATAATGTTCACAATTTCCCCCCCTCAAACATACAATGTATTTTTGTTGTAGGTAAGGCTGAAACGTCAACCCCAGTCTTGATCCCCATACTTGTTGCAGTTGTTATCATAGTGCTGCTGACTGCTGGAGGCCTGGTTTTATACTGGAAGTTGAAAAAGAGGGCAACAGAAGGTACACATTTTGTTATAAAAATATTTCTAGATGCTGGTTTGATACAAACAGTATCTTTTACAAGTTTGAATTTTGATAGATTTTATAAAAGTAAATATTCTCTCTCTTTGCTTGGCTAGAAAGTCAAATAAATACCGTCAGAAGGGCATGATTTTGATTGCGGTTGTTGGTAACTTTTAACACTCAGGTAACATTTAGAAGATGGCTTTTAGTATGTTAATTTTCTATCAAGCATTAAATGTGTAAGCTATATAAGTTTACTCATCTAGCCATTAAAATTTAATAAAAAATTGTGGCATTCGATACGTATAAAAAATGGAAAACCTAAAATGAGAAGTATACTTTGAAATGTTTAGGTTTTGTATCAATAACATGTCACACAATGTCAGTATTAATTTTTCAGTTAACGTTTTCAGTATGATTTTCAATCACTCTTTTGCTTGTTTCAGTGACAAATGTTCCTGAACCCACAACATACTTCGAGAGTGAAGACTTCAAGAGGTTGTCACAACAACTAGAGCACAGTAACATTTGTATAGTTCATGGGCAGTTGGGTATTGGGAAAAGTCAGGCTGTTATGAACCTTGTGAAACAATTTCAAGCCAAAACCAAATCCTATGTCACTTGGTTCATTGGGAACACAAATAACTTTTCGGACACTATCACAAACGAAGACACAGGTCTTTCTCAAAAGACTGTGTTAGAAAAGTTGTTAGAGTTTGTAGAAGAGTTAAAAGAGTCCGGAAGACCAGTAAACATAAAGCAAGGAGAAAAAGACATCGCAAAGATCTGCGAGGCAGTCAAAGCATCCAAAAACAAGTGTTTGTTGGTCTTTGACGATGTTCAGGACATCAGTGTGATCCCTCGTCAGCTATTGACCCCATGGCCAGAACTAACGATCCTAATTACAACAATGGATGAAACACTGGGTCTGCATTCAGATTACCCTGAAATTCCCCGTCTTAAAATGAAGGGTTTCTCACAAACGGATGTAGTGTCATTCTTGACATCAGGAAGTGAAGACAATGTTTTGAAGCAAACAGACCAAACCGTTTTGAGAGAGCTTGCACATCAGTTTGCTTTCCTCCCACTTGGTTTATCTCTGGCAAAAAGTCACATTCTTGGCTCAGGTACCTCAGTTCAGGAGTACTTACGCCACCTGCATCAACAGAAGCAAGCAATGGGTAGAGGAAACAAAAACCTCAGCGAGCCAGAGAGAAACATATTTGCCGCAGTCCAACTTCTGTTGACGCACAGAATGGACGAAGCATCCCGCCAGGTTCTCCAACTCATGGCCTTTCTTATGCCAAACAACATACCAACTGGCATCATATCAGAGGCTTACTGGCATCTAAGTCGTAGAGAGCTGAACATAGATGAATTCATAAAAGCTGTCAGAAAGCTTTCTCTCGGGCAGGTGACAGTAGAGAAGAAGACGGCGATGAGGGTTCTGACTATCCACCAGTTGACACAGAGGGCAGTTTTGGACATGTTGTCAGATAAGGAACAAGATGAGATGATTTGCGCCCTTGTTAAAGCTTTCCTGGTTCTTTTCACAAAAGACACTCGGGAGATTCGAGTGGGTCTCTTTGTTTCTCAACTCTATCCGCACCTCCTTTCTCTACTTGGCCATCCCACACTGTCCTTGGAGAATCTTTTGTCCGTTGAAAATTCAGAGCATCTGCTCACAGCTCTCATACGGCTGAATGAGGTCCTCTGCTATCTCTATTGTCAGCAGCGCCACGCAGACCGTGCAATGGATGCTGCCGACAAAGCCAAACGACTCTGCAACCACATTTGTAAGGATCTTCCCTCAGAACATATCTCAGAAGTGTATGGCAAGCTTAAGAGGGAGGGTCTGGACCGATTTCAAAATGACGTGTACGGTAAGACCGTTACACACCAGCTTCTAACATTGACGTTTTGAAGTTGAAAGTGCCACAGGACGTCACAGACAGACTTGCTTTGATGGCAGAGAGTTTTCAACCACTCAGTAAAGAACTGTACTGTCATCTCATCACATATGGAGCAGCTTTAAACGAGGATCAAATCAAAGCTTTGTACCTGATTGAGCTTGTTGCCAGCGTATTTTACACGTCAGGACGAATTCTGTTTTACCTACATGGTGATAGAAGGAAGGAGTACTTTGAAACAGCCTGGAAAGAATTGCATTTCTCACATAACCTTAGCAAGAAGTCTGCAAGTGACACACAAGTGCACCTCCTCAACGAAATGCTGTCCAAAAGAGCTGGTATACTGTACCTTCTAAAGGAAAGTTCGCCAGATAATCCTCAAAAGCAAAAGGATGACCTCCTTCAAGTCATCGAAGGATACAAGGGACTCCTCAGTGACCACAACAGCTACTTTGAGTATGGCATCCTAAAGAAAGTCCAGAAAGACGACTTCCACGCAATGTTCTGCTATCGGTCAATTGTTGACAGCTTCAAGAGACTTGCAAAGCTTGCATCCTCTCCAGATGAGAGGAGGAGATTCTTTCTGGACCACAACAATAATGCAAAGATGATGATAGGATATGCAGAGAAGCAAGGCACCAGGGATCAAGAAGGGAGGATCATTGACGGACTCGAACTCTTGCCTGAAGTCTACAACATGAGAGCACAGTTCATCATTGACATGTATGAGGCAGGCTTCAAAGATGACCTGCCGGAAGATGATCGCTTGCCAAGTGCGGCGCAGTGGGCAAACAAGGCACTAGGAATTATATCATGCAAGCCTTTACGGCGGGCAAAAGCATATCTACTCCTTGCGTCTGCCTCCATGATGGCGTTTGACCAGAAGGAAGGTTTATGTTCTGACCATGAAGAGGGTGCGAAAGAAACAGCTACAGATGAAAAGCAACCACTGATGCAAGAGGGTCCACCTGACAAGAATGACATGCTCGCCCAAGCAGAGGAGTATCTAAACCAAAGCAGAAAAATCTATAAGGAGTTTCCAAACGCAGTAGCTGACATTGACGAAGCCAACACGCTTATGGAAAAGCTTATGAAGTGTAAAGACGAAGCAACTGAAATGCAAGCACCACAAAGTCCACGTGGCACGTCAAACAAACCCAATCAAGAGGAACTGGCGGCTAGAGGAGACGATTGGTCACTTAATGGAGTGGGCGAGGATCGAGATGTAGAGGGCATAGAGATGAAAATCCTACCATGAAATAGATACCAATATTGAACATGGATATAGAGATGAAAATCCTACATGAAACAAAGAAGACTCAGTTTCTTTTGACCGTGTGTCATCGGCAGTGTCGGAAAACATGGATTAACAACATCACTTCCCAAACAAAAGCTAGATAAGGCCAAGTAAATCTTATGGACGACATCCTCTGCAGACCCCAAATCTAATGCGAGAGGACGAAAGAAACAAGATGGGAAAAAACAATATGCCTGATCAAAAATAAACATTGCAACAAAAATTGATGCGACAAACATGATATCACAGCCAACAAGTATATTGTACAATATAAACATTGATTGACCACAAACTGTCCCGGCATTTCGTGCGGTTAAGAAACTGACGTAGCCAATAGGTTAATTGAGCACATATAGTGGTGACGTACACAAGGGGGAAAAGTGAAGTAAACGTACAAACTTGTTACCATCAAAGCTAAAGCTTTAATATTCACTATTAAAGAAAAATTCCCATATTTCGAACATCTAAATGCAACAGACAAATTCATATTTTTATTACGCCTGGATAATCCCTGTATAAGAAATACTGTCTGTTCATACATTTACACATGTACAAAGAAGCGAGAAGAAGTCGACACTACTGGACTAGCTTAGTTTAATAACACGTTTGTCTACTCTATATGTTGACAGTTTGTATTATTGTATTTATATTCTTGTATGTTCCATGTGTTAAGTTAGACGACCTGTACCTAGCCCCTCGGGGCATGAATGCACAATAAATGTCTTTCATTCAATAAAGTACTGCAGTAGTCCCTATTTGGAACAATTGTTTTGCACTGTAAATGCATGCTGCTAAAGTTTAAGTAAGATGGCAACAAAAGTGTTGAGATATCAGCTAGTTTTTACAAATTTTGTGATTGTATTAACGTTTAATTTGATTTGAATGTCAACATGGAGTGCGTTTGGTTTTAATGCTTCAATAACAATGGTTTGTATTGTATTTGTTTTGATGTTTAAAAATGGTTTGCCAAACACAAACACAAATACAACTCAAATTTGATTGTACTGTATTTGATTTGAATGTTCAACAATGTTTGATGGTACATTAAACAAAAATGTGCATACAATTTGAAAAATTGTGAGAAAACGTTTTTTTTCCATTCCTCTGTCGCATTTGTATTATGTCTACTGTGCAAACATATGTATACCGATGTTCCGATTTATATCTTGTAAATGTTAGCTTTATTTCTTAATTGCATTTCCAAACAATTGCAACATATCTGTGACTCCCCCAATGGCTGCCCTGCAGGATGTGATTTGTGCCATGACGGCAGCTGTACAGGGTCTCATGCTAAATGCTAACTGTGCTGGTGAGATTCTTGCAGCTGCTGCTATATCTGCGTTTCCGGAAGCTATTGCTATTCGTGTCACTGTTGTCCCGGTAGCTGCTGCTGTTCCCCCTGCTGCTCCGGTAGCTGCTGCTGTTCCCCCTGCTGCTCCGGTAGCTGCTGCTGTTCACCCTGCTGCTCCGGTAGCTGCTGCTGTTCCCCCTGCTGCTCCGGTAGCTGCTGCTGTTCCCCCTGCTGCTCCGGTAGCGGCTGCTGTTCCCCCTGCTGCTCCGGTAGCTGCTGCTGTTCCCCCTGCTGCTCCGGTAGCGGCTGCTGTTCCCCCTGCTGCTCCGGTAGCTGCTGCTGTTCCCCCTGCTGCTCCGGTAGCGGCTGCTGTTCCCCCTGCTGCTCCCGGGTAGCTGCTGCTCCCCCTGCTGTTCCGGTAGCTATTCCTGTTGTTGCAGCCCCACCGACTAATCCAAGGCCCCACAGAATGCCATATAAGGCAGCACACGTAAGGGCGGCAGCACTTGTCACAACAACGGCCTTCCCTAGTGTCGAACGGTCTGTCTGCAAAAGTAAGAAATTGTGACGTCAGCAGAAAAAAGACAATTGTTCCGTACTACTCTATTTTAAACAATTCTTTTACAGGTGAATGACAATGGTAAAAATCAACTCACTCAAACTTTCAGCGCAAGAAATACTTACCCAAAGTAACCGTTTCATCTCGGCAAGTATGCCTTCATCATCGGCATTGAATTGGCGGCGATTCTGAAAAAAATATCAGTGATAAGACAGACGTTAGCTCACGCCGACAAGATACCATATTATCATTGACAGAGCAAGGGTTACCTTATCAGCTTATGGTAGCTCCAACATTGTTCTACATACGCCCACAATGTCGATTAAGCAAAATGTTATTTGATGCTTCACTGATGCTGATATTTATATATTTAGAAATATATGTGTCTGTCAATCATATTTCCCTTCAGAGATCGTATGATAGCAACAGAGTAATGACTTATTGTTTTTTGATTACCTGAATGGCTTCGTTGATAATACGAACTCCACGAGCTTCTTCCTCATTTGCGGTTTTAATAAGGCCGGCCACAAAAGCGGACATCATGTCCAGGGCAAGTCTCAACATCTGTTGACCGGCCTCCAGTTGACTTGGTTTGATTTCGGCATCTGTGACACGACAGTGTTTCCCATGCCATCTCTCGGTCTCATCGATTCAAACCAGGCGGTTGCTTCTTGGCGAAACGCTTCCAAATCCTTGCTTGTCATGACAATGCTGCCTGACCGTATTTCTAGGATGCGTAGGATGCGGTTCCAAAAGGGGCTCACCTCCTGTCAAATGGGACGGTTGACACTTATTAAATTGGCTAGAACCTCAGCATTTAGTGATGCTATTATTTGTATGGCATGTATATTCCGAAGTTAAGGATACAGTTTACATTTTGAATTTGTCCCTAAAAATCCTACGGCCAATCACGAAAAGGGACATTTCCATTGTACAGGAACTTTTTTTTCCTTTTCAAATATTAAATATACTGTTTCTAAATATTAAACCTCGCCCATTTTTCATTTGCATTAAGCCGTTAAGCTAAGCCGGAAAATATTAGAAAAGCATGCAACAAATGTAAGCAAGTACAACACATGTCATACCATCCTTTGATCGCCTTGCAAAAATACTCGTGTAAAATTGACCAGTCCCAAATTACTACGGCCCACACATTTTGGGCTGGGGTATGGAGTGAAATATGATAAATCAAGAATTTTCATAGCGTGGTGATGATGCAATTAGATGAATCATAGTATATTCACAGCTAGCATCCTGCCTTTTTAAATCGCTTCCTTTGCGATACTATTATCGTACATTGTGCCTGTCACCATGCGGGTACTTAATTTCATGCTATGCAGTTACAGATATATTGACATAAAAAATCCATAACGGTTTTAATTAAATCTGATCTGTAAGTCACTTGCTTGTCGCCCTGAGGCTTGGGGCGGTAGTCCTCTTGTTGGTGCCTCCACCTCGGAACTTTATACTGTGCAACAATATCAGAGTCAGTCAGTTAGAGTTCAACATGAACCCGATTATTGAAAACTTACATTGAATTATTTTGGGAGGAATTGCCTTCAATGTGGTCGGTTGACCCCTCATTTGGTTCCAAGCTAAGTAATACTTTAAATTTGATCTTAAAACAAGACAAAAACAGAGACTCCATTGGGTGTCTATAAACCATTAGTATACAATAGAACCTATCACGGCAAGACACATGAACTTTTAGTTTTATTTAGGGGGGGTCAAGCAGAGACATATTTGGACGTAACGTGACAAAATGTTGCTGTGCTCTTACCTCCATTATACTGGTTGTCAATTTTCACAGTAGGTCACGATATTATCTTGTTAGCTGAAAAGAAAAGTGAAAGGCTTATTTAGTCAGTTAACTTCGAAATATTGATAGAGATATGGTTTCGCCGAACGGAGACAATGTTAGGTTGTATGTCTAATTAAAAAAAACACATAAAAGGGGAAGTGAAACTGGAAAAGTACCAAAAGCTATGTAAAGACGCACGTCATGCGGGCTGAAAGAGTCAAGGGGACATTTTGTTAAAATCAAATTTAGACCTGGGTGATTATTTTCAAAAAGTCAAATTTTGGTCTTTTTCTTTTTAATGGTCAAGTGTGAATATCGGTGCCTGGAAGAGCCCATACTTGCATATGGGGTCGAATTTGAAAAGATCAATGTCTGACTGGCCTGACTTTGTAAAATGTTCAGTGTTTGGCAAAAGGTATTTTAGAATTTTCCATTTTGCACAGGGGTCAATATGCTATCTAAACTCAAACAGAAAATAAACAACAATCCCCGTTGAAATTTTGTACATAACTATGTCAATCAATACTATAAACGTAACGTGGAAAAACTGTAGCGTTCGTGGAGTATTCAATGGGTTATTTGCACGCTGAATCATACAGTCCCTAATGTAATCTTCAACATCCATACGTTTGGATACATATCTACATCAAGAATTTCACAAATCCTTCGATTAACGTACAGCTTGATATATAAAACAGAACTCGGCTATCTATACATTATGATACGAAATTTTGCAGCTACGTGTGCTTAACTTACAAAACAAGATCCAGCATAGAATCCTGCGAATGCTTACCGTACTTTCTTCCCGCAAATGGCTACTTAGAATGACAACAACCTGGCTATACAGTATTCACTATTATGAATGCCTCAGTGAATGCATTGTAGTGACCATATCTTTTGTAGCAAAAGCAATCATACAAATGGCATAAATGGCAGTCTGTCCTTCCAACAGTAATTAAAAGGCGATAAAGCTTATGCATATTTTATAGCATCAGTATGTGAGTAATGCAACTGGTGGGGAAAGGTCGATGAAATATGAAATAGCGATATTTGAAATCGAAATGTTCTAAATATGATTGATTTCACTCGGTCTAACCTCACTGGAATGAACGAAAAAGATGCAAAATGATAGCAACGTCTGATAACAGTTGGGAACGGCACACGTGGATAGATGTTTTGTTATGGCCGAAAAAAAAGATGTTTTGTTAAAGTCAAAAAAAATACAGGAACATTGTAAATGTACAGTTACAGAGGAAAACATGACCGGGATCTGTCAGCCAATTTTATGGAAAGGCCCAATGTCTCCTACCTTTACTGTCAATTGGCTGTACGTAGTTAGAAGCAAGTACGACTTTAAAGTTTATGTCGTGCATGTAAATAAGAAGGATGATTTTGTTTATTTAACAAATTTAGTTAAAACGTATCTTTTACCAACTATCGGTAGATAATCATATATAATATCAAGCCCGTAAAACCACCCCCATGTGTACGAATCTGCCTGGGCGGACGGGCATCACTCCCAGTACCGTAGTGATAAGGGGGAGGTCCCGATGGTATGGTTACCAGGCTACGTAGTCGCTAACTGAAGTACACAATTGTAAAGATTGACGACATTTTACAACATGATATGTCAGATTGCCAAGACTGCACATGCTCCTGAAAAGACACGCACACTCCTCCCAAATAATGCCGTGTGGTTTGTATTGTTGTTTACTAGACTGTAACTCATTCGCAATCGAAAAGCAATCAACAAAGTGGTATTTTATATACACTTACCATACGCCACACCTAGACGAACAATGGAACTTCCATTTGCAAAATTAGCATGTAGTCTCTGACGCACACTAGTCATTGATGCGCAACTGGAAGCAATTCGCAATCACAATGTAATGTACATGTCTATGTCTGCAGTCATTAATAGTGAAGGCCCGGGAACAAACATCACATTGGACAGGTTTACGATTATTATAGCAAGTTCTGTATTTGGATAGCCGGTGTATCCTCCACACACCGGCTTCCCAAGCAGCAGCTGGTTGTACTACACCAAATATTATCCAAGGCCACAACCAGTAAATTTTATGGATGATGACATCCTCTGCAGACTCCAAATTTAGCGCGCGCGGACGTAAAAAAAACAAGACGGGCCAAAAACAAGATATACCCATTTTCAAACTTGAATACCATAAAGCATGTAAAAGAATTGGAGCGATAAAACATGGTTACAACCAACAAGTCTTTTATCCCTGTATTCAATAAAACAGTATCTATCACCGATGTCAACATTAAAACCATCATGAATTTAGATCCGGGTTTGTATAGCACATTAATAACGCAGAGACAAGGATACCCGCGCCCGTACACCGGGTACTAAAGTCTAATGAGTCTTGAGGCAGACTGGCTGTGACCAAATAGTGCTGGCTCACTTCGTCTCAACTTTTCTATACTTGATAATGAAACGTATTCGCCCTGAATGAACAGCCTTTTTCACTGCTTTTGTTTTAATTTTCATTTTGCAGTGGTTGCCAATTTTGGGAGCTATTTGGATAGGCGAAATATTTTCCTTATGATACAAATCCATAGTGTTTGAAAGGTTAAAAACTGTACCATTTCGTCACATAGAGATGAAAACTTTTCAACGTTTTTTGCCATCACCAGCCTTACCTGTCAATCAAGCTCAACAGTCATGTAACGTTACATCCTTACACGATGATACGTGCCTCTGCATATATTTACAAACCTCTGCTTACCTAAAGTATGCATACCTGGGGGATTTCTGTAGTAGGTTTTAAAACAAATACATTGGGAAACATTTATATTCATATTTGTAAGAAAAGAGATTGATGGTGATGCCTGTTTTCATAAATAATTTTTAAATTTATGCTTACAAATTTCAGATGTGTAAGCATATATTTCATTCCATTGTTTATATGAAGTTCAGTCGTCTCTAGATGTCAGTATAAAGGAACGAGATGTGAAAAATAAAATTAACTTCGAAAAGTCTTTTAATACCATTGTGTTCACGTTTTGTAAACAGATACAAAACATGAAAATGAGGAGCTAATTTGAATAATTGATTTTAAAAAAGCGAAACCGCTTACTGATAAATGATGGAATTTTATACTTGTGACATGTGCAAGTTAATTGTAGGTGGACCTCACCTTGCTTAAGTTATGTTAATGTATACATGTACGTGTGTGCGTATACTTAAAGGAACACAACACTATGCATATATTATGTAAATGAACAAGGCATTAGCATAATTTAAGATGAAATATAAATATCTGGAATTCTTCCAAAAGAAGGTACCTTTACACTTATATGTTCTTTTGGTAAGGATCATCATTTGAAATAGATCATGCTAGTTAGAGCCTTATCTACATAATCAATGAGACAGAATAAAAGAAGAAAGTTAGAAAGTCTCCGAAGTCTTGTGTTTTTGTTTTCCTTTTTTCCTCTGCACAGTGTCCGTTTTGGTAATTGGTGAGCTGTAATTGAATTTTGTTTTTTTGTTTTTTTTGGTTGTGGGTAGAAGAAAAAAGATCAGTATACTTAAAAAAAGGAACTGCAAATGTATGTTGTAATTCTACATAGATATCAGAATCTGTGTATTTCTTTTTGCCGTCAGTAGATAAGTAGGATATTGATAGATATTATCAGGTTTTCAAGACTAATGTGGATTTCTTTCATACAGTTTATTCGATGTAAGTTATGCATGATTCGGAAACTAGTAACAAAATTTATGAAGAAATGCTTTAAAATGTTTAATAATAGGAGTCAACTTATAGAACTAAAGAACACCGTTATATTGATGATGGGATGAAAATCTTGGATTCTATGGTCAAGTATTGAATTTTCCTCTTCAGTTATTTCAACTTCAAGAAATGTTTCGATGTCTCCATCCTTATGAGTTTAAACTATGTTGTAACGTCCGTTCTCATTCATGACCATCATACGCACACATACATCATTAAAATCACGTGGCCTAAGACATGTTGATGCAATATTTATTGAGTTCATACCAACAGTTTACATTTCACACGTCACAAAAGTAAGTCATCTCTCGTCAGTCTGTGGACTGGTTTCACAAAGGTTTGAATAGTTCGTATGATTCACGGTGCCCTTCCTACACACTCCGCAAGAGGGCGCAGTTGACTTGCAAGACAGCAAACGCGTCATACCAGCCAGCTGCGCCCCCTGGCGGTTTGGATGCTGTCTTGATCACATCTGTGATGGAAATCACAATTTACATTATCTGCCGTTGAGGAACGTTACGGTACACACTTCAAGATTTACCATATGATACTATCACTCTAATCTGGCTCTCTTACCATCTGACTTTGTTCTAATTAATTTCAAATATTTGGTTAAAAATGAAAACAAAAGACCGTGCATTTCTGATGTAAAATCGCCTAATAATCATAATCATTTCCAAAATAGTTGTGGCCTGGTGCTACCAATAGCAAGTCACAGACAGACCCGCACTTTTTGGCGTTTTTGTACAGGGAGGCCGGCATGGCCCATTGATGTAGGCCTGGTTATGACTAATGCATAATAATAACTGAATTATTATTCATTAAAAATGCTACGTTTGCCCATCCCTATGCTTTTTCTGGAGAGGCCCTTCTAAACCGTAGCAGCCTTGTTTTTGTCAATTTTGCAAATATCTTACTTGAGGTTTATATTTTACAATTCATTGAAGAAAATAAAGTTAAAAGCTCTTTTTCATCTGCATTGCAGGGCCCATTTCTGATTGACATCTCTGGAAACTGAATGGAAGAAGTTTAACATGGTTCATCTTGAAGTTTCTGTCACTTATGTGTAACTCACAATTCTAATATGTTTTACATTACAATCTGACTGAGCCCTTTTTCTAGAACAGTTTTGTTTTCAGACTGAAAGTCACAATACGACTATTTCTATTTTCAGAAGACCACTAACCAATCACGGCAATTTTCCTGGGTGCAAGATTAGAAATAAGTATAGAATTCCACAGCTATCATTGTATCCACGGCGCTACAATACGCAGTGCAATGCGCAGCTATCCACAACTCATCTTGGATTTGAAAAAAAAAAAGCTCTTCCAAGCCACAACTTGCAGTGTGTGTCAGTTTTGCAGGCGTATTTTCATCTGGTCAGAACGCTTGCAAGCTCTATACCTTCCCTTAGTTGAGATGGAGGAACATGTATAGCACAATAGATACATGCAGGTGGAACGGTTAGTTGGTGTCTCACAAATCTGGGACATCTGAATTCATGTTTAGGGGCACATTTGAGGTGTGTTTAGAGTCAAGATACGCAAATAAAATCAGCGTGTTGTAAACTTCATGTTGGTGGGATATATAACTTTCTTTGGAACAGAGGTAGATTGCTTGTCTCTTCCCCTAGGTCTGACTGTTGTCACATAACCAACTGCTTGAGTTGATACTAACCCACCCCTGATCAGTAACGTACACTCCCTAGATACTTTGTCGCAGATGATTTGCCCTGTTTGTGGATTCACACTTCTTTACCGGCTTAGGTACACCCATACTATCACACACACACACACACACAACCACTAACAAACACACAAATACACACATACATACACACACACACATACACATACACACTCACACATACATACACCCATACTATCACACACACACACACACACACACAGACACACACACACACACACACACACACACACAGACACACAACAGACACAAACACACACAAACTCAAGCACACACACACACACACACATAAAACACACAGACATACACTGACACACATGCACACACACACACCGTACATACAAATACAAACACACACAAACACATTCGAGCACACACACAGAGACACACACACACACATCACATACATGCATACACACGAGCAGAAACACACACACAGACATACAAGCACACACATTCATCCACACATACACATACAAACACACACACACACACATACACATACAGACTCACACACGCACAAACACATGCTACATGCGCTCAAACTGTGAATGCGGTCTTTGCTAAAAACAGACATGCACCTTTATTGAGATCTGACAATAATGGAACTTGGGGCCTGTGGGTATGCCATGTTTTTGCGTGTCCTTGAGAGTTTGTGATTGTGTGTAGCCTGGTACTTCACGTTTGTGTGATGTATGCTTGCTAAGGCAGGGTACGCTGAGCAGAGGGGCTATTATACAGGCCAGCCCTGGACACTAGGGCTCCCCGTGTTCTGCCATATCTACCAATGACGGCCATATCTCTGGCCCTGTACCTGCGCGCTACATGCATGCCGTACGATCTAATGTTTGTCCTCCTCTGACGTGCATGTATCTGTGAGACTGATCTAGTAAGAGGGGGTCTGCTGTAGGATGGATGTTTGCCACCCAGCCGGGTTGATGGAGGAAGGGCCACCTTAGCTGCAGCGGCGTAGAAAGGTACAGCGTCGTCGTCTTGACCGGGCACCCGGAGAGTCAGGGGGTATGACAGGGGCCGGGTGTTCTCGGAGTTGTAGTAGTCATCGGGGATTACCCAGTAAGGATTCTGTGCCCCTGGTCGTGTGTTGTAGTAGTCAGTGTAGTACTCGTCTGGGATTACGCAGTAAGGAGGTTGCACCCATGGCTGTGCGTTGTGGCGTCTGAAGTAGTCGTCGGGAATTTCGCTGTACTGGTGACCGTCGCCTGTAGTAGAGACAACATGGCCACCTGCCTCACCGAGTACCCAGCGATTCAGGGGGACGACAGCCGGCGGCGGAGGTGGGTTACCCGGCCGTGAGCAACAGCGCCGCTTTCTGATGATACATGCTACCAGCAGTGCTATATTCTCGACCACTACTACTGTAACAGCTACTACTGCGATGATCCATGCGTTAGGATATGTGGATCGCTCTTTTCCCGGCCGCACCGTCACAGTTTCATTTGTTACAGGGGTCGTCTGATTCAGGGGGACCTTGGTTATCTTGGTGATTGGCTTTCTTGTGGCCGGGGTCATCTTTTCTGTAGAGACAGTTTCATCATGAGGAGTGCTGGACACGGGCGTGGTGAAGACTTTTCGGAATGTTCCCCCCCAGATGTCGACATGACATGTCACATTCAGCATTTCTTCATGACCAAAGGTGCTGATGTTTCTACTGTGTCCCTCAGCATACGACATGCTTCTGTTGTTATCATCATCAGCCATGACATCTGACACAACTGCAGCTACAGTTTGGGGTTGGTGGTACTTGTCTACACCCATGGGAACAATCTTCAGAGTAGTGTCTCCCCCCAGTACTACCGTCACACCTCCGACATCTTTCCAAGCATGTGTGCACAAGTGGGGGATGTTTGGAGTGTGTTTGTCTGACTCTGTGTTGACCGACATGGCTACAAGTGGTAGGTCATACTTTATCTGGTTTGTTGTAGCCATGCTATACCTCCAAAATTTGCATAGACTGATCTGTTCCACATCCAAGTGATCTAGGCGTGAGGTGATGTTATGGTGTATGTGGACGTGATATTGCGTTAGTTCGGGACCTTTGGTGATACAGAAAAGCACTTGGTTAACCCTGACTGCAACCCTCTGGCCGCTGTAGCGGGTGTAAGCATAATCTAGACGCCAGTTCATGACCGAAGGAGCAGACTTATCGAGACCAAGCAATCTATTCCCACTCACCGCCAGCTTCTTTAGTCTGTGTAGCCCGTTCATAGTCTCCCATGACAGACACGTCAGTGCATTTCGGCTCAGATCTAGCCTGTCAAGCCTTATCAATGATTTGAAAGCCTGAGGATTAATGATTTCGATTGAATTTGATCTCAAAGACAATAGGCCTAACGATTTCAGATTGTGAAACCAAGATGGCTTGATGCTTTGCAATGAGTTATTGTCAAGTAGCAACGTTGTTAGGGAAGTGAGCTTTTGGAAACATCTTGTATCTATGATACTGATATTATTGTTGGACAATGACAGGGTCCACATCAATTGCGGAGATTTCAAACCGTCGAACCAGGCTCGCTTGACGTGAGTCAAGTTGTTGGAATCAAGCTGTAAGGAACTCAACACAGGAAACGCGGCCAAAATGCCCTGTTCTAAATCTGTGATTCCACATTCCACCAAACCAAGGATACTGATATCAACTGAAGACTTCTGAGGAGGCAGTAGTTTCTGAATTGAGAGTTCCCCAAATGTGACACCCCTAACCGCCACGATCATTTCATCGGGAAGGCATAGTGAAGTTGGCTGGGAGGAGTTAGTCGCGATACCGGTGGGTTGTTGCTGTAGCTGCGCAGTGCATAAGAAACAAGTACGTATACCCCGTGTTTGTAAACCCAAACCTTGTAACCTACGAAAAGGAACGCAATCTGACCATTGTTTTGTGTACTTGCACCCAGGAAAACATGCCGGATCTAAACCTACACATCCAACAATGATAGCGAAAACAATTACAACAGTTGGCCTCACTTTGAACATGATATACATTCAACAATTGCTACGATAACATTCAAGTAATGACTAGACCTGGTACAAGGCCTTTTTCTCTAGTTCCTCCAGGCGAAGATCGCCTGGTGTCATCCGCTTTCAGGACGGGTGAACAACCGGCCGGCTGTCTCACCTGAAAAATGAATTGGAACATGATTGTATATTGTCTATTAGTATGAGAAGGTTGGTATTTATACATAAAGACATCTGTCCACCGTCAATATAGCACAATGTAAACTTGGATACCAAGCAAGCAAGCAACCAACCGACCAAAGAAACAAACAAACAAACAAACAAACAAACAAACAAAGAAACAAACACAAAACACTGCCGTTTGCGTCATCACCATTAATCGGAAATATAACTTTATATCTAACCATGAACCATTTTATCGTAGCTGCGCGCAAGCATCCAGACACACTGTCAAGTAATAATTCTTATTATTATCAAACAATATATGCATGTATAACAAAAAATTACTTGGTAGTACCATGCATTTATGGTGTAACAAGAACTTGATGAAGCATCATAAAAAGACAAATGTTTGACAAACCATCAATACGAATGATAAAATTCAAGCTGATTCGAATCATTGAAAGGAAAACACAATAAAAGAAGCATCATCTGAAATTCAGAATACATAATGATTTATGTTAAAAAATTCGACATGTACAATGTACGGAGCCGGCTCTCGTATCTTTTTCAGGACACACAACATTGGTTTTCCCAGGCCTTGGGTGATATTTCTGCGAAAGCTGTCACAACTATACTGTAAACTTAAGGGAGTGTCTTACCGTAGTCAGCGGTCCGCGAACCCCGGTCCGCGCCAACCGTAGTCAGCGGGCCCGTCGAACCCCGGTCCGCGCCCGTTACCCCGGTAGTTGTCGGGAGGTTTGGCCCGCGGGTGGCCGACCACCTGGGCGTCAACCCGCTGAAAAATAAGCGATATATCAATAATTAGCTCTTCTATCATCAACATACTGTTCTAGAGTATTATTAGCAGGCATAGCTAGATTGTCTCTACTGTAATTCATAAATCAGATTTGACCTTTAGAATTGTTAGATGTCAGCATTTAGTTCATTTGCCATGTATCTACAAGTTGACATACATTGTACATGTAGCAGTTGTCGCGGAATATAGTTATTCTTTTTCTATGATATAAGCTGTGATGAGAGAAATTGAAATCGTCATTTTGTTTAAATTATCATATTGGCAAAGATCGCCATAATTCCTGTCAATAAGAATAACTATAAACAGGATAATACGTATTTTCTCCACTATTGACAGGATGTTCCTGTTCAAATATTTTTTTCACTTGACAGAAATAGATTTGTTAGGAGCCAATCAGAGCATATCTTACATCATTCCTCATTTTGTGAATAATAACTTATAATCCTATCAACACTAAACCCTAAAATTGAGGACGATTCTGTAAAATAGTGCAAAAAATAAGACTACAAATTTGAAAGAAAAGTAAAAAAAAGGATGTTTATATAATAATGCTTCTACCGGGGATCGAGCCCACAACCTATAACTCACCCTACCGCTAAACCATAACAACAATTCAACAACAAATGGCAGACTAATTGCAACTAATTCCCGCATATCCTGTCAATAATTTACTGTGTACATAATGTTCCTGTCAATAGCGATCACATTATCCGAAATAAAGAACAGCTCTATCGTTGCCTGGAACATTTACAATTTGTTTTACAAAGAGCTTCTGCAGGTATTTGTCAACCAAACTGAAAAGTACGTTACGAACGGAGAAGTGTGCGGAGTTTACATGATGTTCCTGTCAATAGCTGTCAAATTTTCCGGAATAAAGAACAGCTCTACCGTTGCCTCGAACATATACAATATTTTTTTACAAAGAGCTTCTACAAAGGTATACGTCAACTATAAACTGTAAAGTACGTTACGAACGGAGAAGTGTACGGAGTGAGAAAGGTAGTTACCGGCGGCGAGGTGCGCTGGTCCCGCCCGACGGTCTTTCCTCGTGCGGTAGGGGTGCTGTGTCCACACAGGAACCGTCCGGAAAATGGCCAGCAGTCGCTGAATACGATAAAGAAACAAAAATTAGTTCACTTCATCACGATATCGGGCCATAATTGATTCATCCATGGAAAAAAGGAGGATGCAGATACGACACAGGGTTAACCAATATGCGCCCACCACACTCACAATTTTTTTTCTTTCTCATTTTTCTCTTAAAATGGAGAGAAAGATTTTCTTGTGTGATAATCTGTGGTCTTATGCAAAACTACTATTTCATTCTTAGAGAAATCTAAAGCGCGAACCCTTGTCCGCTATCTTGGATTTTGAATTCATAAAATTAGCATGGTTAATCACAAATTCTGCACTACATTGCATAGACTGTAGGAAAACAAGTGTGGTTGGGAAGAAAAAACTAAAACCTCATTGTTTAAACCGAAATTAGTGAAATTCGTAAAATATTCCTGTCAGAAACCCGTTGCCATGGCACCGCAAAAAATAAACTTATGTCTTTATCATAAAATTGTTGCCAACTAAATTCTATAACATTTACCAAGTTTGTAAGTCCTAGCACACGTCGCTCGGGAGCTATACGACTTGAAAGTTGGCGCGGGCACTTTTAGTAGCCCCCCTCCCCCTGTCTACAAGTAGATAGGGTTAAGCTAAATCACCTTTCTATTCATAGAGAAATTTTAAGTGTGGACCCACGACGGTTGGTTCCCTACTAGCCCCACTAAAACGATGTGACCAGCTGTTGTGCCACAACTCACGGAGAAACTTACCGGTGGATCAGACGTCGCTGGTTGCTTGTTCTCATGTTTGCATCCTGTGTTCGCGGTTGGATCGGAAAATCACAAGTTGTCGTCTCTGCTCTCTCCTGAACAGTTTCTGAATTTGTTATGAGCGGCGAGAGCCGCACTTCTCAACACTCTCGGTCCGTAGTCATGGCAACAGCTATCCAGACGTCAATCAAACCGTGTGCTATGTCGTTGACGTCGTGAAAAAGTTTGGTATTCAATTTAGAAAATTCTTCACCACACCGACAGGGCGTTTCCTGAGTAGTTATTAATCAGGCGGCTCTCTGTATTAAGTTCCATGTTCTATTTATTAATTCATGAGGTACAAACGGGGAAATATTGAGGGATGGAGAGAAAAATACCCACAGGATAGTGCGAGAACAAAATAGTGCACAGGGCGAATGCTTATAATTTTAAGAACGAGTTATGGTGGTCTTGTTATGATTGTCTTCGCCCCCAATTTAAAGCCCACAAACACACACTCACACTCTCACTCACAGACTCACACTCACTCACTCACTCACTCACTCGCTCGCTCACTCACTCACTCACTCACTCTCTTTCTCTCTCTCTCTCACTCTCTCTTTCTCTCACTCACTCACTCACTCAAACACGAAGTGCTAGAATACGTTTATACACTCAAACAAGCACACACACATACACACACAAACACACACACATAAGCACACTCAGACGCACACACAATTTCTCAAAAACGCATACACACACACGCGCACACACACACACACACACAAACACACAAACACACACACATAAGCACACTCAGACGCACACACACTTCCTCTCTCAAAAACGCATACACACACGCGCGCACACACTAACATACACACACGCGCGCTTACACACTCATTTTCATCTGTCTCACATTTACATCACTTATTCAATCTCATTCGTACTGGTGGCGCTAAGTAACATTACCAATATTGCAAGCGGTTGGCAGAGTAACTTTTCTTCAGCTATTTCGCCTATCCTGGTGTTAGCACATAGCGTGCGCACAGAGCTTTCCTCCTAGACTATTACAGCTTCATTAAACTGAAGAATCTCAGAGTGGCAGAAAGCACGCGAGAAGCATGCGAGTCTTGTTTACAATAACTTCACGAGTCAAACATCAAAGAAGTTAATCTGAGCGAAGGAAATATTCGAAATCCCTCGCGACAGCGGATGTAAAAAAGTAATTGTCTAGATTTCGGAGTGTTGTTGTACACGTGTCTCGCTGGATGTATTATTTTTTAAAACTGTACAGTTGCTTATTACAATCAACCATTATAAATATCATTCAATAAAAAAAGACGTTAGTATAAGACATACAACGCATGTTATGGAAGATCGACCTTTACAAAAAATACTTCCAGTTCTTGATTCCTGCCACCAGGTAAACAAGTTAATTTTCGCCCGTGACGTCATAGTAAACATAGCAACCGGTTCGCAACCAGGTACCGTGTCTCACAAAAAAAACACGTTGTTTTGATAAACGAACTGTGTATAATCATCGTAAATTACAAACAACTGCAAGTTATCATAATTTTTTGTTTCTCTGCTTCTCAAAAGAACGTTTTCCGCGAGTACAAGGTACCAGGTTCCGAACCGGCTGCCATGTTTACTATGACGTCACGGGCGGAAATTAACTTGATTACCTGGCGACAAGAATCAAGAACTAGAAATTGTAAAGCTCAAGTTCAATAACATCGGGGTCGTGTATATTTTGTATCGTATATCTTTGTTCAAACGTCTTTATTTTGCCTATATAAATGGATCATTGCAGTACACATTCTGCACTCAACATTTTTAGTGCCCTCTTTCCACGATACGGCAATCGCAGAGCGACCGTAAAGAGACCGAAATTAAATTTTATGTAAACCTAGATTCTAGGATTGGAATATGATGCAAGATGTTCAAAGTATGATGTAAAAGACAACAAGTTACACAAACCGTTGAAACTAAATTCGTTCCTTATCTATGAAATTCGTTGAGTGGTCAGTCTAGCCAGTCTATTGAAGTAATTTTTGGTTGCTCTGAGGTCGCAGTGTAGTCGAAGCCTCTTGTTGAAAGGGGTTGTTGGGGACGGATTTAGATTCCTCTGCATTGCAATGATCCGGTAGAGCACGGTATTCGCCCTGTGTGGGTTTCTATAGTTAAGGACCACAAGTTGACTCACAATAAGTATAACTGGCCCCCGCTAGGCCTTTCCATCGGGGTATGGATCGTAGAATTTGGCAAAAGTGGAGAGAAAAAAATGGCCAGGAGAGGAGAGTCAGTCTGTGGGAAGTTTAACATTCCCAACTACCTAGACAATATGGAACACTTTGGTGGCCAAACTACCCTAAAATTACCCCCCCCCCCCACCTGCTACAGCCAGGGTAGTTTGTTTGGTACACACCAGGGTTTCGTTGAGAAATAGGAAAGCATCGATGTTTGGGTTTTGGCTATAACCTACTAAATATTTATTAACGAAACAGTCCTGTCTCCATATCGGCTTTCCATACCTCCTTCTAAACGGCGCCATGCGGAGGTCAACTGAACTGCAGCCGTTCAGCTGAATACTAGTAATAAGGCTTTCTATCCAGTCTTCAATAATTTGGTCCGTATTCCTTTATATACTGACGTCTGTGTTCTCTAAATACAGGTAGAACATTTTGGGACAAGCGCGCCCCCTATAGGCAGCGAGTAGAAAGACAAGCAAGATATTGAAACTATCGCTATGCAAAACTGCAAAAAAAAAATCTATTATCACAAGAAACACCATGTCTCCCGCCCAAAAAAAATCTGTGTGGACCAAAACTTGAGGAGCTCCAAGCAGATATAGAAAGGCAAAGTTTTTCTAACGATAAAGAACTTGGTTACCGCTTGGGCAGTCTAGCTACACTGAACGCTTGACGTGGAGGTGTGCGGTGTCGGAAAAACAACAGTAACTCCTCGAAAACACATCCTACAGAGGTAAAATAACAACCAAAACTATCATAGGAGCCCCAGCAAACCGAATTTATAAACTTCTGTCCTAGATTCTCACTCCACCTATCCAAAAATGGCAAAGAAAGGACTCTAAACCAGGAGTATGCTCCGGCCTTTGTTTGTTTGGAACTTCTCGAGTTATGGTGCCTTTCTATATCAGCTTGGCAGACGCATTTCTAATTTCTAAGTGCGTTTTGAACAAATATTATGGCAGAACTTAGAGTGCTATGTAGGATAGTTTTGGCTTGCTGGTGGTTCGATAAATCAAGCAATCGTCGGCAAATAATCGAACGTGTGAATCTACGGAGCTGGGGAGGTCGTTAATGTATAGTAGAAAGAGCAAAGGGCCTAAGGGCAGAGGTGACCCTGACAGCCTTAGATCGATGTTCCGCCGTCAAAGACAACCCTCTGGGTTCTCTCCGTTAGGAAGGACCTAAGCCAAGACTGAAGAAGGTCAGCAATGCCGTAGTGCTCGAGCTTGCTCAGCAGCCGCTCGTGGGGTACGGTGTCGAATGCCTTGCTAAAGTCAAGCACCGCGACATCGACCTGTTTGTTATGGTCAAGATTCTTGGCTAGAGCCAAGTCTTGGAGGGTGAGTACCAGCTGGCTCTCACAGGACAGACCCTTCCTGAAACCGTGCTGCGCCGGGGACAGAACGCCACTTCACGCGTGTTGGTAATCAACATGATTTTCTTGGGCCGAACCGTCCTGGACCTGGGGCCGAAACGTCCTCGGTACTAGTGGCCCCTTCTCTCTGAACTACAAACTAGTTCACAATCATATCAATATAAACACTGACGGTTAACTGAAACCAGCTCAGAGCCACCATCTCAAATTTCAAACCACCAACGCCAGAACAGACACATACAGATATTCATATTTCCCCCGTAGCATTCCCCAGTGGAATGCCCTGCCTCGGTTGTGACAGCTCCCACAGTTGAGTTTTACCGTGCCAGGCTGGAGGCCTGCCCGCCTTAGCCCGGGACCACAACCCCCCAACCCCCCCCCCCTCCTTTGCTCATGATGGGGCTTTATGGCATGCCGGCATAGTCATTTGAAGTAAGATCTATTATTATCTCCATGAAAAATGGAGATATTGTTTTTGGTGTGTTTGTGTGTGTGTGTGTTTGTGTTTGTCATTCCGGACTATTGTAGTCAGCATAACTCAAGAACCTCTGGATGGATTACGATGACATTTGGTATCTGGGCGGGTGATGTGAAGCCGAAGGTCAAGGTCGATTTTGAGCCCCCTGGTGTGTGACCTTGGTACTGCAGCAGAACTTCAATTTTTGTATCTTTTGACATGGACGTGCTGTGGTCTTGATTTTTGGGTGGCAGATAGCCTGTGATGTAATAAAGAAGTGGTGTAGGTTTGGGCCCCCTAGCAGCTTTCTCTGGAACTGCAAGGGCGTTTTTGTGAAAATCTTCTATGGAGAATAACTGAACAAAGGAACAACGGATTTCCATGATATTCAGTATGTATGTAGCTTAGACAGAGATATACATAATGAAGTGCAAATTATGCTAATTGTTACTTAGCATAGCTAATGAGGATTATCTATATTTGCAGTGTTTTCCATTATCAGACTCAAATACATGTAACATATGTAGTTTATTGAAAGTGGAGCATCAACAGATACCAATTATGCAAATACATTCCTAATTTGCATAATCAATGCAAAATACCATAATTCATCTAATTGGAAAATTATAGGACTGTCATTATTGCAACATGTAAGGTAGATAAAGGTGTTTATGACCAAGCATATAGTATGCAAATGTGTAAGTCATTTGCATGAATAGAATTGTTCATGGAGATTTGAGGTCGTGGAACTCTTGTCTTATTTTGTAGTAGCAAGGCGGTTGTACTAGTGAAGGTTCATTAACTATTTTCTATGGTGTCATCATATATCTACATACTATTCTATATATATAGATGTTTTGATTTCATATATGTATATACTATTTATCTATAGTATGAAATCTCCCAAACAGACCTATATGTAGTATATCTGTTGTAATTCAAAATCATTTGTATTAATAAAAAGGCTATTTAGATACGTCGAAGGTAGTATCCACCCATAATAGCACACATGTGTTTTGATTCCGACATAAAGTGAGGTTTACCGCAGCCGAAAGGCTCCCCGATTTAAATATACCGCGCGCACCACTTCCGGGTACCCATCGTCCATTGCGAAACCCCTGCGTGGAGCCTCGTTTTCGTGAGGTGGGTCAATGCCCTACCGGCCTATCACTTATCACCATGTTTATAGGCGGTTCAGTTAAAAAGAGGAAGTCCTGTTATAAATGCATGATGGAAAAGCCCCATGTCGAAACCATTGCTCTTCGAACATACAAACAAAGAGGGGTGTGTGGGAGACAAACAGAAAAATAATAGAAATAAATTCCCACCTATGGGAAATTTGTTTTTGTGTTATCTTCAGTATTACTATCACTTTCCTGTAATTTTTGTGTGTGCAGATTATCATAATATTCTTATCTTTTTCATCAGCCTACATGTACAATGTTTTAAATTTTCACCCCCACACTTGAATAAGTTGTGCTAACACGAAACGCGAGGCAGGTATTTTCCCCAAACGAATAAAACCGGAACAACGCATTGGTTATTTCCGGTCTGGGGTTCCCCTTAAGCAACTTCAGGAAAACCCCATAGTATCATTGCCTTATACGACGGCAAAACCTGTTCTTAGACTGGACTAGGTCAACAACGTACGTCGCTTCATCGGACGTCCATTTTGTTCGACCACTGTGACTCGAGCACCTTTGAGAATTCATTGTACAGACATGACTGGTAAGTACAACCTGTTAGTAGCGTTTGTTGATATAAAACGTCTATGAAACGCAATTTGAACCGTGGTAAATTATGTATGTACGACTAGCTCTTTTTTCTAAATTTTCTAGATGCCCCCTCACCCCCGGCCAAGGCCTTTAAATTATGTGGCGACGTAGTCTAGTAGTTGATAGTAGCCTTCCCTCTGGACCAAGAAGTCGTGAGTTCGAATCCCGGCTGTTTCGCTCACCCGACATGCACGCTACTAAAGGGCTACTGTCCTTAAGTCGGGACGTTAAGCTGTGGTCCACTGTTCATTTTGCTTATCGAACAGAGATAGGGAAATTTCTATGGCACACTGAACCCGTTTATACTGTACATGGTGTCTTCTCTGTCATGACCAAAGGGAGAGTATAGCTCTACTGTTCGCTGAGACATTTGAGCTAAACTTGTTTGAAATCACTTTCACGTAATTCTTGACTGGGTTACAGTCGTTTAGTTCAGATTGTTAAAACAGTATCAAGTTAATTAACTATACACTCACTTATAAAACAGCCTTTGTATTGGGCATCATCACCTTACTGATTATATTATGATGTAATTATAGTAAGTCTGTTTGGGGAGGGGGGCTTAGAGTGGAGACATACAGACCGTGAGACCGAAGTTCTGAAAGGATGTTGTTTGTCCTTTATCTAACCGCAGGGTTCAAGTCAAGGTCACGACGTACCATGCTGTGTTTACTGTTTGTCTGCTTGCTCGTACATACGACGATGGCCGGTAAGTACAAATCACTACAGTACTATTTCTTAAGTCCACACTTGAATTGGTGTCTAGTTTGCACGGACGCAGAAGGGGAATTTTTTTGTACTTTTAGGGGAATCGTCAACGGATGGAAAAAAATGAGTCATTGTTTTGACTTCCTCTTTTCTGTGCACCTAACTAAAATACCGGATGCGTAACTAAGGGTCTGTATGGGGTATGCTGAATGGTAAAATTAGGATACTGTAAATGCATTTAAGTTCGCGTGGTTTTTATTTCGCGTTAAGGCTAAAATGGAGTGTTCGCGGTGGTTTTGAGTTCGCGGCAGCGCTACAGTCACATACTGCTACAGTGTTCAGGACAAAAATTTTCACGGTGGTTTTAAGTTTGCAGTGAATCGGTCCCAGCGAAAACCTCGAACATAAAACAGTAGTTGGTATTGTCTTGATGGTAAATTCAGGGGGACCAGCAACGCTTTATGGTAAATTGACGGGCAGTCCTATATGCACTAAGACCCTCATAACTAATTTCACGTTTTTGAAATGTTTTCATGTATTACTTTTGGCGTATAGGTTATAATATGGGAGCCTTCGTCCCTCTGTTGTGTCGATATTTTCTAACAATTTATTTTTACGTATATTCTAGAAGAGGAAATATTTGCCGACGAGGGAGGGACTGTTGTACTACCGTGCGCCGTGACCTTTGACCCGTCAGTGTCGCTGTTTTGGGAGGTTATTCAACATCACGAGGGACACAACATACAAATACTGATAAAGGGGCCAGGTACGATGTGAATAAACACTTTTGTTTGCCTGTCTTTGAAGGACAAATGGGAAACAAAAGACCCAGACAGCGATATCTCGAAGTGGTTGCCTGTGTTTATTTGTTTTTCCCTTCTCGCCCTTGTAAATACTTAAATGTCAAGAGCTTTGTTTGCCAATGTTTAGGTGTGACTTCCATAAACAAAAGGTGTGGGGTGGACATTTGAGGTATGGGAGGGGTTCTAACCAATTTGAACAAAAGGGGAACATACATGATAGAAAACTTTGTTTATATCATACAGCTTTAAATTTGATGATATGGTCAGACGTGTCACGCCAAGGCTATTCCAATTTTGAAATAAAGTGGGGACTCGAGAGGGTTCTTTCTCGTTTGATTTGGACTAGGTGTAATAATGTTAGCCTACATTGAAAGTTGGCCATTGACATAAAATTTCAAGGGTAAATAATGTCTTGAGTTTTGATAATAAAACCTGTTGTATTTTACCATCGGTTTACGGGCGCCGCCAAAATGACATTTAGGGCTCGAAATAATGGATGAATGTGCAACTAATTTTTGACTGTGCACCAAGATATTTTTGTAGGCTTTAGAGTTAGGGTTCTATTATGCACTAGTATACAGAATATTATTGAAATTTAACTTTAAAAAAGGCAATATAACCTGTTGCTGTACTTTATTTGATGTATTACTTGTTTGAAAGTTTGGACTTAACCATAGAGTTACAGATTAAAGTTCTTAAGAGAGGCAGTAGCGTTAATCTTTGTAATTATGTTTTGCTAATATTTAACTTTATCTTATGTGGTGCACCTAAACGTCTTTCAGTGTACCTAATTTTTTTTGGTTGGGTGCACCAGTGCACTTATTTCAAAAAATGAATTTCGAGCCCTGACTTGTGACGTCATGTGTCGGTCATCTTTTATGATTCAGCCCAACCAATCACAAGTCATGTAAACTTATTTCTGATATGTTAATGAATAGATATACTAATACATGCAATTGCTGTGCGATAAAAGCATCAATTCATTCATTTACTCATTCTTTCATTCATCTATTAGACAGTGGCGCTTTCCTTTAAATCTTCAGGTCAAAATGAGGAGATTCCAGAACGGAGGTATGAAAACAGATTGTCGCTGGTGGACGGAAATAGCCTGGAAGTCAGCCATGTTTCCAGGGACGACGATTCCGTAGACTCCGCCGACCCCGATGTCCTGGGGACGTACCGGTGCACACAGCGGGGCCGAGCGGGACAGGAATGGACACTCAGAGTCAGACGTAAGGTTTCATTCATGTATCACCCCGAGTGTGTATATGTGGCTAAAAGAGTTCTTACCCAAAATCAAATGGCTCTATGAACGTGTGTTTATATCGGTGGGAAATTCCCTTTTAGCCAGCCAATCTGATCGCAAACGTCAAACTGATGAAAGCTTGGTTGTAACTGAAGAAATTAGCAGGTAAAGTTTGGCAGCCGCGCGCGAGGTCGGACGTGCGCAGTCCTGCGTTTTGAGTGGTGCAGTCGTGCGCTTATAACTAGAAAGTGTCTTTTGTGGGGTATAGTCTATTCTATAGTCTGTAAACCCCCAAGTAGGGGTATCGCACTAAGTGCAGTTTGTAATAAGCAGAGATTGTATGCAGTGAAGTTATTGGCAATCATTTTACACGATGAAGGGTAAATATGCTCAACATAGACTGAATGACCTTGGCACAATCCCTATAATTGCATTACGAACGGGCCCATGTAGAACACGCATCATAACATGGAGCCTAAGGGAAGAAAAAAACTCATGAATGAGACCTGAAGTGTACCGGAATTGAGCATTTATAGAAGTCTTCTTCGCTGCAGAAAAGTTTTTTTTTTTACCTACACCAATAAAGTTTTTTAAGAGGCCCTTCCGTCGACTATCCTACAGCGATAGGTTGTGTGATACAGTTTAGACAATGGGACTTCCCTTTTTTATGGGACTTCCCTTTTTTATGGGACTTCCCCTTTTTAGTCAGGAGAGTCCCTCTATGAGTGTGCCCTGTGTTTCATGATCGCGGATGACAGTTTTAAGTTCCGCTTTTGCATTCTGTTATCGAAACATGTTTATGCAGCTGCACGGCGTTTGTGAATCCTTTTTATGCTTGGGTCACATTTCCAATCCGGGGCCCGGCCGGGCAGTCTTTGGGAACGAAAAGTATGATATAAAAGACCACAAAAAAACGTACCAAAAAGTATATAAGAGCATAGCTTGTGCATATTTATTCATATACACTTTAATTTTTCGTTTCCGCAAACAGCCCGGCCGGGCCCCGGTTGGGAAATGTGACTCCAGCATAACTCAACTCAAACACTTATTACCCGGACGTATAATTTGAATAACAGTTCTGTTTATCCTTGGTATATCATGTTTTGGGAACCCTGCAAATCTGTGCTGACGGCTATAATAACGTTTAGCATTCAAGTGTAATGTCAAGATACAGTCACATTTGAAAGGGTCTGGAGGGGGGGGGGGGGTTAGTCGATACAGGCCCCGGCCGGGTTCTTAAGTCAGGGGGACACCGGCTTTCAAATTCTTGGCACAGTCGCATGTCTGTTTTGACCCTATGGGGCTCTCAGCAGCTGTCGGGCTATTCTGGGGAGGGGGATATTTGTGTGTGTGTTTGATTTGATTGATTCATTTGGCTGTAAAAAAGTACAGCCAGGGCTACCTAACTAGCCAAAAGGCTATTACAAAGGGTTAGCCCTGGTAACTGAACAAAATACAAAGTTCAGTGCAAAATTTCAGAAATTCTTACTTAAAATCAACCTAGGCCCCATGTAAAGGGTTGCATCTCAAAAAAGCCAGACAGTCGCTGGGAGTCGGAAGGGTCACCACTCTAAAGTACAAAAAAGTACAAAGTAAACCCTTCCTATTGGGCATCAATTTCGAATGTTACTGTAGCATACATGAAAACGTCTATCTGAATACCAAAAAATATAACATGATATAGATATAAATATAACTTGAATTTTTCGAAGCGGTAAAGCAGTTGCTAAATGTAGATATTCTATAACAACCGATTGAAACTGTTATGCGTTTAAATAAGTGTGATTGCGCATTGTTTATTGACTTGGCAACTATCCTACCGTCCACTCAGATCGTCCTGATCCCCCTAGCGACTTGAAAGTGCACGACATCAATCCCTATTCCTTCGAGGTATCCTTCAAACAAGGCGACAACGGAGGCTATCCACAAACACCCTACGTACGTGTGCATCAGGACAAACTCAACGAACGGACATTCAGTGTCTACAATGTACAAAATGGTTAGTGATATCACTTTTTTTGCCGACGCCTCAGGGACGGAGCCTTTTTGTTTTGGTTAAAATAATAACAGTTTATTGCAAATTCATACCCGTAGGCTAATTGCATGTTGACAACAGTGTCGAATAGGCAGTTTTCTCGTTAGAAATGTGTATATGTTACAAGATGATGTCTATGCTTATTTTGGCTGGGAATTTCAAGATGGATAATGCCAGCTATCTAGGGGAATAGTGCAGTTGCATTTTGTACATCTAACCTTAAGAATGCAACACATTCCAATATTATGAGAGGTTTCGACACAAAAGTAGAAAATACGATCATTCTAAAGAAATATTCTTATATCCGTTTCATGATTTCAAGACAGTATTTAATTCTATTTCCCACTGAAATGTAAGCTATGTGTTGTGTAAAGATGTTTTTCGTACGTGTGATTCGATGTCCTTTTTTTCATTTCCTTAATTTTGTTTGCAATTGTGTAATGTCATGATCAACATTTCTGGGAGACCTCCAAAAACACAAAGTTTGTGGAATGCCCTGTATGTTGTTATAATTATATCACATTGAAAGTTCTTGTGTGCAAATAAATAACAACAACAACAACAACAGACGTACTGATACCACTCTGCGTGTTTTGTTACATCAGAAAATCGAGAGGTGACGTTCCATATACAAGACCCACTCATCCGCCCCAACACAAGTTATTATGTGTGTGCCATGGCGGAGAATAGCCTAGGAAGCAGCCCCTGTGCAAGGGCAACTGTAACAACTGACGGTATGTAGTAGCGAACAACTTGTATACATAGATTTCTTGGTATGTACTGTGGAAATCTCCTTTCTTGGCCACTAAAGAACCCAAACTTATAAGCATGCAATGGAAGATATTGCATAATATATATCCCACCAGAATATTGTTGCATAATACGAGAATTGTAAAAAATAATAAGTGTATTTTTTGCGATATTATAGAAAACATAGAGCACTTTTTCTTTGGTTGTAAAATTGTTAAACCATTATGGGATTATATGGAAAGTTTGTTTAGTCATTCTATATCTCCTACTGTACATCACATCATTTTTGGATACAACTTACATATGTTAACAAGTTTCGGTACATCAATGAACTGCTGTTAGTTGCAAAATTATCTATTGTGAAATATAAGTTTACAATGTCAGCTTCGAACTCATCATATCTAGATCCGGACACCATCTTGGAAGTTTTCAAATCCGAATGTTCTGTTAGAAACTTAATATAAGCCACACATTGTAAAACGTTCCGTGACATCTAATAAAGTGTCGTGACGAACACGGAATCATAAAAAAAAACTTGTATACATAGATGGCCGTAGATGTTTTGCATGTGATATTCATATCATTCTAGTTAATGTGATTCTGAAATACACTCCCCTTCCGGTCTCGATTGAGGGATGTTAACGTAATTGTCTTTCAGCGCTGAGAAGCTTCAAAGTTTCCCTCAGACTGGTAAATGAACCATACATGTCCAGTGACCCCAGTGCAGAGGAGAACAGTGACTTACTGGGCAGAGTGAGGGATCTGGCAAAAAATGTAAGTATTTTTATATATGTCACAGTAGAGATTGGAATCCAGTAGGGCCCGGAACTCTACTAGTAGAGATTGGAATTCCAATTTCTACTAGTAGAGCTCTGGGTTCTACTATTCAGGGATCTGAATATTGGGATTCCATTCTCTACTAGGAGAATTCCAGATTCTACTAGTAAAGATTAGAATTCTACCAGTTAATCTACAATTCTAATAGGAGATATTCGGATTGCATCAAAATGTTTTGGAGAATAGAATATATGTCTAATCCAGGACTATAAAGGCTTTGCTAGAAATCTGGAATAATATACCCCAATCTAATAACAGCAGCCATTTTGAAAGGTGTTCTCGCGAGAACACAGTCAAGCGGGAACATGCGTGAGATTGCATGAAAACGAGGGTCTAAGTGGTTCAGTGTTTTCTGTGATAATTGTTAGCTTTAGTATTAGACCGACAAATGACCGCTATGCAGTTAGGTGAAAATTGTATTTACAAATTTCTCGAAAATGGATACATGTCGTAATATAACCTAGCATTAAATAGTAGTAATGAATTATGCGACAACAATACCGTGCTTATTCTAAAATCTACATCATGATTTATTGATTAACCTTGTTTCATGATTCGAATACTTGCCTCTTTGAAAGACTGTGTGAACAACGCTTGTGCTCCCGAATGACAAGGCGTTATGTGTCATGAAGTAATCTATTGTAATATTGATGGTGATAATAAACGAGGCTCGTGTTGTAGTATAATCACTTATTGGCGACGACTCAGGGGCGGAAATATTTCAAATTAAAGGTACCATGTCTCATCCTATACTCTAACAACATGTTCAGACTTAACCTGATTTTTTTATATGGATCAGCTTCCATTACAGGTATGGCAGGGTCTTCAAATCAGCCCTCCAGAGGTTCTTAATTTCAGGTGAATCTTATTTGATATACTTTATGGACAGAAAAAAGTACAATGGATTGTGTAAGGTGTCCAACAGTTAGTAAACGAAAAAGTAGATACTATTGATTAAATGCACAAAAACTATATGCTTATACATGTTGGATTCAATAGCCGTGAACATTACATGTTTCAAGGTTTAAACATTATTATGAACTTACTCATTAGACGTACCTAGGCAACTACGGAATGTTACTTCTACTTCGTTCTTATGACTGAACGCATTTGAATGCTTTACACTGTGAAACAATTCGATCACAAAGTCTTTCATTTCTCAGGTGTCCTTTGCATCTTTAATTTCCTTACGTTATTCTACTAGATATTTTTTTTACACATGCCGACGTTTTGGTGATTAGCTGACATCTGTCTCAGGGCAATACTGACTGTTTCTGCTTTGCACTGCCGCTAGGTGTCGCTGCTGTCGGAAGGGTCTGGTCCCAAACATGACTGAATGTATATCCCCCCTTATCACGGTTTACAATTGCTACTCAACTAGCAGCTGCTCATTCTGTATATAGACGAAGAACTTTATTGCGCGAAAATTGCAACAGGTACATTGTATGGCAACTTGTACATACATGACAAATATCTAACAATTTACAACTAATTTTCTTATATCTAACAATTTTGAAGAATATAAAACATGAATAGCAGTAGAGATAATCTATTTTATCTTATGACAGACAAGACAAAGATGAACCCAACCCGAGAAGCGTCATCGTGGATCTGAAGGTTACGTGCGGACAGAACAGATTCACTGAGGTGAAGACTGCGTTACGGACGGCTATCAGAGACGGTCGACTGTCCAAACACCACGTAGATTCACACTATGTTATCATCGATGGCAACGGTGAGCTTCCTTTCCTGTTGTACATGTGTCTAAGATGCAATAGGGTTTAGATATAATCCTTTGTGTAATGTCCATATATCTAGTCTCATCTAACTCATCAAAGACAAAATTTCTTTCCGTAAAATGATACCGGGAACCATTGCCTCCAGCCATATCCGGAAACTATATGAGTTACAAGAGAGTGACTCATTCCGTCTTTTGGGTCTTATCCTCTCCAAAAGACTTTGGAGAAGGTTTACAGAACAAATCGCCAAAGTATGAGACAAGGTTTTCCTCTATCTCACACCGTTAGACTGTTCAACTATCAGTCCGAAAATCCTTCTACAGCGATAGCTTCTTTCCATGGGCAGTCAAGCTATGGAACTCTCTCGATGACTACTGTTTCCCTCCCGTATACAACCTGCAAGCCTTCAAACAAATGTTCACTACTATCCCCTAGCATAGTCATCTTCATTTTCCATTAACTTAGTTCAATAACTAGAAGTGGTCAACTATGGCTTTGCATTGAACAAACCCGTTAGATAACTGTAATCATTACTGATAGAAGTGCAATTAAATGTAATGTCACGTGTCAATGGAAAAATGTGTTTAGCATATCGTAATGTCTTGGATTTTGTCCTAGGGTTTTCACAGAATAGGTTGATAAAAGATTTAGTAAGAATTTCCTTTTTTGTTCGATGTTTTCTTCAAAGTGAGCAAGTTACTATAATTGTGAATTTACTCAACGAAGCTAGATCTATATTCTATCCAGGGAGAGTTCATATTCCCTCCATTTCATTGAATCATATATGTTATTATATAATATTATATTATATCATATCATATCATATCATATCACACAGGCACAGTGCTACCGGTCCCTGCCGGTTCACCAGTTGGTAAGTTCGTTGTTGTTGTTGTTGTTGTATTTTATCCAATAGTATGTTGTAATGCTTCTTCTTTTAACTTTGTCAAAGGGATGACATTTCCTTGCGACGAATAGCCTTTCTTCCATTCTCTTAAATCGACAAACGGTACTTTTCAATGCCTTATAGCCGAGTAAAACAGAAGTAAAACAGAAGAATAATTATTGCTATATAATTTATGTTTAAAAGAGATAGGGTTTAACAACCATAAAGTCACGAAATAGAATTATACCAAGCATGTTTAATCGTAACAATTTGACTTACTTTTTTGTTTTGTCATGGCAGATAAACTTAAGGCGAGAGACATCGTTTTCATCATCTTGGGCAGCGCCATAGTGGTCATCCTGATGGTGGCATTAGTGACTTGGTTGCTACGTTTAAGAATGAAAAGCTTTACTGGTAAGATATGTTACTGTTGCTCACGTACATTACTTATACAATGTCCTATTATGTCATGATGATTGAATGCACAAACATAGCAATAGCAAAGAAATTGCTTAATGATGTATTGTTGCATACATACATGCAGAATTCAATAACGTATTGTTGGATAATTTGTAGAATAAATAATGTAAATCATTGGCTTGGGGACTTCCCGTTGTCATGTAAGGATCGATCAATAGAGTGATTTGCGTAATCAAAGAAAGCACCATGTATGATTTGCAACCAATGAAAAGCTTACTGTGTTAGACACAGATAACACTGACCTTAATGCCACATACATGTAACGTAAATTAAAGTAACTTAACGATATTTTATGACTTTAAGGATGATGAAATAGAAATCGCTCCTTTTATGTAACCTTGTCTCATCTTTTTTCAGAGTACACCAGGCTGAACCCAAGCACATCTAGCATTTCAAACGTGCCACTACCTTCACCCGGCTACTTTGAAACTGACGATCTTAAGCGCTTAGCAGAGAAAGTAGACAAGAAGAACGTCGTCTTTGTCCATGGCCCGTCTGGTAGCGGTAAGACGGAAGCAGCCAGCAAAATCGCCGAATCGTTTCAACTTAAGAATCCGTCACATCTCACATGGTTTTTTGGAGGAACTAAAGACGACCACGAAGGTTTGTCAGAAGCCTCTGTTGGTGAAGACCTACGGGATCTGGCCAAGGACTTAGAGCAACCCACCGACCGCGAGAGTGCATTGGCGGACATAGTCTACGACGCTCTAAACGCTCTCGCATCCAATGGTGTGAAAATTCTTCTCATCTTCGACGACGTTCAAAACGTCTCAGTCATACCACGGGAATTCCTGCGAAACCTTAAAGGTGTCATGAAGATAATCATCACCACGAGAGATAGTAACCTACATAATCATAACGGCCACCCGTTTGCGAGTCACACCATGCGCAGATTTTCAGACGAGGAAGCTGTAGCGTTCATGAATCCAGACGGGGCTTCGGTTGTCGAAGACAGGTCGAAGATATTAGAGTTGGCAAAACACTTTGATGGCCGTCCTCTAGGGTTGTCTCTAGCGAGAAGCCACCTCATGGCATCGGGCGCGAATTTTACGGAGCGTTATCTAAGAGAACTTCGAGGTCGCATGGAAGGGTATGCCGATGCACAGCTTAGCACTCCAGAGGAGAGAGTGTACAAGGCGGTCCAACTCTCCGTTACTCAAAGAATGGGTGAAATAGAGGGGACGATGCTGAAGATGGCAGGATTTCTCATGCAGAACAACATCCCGATTCCAATCCTGGACCATGCCTACAAAATTCAGTTTGGTACAGATCCAAGCTCGGACGAGTTCGTAAAGGCATTAAAGTCGCTATCCTTGGGAAAGATACAAGAAGACAAAAGGTCATGTATTGGAGGTGCTATCCGTATCTTGAGCGTGCATCGTCAAACACAAGCAGCTTTAAAACACATGATCTCAGAGGAGGAAACTTGTGAAATGTTAGAGGCACTCATCAAGGCTTTCGTGGTGTTCTTCAACAAAGACACCAGAGGCTGTCAAGCCAGCGTCTGCAACTATCGTCTCCTACCACATGTGGAGGTTCTCCTCGGTCATCCGATGATTGGCATGATACGTGAGAAAACAGAGTTCCAGCCAGCGTTGGCACGTTTGTACGACGTCGTTGCCTTCCTCTACATACAGCGTCAGCAGCCACAGAAGGCAAGTGAGATGACGCAACGAGCAAAAGAAATGTGTAACAAAATCTACCCATCACTCGAGCACGAAGTCCTTGATGATAGGGCTTGCTTTGAGTTAGTCCAGATTGGTGAAAAGATTTACGAAAACGATGAGTACGCCAAACGAATGCGCCGCCAACTGCTAACGTATCCAAACATCAAAGTCCTTAGGTCAGAACTAAAGGACAGAGAGCAACCAAAACTTCTGCGCAACATTTCCTTGAACGCCAAGCATTGGGAGCCATTGGAGAAGAAGCAGATCCAGAAACTGGTCAAGGAAGGAGCAGCACAGACAAAAGCATCTCTTAAAAGCTCCTTCCTTCTGGAGCTCGTGGCAAATGTGTACAACACATCTGGACAGCACGCTCTCTGCCTTACTGGGAAGGAGAAAGAAGAAGCTCTGAAGGATGCTGAGGAAGACTTTGCACTGTCTATGAAGTTGAGTGACTATCTTGCCAAGCAGTTCGAGCTGTTTATCCTAAACAAGATGCTTTGTCGCCGTGATGGCACTCTGCTGCTTCTACAAGAACCTAGCGGTAAAACTGTGGACCAACAAAAGAAGGATCTTCACAAAGCTATCGCAGGCTATCGAGAACTATTTCAAGATCCAACCGACTACTTCGAAAATGGAATACTGAAAAAGACCGACCAAGATGACTACCACGCGATGGTCTGCTTCCGGTTCATGGTTCAGTGTTACCGGAAGCTCATTCCTCTAGCCGCCACTGACAAAGAACGACAAGACTTGATCGACCACCACAACGAGAGCGCCGACAAAATGGTGAAGTTCGCGGAGGAATACAAAGGTTATGACGACGACGGTAATGTGGTGGAGGTCTTCAAGGCCCTACCTGAGGTCTACGTCATGAGGGGCGAATTTCTTCTTGAGATGTGCGAGCAAGGGCTAAAGAGTGGGTCACTTAAAGCAGCTGTTAAGGAAGCTAAGACATGGTTCTCGAAGGCTCTCAAAGTACACTCCGTCACACCACAACAAAGCGCCAAAGCGCATCTTGGCATGGCCAACGCCTACTTGATATTGTACGAGAGAAAGGGGCGAAAACGGGAAAACCTCGTCCGCGCTGAAAATGAGTTGAAACAATTCACAAGCCTTCCAGCAAACAGGACTGACACCGAAAGGGCTGGAAAACTGAAGCTCAGAATCAAGCAGATACAAGGAGGATCTGTCAGCGTGGTGATGTTACCGGACGCTCCCGACGGTGGGCCTGCTAGCCTGGGGGCTGGGGAATTAGAGATGGTGACCAGTCTGTGATGAAGCTCCTTCTTTTAAACGCATAGAACGATCCCATGGCCCCGCCAACCTTCGTCAAAACGTGGACATAAAAAATAACAACTTACAAAATCCATATGTTTGACGGACATGCAGCCACACTCTCATTGGTCGGACCACTAATGGCCATAGGTTGTACTGGTATTTGTGAAGGATATTCATGACCGTTTTACGCGCGGAGAGAAAACATATTTGACGGACATAAAAAGGAGAATATATTTCGAATCAGTTAAGTTCACTGAAAAGCTATTCTTGCAATGTCAGCGACAAAGACACTGGAAAGGACAAAACGAACACATAAGACACTTCTTGAACAGATACGATAAGATTACTGAATTCTGACAGTTCTGCAAGTGTATGACGTATATGCCAACGAAAAACTTGTAGAGCTAGCTACCTGATGTTAATACGTTATTAAAAAAGACAAGTGTAATTGCATTTCATAATGTTTTGCATATTGTAACATTCTATATTTTCCAAAGCTATCCAAGGATGAAATCATTTACCAAAAATACTGTGGAGTCATTATATTCTTTATAAAACAGTTTTAGACAAATTCTATTGTTATTTGGTTTTCTTTAATCGGATTACTTGCAAAGTTTATTCATGTCACATTGACATGATATGGTATCTGACTTTGTATCTGTATCTATATAGCCGGTATAACCGCCATTAAGCGCAACACACCAGCTTCGCAGGCTCGCGGCGCGACAGCAGCTGGTCATATTAACGTAACATGACCTATTTACGTGCAGAACCTATTTACGTCCGGTTTGGCTCATGTCTACATGTCGCGGTGTATTATGCCAAAGCCTGTTCTCATGAGCAATAAAGAACATCATAAGTATGATCCTTAGCCATCTCTTTAATTTTTGCGCAGCAAAACATAATGGCCATGCGTTTACCTCGTGAACGCCACGTGCCGCGCATGTGGGGGAAATTTACAGATAAACATTTTTTTTTTCCATCGCGTTAAGCAAGTGGCCGGACAGACATAGTGATTTTACTATCATTTGTCTACAGACTACTTTGGACAGTTACTGTGCATTTTTTTCTGATCTATGTTCTTCAAGCATAGCGCTAGAAGGGAAAAGATTCAGAAGTGGACGATAATGGGTTACCCTAGCACAATTCTTCATCATATACCTCAGTATAAATACATGCTCGCACGGCGTTAAACAGGCGGCCAAAAACTTACAGACCATGCATTTTCTTTTTAGAAGAGCTGATATTTCTGCCCATGGGTTTGAATTTGGCTATGTCCGCGCGGTTTTAAGATAAATACGTTTTGAATAAATCGGACGTTAACTGGTTATGTTACGTTACACCGAACGGTCTGTTACACCTAGTCTTTGCATATCTGACTGCAACCGTTCTTTAAAGCTACTTAGTGAGGAAGCTCCTACAGTATGTATTGTAA
Source organism: Branchiostoma lanceolatum (assembly GCF_035083965.1). Taxonomy (NCBI): domain Eukaryota; kingdom Metazoa; phylum Chordata; class Leptocardii; order Amphioxiformes; family Branchiostomatidae; genus Branchiostoma; species Branchiostoma lanceolatum. The sequence goes on from NC_089739.1 coordinate 10,696,587, forward strand.
AATAGACACATGTTAACTTGATTTTATAAAAACGGATTTGATAAAAAAGATTGAACACAACTGACGGATACTTATGTTATTATGCTGGTAACCAGAAATTAGAAAGGTCGTGACCCAGACATTCCGAAAGGTCACGACCTTTGCACCAAGTAATAGTTTTTTTTAATGTGATGTACATATGAGAGGGGGTTTATCATGGTATAGTATGAAAGCTCATTTATGTGGGTAAGTCTAAATTTCATTATGTATGGGGTTTTCGAAGAAAGTTTAAGTCGTTTACAAGGCTATGCTTGTGCTCTTGTAGCAAGTGTCAAGAAAAGTAGCGCTATTTCTGTTTTGTATGTCACATGTACAATTTGTACGATTTGTAAAACGCTACGTATGTCACTGCCTCTTTGTAATGGACGTAATTTTGTACGTTTGGAACATATTAACGCAACGAGGACATGTGAGAAAAGTTTCATCAGATTGGATATTCAATGTCAGTCGAAGACAACCATGAGAGACTTACTTGGCAAAGTTCCAGTAGCGCTTCGGCTACTTTCCTCTTATTCTTACTACAAAGCTACTTGCTGGCAGGAGAAAGTAGAACAAGTCCGTATTGCTCTGAGGAATGTAGCAGAATGACGATCAAAATGTTGGCATGTAAATGTATCACAGTTTGTGTGTAAAGAACTCGTCACGAGCGGTTGTTGACTATCAATTCATAAATGATGTTTTATCACAACTGGAGAAATACTCACGAATGTAATCGGATTGTATGAATACCTGTTTTTTTTCTTGCAATGGCTCGTGTGTCTTAACTTGTTACCTTCGCCAAAAATGTTGATTGTGAAATATCTAACGGGTCCTCCGTTAAAATCTAGTAAGACCTAGGTTTATGGTGGTGACAGGATATAAATTCTAGCAATCATTCGAAGTCAGTTTTGTTTTTGTCTTTAAATACAGTGGCAAAACTAATCGCAAGTTTATTTACCCACTGCGACAAATTTCGTTTTCCGTACAAAGGAAAATTCTGTGAGGAATTTTTTTTGGCGAAGCGACGAAAGTTTCGGTTGTGGGCCATCGCAAGATTTCATCGATGGGAACAACAAAACTACGTCATTATTACACTGAGTGTGTTCAGTCACGTCAATTACTGCCCCTGACCCTGACCTACCAGTAACCTGTGAGTCACGAACTATACCACACGCAAACACACCTATTACCGGCGCTGAACACCATATCAATGATAATAATAATCTGTCCTCGGTGCTGAACACCACCCATAAAAGTTGAGCATACCTGTCCTTGGTGCTAAACACCATTCACACCGTCAAACAGACACGTACCTGGTTCTGAACTCTGTCAACGAACCTATACCTGTAGCTTAACACCATCCACATTGTCAAACTGTCCTTGGTGCTGAACACTATTCGAACACCATTCACAACCAGCTAAACAGACCTGTCCCTTATGTGGAACACCACCAGCATAAAGGTAAGCACACCTGTCCCTGATGCCGAACACCATCCACACACAGTCAACAGATTTGTCCTTGGTGCTGAACACCCCCCCACACAGGTGAACCGACTTGTCCCTTATGCTAAACACCACCAACGCAAATGGAAACACACCTGTCCTTGGAGAGGAAATGAATTGTTTTCCTCTCTCTGGTCCTGTTAGATTTGTTTTCTTCTTTGTGTTCTTTCCTGACGTGGCTGCGAGATCTGATGGTCAAGTTTCTTACCCCATGCTACCAATCATCTAACTACATTCCCGCCCCATGGTTCGCAAGGGCTACACCTATCAGTGGGGAAATCTAGCGATCGGTGCAAATTTTGCAGCAGTTATACAAGATTTTTACTGCAGTAATTTCTTTAGCTAATAGAGGTCGCTTTTTGAGCGGCCGTTCTTTAGACTAGCCCTTTGCGGTGAGATTATGTTCTGGTAACACAAAAAGTCGGTAAATGACAAGAAAAATATTATCTAAAACATCTTAACAGTAACTGAAGGTAAAGTCCTAGATTTAAGTAAAGATATAGTTAGTAACAAGTTTATGACTTGCAAAGATGGCCATAGTTTAACGTTTTAAATACCTTTTAAACTTATCAAAGATATTGTTATCTGGACTTGCCATCAACTTCAGTGCCCAGAGTGCATGTCTGTGGTTTTCCGTTTCGGATTCTTTTCACAAAACTAGTGGTTTGCAGTTTGTCACATATGGTATAATATAAACTGTTAAAAGATAAACCCACTACAAAATGGACTTCTTCAGATTTGACTCCCCATGCAAGAATGGATTATTCTGAAGTTACATTAATATATAATAGTCTTTATTGCATATTCCTGCCCAGATGGGCTAAATGCACATATGACCACAAGCGGTCTATAAGAAGCATAATGCAAAACATGAATGGATAAGCAGCTACATTCTAACATTGAAAAGCTAAAAGATAGACAAGCTGAGAACTATTGCTAAACTAATGTTGGTCACCTAGTAGTTTCTTCTCTCTTTTTGAAACATTTGGAAACATGACTACATATTTTGCCTATTATATGTTCGTTCTTACATGACATCAGGTATATAAAATTATCCTGCTTAGACATTTTTGTACATTTCTTGTCTAATTCTATTGTCTTAAACAGCGATTGGAGCTCATCTTCATATAAGGAACAATCGAGTAAAAAGTGGGTTTCATTTTCAACGGTCACAGAATTCGCATGTTCTATCATTCAGAGGGGTACGGTTATGCCTTCCAGATTCTATGTGTAGGGAGTGGTCACTGATGCGAAGTTTACACATAGCTCTGCGATGTTCGTAGTAATAATGAAAAATGGATAATACTAAACACCAAACTTACATCCCCGCCGTCCCCGTAAAAAAAGCTACACCTTTACAAAACTTTAAAGATTTCCACATACCAATATTTATGTAGAAATAAGGAAAAAAAATGTAGAAATAAGGGGAAAAATACATAATTAACGGCGCCCATATTTCGCAAGTGAAGGGATTTTTTATATCTTCACACATGAGATCAGAATATACATTTTGCCCCCACCTCTTAAAAAAAATTAGTGATTCATTCCTTCCCCTATAGAAATAGATATAAACGTATATTCCAAAATGACGTTTTTAAGCTTGCCGTAAGTTAAAGGAAAACTTCTTGACAAAGGAGGGTAATGATACACTCTTTCTGGACAAAACATGCACTGTGTTATGCTCTTGATCTACTCGTCCATCGAGGAAGCAAGTTGTCAACGCCAAAGGGTCATACACCTTTGAATCATTCATTCATACTTCATCGCTCATTTGTCCCGAAAGGAAAGCGTGTACCGTTGACAAATGTGTTGAAATGCGTTAAAGCGTTACACGGAGGGATGACAGTGTTAAAAATTGCAGCCTTTTCTAGCCCCCCAACCGAAACCTCTGCTTGGAGAATGTTAATACTCTCCAAGCAGAGGTTGGTGGGGAAGATTGTGACCTTTTTATCATATGCCCCGCGGACAAAAAACGGGGCATATGATAAAAAGGTCACAATCTTCCCCACCAACCTCTGCTTGGAGAGTAAATATCAAAGCGTTACGCACTTTGTCTTTGCCTATTTCGTATTTCATATTACAAAATTTAGTATCTCGTCGACAAAATTTACTATCAAGGAAACAAGTTGAAATAGGACAGTGCAAGTGGTCATTCAGACAGCGGTCAGTTGCAGGTGGTCTGGCTGTCAGAGAGCGGTCAGTTACAGGTGGTCCGGCCGTCAGAGAGAGAGCGGTCAGTAGCAGGTGTCAGGAAGTCTTCTTTCCGCCCTGATTCCATCGCTCGTTATCCAACCCTTCATGTTACACATTCCTCCAGCCGTAATCTCGATAACAGGCCACCTCTGGTGGTCTCTTCCCAACCGGAAACTCCCAATTATCCACAGTTTACAAACCATCGATCGCACACTGACTAACGACCACTTCGACAGGTGGGTAAATGGACAACAAAACACTTAAATACCCCCTTTTGTTGGTAAGCCGTGTACTTAAGTAATTTCAAGCGTGTGAACGGGAGAAAATATTAGATAAATGCGTCAATGTGTCATGGGGACGGAGTAAAGTTTGTGTTGAGTGCGGCAGCTCAGAAAATAAGTGAGGCGGCCACTTGGAGGGGAGGGGGGTTTGAAAGCTACACTCTTGTAAATTGTAGAGTGGTCAGTGGGCAAAGTACTTTAGCTGGAAGGAGACATAGGAGAGAAAACGTGCAACGGTGTTCTTGTTTGTGGTATTGTTGTCATGGCAAATTTAAGACCTTATAGACACGAATAATAAGGGGGTCTTAGGATACGGGGCGAAATTATGGGAATTGGTGTTAGATGTTAACACAAAACTCTCTCAAGAGTTGGGACGGCACTTAAAGAAATGTCAAGTCCTTCTAAAGAATGTCTTGAACACCTGGATATCTGAAGTGTGCATGCCTCAAAGGATTACTGATGCTGTGGTAGTAAATCTCTTTAAATTCACTTTCTATTAGATTGCTGTTTAATTTTTGTTGTCATACACTGTACGGTGAACGATTATCGAGTAATAAAGTTAATTCATTCATTAATTAATTCGTTTCTCCTTTGTTTGTTTCAAGATCGTTTATTTACGGAGGTATTTGAAGTATTCCATGAATGCACGTCCCGATGACTTCCCCATAGTCGTAGTTTTGTTACGTAACCTATACCTCTTCTGGCGACACCGGGCGGCCTTGGGGTCAAAAGGTCAACAGTGGAATGACGCAGACATGCGCCCAATTATCCAGCACTTGTCGCAGTTTCCGGACCACCTTGTAGGGGAAGATTCGTTGCAGGGAACTAATGAGCGCAGTAATAGTTTTATCAGTTCAGAGAAAGTCTATATTTTTAAACCGCGATTATCACCGTTTAATATCATAATTTTACACTTCAAATATAAGATGAACTCAGAATATGTCACAACATACAAGGATAGATTCAATCAAAAATAGTCAAGATACGTCTCAAGAAAACAATTAGTCAAAGAAAGGTATAACTCCTTTTAGTGGGGGAGGGGCGCTGTGCATACATCATTAATAAGCTATATAGTACTGAGACACATATACAATATGTCTTTTATTTACCACCTTACAATATATGTTCACATCTTACTTGGTACTTGGAATGTTCGCTTGAGGCCCCATTTTCTAAGTACACTTCTAAAAACTTTTTTTTCATTATTTTCTTCATTATTTTTAGGAAATTTACAATGTCATCTGCCTTCAATGTACATGCATGCGAACAGAATAGTGAGCTACGCCTACTATTCTCTCGTTCTAAGTGATGCTTATCATAATCATACAAAACGCCCAGAGACAAAAATCAGGGACCCTACCCTATTTCACCTTTGGATTTTTATCAAAATGGCCAAGAGGACGTTCTCTGTACATGTTTATCCCAGGCCACTTTGATATCGATCTGTATATCTCATGTCCTGAAGGGGGAGGGGGTGTCAAAACATGACGTGGTCAGCCGACGGCCAATGATGGTCCCCAAGTACATTTGGGGTTCAACTCAAAGTTGAACTCAAATGAATACATTGAAAGGGCAAGTTCTTTGTAGAAAACTAGCCAAAGGGAGATGCAATGACGTTGCTTATCGTCAAATCGCAAAACTAAAGCCTCTGGGAGTGGGGGGGGGGGCATAATATTTGTGAAAGGCACGATCTTCCCCATGTCGTGACCTTGACCGAAACAAGATGGCGGAGGATCAATGGATTTAGTGACTCAGAGGGGGGAGGGACAGAGCACCGGGACGTTAATTGGAATCAGAATTGAAAGTTCAGTCATAGCCTTAAGTTTTAAAGGTGTGGGAGGGGGGCACTACTGTTACGGGTACAGCGTAGTGGCCCAAAGATAGAGGGGGTGTTTGTGTGTGGGTGGGCGGGGGTAGGGAGAGGGTCTTTGACTACTTAACGTCTGTTTGATAGTCTCTCAGTCGTGTTGAACATGTCTTAAAGGCAGGCCCTAAAGGTCAGACGAAATGGTTTAAGAAAACTTAACAAGGATTTAGACTTATGTATGGTTCACTTTATAATCAATATCGGTAAAAGGGCTTCGTAGACTACTCCCACGTAAAAGACCCATCATATAGAGTCACTATGGAAATCATCTAAAGTGAACTTTGTTTTTAGCAATATTGAGCGATGACTAACACTTTATCATAGCTATGAATATTAGATAAATAGATGTGTTATAGCCACCTGCCTAGCCTATATTTGAACAATTTTCTTTTGTCGAGAATAGTGTTCCTACATTGATGTATTAGCATTGTTGTTAATATAAGGACGTACAATGTGAAGTTTTCTTCCTCCGTACCTACTAGTTTCAAATATATCTGTCCAAAAGAGATCTTTTCTCGTGTTATCAATAGATATCTATCCTTATACAAAGAAGAATAAAATTGGGTCTTTGCTACTGGATTACTGATTTTTAATGTCAGACGTTTCAGTAATCCAAAAGTAAAGACCCAATTTTATTCTTCTTTTGCGTGATCTGGATGTCTAATATCACAAACCTATCCTTATACAATTGTTCATAAAAGGACAAGAAAATGTGGAAGTCCTTGTAAAAAAACTTTATTCAACTCATTGCAGAATAACACACATTTTAAAGATACTTTGGTTTTCACATTCTTTGGTATAAATAAGTGAAGGCAAATCTTATAAATAACAGTAATAAATAGCATTGAAAACAAAGTCAAAGTTGCGAAAAATTCGCAGGCTGCAGGATAAATTAAGGGTCTGAAGTATAACTGAATAAAAGTAGGAGTATAGGCTTATGGATAAGATAAATTAAAAATAAAACACACAATAAATAAACTCAGCCATAAACCTACCAGAAAACTCTGAGAAAATGTCTATCTTATGTACAATTCAACTAGTGTAGTGACGCAATTCTTATAGATATCTATCTTTGTTTAAATATTGATATTTTTCTTATATTCTCTGGCACGTTAAGTTGGTAGCACCCGGTAATATTGTGGTTTCCATATAAGATTTTTCTATAGCTAAATGTGTTCTTATGATACACAATAAATACTATGTCATGCTGACATGAATATTGCACACGCACACATTTTGTCCTAACTAGCAGCATTTACAATAGCGTGTGTCTGGGTCTCTATGCAACAAACTTCGCACGATTCATGAGAAGTATAAAAAATATACAAAATTCCGTATTAAACCCTTAACAGTATCAAAATACTACCGATCACTTTGGAAACAGGTAATAGATACACTTAGAAGGAATGGTTGCCCGGCAACCAGGGTTCAAAGTTCAAACACGGTCACGTGAGAGAGGCAGCCTTGAGGCCGCCATTTTGGATTACGTCACAGCTGATACGGCCTTGAACAGAGTAAAAGTTACCTGCGAATAAAATCACTGCTTATGCTACCCGCATGAAAATATTCTAGAGTTTTCTGTGGTTTTTTTCTTCATATTGGCACGGAATTCAATGGTCGTTTTCCTTGGCAGATGTCTAACGTCATCAGATATGTGATGATGGGCTCAACAATTGATGACGTCACGACCGTCTCCCGGTGTGGGTTGGACTCCGTGTCGTTCTGCGGCAGCCATTGTTGTAGCGAAGTTTCATGAAGTCTCGTTGAACCCTCCTTAGAAAGTCCACGAAGTCTCGAACAATAATATGGTCTCGGAGACTGCGGTCGTATTCGGACGGCGTTTCGGACAGATGAACTGGCGCTGGCGTCGCGTTATCCGTCTCATCATTCTCAATCTCCATCAAGTGCATCTGTATAAACATAAAAACGAAGAACAAATTAGCATAATGACAACCTTTTCTTTATAACAAAACCCACCATACTTGCAATTTCAATTTCTTCTTACAAAATTGAGTCAAAGTGTTCCGAAGTTCTTTGCCGAAGTTAGTTTTGAAAATAAAAGTTATTGCACTTTGCTTTCTTCGTTTTCGCACGTTTTGCACCTTAAGTCCTTCAAACTTCTTCAGGCTTTTTAGGTTAGATATGTGAGTATTTCCCACACCTTTCCCACTTTCCACACCTTATATACTGGAAGGTATTATACAACAGTAGAGCCCATGACCACACCAAAGCAGGGCATAATGTTACTGTCGTCCATACCTTTGTGTCTGTTTCTGTATCATTATCGCATAGGCATGTGACATAGGACCATGTTGTATTCTGTGGATGTATATACAGTATGTACAGACTAAGTCATCTTGAAAACTAGTAACGAATGTTTTATGTTATCTACTTATTTCTTTTATCTAATTTTACAAAATTTGTGGCATTTGTTCCTTTTCAACTACCAGAGGTGTCATTTATTCCAGGTGTATATCAATTTCATTATAATACTTATACCTTTCCTTTTTAGTTTCGTTCCTCAATATCATACATGCATGGTTTCTACTTTAGATTTCCCCCGGTTACCTCAGGATGGTTTGCGCGTCTTTTGTGGAATTGTTATGTAGTATTTTAGTTCTTTACGATATTGCACTAACGTTTATAGTTGTGCAATTATTTTTTTTTGCTCGGCGAACACAGAAAGAAACTACTGATATATACATGAGGATCGCACACAAACAAACATAAGCACACCCCTCCCCCATTATGACTTTAAGTTCCTTACCGTAGTACTAATGGCGCGCATCAAGCTTCTCGTGTGCGAAAGGACGTTCTGTAGTTGCCTGGACAACTTTTCTTCCAACCTCCCTGCTTCTCTCACCACAGCCTCGCCCTCATCTACCTCCAGCACGTCTAAGAACGGGTAGAGTTGGTGGAGGTTGTGTCGCATGGTCGTCAGACGTACTTCACTCTGTAGAACAACGGGGAAAGAACAAAAACATGATAAGTTAACTGTTCTCTAATGCTGTGAATACAAAATTTATGAGCGCCATTTTGAAATGTACTCTCGCGAGAGCACAGCCATGTGAGAATGTACACGAGCTGGGAAAGTCAGTTTCCACACTTCAAGGACCAAGGACATTATATAGTCTTTTTAAAGTTAGGATGGACAGTGTTTCCCTTACTATTGCATTTACAAGCATCACATACGTCGGGTCTAACCTCTGAACTTTTGCCCTTTTGTGAGACACCAGGAAAGCGCTAGAGGGCTTATTCTATAATTAAAACTAGTACATGCCAAGATACCCCATATTTGGTAAGAGAATGCCATTTGTGAGAACATGACCAAATTTGGTACAATTCTATGGAAATCCTTATAATTCATTGTCATCACTGGTGACTTTACCATATTTGGTATGCATGCTATTGACATAATTATGCGACGTCAGAGAAGCATTATCTCATAAGAGGATTGACTTTGTCGTGACGTCATAGCACGTAGACGATAATCCAGTGGCTATTGTGAGGGAAATTGTCTGACATGCGTGACAATGTTGACTGAAGGCGCTAATTACAAAACAATTTGTCATTGTGCGTTGTTTGTTTGCAAATAAGCCTAACAACATAATACGATACTAAGTAACTTTAAGAGCTTGTAGTTAGATATGCTCTGCTAAGGTGTGACAGGGGCTTGGTGTAATTGCAATACAACCAGCCGCTGTTGCATGCTTGCCAAGCCGGCGTGTTACGCCCAAAAGACGGTAACCGTGGTTACGAGACTCCTCCCGGGGTGTCAGACTGGGAGTCTTCGGCACAGGAAGCTTCCATCCCCGCCTTGCTGACCAACCCGACCCGGTGATTTTGCCTGCCTTAATTCAATTGTTGCTTAAGCTTCCAGGGGACTGAGGCAAAGTTTCCTCGGGGGCATGTTGACCTATGGCCGAAGTGCTGGCCTGTACAAGCCCCGGCAAGTCTGCATTCCGGGTTATCACAAAGACGGTCTACCACGGTTGTTCAACAGTTATATGTACATGTATACTAGTCGTAAAATTTCTGCTGACAGAAATGCAGTTGGGAGGGGGGCAGAAAGTGACCTTAGTTGAACTCAGAACTTTTCTAGGGGGCGCTTGATACGACCACTCAAGGTGGGACAAATAATCCAAAGAATGCACCGAGACTAACATTTTGACAAGTATTATTCAACGTATAGTTGGGGGTGTGTCGCTTTAACATATAGGGAGTGTTGGAACAATAAGCCACGTTCAAATTATATGACCCGAGGTCAATACGGCAATGCTAAGGATTGAAAGTATGTACTTAGAATTCCTATGAGACACTAATTAACTTGACAACTAGAACATTCTGTGAATGCTGGAAGACAAAAAAATGGCGGACAGTACAATAAATATATAGGACCTGGTGGAAATAATTGCGAAGGAGTGGTCACCAACCCAGCATTGTCGGCGAACCTCAAAAGGTCTCAGGGATTCCCCCCTCCCAAAACTTGTAATTTTCCAGACCATTTGTTCTATTACATCTCTGTATACGTACGAGCTAAACATACCGCACCTATATAACTCGTGACAATGACAAGTCGAGCTTACCGTTTTGCAAACACACAAGCTACATACCAAAGCCAAAATTCCTAGATTGTCTATATTAAACATTATATTGGCTTTCTTTCTTCCAATTGTTACGTTGGCCTAACATCTTGATTCATAGGTATGCTACAAGCAAAGCCTCGAGGGTGCACGAGATTTCTGACTTAGGTGAGAAACGGTAGATATGAAAAGAATGCAGGTGAGAAATGTTAAGTATGCCAAAAGACAGGTATGATCAGGCGACTTCCTGTGCGTTTCCTTCAAACTCGGTCGAGGTGTCATCCCGTCTTCAGGCGCACCTGTGCTAAGACTTTTGACCGTCTTGGAATGTTGGAAGTGGGCCAAGGAAACTACCTTTGGGCACACACGCCGGAAGAACGGCACAATGACATTTCCTTGAGAGGAACAATAACCCGTCACGTATATTTTACGGTATCGTCGTACATCCTGACATACTGTCGTCGTCCCATTGTTTACAAACCAACACTCCACGTACAGGCGGACATGGGCCGGCATAGTTTACTTTCCGCGTGTATTGACAGAAAACAAACCGGAGTTTACATATACAGAGAGTGGCATTTTGTTGTGACGCAAAACATCTCACGGATCAGCGCAAAAACATTATCCTTGTTTACAAGCAGTGGAAGCACCTTAACATTTCACTCGACCGCAAAAATATAGACAAATGATTCAAAACACAGGCATCCCGTCTGCCTAGAAACTGACCATGAAATAACAACATTTTCATGATACTAATATTCCTTCAACGGTTGTATAGTGCTGGTCTGTGTACACATACAACTTTTTCACGCAATATTGTCCTGTAAGCTTCAAGATTTGGATCAGTGGAAAAGGACATTACACACGGGTATTCGGAAGTGTGTTCTTATGACCTTTTGGGGGTCGGATGCACTTGATGACTAGCTTATGATTTCTAAGACGTCCTCTCTCCTTCCAAGACACGTGCGGTGACTCTCTCTCGACAAAAACATTTTCCTCACGGGATTAGGATCTCTGGCATACTTGGTGTATACATGGTGATAACACGCGCGTGTCTTGGCTTGTTTTTGTTTTGAACAGATCGGAAGTGAGAAACAACCCGGCATGACCCAAAACATTGGCGACCCCCGAATATGCTGGGTGAAACGTCGTGACCTGTGGTTTGACAGGGCAAGTCAGGATTTCAACAACGATGACTTTTTCAAACGTCCAAGAAGATAGCCAAGCAGTGGTGGGAGGGGGGGGGGCGCTCGTGTCAACAAAGAGCTATGTAAAAGTTTAAAACTTGCATGAACGAATTGACGGTTAAGAATGTTAACCACCCCTTTAGGCAATTTGATAAGGTCAAACGTGTAGGTTTTTTGAGCAGATACAAATTGACATTTAACCCGATATGGCCTAGAAACACACGCAGTGCCTCGTGACATACTCCGACTATCAAATTCAACTTTACCGTCAAAGGAAATCCTAAAGCTAACTCAAATACGCCTCCTCTATCATTATACACGGTGTGGACTCACTTAACTCTGTCTCTTATAAGGCATAGAAGAAAATTGCACCTTATATCACAGCATTGCGTAACGTCGCCCCAATTGCAAATGTCTAAAGAAACACAGATACACAAACGCTTGCTTTCAGTGTATCGAGAATAACACAGCGTATCGCTAATCGCAGGAAATTTTCCTAGTTACAAACGAAAACATTGCTAAGACTTCCTGAGAACCAAAACCTATAAAATAGGATACAAAGTAACGAAGAGAAAGAAAGTCTACTACATAAAAAGGGCCAACCGGGTGTGTACAAAATAAGATCGGTGTCTAGGTTGTTTCTAAGGTCACAGGTGCAAAATCCTTTCAACTGTAAGTACTTCTCTTGCCTTCTCTTCGAGTTGGAATCCTATTTATAAATTACGTACAGGAAACGGTTAAATATAGTCCCCGTGGCTGATCTGTTGCAACTCTTCTTCTCGTGTTGATGTAGTGTAACGAAACGCCAGGTCAATGACGTAAAAAGATTAGGATTGCGAGGAGGATTAGAACACTGGGACCGACTACATTGCACCATGTCCGGAGTAAAACACACCGACAAACTTCGCGAAATTCCTCGGTAATTGACCTCTTAACCAATACCTCCCACGCTAAAGCTAAAGCTAACTTCCAGGAGAAATAATCTTCAAACGCCGGTGTCCACACACATCAAACATACTGTTGGTTTTTGTCGGGCGGAAAGACAACCTGAGTACGAAGTACTACAGTCTGTTCATTCACGTGCAGAGCGAGACCACGGGAGTTTGTGAAGTCTCGCAATCGGCGAGACCATCATGGGTGGCGGGCGGGCGGGCTAGCCCTTCCCCCCGTCGGTACCGAACCGGACATTCCTGAAATCATTAGTTCCCGACAATAGGAACCGGAACGAAACGTTAGATCTCTCCCCCGACCTCTCACTTCTAGTGGCGGGACATCATCCTAGACTTTGACATTTCTTACCACCGGGGGGTTAAACGTTAACATACAAACGTGGGACATTTTGTAAATGTTGGGTTTGACCGCGGATGTCCCTTTTGTGGGCGAGTCTTGGCATTCAGTCTATAGAAGTTAGATTTACTAGCTGGATATGCACGCACACATTTAAGTTCCAATTTTGGAGTATACAATTTTTTTCAAAGATTTGTGTTGTTCAAATCTTGATAGAAAGCTTGAATAGAAAGCCTCAATATTTGAGGAAACTTTTTTGAGTGACCTTCAAAAATGGTGACATTGGAAAGTGTCTTTCATTTCAAATCTTAGAAATTACAATTCTCCAATTACAAAGTGAAAACAGAAGTAAGAAATGTAATTGTTTTTCAGCGTAAAATGTTAACTATGACTCTGTTAGGTAGGGATTATCTGGGACGTGCTTGTGTTGACCTTGACGGTGTTTTAGTAACCTGCTGACTATGCCAGACGTCTAGACATGGCAACCACGTGAAAAATCTGTTCAAAGGCTCCCAGACGAACCCCCTGTAACATATCCTATCTTTTCTTAAAATGTCTCTTTATATATCAAGAAGCAAGAGTCATTGATTTAACTTGATTTAGTATTGAGGGTATTTTACGTGGTTTTATTCTCTTTGAAAAACCTGTCTGGCTCAATAGCAAACTTTTTGGCTGAACTGACATTCAATCAGAAAACAACGAAAAGGACCAAAGCAAGAAACCTGTTTGGAGGCTACTATATTTAGCAAGTTGGGACAGGTAGATACAATAAAGGTCTTCATTCACTCACAAAACAACTAACAGTGACAAAGTGGCCAGGTGTGTAGTATAATTGTTTCCTTAACACTTTGGTCTTTCACAAACAGACGACTTTGCAGTAATTTTTGAGGAAGCAATTTTGTAATTTTCTTGACCACTTGATTTGAAGATGCTGGTCTTGGCTGCTGGTTATTTTAAATGTCTAGACGAACCAATCATCGATTGAAGACGTGTGGTAAGAAAGAGGGTTGTTGTTCTCAATGATGTCTTGACTTAGGACCCCTTCTATTGGCAGGAAACGGCCAAATGATCGATTGTTACCATACATTGCCATTCCGGAAGAGGTCTTGAATTAGTCTTATCTACAATAGAAGGTGTATGTTGTACATAAGGCTGCCAGTGTGTCCGAGTCAATCCACTAAGCTCTAAATCACCCTCAATTGTGACTTTGTCCGACCTGACAATTTGGTTCGACTTCTAACGCTTCCACCGCCGTTATTTAACGAGATTTTTATATTAAATCAATTACATGACATACATAATTAAAGGTTTCGGTTACGCTTCAAAAAGGGGGAACGGATTTGTTGTATTTTTGAAGCGTTAACGTGATTTGGGCTCGTCATGGAGAGTCTTTTGAGAGATCGGCCCGGTCGCACCCGGCTTAGGTGCTTCGTTTGTTGAGCAAACAGAACCTTGTGTATCCAGGGTTATCCGAGATGACTTTCGCTCGCGGCCTTTTCTCGCTCGAATAGAGTCCGCGCGTGTAAGAGTAGCTTTCACTCAGTTAGCCCTCCAGCCACAATTGTTCCTACACTACACAAAACAGCCGTCAGACTTGTAGCGCTACCGTTCACAATGGTGTACAAATCCTGTAGCTACGCACAGACCTACAGATCAAATCCTGACAACTGACACTGTATGCTGGCCTATTGCTCTTTTAGGGAAGCCAAGCAAGTTACGGTAGAGTAGGGTAGTTTTTGGGTTGTTCTCTCAGCAACAAAGAGGCGATTCAAACCGCTGGAAACTATTCTTTCTTCTCTAGCGCGTACGTTTAAGATGTCACATTGTAACAGCTGTCTTGATCGATATCTATGATTCTTTCTCTCAATTAGACAGCCGTTCTGGATATGTCATTTTTTCCCTTTTTTTTGATCATCCGACTTTTCTATAATTTCCTACAGGTGTGGACGTTTAGACAGTAGGTACATTGTGTCGTTTGAAAGGACGACACGGCACTATATAAAACGTGCTCTCAACCTCACCAAAAGGACCTATAATTGGCACAGACGCAAAACCCAGAGGGTTGACCGGTTTCATACAAAGAGACATCCCGGGTCAGAAAACAATTATAGGTCAGTTTTTACGTCACAGGACCCCCTCAAAAGGGCAGAAAGGCCTATTTATAGACCTCTTTATATCAGTGTAGGAAGCACGTCAAAACTGTACTCATTTAAAGGACTGCTACGTAAACTAGAAGTTGACACGAATACAAGAAGCGATAATGTTTGTAAACTGTCACGTATAATAGGCATTATATTTACAAGGTAAATACTTAATGCTTATAATATTTTTGAAAAGACTGTGATTACGATGTAAAATGCATCATTTACGTCAGGGGTTAATGTTCTACAGCACGTACATTTAGAGGGTTAATCTACTGTTTATACATCCAGGGGGTTAAACTACAGCTTGTCTATCCGTAGGTCTCCAAAAACTGTCGGAAGAGCCGGCACGACTGTAGAGTTGACACACTGATCCGAAAATGTCAAACAATGATCTTGTCTTTCTTAACGACGTAGACAAACTTTCCCCAAGAATTTCCCGGTTTCAGTTTATTTTGTACATAGCCTGTTTCCCGGCCGGGGCATACCTTAAATACCTGGGCTTCTTCTCTGCTATTTTTACCTCAGGTAAGCCCTTAAGTCTGCTTAAACACCTTCCTTTCAATTAAGAAGATTTGGAAATATTTTCTCCGATAGGTTACTATTTCTATAGAACCACCCGATTAAAATTCCGACGGAAAAAACGTCGAGCGCGGAAGTAACTATAGACGTGGTAAACATCCTTATTACTCAAACGTTTAATTATCTCTAAAGCCCGTGTGCTCGTGATAGGTATGTTTACATTTCAGAGAGACCGCTTATCATGTTGTTAGCAGTGTAATGGATATGATGGTAGTCTCTGGGTGGCAGACAGAGAGATTTAAGTGTAATTCTTGTTTCTTTCACTGTAACTTTCTGTTCACTGTTTTCACGGTCACCTCTGTACCGTGAACTTATCATCACCGTGAAAAAAATGTTGTAATCATTTATGATTCCTTCATTCTGTAAATCACTTGGCGCCACCGTGAAGTTAAAGTTCAGTGAAAATGTCCATTTTTTTCACACCGTAAAATTTTGCTACCGTGAAGATAAAGTGAATTACAGTTAAACTTACGGTTAAACTCTCCCAGTCTGTGAAGGACGTACTGAGTTCAGGAAGCCCTCTTAGCGTCAGGTCTCGGTTGGAGTATTCCGGGTTGCCGAACCTTAGCTCATTCTGCAAGGATAAGAACAAAAACACACATTAATAATATATTTACGATCCTAAAATATACGTTTTATATAGTTCTAACTGCATTGTATTATATATACTTGTAGTAGAAGACTTTGCGAATACTGTAGTATATGAATACGGTTATATAGCGGAATGGATCTTTCTACAAGTATAAAGGGGGAGGGCTTGGCGGATGTGCATATAGGTATTTCCAACTAGTATCTTTAGCTCTTTGAAATACAAATATCTGAATGTATAAGGAAGAAATAGACGGTCTTTTCTTACGTCCACATACATCATCTTTAAGATTCATATCTTGTCTTCAAAGATTTTTCGCAAACTTTTCTTTACAGATGTATTAAGAGAGGGAGACCTAGACTAATACATTTCCGATATTCAAATTAGGGACTCCTTGTCATATTTCCCCCTTGTCTACTTGTCCGTCCATACTCCTTTCCTTATATGGTTATACGACAAAATCAATACTCGATCAATATTCAGATCTCGTAAGACGAATCCACTTTTAGGGAGGGACCGGAAAAAATTTTGTCATTTTTAAGTTGCGTTTATTTTTCATATTATGTAGCGAATGATCTAATTTTCTGACAGTTTGGTTTGGCTTTAGATGTGACAATACTGAGGTTTTGTGCGTTAGCATAATAATGCGTGTAATATCAAAATGATGGAAGGCGTAAAACCTCCATATTCATAATCGGCCCTCCCAGTCTCGCGTTTACGCCGTGACCCCGTACGTTGGGCCAGACGTGAAGTGGGCTGAGATTAAATTTTTTGAGCCTCCGCAGATTTTCAGTTGGCGGGAAAATCATGAATAATTAACGCCCCAGTAACCCCCCGCGACGCCCCCGACGAAATTGTCTGGCCGCGGCGGTGTATGGTGGAGGGGGTGGTACTAAAGCTATGGATACATTACCCGAATGTGGGCGTCTTTCTCAAGGATTTTCTGGACTTTACGTCCCCTACGAAGAAACCAGGTATCTGTATGAAGATTCGTGTTTGAACACAAAGCTAATCCATCACTAAGTGCAGAGCTCTTTAGGCAATTTGAGAGCATGGGCTAGGCTTGGCGACTGTACTCTTTTTGAGTCACCGGCATGAAAACTCAGACGCCATGGGCGTATACTATATAAACATATCGATAGAAAAATACAATATATTTGATACCATATTATCATTATCACTTTCATAGTATGGTATCGTGTTGCACTTGTATATTGAGGTAGATTGTGAAATTACAGGTGATTACAAAATTGACATTTTCTTGCGTCACTTTTGACATCTATTAAAGCCTGTGCAAATTGCAACCAGGCGTCTAACAGAGTGTTTAACAAATAGAGGGGGCAACAGACATTAGGTCTTAGATAATTCACTGTTTACGCAATATTTGACCTTTTTAACAAGCTACAGTTCATGAGAACTATATCAGAGATAACGACATGTGTTTGTCTATAGTGATTTTGTTTCTGTAGATTAAGAAATTAGGGCGCGGATATTTTGGTTCCTAAATTTGTTTCCACCGTATCAGAAATACCGTGTGAGGA
Source organism: Branchiostoma lanceolatum (assembly GCF_035083965.1). Lineage (NCBI taxonomy): Eukaryota > Metazoa > Chordata > Leptocardii > Amphioxiformes > Branchiostomatidae > Branchiostoma > Branchiostoma lanceolatum. The sequence continues at coordinate 10,714,359 of NC_089739.1, forward strand.
ATTTGAGAAGATATATGCCAGACCTGTAAGGCAGACCACAAGTATGGGTGATCAGGCCGCCATTTCGTGGAATTGGTACCATGCCGTTGCCGAATTTAGGTACACATATGGTTAGGCGTTGTCATTGCTTGTTAAAACAACGCCGCTGGATGTAAAACAGGGTGCATATTTAAATCACGCAATGGCCGCTGCCTGTGACACCGCCACACACACAAAACAGCCCCATGAAAATACCTCATTCATTCTAAACTGTGACAAGCTCTCACCGCATGGCAAGGCGGCAGCGGAAGTGATTATTGGCTAACACCTTAAAACGCTTGACATGTCGTCCGAAAACTTTGAAAGCGAGACAGTCTTTTGTTGTGCGACGGTTCGAGGGATTCGTTTGGTGGATTTTTGTTTACCTATGGGGTCATGACTGGGGGGAATTCTATCTCAGCGCCCGACGACGTCAAACAAAATACGTGTACCGTAAAATGAGAAATCTTCGCGTTTACCTTTTTTTCTGTGACCTCTTTTAAAAACCATCGCGAACACTTCTTCTTTAACAGTAAAACCCTACATATCAGTTTTAACCGCGAGCTTACAAAAATGACGGAAATACTCCATTTTTATCCCTATCGCGAAATTAAATCCCCGCCAACAGTTTTCCCATTTACAGTAACAAGGGTGGGTTAACAAGCGACGAGGTCAACAGACTACAAGCCCAACAACTTGGGTAGCATAGTTAAACCGCGTCACCAAACAGTCGTGTAGTTATATGTATCCAAACACTGGCCTTGTAGTACATGCACACATGTTACTGTCGTTTAGCCCACCCATACACAGTAAGAACACGTGCAAGCGGTGAGAAAGGAAATTTAAGACAGAGCATGCATTCCTTTCCCCCTACCACAAGTCTAAAGCGCCCGATAATAGCCCCCAACACGACAGGAAATACCGAATAAAAATTTTCTCGAAATAGAAAATCTGCTTGTACTTACGAAGTGTTTAAAGAATTTTTCCGTGGTGAGAAAAAGTCTGTGGACGATGCGGACATTCTCATCGAGCTGTTCGCAGGCCGTTCTTCTTTCTGTTCCCGCCGACCTTGTAGTTGTGGGAGGGATGGGGCTGGAGTCGCCGACAGCGGCCATGGTAAGCAGTAGCAGCAAGCCGAACGCAGCGAGCTCGGAGTTGTACCCTCGGAAATCTAGAGGTTAAACAAGAGCGGTGAGTTTAGGACGAGGTTGTCGGTGCAATCCGTGCTGCGCCAAGGCTTGCTGCGCGAGTAATTCTAGCTGCTCTCTACGGGGTGCTATTTTAGGGCTGTTTCCAAGCGCATTTATGCATGCCTCGGCACAGCGTGCCCCTCGATAAGCAGTACGCCGGGAGAGTAGCTAGTCAAACAAGTCTGTCAGTCCGGCCCGATCGTTCGTCAAGTGGAGGTATGCGGAGCATGAATACATGACCCGGGGGACGCCTTGCCGGCTCCGGCCGCGTGTCGCGTAACACGCCACCGAACAGGTTTCCGTATAGTAACACGTGTATCGCCTACTCTACACTACCCGGCTGCCAAAACTCACAACATTTCCTGCGATGTCTACTAGTCAACCAACATTGCGAGAAAAAAAGGAGGGAGAATTCTACGATAGCTGAGCGAAGGGGCGACTACAAACCGCCCCGTCGGCCGAGAAGTGCAGCGCCGTAAAAACGTTCGGCTCGCCTCGACAATGTTCGGGAAACGTTCGTAATAAAATGGGCACGTTACAACATGTTGTGTTTTCCACTAGCAATGATCGGTTGTACGTTAGCATGTAAACAATAGCAAAGCATCGCTTTAAACAACATCATAGAATAGTTTTACCCTCAAAAATGTCTTAATACTTGTGGGTACATAAAATTGGCGCCCGATACGAGTAAAAACACGAGGAATCAGAAAATACACGAAATCCTAAAAATTATCATAAATCGTAAAAATCACCAACGACGTGAAAAATTCTCACCATAAGAATTTAAAGAAACCTTAAAATAGCTAAGAAAGTCGAAAAGAATTAAGAAAAATCTCGTAATGCTAACACGTGGAAAAGATCCTATGCTGTAGTACTTACGGAATGTACACTTGGCCATAGTTGCATAAAAGTTGGATCGAGGTAGTAAAAAAACCTTGTTCCCACACTGGAGGTGTTTCCTCGACGCCGTCTACACTCATTCATGCCGTCCTGCGAACGTGCTCAACTTTTATACCCGCAAGAATCGGAAAATCTAGTCATTTCTTTGTGATGACATCACCCTGACATCACTTTCGCACGTCGTTTTGACATGCAGATTGGCGGCACGCGCGAAAAAAAAATGGACCCAAATTATGTCTACCCCGGAAGGCCGGAGGATTTCCGACCTTTGCCGAAGAGCCGAAACGACCAGTTCCGGTGAGACCCGAACAACGGGTTGATCGATGAGTAAGGAGTGATCAAAACAAATCGAAGATGCCTAATGGCTTTTCACGCTTAATTTCAATATATATTCAACCGTCTTTCAGCGGCTTCCGCCGGAAAATAGCTCTTTGTATTTTACACCCGGGAGTATTGTACATTGAGAGGTCATCGACACCAAACGTCAGTCATAGTCGGTGCTTCCAGACTCGCCGTTTCTCCGAAATCCTTACAGCGCTCGCATTCTCTTTTTGACGTCCATTAATTTTTAAAGGGGGAAGCCTCGGTGAGGTATCCGAGAAGCCAAATCTCTCGGGACAGGGTTAGAGCAATGGCGAACCTTTTTTCTCTCTCTCTCTCCGGAAGTGGCCTATCTTTTGAGACGAATCATAAGTTAGGACAATGCATTTGTGTCTAGAGAAGACAAAAATAAAGACATTAGGACATTTACCCTGTAGCAATAGGTCGTTAATCATTTAGAGTGATGATTGCTAATTTTCTGGCTGCACCGAGTCACCCCCCTCCCCATTCTAGTAACAGGTCTTGTTTCTTCCGGTGGTTTCGTGACGTAGCGCATCCATATGAAGTTTCTCGGCGCGGGTACATGAATAGGTATAACCGCTTCAGACCATTAAGGATCCAGTAGTAACAGCACTTCCGTTCACGTTCCTACAACAAATGAGCACGCGGCTGAGATTTCACAAGCCATTTTTCACCTTTGTTGCACGTCTTCCCCACAAACAAGACTATGTGGTTTTTGGTCACCGTCTGACTTCCTGAGTTTAAAGCAGCGGACAGACCAGAAACAAAGACATGTCGCCAGTTTACAAATACGAGAAGCTGGAAAATGTTACCATTTTAGTATATAAAAAACATGTCACGAAATTTGCGTACATTCACCAAAAAAATGTTTTACAAATGTTAGAAAGTGGGCAAGTTTAAATGCTTGTCCCTATGTACCTACTATTTTGCACAATAATTAAAGATAACGTGTTTTGATCGAAGGTATTTGAAGGTATTCAATGATCAGCTCAAGCTATCAGACGAAAATTGTCCTGGATCTAGCAGCCTCCAAATCAGGCTTTTTGGCTACGGTTTTCTTTGACTTATTATGATCTATTTCCTGATTATACATCTGCTCTGACTGTATCGGTTCCAGACTAGGTAACTGTCAGAGACTGGGTACAATCAGAACTCATACGCGATCAGAAAGAAGCAGGGAATAAGGAAAAAAAAACCTCGCCAAGAAGCTTGATCTTGAGGCTAGGCATCTAGATGCATTTTTGAGTGGCGAAAGAGTTCCCTTACACATTTCAGCGATGAAACAAAACGGCTTGTTGAAACGACGGATGCTGAAGGTTCCTAGATTCTTCCTTGCGTTGCACAATCCCAGGGACTGAATGAAGATGTTTCAGTCAAACCATATTGTTCTCTGTTTTTATGCCCCCGAGAAAGAGCAAAACACATTCTTCCTACGCACACACACGTGTGGTATGGAAGATATGAATTGGTTGGAAGGTACACAGACAATTCAGTCTGGAACAAGTTGTCGTCTCTCTCCCTCGCTGTGAAACGTTTTAATTTAACACGTTGGTGGTGGGGGTGTCATGGTTCAGATCAGACGACTTTTTTTTTTCTTCTTCTTCTTTTCCTCCTGGTGTGTTTGTATGAGAAAATGGCGTAGGATGGGAGAGGGGGTGGGTATGGACTCACTTGCCTGTACAACTTAATTGCAAACGGCGAAACAAAGAAAAGGAAAATATTTAAACATTTCTTCAAAGAACCTTTCTTACGAAATGGTTTTTACTAAGCAATGCACAGGTTGAGTATTTATTGGCCCCCACACGTCCGTTACATTGGCTACTATGAATCAGACTGAAAATGCCAAGGTACACGGGAAAGTAAATTTGGTGTGGGGAGGGGGGCATATCTAAACCTATGGGATTTTTGGTCTCAAACACGCCAGGACTAAACAATTATCAAAAATAACGTTAATTCAGCCATTGTAGACTGAAACAGCACTAAAAAAAAAATGAATGGCGTAAAATTCTGTATCGAAATATATAAACCATTACATATATATATCAACATATGACTGGAAAATTTTTAGGGGGTGGCTAGAGTACAGTCTAGCTTCCACCACCCCACCCTCCCACCTTTTTTCTACTGAAACGATTGTCCCCCTAGATGACAGTAAGGCTCAAAGTCAGCAGTTGTTCCTCTGTGGTTCATGTTTTGACAGTGATTTACCTTTCGGTGTGTTATCACCGTTCAAGTCGGTATATGTTCCGTAACGATCTTTATCTTTCTGTAATTGAGCAACACAGACAACCTGCTAACAGTCTCTAAATAAGCTTTCTGTACTTAGCCAACGCGTGTGCACGGCCAGTCATCCACCGTATCTGCACTAGCTGTCAGTAGTACACATGGTACGCTGTAGTACCACACTCATGTCTTTATAAAAGGCCAACTAAGTAGAAACTAAAACGTACTAACAAGTGCTAGATGGAGTAGTCACTGTAATAGTTCTTTATAATCAAACAAAAGCCCACTGTCTTTGACAAAAAGAGCTGCTCTAAGAGTAGAGCAAACAATTTTACTAATTATGAAGTCGGGTCGGGGTCAGGTCTTCTAATTGACTCAAATTAATTTGAAGGGTGGTAGTTTAAAGCCCTTGGCTTACGGGGTAAAAAGGGGGCCTTTGTTAGGAAAGGGGTGCACCTGTCCACCCCGGAACTATATCAACACTCACGTCTTTCAAAACCTGACTAGATTGCGTTTCTTTGACAATGGAGTTGACTGGTGAGTGTGGCGAGAAGAGGGCTTGAGATAGTATCTGGGAGTGTTTTTGAGGAAACATAAACAGTGGCAACGTTGTTTTCTGTGAGGAAACGTGTTAAACAAATCGTGTCAGCGGTGAAGGCATCTTTGTTGAAATGATTGACAGCTCAGTCAGACGATAATGATGTGTCGCGGTGCGATGAGTATCAGAAGCCGTTGAAAAGTTGGGGTAAAATCTATGGGGGAGGGGGGCAACACTGGGGTTAATTCTGCCCTGTGTGGTTGTTTATAAAGTGACGACCCTCAGAATTAGCTATAGGCTTTTCAACCTACGCTGAGCGCTCTTGGTGTGGTAAAGATTTCTTAAACTCCCACTTTACCCCCCCCCCCCCCCCTCCTCCCAACAAAAATATATACCCTAACACATTCGCATACAAAATCGACACAAACAAAAAGTGAGCAGTATCCCATATTGAGTTTTATTTTTGTATGGAAAAGGAGGAAAACATACTTGTTGTTGCAGTTATAGCACTCTGACGTATGTAACAAGCTTCCGTGTCAAAAAATCGCCAAAAATACCAACCACACAATGGAAGGTGTTTACACAAAATGAGCAAGCCGTTTAGAACAAGCGTACTTAGATACAATAGGGCGCCTTGATGTGTAATATTAGAAAGTTTGTGCGGCGACAAACATGCGTGAGTCGATACAAAGAGACGTTTGGTCGGTGACCATAGCGTGTCCTCAATGGTTCCGAATACACAGGACAAAACAATTCTCTTCAACTCATGTATGAAAGGGGCTCGGAAAAGTATTTCCTGAAATTTAGACCGCTTTTGACGGATCACCCACTCTCAAAGGAGATCATATTTAATCTGTAAACACTCCCAGTTTTCAAAGTACGCAGCGCATAATGAATGGACAAAGCCGAGCAGTATCCCAAGTCGCTAGAGTGGGCTTCTTTCTTTTGCCAGCTATAACATCTTTTCCGATGGTTGTTACGGCTTTGTTCACAAGCCTATAGCATGCCTCTTAAGCCACATATGTGTACACAAACTTATCCACTATTTTTCTACAAGTTTTCCTTCGCCGTGGGAGCAATTTTCACTTTCACGTGGTGCTCTCCTAATAGCACAGAAAGCAGACGACACGTAATGTCCAAATACCGGTCACCGAACTTCAAAGGATGTCAGGCAGAAGTTGTGGTCATTTTTACGAGCGATGTTGCGTACACGGACCCATCCTTAGTAGGGAAAGTCGCCTTAATTGGCTTCTATTAAAGCTGTTTACTTTTAGTTGGGTGGGAACAGGGTGGGAAGAGAAAGGAAAAAGAAGGGAAACAAGGGAAGACGGGAGTGAAGGAGAGAGAGAAGGAAGGAAAGTATGGGAAGACGGGAGTATTGGAGAAAGCGAAAGAAGGAAAGGAATGAAAATAAGGGAAGGGAAGACGGGAGTGTGGGAGAGAGCAAAGGAAGGAAGATAGGGGAAGGGAAGACAGGAGTGTGGGAGAGAGCGAAGGAAGGGAAATAGGGGAAGGGAAGACGGGAGTGTGGGAGAGAGCAAAGGAAGGAAGATAGGGGAAGGGAAGACGGGAGTGTGGGAGAGAGCGAAGGAAGGAAGATAGGGGAAGGGAAGACGAGAGTGTGGGAAAGAGCGAAGGAAGGAAGATAGGGGAAGGGAAGACGGGAGTGTGGGACAGAGCGAAGGAAGGAAGATAGGGGAAGGGAAGACGGGAGTGTGGGAGAGAGCGAAGGAAGGAAGATAGGGGAAGGGAAGACGGGAGTGTGGCAGAGAGCGAAGGAAGGAAAATAAGGGAAGGGAAGACGGGAGTGTAGGAAGGAGAGAAGGAAGGCAAAACAGGGGAGGGAAGACGGGAGTGTGGGAGAGAGCGAAGGAAGGAAGATAGGGGAAGGGAAGACGGGAGTGTGGGAGAGAGCGAAGGAAGGAAGATAGGGGAAGGGAAGACGGGAGTGTGGGAGAGAGAGCAGGAAGTAAAATAAGGGAAGGGAAGACGGGAGTGTGGGAGAGAGCGAAGGAAGGAAATGAAGGAAAATAAGGGAAGGGAGTGTGGGAGAGAGGGAGGGAGGACAAAGGGGGTAGGAATGAAGAACTAGAATGTTAGTGACCAAGCCCCCCCCCCCCTCAATGTCTGTTTTGACATACGCTTCTCAGCAAGTGAAAATGTTTGCAACATTTGTTTAAGTTAAACCAAGGAGGTTTGAATTAGATTTAAACCTCCTGGGTTAACCAGATACCAGGTTCTTCTGAAATGACCCCCTAATTGATACACACTGAAGGACGCGTTACACCAGGACTGGTACAGGAGTCTTCTTCTCTTCGGTCTTTTAAGATAATCAATCAATCAACCGACCAATGAAATAGCTTGTAAACTTTAATTGATACACACTGAAGGACGCGTAACACCAGGACTGCTTCAGTCTTCTTCTTTTCTGTTTGTTAAAACAGTAAATCAATCAACCAAACAATGAATCCACCAATCAAATACCTAAAAAAACTAATTGATACACACTGAAGGACGTGTTACACCAGGACTTGTATGGGGTCTTATTTTCAGTCGATTGAACTAATCAATAAATCAACCAATCAAATAGCTAGTAATAGCACGTATCAAGTTGTGTAACAAAAGCGTTAACAAAGAAGCATTTCAGCTTCAAGTTTAAGACGGTGACAGAGAATTGTCAAAAAAATTATAAATACACCAAACGTATTAGAATCAATTTTGTAAAACAAAAATTGACGTGAAAATAAAAGCAGCCCGACAGATATCTTCCTCTCTCTTTCTCAGGAAAGCGTGTCCACTTCATGGCAGTTATAATATGACCACCTAACGACCAGAATAATTCCACTCGACAATACGACTGTAACCGTCACCACAGCAATATTGATCGTAACCTACCAACCCTTCATAAACAGTTTTATAAGAGACGTTGTACTTAATACAGTGTGTCATACTTTCCGCTGTTCCGAGAACTCTACAAGGCCGTTCTATTATTTTAATCATGAATAAACAAAAGAAATCTTTGTCAAGAATGACGGTAAATGTTATTGCTCGGCTCTTTGCAATACCTAGAAAGTAGGAAATAGAGAAACAAAGAAAATTTGGTTTGCTTGTTAGCAAAACCACTTGTGCATCAAAAGGTTGGGTATTGTAGAAAAAGGCTAACAAAGAACATAAAGGATTAAACAAATGCTAGGAGATACGGCTATAAAAAAATCTGAATAGTCACGAGAACGTTTACTCCTAACATCTGCTTGGAGAGGAATTTTGAAACAACTTATGGGGAGGAAAGAACTCAATACACAGCCCTTTTGGTAAAAACAAGAAAAGGGATAAAGAATTGTGCAGTCTTTCCTCCTAAGATACACTTCATTTTTCAATGTAACGTTGTGTATGGATATATGTGTTGTATAATGTGGCGCGATGCCAACGATATGAAAGGTAACTAGCGGTCACTCTTTTTTAACCACTCATACACCTAATCCTCTAAGGGTAAACCTAAACGAAGACAAATCCTGAAAAACAAGGAAGCACACTGGACAGGAAAGATGACTGAACGTGGAAGAATCACCACACAGACGAAAGCGATCAGACAAGTTCTTAGAATGAGAAATACAAACCGTCTCTTTCTCAAATTTGTTGAGAGAAACATCCCTATGTGTTATCCACGTTCATGAAAATACGTCTCCGAAAACCGTATTGGTTTAAAAGCATTTAAAATGATAACAATCGCATGGTATAAGTTTTAAAATTCTTATTTCTAACATTTTATCCGCAAATGACTGGTAATATTTCTTGAATATTCAATGTCAAGATATTATTCACAGTAAGTCCGTATGTAAGTTTCTAGCACCCCCCCCCCCCTGAAAAAGCGATTTGATTAAGTTTGCCTAACATAGAGCTCGCAAAATGAAATTTGTGGGTTTATCAAGCAAAGAAGGGATATTGCAGAACCAAGCAAAGAAGGGATATTGCAGAATTTAGTTGCTCATAAAAAATATTTCTTGAACAGACATCCACTCAGGAAAGTTTTACGTTCAACCAAAATTCATTTTCAGCCACAAGAAATAAGGGTATGGGCTTGCAAAAATATTTGCCAAGTCAAGAATTTAAAGACTGAAGCATCAAGTTTTTCCTGACATCTTGAAAGCCTTGACATGTTCTTACTGTTCTCAGATACAAGCCGGATTGTAATTTTGAACTTAGCAATCGGAAGTAGATTTACGATTTGAGCTTGAACCCCGAAGTATGTGCTAAACGGACAACAGGCAACAAGGTAGAAACCGGAAATGACGTCAATGTCGTAAACTTTGATTTCTCGAGCCACCTTTTTTTAGTTGTTTTAAGGTCAGAGACAAGTTTAGAACGTAAGTTTGACGTAAACCTCCCACCTTGGGTTCCGAAAAATAGTAACAAGGCCTGTGGGGTTTTCTCTCCCGCAAATACCAACACTCAAGTATTTTCCCGCTGGCCCGCAGCCAAACGTGTGGTGGGATGCGAAATGTCAGACCACAGCCGCAGGATTTGCGTTATCATGCGGTCATGACAGGGAGCGACCATCCGGAAGACGAAAGAAAGACAACAATTTAACTCATCACGTAAGGAAACATCTGAACTAACTTAAAATGACATGTGGAGATGTCTTGTTTAGGTTAGTGTCTTCCCTTTTACGTCAAGAGTGAACTTTTCTTACCCAGGGTGCTGCGCGGAAGTGAATGAGTGGCGGTTAGGCAAGTCGGGTTTGTTTGGAGATCGTCCAATGACCAGTGATCATTTATAACTCAATTAGACATGATCTCCAAGCAGACGTTGGATTGGTGAATCGATCTTTTTCTAAGTGATAATAAAGATTGTCATGTTGCCCCTCTCCCCTTTTTTATCGAGTGTCGAAAATAGATATAATTCACGAATATATTCCTACGAGCTCCCACGCTGTTTTCTATCATACGCTTAACCAAATATGAAGACAAATTTAGAGGGCACAATGTGTGTAACAACGGATGAAAAAAGACGCATTGTGATATAGAAGTGGTCACTGTTTAGAGTACAGTATGACCATTGTACGGCACTTCTCGAAAAAAAAAATGAATTATACAGTGTTACTTTGCAAATTCATGTTTTCTAAGAATTGCGAATTTCTGATAAACTCAGCCTTTTCAAGAGCGGAAATCATTTTGTATTTTGCAAGATTAAACCACCAGTGGTGTTTTTTATTACTTTATTACAAACAGTTCAAAAGAACACACGATAAAAGATGTCGCATAGCTGCAAGAGACGCATTAATTTCCTGGTATCAAAGGTAGTTACAATACTTGAAAGGTAAATAAGCGTAAGTGGGTGGATCTATCAAGTCATTAATATTTCATAAATGTTTTACAACAGTTTACAATGAAAGGCTACGCCACGTATTCAATAATATGTGATAATGTAGCAATAATCTATATAAAATGAATTTTTCAACTCTAGATCTGCTGATTTTTCGTAGGTATTTCTTTTACATAACACTTCTGGAAAAAGGAAAAAGTGGGATACCCGAAAATACCGGTTTTCTTTAACGTATTCATTGTTACGTGTCGAAGTGGGGGAACGCGTGGGCTGTCGGCAATTTCCGGTCGCTTCGAAACCAATCGGGCCCGTTCGGAATTAGTCGTAAACACTTCCGAGCGGCCGACCTTCTTGTGTGATTGGGAAAGCGCGGCTTTAGTCACAAATCTCATCCCCCGTCTGTGACGTGTAGGTATGGGGGACTTCAGAAAATACCAGGTCTGTGATAGACAGCCTGGGGCAACAAAAACATCCAGGCCGCCATCTGTGATGACGGCTAAACCTTAAAACAAGCAAAAGCACGTGTGTTTTTCTTCCTGGAGAATTTTAGAGGCGGATGCCATGTTTCAAAAGACTATTCTTTTATACGGTAGATTCAAGAAAATCTTAACCGATATGCATTACTTGTACATATTGTGCATTTGGAGAAATGTAGTTTTACTGGAAACAATTGTTTCTATTCTTATCTTATTTTATTGCAAAATTGTGTACATATATTCTTGTCTTCTGACGTTAAATCGTTGATAAAGATATTGTTAAGGTTTGCTATGATGCTGTTTTTTTAGAAACGCTTGTATGCAAGTACCTTGTCTGTTTGATACTATGACTTTTTTTCTCATCTTATTTTTTTTCCAGTTATGTACAAACACTCTAGCCTTCTCGCTAAATCTACATGTTATTTGTTTTATTATGATGCTGTTTTTCAATATAAATATTCTTATGATTTGACCTGCATGATTATGTCAGCCGGAAAGAGAAAAACCAATATATGTCTCGGCACAGTTACCTCATATGAAATTGACAAATTCTGTCTCAGTCGGGCCAGGATTTGCGGACTGGAGATCCGTGACCCATTATTTGAGACGGTGTCATGTCGATGAGGATGGACAGCAAAAAGGTAAAAAAAAGACGAGAAAACTATCTAGTAGAAGAAAAACGGAGATAAGAAAAAAAGGGACGGAAGCCAACATAAAATGGGGAAAAGAGAAATTAATTAAAAAAGGAGAAATTTTTAGCATCAGTTTTGATTTGTAAAAAGGAGATGCTAAAAATAAATGATTATACAAAAACTGCTACTATAGTATCCTCGTAATATAGGAGATTGTTACATGCCCCCCCCCCCCTCACCCTTTGACTCACGGGTTCCCTTTATTCGTCGCCAGTCACAAGCCGAAAGTCATAAATGCTGATCTAATTATTTCATAATTGACAATAAGAGTAGTATGCATTTACATAGTTGATGGTTGAGGGTTTTGACGTCGTCAGTCAAAAAACAGACAGTAAAAAAAGTAATAAGAAGGTCCACAACTAACATGACGTCACATACTATGAGACTAGGTCTTGGCAGAGATCATTTTGTACCCTCTCTTTGCTGGACGACTGAATAAAAAACAACTTCAGTCCACTTGTGTTACATGACACAGAGACGGTAAATAAACAAATATACACAGCAGAAACAAAATAGCTTTAGCAACAGCGACGCTACTAGTACTTCTTAAACCTACTGGGTTACTTCTTAAACCATACTGACGTCATAAGATGCTTATCCGAAGGTCCTTTAATGAACTGAGTGAGTATGGAGGTATTGAACTAAGAGATTAGAAGTTTAAGGTCTCATTTATGTATTACTCCGAGTGGGTACCCTAAAAGAGTCCGTTGCCCAAAAAAATGAACGGCTGCATGTACATGTGTCTATATCGGTGTAAAAATCGCCTATAGCTAGGCCAGCTGATATCAAGCGTCAAACTGATGAAAGCTTGTTTGTAACGGAAGAAATTAACAGGTAAAGTTCGGCAGCCGCGCGCGAGGTCGGACGTCCACAGCCGGACATTGGCGGTAATTCGGTCGATCACTTTCAGCTGGAAAGTGCCTATTTAAGGGGTCTAGCTAAGTGCCGCTTTTAATTGCCATAAAAAGGTATTATATGCCAACTGGTAGTTGGCAATTTTTTCAAATGATCTAGGGTAGATGAGCTCAACAGAGAATGAATGACATCGGTGCATTTCCTATAGCTTCATTACGAACGCGCCCATGTAAAACACGTTTTATAACATGTAAGCCTATGGGGCGGAAAAACTCATGAATGAGACCTTAAATAAAAATGAAAAATATTCATAAAAAATCAACGATTAGCGCTGGCGCGTAAATTTCAAAACGATTGATAACCCGGCGTCACCCCGCATTTTCTGACCGCAAGTTGCCATGGCAACGGACTAGTCTACATTTTTGAGGGGCGTTTTTATTGTTTTTTCATTGTATTATGCTTTGCTAGAAGTAGAAGCCATTTGAAAGAAGACTAAAGTTTCAGATCGTAAATACACGAAATAGAGCATCCTTCTGTTCCTTCTGTTGCGTTTTGTGTTGGAAAATTAGGTGTCAACAGGCACAACGACGCACGTACCTCACTAAACTGCAGCTAACGCGTACGCAAGCTAGCATATTGCAATACACTTCCAGACGTAAAGCTCCGTGTCAAGTAAAAGGCTATGGAATACACTTTGGCTGACGGCGACACCCCCCCCCCCCCTTCCCCCATGCCTTATTCGTGTATCTTGCCTTAATCGTGTATCTTAGGGCGATTCCGACGGCCGTCTTTGTGTCTGTACCCAGATTCCATCCTCGTTCTTTCAGAGTCTACCCAGCCAGGCTGCGCACAAGCAGCACTTTGAGTCGTTGTCTAGTCCTGTACGCCTCGATCGCATATCAGCCAACCTCAAAAACACGCTTGCTGGCCAGCATTGGCGTAATTTGAAGCCCAGAATCACTAAAAGCCGCACAATCTGTTCTCTTCTGAACCGCGTCCGCTAGGGGGCGCTTCATGCTTTTCACAGGTGTCAAAGGCCAATGCGTCGACGTAGGACACCCGAACTTTCAAGGATGATGGAGAATATAGTTTTCTTTCGTTTTAATCATCATTGACTTAATACATTATACTTAAGGTCTCATTTATGTATTACTCCGAGTGGGTACCCTAAAAGAGTCCGTTGCCCAAAAAAATGAACGGCTGCATGTACATGTGTCTATATCGGTGTAAAAATCGCCTATAGCTAGGCCAGCTGATATCAAGCGTCAAACTGATGAAAGCTTGTTTGTAACGGAAGAAATTAACAGGTAAAGTTCGGCAGCCGCGCGCGAGGTCGGACGTCCACAGCCGGACATTGGCGGTAATTCGGTCGATCACTTTCAGCTGGAAAGTGCCTATTTAAGGGGTCTAGCTAAGTGCCGCTTTTAATTGCCATAAAAAGGTATTATATGCCAACTGGTAGTTGGCAATTTTTTCAAATGATCTAGGGTAGATGAGCTCAACAGAGAATGAATGACATCGGTGCATTTCCTATAGCTTCATTACGAACGCGCCCATGTAAAACACGTTTTATAACATGTAAGCCTATGGGGCGGAAAAACTCATGAATGAGACCTTAAATAAAAATGAAAAATATTCATAAAAAATCAACGATTAGCGCTGGCGCGTAAATTTCAAAACGATTGATAACCCGGCGTCACCCCGCATTTTCTGACCGCAAGTTGCCATGGCAACGGACTAGTCTACATTTTTGAGGGGCGTTTTTATTGTTTTTTCATTGTATTATGCTTTGCTAGAAGTAGAAGCCATTTGAAAGAAGACTAAAGTTTCAGATCGTAAATACACGAAATAGAGCATCCTTCTGTTCCTTCTGTTGCGTTTTGTGTTGGAAAATTAGGTGTCAACAGGCACAACGACGCACGTACCTCACTAAACTGCAGCTAACGCGTACGCAAGCTAGCATATTGCAATACACTTCCAGACGTAAAGCTCCGTGTCAAGTAAAAGGCTATGGAATACACTTTGGCTGACGGCGACACCCCCCCCCCCCTTCCCCCATGCCTTATTCGTGTATCTTGCCTTAATCGTGTATCTTAGGGCGATTCCGACGGCCGTCTTTGTGTCTGTACCCAGATTCCATCCTCGTTCTTTCAGAGTCTACCCAGCCAGGCTGCGCACAAGCAGCACTTTGAGTCGTTGTCTAGTCCTGTACGCCTCGATCGCATATCAGCCAACCTCAAAAACACGCTTGCTGGCCAGCATTGGCGTAATTTGAAGCCCAGAATCACTAAAAGCCGCACAATCTGTTCTCTTCTGAACCGCGTCCGCTAGGGGGCGCTTCATGCTTTTCACAGGTGTCAAAGGCCAATGCGTCGACGTAGGACACCCGAACTTTCAAGGATGATGGAGAATATAGTTTTCTTTCGTTTTAATCATCATTGACTTAATACATTATACTTAAGGTCTCATTTATGTATTACTCCGAGTGGGTACCCTAAAAGAGTCCGTTGCCCAAAAAAATGAACGGCTGCATGTACATGTGTCTATATCGGTGTAAAAATCGCCTATAGCTAGGCCAGCTGATATCAAGCGTCAAACTGATGAAAGCTTGTTTGTAACGGAAGAAATTAACAGGTAAAGTTCGGCAGCCGCGCGCGAGGTCGGACGTCCACAGCCGGACATTGGCGGTAATTCGGTCGATCACTTTCAGCTGGAAAGTGCCTATTTAAGGGGTCTAGCTAAGTGCCGCTTTTAATTGCCATAAAAAGGTATTATATGCCAACTGGTAGTTGGCAATTTTTTCAAATGATCTAGGGTAGATGAGCTCAACAGAGAATGAATGACATCGGTGCATTTCCTATAGCTTCATTACGAACGCGCCCATGTAAAACACGTTTTATAACATGTAAGCCTATGGGGCGGAAAAACTCATGAATGAGACCTTAAATAAAAATGAAAAATATTCATAAAAAATCAACGATTAGCGCTGGCGCGTAAATTTCAAAACGATTGATAACCCGGCGTCACCCCGCATTTTCTGACCGCAAGTTGCCATGGCAACGGACTAGTCTACATTTTTGAGGGGCGTTTTTATTGTTTTTTCATTGTATTATGCTTTGCTAGAAGTAGAAGCCATTTGAAAGAAGACTAAAGTTTCAGATCGTAAATACACGAAATAGAGCATCCTTCTGTTCCTTCTGTTGCGTTTTGTGTTGGAAAATTAGGTGTCAACAGGCACAACGACGCACGTACCTCACTAAACTGCAGCTAACGCGTACGCAAGCTAGCATATTGCAATACACTTCCAGACGTAAAGCTCCGTGTCAAGTAAAAGGCTATGGAATACACTTTGGCTGACGGCGACACCCCCCCCCCCCCCCTTCCCCCATGCCTTATTCGTGTATCTTGCCTTAATCGTGTATCTTAGGGCGATTCCGACGGCCGTCTTTGTGTCTGTACCCAGATTCCATCCTCGTTCTTTCAGAGTCTACCCAGCCAGGCTGCGCACAAGCAGCACTTTGAGTCGTTGTCTAGTCCTGTACGCCTCGATCGCATATCAGCCAACCTCAAAAACACGCTTGCTGGCCAGCATTGGCGTAATTTGAAGCCCAGAATCACTAAAAGCCGCACAATCTGTTCTCTTCTGAACCGCGTCCGCTAGGGGGCGCTTCATGCTTTTCACAGGTGTCAAAGGCCAATGCGTCGACGTAGGACACCCGAACTTTCAAGGATGATGGAGAATATAGTTTTCTTTCGTTTTAATCATCATTGACTTAATACATTATACTTAAGGTCTCATTTATGTATTACTCCGAGTGGGTACCCTAAAAGAGTCCGTTGCCCAAAAAAATGAACGGCTGCATGTACATGTGTCTATATCGGTGTAAAAATCGCCTATAGCTAGGCCAGCTGATATCAAGCGTCAAACTGATGAAAGCTTGTTTGTAACGGAAGAAATTAACAGGTAAAGTTCGGCAGCCGCGCGCGAGGTCGGACGTCCACAGCCGGACATTGGCGGTAATTCGGTCGATCACTTTCAGCTGGAAAGTGCCTATTTAAGGGGTCTAGCTAAGTGCCGCTTTTAATTGCCATAAAAAGGTATTATATGCCAACTGGTAGTTGGCAATTTTTTCAAATGATCTAGGGTAGATGAGCTCAACAGAGAATGAATGACATCGGTGCATTTCCTATAGCTTCATTACGAACGCGCCCATGTAAAACACGTTTTATAACATGTAAGCCTATGGGGCGGAAAAACTCATGAATGAGACCTTAAATAAAAATGAAAAATATTCATAAAAAATCAACGATTAGCGCTGGCGCGTAAATTTCAAAACGATTGATAACCCGGCGTCACCCCGCATTTTCTGACCGCAAGTTGCCATGGCAACGGACTAGTCTACATTTTTGAGGGGCGTTTTTATTGTTTTTTCATTGTATTATGCTTTGCTAGAAGTAGAAGCCATTTGAAAGAAGACTAAAGTTTCAGATCGTAAATACACGAAATAGAGCATCCTTCTGTTCCTTCTGTTGCGTTTTGTGTTGGAAAATTAGGTGTCAACAGGCACAACGACGCACGTACCTCACTAAACTGCAGCTAACGCGTACGCAAGCTAGCATATTGCAATACACTTCCAGACGTAAAGCTCCGTGTCAAGTAAAAGGCTATGGAATACACTTTGGCTGACGGCGACACCCCCCCCCCCCCCCTTCCCCCATGCCTTATTCGTGTATCTTGCCTTAATCGTGTATCTTAGGGCGATTCCGACGGCCGTCTTTGTGTCTGTACCCAGATTCCATCCTCGTTCTTTCAGAGTCTACCCAGCCAGGCTGCGCACAAGCAGCACTTTGAGTCGTTGTCTAGTCCTGTACGCCTCGATCGCATATCAGCCAACCTCAAAAACACGCTTGCTGGCCAGCATTGGCGTAATTTGAAGCCCAGAATCACTAAAAGCCGCACAATCTGTTCTCTTCTGAACCGCGTCCGCTAGGGGGCGCTTCATGCTTTTCACAGGTGTCAAAGGCCAATGCGTCGACGTAGGACACCCGAACTTTCAAGGATGATGGAGAATATAGTTTTCTTTCGTTTTAATCATCATTGACTTAATACATTATACTTAAGGTCTCATTTATGTATTACTCCGAGTGGGTACCCTAAAAGAGTCCGTTGCCCAAAAAAATGAACGGCTGCATGTACATGTGTCTATATCGGTGTAAAAATCGCCTATAGCTAGGCCAGCTGATATCAAGCGTCAAACTGATGAAAGCTTGTTTGTAACGGAAGAAATTAACAGGTAAAGTTCGGCAGCCGCGCGCGAGGTCGGACGTCCACAGCCGGACATTGGCGGTAATTCGGTCGATCACTTTCAGCTGGAAAGTGCCTATTTAAGGGGTCTAGCTAAGTGCCGCTTTTAATTGCCATAAAAAGGTATTATATGCCAACTGGTAGTTGGCAATTTTTTCAAATGATCTAGGGTAGATGAGCTCAACAGAGAATGAATGACATCGGTGCATTTCCTATAGCTTCATTACGAACGCGCCCATGTAAAACACGTTTTATAACATGTAAGCCTATGGGGCGGAAAAACTCATGAATGAGACCTTAAATAAAAATGAAAAATATTCATAAAAAATCAACGATTAGCGCTGGCGCGTAAATTTCAAAACGATTGATAACCCGGCGTCACCCCGCATTTTCTGACCGCAAGTTGCCATGGCAACGGACTAGTCTACATTTTTGAGGGGCGTTTTTATTGTTTTTTCATTGTATTATGCTTTGCTAGAAGTAGAAGCCATTTGAAAGAAGACTAAAGTTTCAGATCGTAAATACACGAAATAGAGCATCCTTCTGTTCCTTCTGTTGCGTTTTGTGTTGGAAAATTAGGTGTCAACAGGCACAACGACGCACGTACCTCACTAAACTGCAGCTAACGCGTACGCAAGCTAGCATATTGCAATACACTTCCAGACGTAAAGCTCCGTGTCAAGTAAAAGGCTATGGAATACACTTTGGCTGACGGCGACACCCCCCCCCCCCCCCCCTTCCCCCATGCCTTATTCGTGTATCTTGCCTTAATCGTGTATCTTAGGGCGATTCCGACGGCCGTCTTTGTGTCTGTACCCAGATTCCATCCTCGTTCTTTCAGAGTCTACCCAGCCAGGCTGCGCACAAGCAGCACTTTGAGTCGTTGTCTAGTCCTGTACGCCTCGATCGCATATCAGCCAACCTCAAAAACACGCTTGCTGGCCAGCATTGGCGTAATTTGAAGCCCAGAATCACTAAAAGCCGCACAATCTGTTCTCTTCTGAACCGCGTCCGCTAGGGGGCGCTTCATGCTTTTCACAGGTGTCAAAGGCCAATGCGTCGACGTAGGACACCCGAACTTTCAAGGATGATGGAGAATATAGTTTTCTTTCGTTTTAATCATCATTGACTTAATACATTATACTTAAGGTCTCATTTATGTATTACTCCGAGTGGGTACCCTAAAAGAGTCCGTTGCCCAAAAAAATGAACGGCTGCATGTACATGTGTCTATATCGGTGTAAAAATCGCCTATAGCTAGGCCAGCTGATATCAAGCGTCAAACTGATGAAAGCTTGTTTGTAACGGAAGAAATTAACAGGTAAAGTTCGGCAGCCGCGCGCGAGGTCGGACGTCCACAGCCGGACATTGGCGGTAATTCGGTCGATCACTTTCAGCTGGAAAGTGCCTATTTAAGGGGTCTAGCTAAGTGCCGCTTTTAATTGCCATAAAAAGGTATTATATGCCAACTGGTAGTTGGCAATTTTTTCAAATGATCTAGGGTAGATGAGCTCAACAGAGAATGAATGACATCGGTGCATTTCCTATAGCTTCATTACGAACGCGCCCATGTAAAACACGTTTTATAACATGTAAGCCTATGGGGCGGAAAAACTCATGAATGAGACCTTAAATAAAAATGAAAAATATTCATAAAAAATCAACGATTAGCGCTGGCGCGTAAATTTCAAAACGATTGATAACCCGGCGTCACCCCGCATTTTCTGACCGCAAGTTGCCATGGCAACGGACTAGTCTACATTTTTGAGGGGCGTTTTTATTGTTTTTTCATTGTATTATGCTTTGCTAGAAGTAGAAGCCATTTGAAAGAAGACTAAAGTTTCAGATCGTAAATACACGAAATAGAGCATCCTTCTGTTCCTTCTGTTGCGTTTTGTGTTGGAAAATTAGGTGTCAACAGGCACAACGACGCACGTACCTCACTAAACTGCAGCTAACGCGTACGCAAGCTAGCATATTGCAATACACTTCCAGACGTAAAGCTCCGTGTCAAGTAAAAGGCTATGGAATACACTTTGGCTGACGGCGACACCCCCCCCCCCCCCCCTTCCCCCATGCCTTATTCGTGTATCTTGCCTTAATCGTGTATCTTAGGGCGATTCCGACGGCCGTCTTTGTGTCTGTACCCAGATTCCATCCTCGTTCTTTCAGAGTCTACCCAGCCAGGCTGCGCACAAGCAGCACTTTGAGTCGTTGTCTAGTCCTGTACGCCTCGATCGCATATCAGCCAACCTCAAAAACACGCTTGCTGGCCAGCATTGGCGTAATTTGAAGCCCAGAATCACTAAAAGCCGCACAATCTGTTCTCTTCTGAACCGCGTCCGCTAGGGGGCGCTTCATGCTTTTCACAGGTGTCAAAGGCCAATGCGTCGACGTAGGACACCCGAACTTTCAAGGATGATGGAGAATATAGTTTTCTTTCGTTTTAATCATCATTGACTTAATACATTATACTTAAGGTCTCATTTATGTATTACTCCGAGTGGGTACCCTAAAAGAGTCCGTTGCCCAAAAAAATGAACGGCTGCATGTACATGTGTCTATATCGGTGTAAAAATCGCCTATAGCTAGGCCAGCTGATATCAAGCGTCAAACTGATGAAAGCTTGTTTGTAACGGAAGAAATTAACAGGTAAAGTTCGGCAGCCGCGCGCGAGGTCGGACGTCCACAGCCGGACATTGGCGGTAATTCGGTCGATCACTTTCAGCTGGAAAGTGCCTATTTAAGGGGTCTAGCTAAGTGCCGCTTTTAATTGCCATAAAAAGGTATTATATGCCAACTGGTAGTTGGCAATTTTTTCAAATGATCTAGGGTAGATGAGCTCAACAGAGAATGAATGACATCGGTGCATTTCCTATAGCTTCATTACGAACGCGCCCATGTAAAACACGTTTTATAACATGTAAGCCTATGGGGCGGAAAAACTCATGAATGAGACCTTAAATAAAAATGAAAAATATTCATAAAAAATCAACGATTAGCGCTGGCGCGTAAATTTCAAAACGATTGATAACCCGGCGTCACCCCGCATTTTCTGACCGCAAGTTGCCATGGCAACGGACTAGTCTACATTTTTGAGGGGCGTTTTTATTGTTTTTTCATTGTATTATGCTTTGCTAGAAGTAGAAGCCATTTGAAAGAAGACTAAAGTTTCAGATCGTAAATACACGAAATAGAGCATCCTTCTGTTCCTTCTGTTGCGTTTTGTGTTGGAAAATTAGGTGTCAACAGGCACAACGACGCACGTACCTCACTAAACTGCAGCTAACGCGTACGCAAGCTAGCATATTGCAATACACTTCCAGACGTAAAGCTCCGTGTCAAGTAAAAGGCTATGGAATACACTTTGGCTGACGGCGACACCCCCCCCCCCCCCCCTTCCCCCATGCCTTATTCGTGTATCTTGCCTTAATCGTGTATCTTAGGGCGATTCCGACGGCCGTCTTTGTGTCTGTACCCAGATTCCATCCTCGTTCTTTCAGAGTCTACCCAGCCAGGCTGCGCACAAGCAGCACTTTGAGTCGTTGTCTAGTCCTGTACGCCTCGATCGCATATCAGCCAACCTCAAAAACACGCTTGCTGGCCAGCATTGGCGTAATTTGAAGCCCAGAATCACTAAAAGCCGCACAATCTGTTCTCTTCTGAACCGCGTCCGCTAGGGGGCGCTTCATGCTTTTCACAGGTGTCAAAGGCCAATGCGTCGACGTAGGACACCCGAACTTTCAAGGATGATGGAGAATATAGTTTTCTTTCGTTTTAATCATCATTGACTTAATACATTATACTTAAGGTCTCATTTATGTATTACTCCGAGTGGGTACCCTAAAAGAGTCCGTTGCCCAAAAAAATGAACGGCTGCATGTACATGTGTCTATATCGGTGTAAAAATCGCCTATAGCTAGGCCAGCTGATATCAAGCGTCAAACTGATGAAAGCTTGTTTGTAACGGAAGAAATTAACAGGTAAAGTTCGGCAGCCGCGCGCGAGGTCGGACGTCCACAGCCGGACATTGGCGGTAATTCGGTCGATCACTTTCAGCTGGAAAGTGCCTATTTAAGGGGTCTAGCTAAGTGCCGCTTTTAATTGCCATAAAAAGGTATTATATGCCAACTGGTAGTTGGCAATTTTTTCAAATGATCTAGGGTAGATGAGCTCAACAGAGAATGAATGACATCGGTGCATTTCCTATAGCTTCATTACGAACGCGCCCATGTAAAACACGTTTTATAACATGTAAGCCTATGGGGCGGAAAAACTCATGAATGAGACCTTAAATAAAAATGAAAAATATTCATAAAAAATCAACGATTAGCGCTGGCGCGTAAATTTCAAAACGATTGATAACCCGGCGTCACCCCGCATTTTCTGACCGCAAGTTGCCATGGCAACGGACTAGTCTACATTTTTGAGGGGCGTTTTTATTGTTTTTTCATTGTATTATGCTTTGCTAGAAGTAGAAGCCATTTGAAAGAAGACTAAAGTTTCAGATCGTAAATACACGAAATAGAGCATCCTTCTGTTCCTTCTGTTGCGTTTTGTGTTGGAAAATTAGGTGTCAACAGGCACAACGACGCACGTACCTCACTAAACTGCAGCTAACGCGTACGCAAGCTAGCATATTGCAATACACTTCCAGACGTAAAGCTCCGTGTCAAGTAAAAGGCTATGGAATACACTTTGGCTGACGGCGACACCCCCCCCCCCCTTCCCCCATGCCTTATTCGTGTATCTTGCCTTAATCGTGTATCTTAGGGCGATTCCGACGGCCGTCTTTGTGTCTGTACCCAGATTCCATCCTCGTTCTTTCAGAGTCTACCCAGCCAGGCTGCGCACAAGCAGCACTTTGAGTCGTTGTCTAGTCCTGTACGCCTCGATCGCATATCAGCCAACCTCAAAAACACGCTTGCTGGCCAGCATTGGCGTAATTTGAAGCCCAGAATCACTAAAAGCCGCACAATCTGTTCTCTTCTGAACCGCGTCCGCTAGGGGGCGCTTCATGCTTTTCACAGGTGTCAAAGGCCAATGCGTCGACGTAGGACACCCGAACTTTCAAGGATGATGGAGAATATAGTTTTCTTTCGTTTTAATCATCATTGACTTAATACATTATACTTAAGGTCTCATTTATGTATTACTCCGAGTGGGTACCCTAAAAGAGTCCGTTGCCCAAAAAAATGAACGGCTGCATGTACATGTGTCTATATCGGTGTAAAAATCGCCTATAGCTAGGCCAGCTGATATCAAGCGTCAAACTGATGAAAGCTTGTTTGTAACGGAAGAAATTAACAGGTAAAGTTCGGCAGCCGCGCGCGAGGTCGGACGTCCACAGCCGGACATTGGCGGTAATTCGGTCGATCACTTTCAGCTGGAAAGTGCCTATTTAAGGGGTCTAGCTAAGTGCCGCTTTTAATTGCCATAAAAAGGTATTATATGCCAACTGGTAGTTGGCAATTTTTTCAAATGATCTAGGGTAGATGAGCTCAACAGAGAATGAATGACATCGGTGCATTTCCTATAGCTTCATTACGAACGCGCCCATGTAAAACACGTTTTATAACATGTAAGCCTATGGGGCGGAAAAACTCATGAATGAGACCTTAAATAAAAATGAAAAATATTCATAAAAAATCAACGATTAGCGCTGGCGCGTAAATTTCAAAACGATTGATAACCCGGCGTCACCCCGCATTTTCTGACCGCAAGTTGCCATGGCAACGGACTAGTCTACATTTTTGAGGGGCGTTTTTATTGTTTTTTCATTGTATTATGCTTTGCTAGAAGTAGAAGCCATTTGAAAGAAGACTAAAGTTTCAGATCGTAAATACACGAAATAGAGCATCCTTCTGTTCCTTCTGTTGCGTTTTGTGTTGGAAAATTAGGTGTCAACAGGCACAACGACGCACGTACCTCACTAAACTGCAGCTAACGCGTACGCAAGCTAGCATATTGCAATACACTTCCAGACGTAAAGCTCCGTGTCAAGTAAAAGGCTATGGAATACACTTTGGCTGACGGCGACACCCCCCCCCCCCCCTTCCCCCATGCCTTATTCGTGTATCTTGCCTTAATCGTGTATCTTAGGGCGATTCCGACGGCCGTCTTTGTGTCTGTACCCAGATTCCATCCTCGTTCTTTCAGAGTCTACCCAGCCAGGCTGCGCACAAGCAGCACTTTGAGTCGTTGTCTAGTCCTGTACGCCTCGATCGCATATCAGCCAACCTCAAAAACACGCTTGCTGGCCAGCATTGGCGTAATTTGAAGCCCAGAATCACTAAAAGCCGCACAATCTGTTCTCTTCTGAACCGCGTCCGCTAGGGGGCGCTTCATGCTTTTCACAGGTGTCAAAGGCCAATGCGTCGACGTAGGACACCCGAACTTTCAAGGATGATGGAGAATATAGTTTTCTTTCGTTTTAATCATCATTGACTTAATACATTATACTTAAGGTCTCATTTATGTATTACTCCGAGTGGGTACCCTAAAAGAGTCCGTTGCCCAAAAAAATGAACGGCTGCATGTACATGTGTCTATATCGGTGTAAAAATCGCCTATAGCTAGGCCAGCTGATATCAAGCGTCAAACTGATGAAAGCTTGTTTGTAACGGAAGAAATTAACAGGTAAAGTTCGGCAGCCGCGCGCGAGGTCGGACGTCCACAGCCGGACATTGGCGGTAATTCGGTCGATCACTTTCAGCTGGAAAGTGCCTATTTAAGGGGTCTAGCTAAGTGCCGCTTTTAATTGCCATAAAAAGGTATTATATGCCAACTGGTAGTTGGCAATTTTTTCAAATGATCTAGGGTAGATGAGCTCAACAGAGAATGAATGACATCGGTGCATTTCCTATAGCTTCATTACGAACGCGCCCATGTAAAACACGTTTTATAACATGTAAGCCTATGGGGCGGAAAAACTCATGAATGAGACCTTAAATAAAAATGAAAAATATTCATAAAAAATCAACGATTAGCGCTGGCGCGTAAATTTCAAAACGATTGATAACCCGGCGTCACCCCGCATTTTCTGACCGCAAGTTGCCATGGCAACGGACTAGTCTACATTTTTGAGGGGCGTTTTTATTGTTTTTTCATTGTATTATGCTTTGCTAGAAGTAGAAGCCATTTGAAAGAAGACTAAAGTTTCAGATCGTAAATACACGAAATAGAGCATCCTTCTGTTCCTTCTGTTGCGTTTTGTGTTGGAAAATTAGGTGTCAACAGGCACAACGACGCACGTACCTCACTAAACTGCAGCTAACGCGTACGCAAGCTAGCATATTGCAATACACTTCCAGACGTAAAGCTCCGTGTCAAGTAAAAGGCTATGGAATACACTTTGGCTGACGGCGACACCCCCCCCCCCCCCTTCCCCCATGCCTTATTCGTGTATCTTGCCTTAATCGTGTATCTTAGGGCGATTCCGACGGCCGTCTTTGTGTCTGTACCCAGATTCCATCCTCGTTCTTTCAGAGTCTACCCAGCCAGGCTGCGCACAAGCAGCACTTTGAGTCGTTGTCTAGTCCTGTACGCCTCGATCGCATATCAGCCAACCTCAAAAACACGCTTGCTGGCCAGCATTGGCGTAATTTGAAGCCCAGAATCACTAAAAGCCGCACAATCTGTTCTCTTCTGAACCGCGTCCGCTAGGGGGCGCTTCATGCTTTTCACAGGTGTCAAAGGCCAATGCGTCGACGTAGGACACCCGAACTTTCAAGGATGATGGAGAATATAGTTTTCTTTCGTTTTAATCATCATTGACTTAATACATTATACTTAAGGTCTCATTTATGTATTACTCCGAGTGGGTACCCTAAAAGAGTCCGTTGCCCAAAAAAATGAACGGCTGCATGTACATGTGTCTATATCGGTGTAAAAATCGCCTATAGCTAGGCCAGCTGATATCAAGCGTCAAACTGATGAAAGCTTGTTTGTAACGGAAGAAATTAACAGGTAAAGTTCGGCAGCCGCGCGCGAGGTCGGACGTCCACAGCCGGACATTGGCGGTAATTCGGTCGATCACTTTCAGCTGGAAAGTGCCTATTTAAGGGGTCTAGCTAAGTGCCGCTTTTAATTGCCATAAAAAGGTATTATATGCCAACTGGTAGTTGGCAATTTTTTCAAATGATCTAGGGTAGATGAGCTCAACAGAGAATGAATGACATCGGTGCATTTCCTATAGCTTCATTACGAACGCGCCCATGTAAAACACGTTTTATAACATGTAAGCCTATGGGGCGGAAAAACTCATGAATGAGACCTTAAATAAAAATGAAAAATATTCATAAAAAATCAACGATTAGCGCTGGCGCGTAAATTTCAAAACGATTGATAACCCGGCGTCACCCCGCATTTTCTGACCGCAAGTTGCCATGGCAACGGACTAGTCTACATTTTTGAGGGGCGTTTTTATTGTTTTTTCATTGTATTATGCTTTGCTAGAAGTAGAAGCCATTTGAAAGAAGACTAAAGTTTCAGATCGTAAATACACGAAATAGAGCATCCTTCTGTTCCTTCTGTTGCGTTTTGTGTTGGAAAATTAGGTGTCAACAGGCACAACGACGCACGTACCTCACTAAACTGCAGCTAACGCGTACGCAAGCTAGCATATTGCAATACACTTCCAGACGTAAAGCTCCGTGTCAAGTAAAAGGCTATGGAATACACTTTGGCTGACGGCGACACCCCCCCCCCCCCCCCTTCCCCCATGCCTTATTCGTGTATCTTGCCTTAATCGTGTATCTTAGGGCGATTCCGACGGCCGTCTTTGTGTCTGTACCCAGATTCCATCCTCGTTCTTTCAGAGTCTACCCAGCCAGGCTGCGCACAAGCAGCACTTTGAGTCGTTGTCTAGTCCTGTACGCCTCGATCGCATATCAGCCAACCTCAAAAACACGCTTGCTGGCCAGCATTGGCGTAATTTGAAGCCCAGAATCACTAAAAGCCGCACAATCTGTTCTCTTCTGAACCGCGTCCGCTAGGGGGCGCTTCATGCTTTTCACAGGTGTCAAAGGCCAATGCGTCGACGTAGGACACCCGAACTTTCAAGGATGATGGAGAATATAGTTTTCTTTCGTTTTAATCATCATTGACTTAATACATTATACTTAAGGTCTCATTTATGTATTACTCCGAGTGGGTACCCTAAAAGAGTCCGTTGCCCAAAAAAATGAACGGCTGCATGTACATGTGTCTATATCGGTGTAAAAATCGCCTATAGCTAGGCCAGCTGATATCAAGCGTCAAACTGATGAAAGCTTGTTTGTAACGGAAGAAATTAACAGGTAAAGTTCGGCAGCCGCGCGCGAGGTCGGACGTCCACAGCCGGACATTGGCGGTAATTCGGTCGATCACTTTCAGCTGGAAAGTGCCTATTTAAGGGGTCTAGCTAAGTGCCGCTTTTAATTGCCATAAAAAGGTATTATATGCCAACTGGTAGTTGGCAATTTTTTCAAATGATCTAGGGTAGATGAGCTCAACAGAGAATGAATGACATCGGTGCATTTCCTATAGCTTCATTACGAACGCGCCCATGTAAAACACGTTTTATAACATGTAAGCCTATGGGGCGGAAAAACTCATGAATGAGACCTTAAATAAAAATGAAAAATATTCATAAAAAATCAACGATTAGCGCTGGCGCGTAAATTTCAAAACGATTGATAACCCGGCGTCACCCCGCATTTTCTGACCGCAAGTTGCCATGGCAACGGACTAGTCTACATTTTTGAGGGGCGTTTTTATTGTTTTTTCATTGTATTATGCTTTGCTAGAAGTAGAAGCCATTTGAAAGAAGACTAAAGTTTCAGATCGTAAATACACGAAATAGAGCATCCTTCTGTTCCTTCTGTTGCGTTTTGTGTTGGAAAATTAGGTGTCAACAGGCACAACGACGCACGTACCTCACTAAACTGCAGCTAACGCGTACGCAAGCTAGCATATTGCAATACACTTCCAGACGTAAAGCTCCGTGTCAAGTAAAAGGCTATGGAATACACTTTGGCTGACGGCGACACCCCCCCCCCCCCCCCCTTCCCCCATGCCTTATTCGTGTATCTTGCCTTAATCGTGTATCTTAGGGCGATTCCGACGGCCGTCTTTGTGTCTGTACCCAGATTCCATCCTCGTTCTTTCAGAGTCTACCCAGCCAGGCTGCGCACAAGCAGCACTTTGAGTCGTTGTCTAGTCCTGTACGCCTCGATCGCATATCAGCCAACCTCAAAAACACGCTTGCTGGCCAGCATTGGCGTAATTTGAAGCCCAGAATCACTAAAAGCCGCACAATCTGTTCTCTTCTGAACCGCGTCCGCTAGGGGGCGCTTCATGCTTTTCACAGGTGTCAAAGGCCAATGCGTCGACGTAGGACACCCGAACTTTCAAGGATGATGGAGAATATAGTTTTCTTTCGTTTTAATCATCATTGACTTAATACATTATACTTAAGGTCTCATTTATGTATTACTCCGAGTGGGTACCCTAAAAGAGTCCGTTGCCCAAAAAAATGAACGGCTGCATGTACATGTGTCTATATCGGTGTAAAAATCGCCTATAGCTAGGCCAGCTGATATCAAGCGTCAAACTGATGAAAGCTTGTTTGTAACGGAAGAAATTAACAGGTAAAGTTCGGCAGCCGCGCGCGAGGTCGGACGTCCACAGCCGGACATTGGCGGTAATTCGGTCGATCACTTTCAGCTGGAAAGTGCCTATTTAAGGGGTCTAGCTAAGTGCCGCTTTTAATTGCCATAAAAAGGTATTATATGCCAACTGGTAGTTGGCAATTTTTTCAAATGATCTAGGGTAGATGAGCTCAACAGAGAATGAATGACATCGGTGCATTTCCTATAGCTTCATTACGAACGCGCCCATGTAAAACACGTTTTATAACATGTAAGCCTATGGGGCGGAAAAACTCATGAATGAGACCTTAAATAAAAATGAAAAATATTCATAAAAAATCAACGATTAGCGCTGGCGCGTAAATTTCAAAACGATTGATAACCCGGCGTCACCCCGCATTTTCTGACCGCAAGTTGCCATGGCAACGGACTAGTCTACATTTTTGAGGGGCGTTTTTATTGTTTTTTCATTGTATTATGCTTTGCTAGAAGTAGAAGCCATTTGAAAGAAGACTAAAGTTTCAGATCGTAAATACACGAAATAGAGCATCCTTCTGTTCCTTCTGTTGCGTTTTGTGTTGGAAAATTAGGTGTCAACAGGCACAACGACGCACGTACCTCACTAAACTGCAGCTAACGCGTACGCAAGCTAGCATATTGCAATACACTTCCAGACGTAAAGCTCCGTGTCAAGTAAAAGGCTATGGAATACACTTTGGCTGACGGCGACACCCCCCCCCCCCCCCCTTCCCCCATGCCTTATTCGTGTATCTTGCCTTAATCGTGTATCTTAGGGCGATTCCGACGGCCGTCTTTGTGTCTGTACCCAGATTCCATCCTCGTTCTTTCAGAGTCTACCCAGCCAGGCTGCGCACAAGCAGCACTTTGAGTCGTTGTCTAGTCCTGTACGCCTCGATCGCATATCAGCCAACCTCAAAAACACGCTTGCTGGCCAGCATTGGCGTAATTTGAAGCCCAGAATCACTAAAAGCCGCACAATCTGTTCTCTTCTGAACCGCGTCCGCTAGGGGGCGCTTCATGCTTTTCACAGGTGTCAAAGGCCAATGCGTCGACGTAGGACACCCGAACTTTCAAGGATGATGGAGAATATAGTTTTCTTTCGTTTTAATCATCATTGACTTAATACATTATACTTAAGGTCTCATTTATGTATTACTCCGAGTGGGTACCCTAAAAGAGTCCGTTGCCCAAAAAAATGAACGGCTGCATGTACATGTGTCTATATCGGTGTAAAAATCGCCTATAGCTAGGCCAGCTGATATCAAGCGTCAAACTGATGAAAGCTTGTTTGTAACGGAAGAAATTAACAGGTAAAGTTCGGCAGCCGCGCGCGAGGTCGGACGTCCACAGCCGGACATTGGCGGTAATTCGGTCGATCACTTTCAGCTGGAAAGTGCCTATTTAAGGGGTCTAGCTAAGTGCCGCTTTTAATTGCCATAAAAAGGTATTATATGCCAACTGGTAGTTGGCAATTTTTTCAAATGATCTAGGGTAGATGAGCTCAACAGAGAATGAATGACATCGGTGCATTTCCTATAGCTTCATTACGAACGCGCCCATGTAAAACACGTTTTATAACATGTAAGCCTATGGGGCGGAAAAACTCATGAATGAGACCTTAAATAAAAATGAAAAATATTCATAAAAAATCAACGATTAGCGCTGGCGCGTAAATTTCAAAACGATTGATAACCCGGCGTCACCCCGCATTTTCTGACCGCAAGTTGCCATGGCAACGGACTAGTCTACATTTTTGAGGGGCGTTTTTATTGTTTTTTCATTGTATTATGCTTTGCTAGAAGTAGAAGCCATTTGAAAGAAGACTAAAGTTTCAGATCGTAAATACACGAAATAGAGCATCCTTCTGTTCCTTCTGTTGCGTTTTGTGTTGGAAAATTAGGTGTCAACAGGCACAACGACGCACGTACCTCACTAAACTGCAGCTAACGCGTACGCAAGCTAGCATATTGCAATACACTTCCAGACGTAAAGCTCCGTGTCAAGTAAAAGGCTATGGAATACACTTTGGCTGACGGCGACACCCCCCCCCCCCCTTCCCCCATGCCTTATTCGTGTATCTTGCCTTAATCGTGTATCTTAGGGCGATTCCGACGGCCGTCTTTGTGTCTGTACCCAGATTCCATCCTCGTTCTTTCAGAGTCTACCCAGCCAGGCTGCGCACAAGCAGCACTTTGAGTCGTTGTCTAGTCCTGTACGCCTCGATCGCATATCAGCCAACCTCAAAAACACGCTTGCTGGCCAGCATTGGCGTAATTTGAAGCCCAGAATCACTAAAAGCCGCACAATCTGTTCTCTTCTGAACCGCGTCCGCTAGGGGGCGCTTCATGCTTTTCACAGGTGTCAAAGGCCAATGCGTCGACGTAGGACACCCGAACTTTCAAGGATGATGGAGAATATAGTTTTCTTTCGTTTTAATCATCATTGACTTAATACATTATACTTAAGGTCTCATTTATGTATTACTCCGAGTGGGTACCCTAAAAGAGTCCGTTGCCCAAAAAAATGAACGGCTGCATGTACATGTGTCTATATCGGTGTAAAAATCGCCTATAGCTAGGCCAGCTGATATCAAGCGTCAAACTGATGAAAGCTTGTTTGTAACGGAAGAAATTAACAGGTAAAGTTCGGCAGCCGCGCGCGAGGTCGGACGTCCACAGCCGGACATTGGCGGTAATTCGGTCGATCACTTTCAGCTGGAAAGTGCCTATTTAAGGGGTCTAGCTAAGTGCCGCTTTTAATTGCCATAAAAAGGTATTATATGCCAACTGGTAGTTGGCAATTTTTTCAAATGATCTAGGGTAGATGAGCTCAACAGAGAATGAATGACATCGGTGCATTTCCTATAGCTTCATTACGAACGCGCCCATGTAAAACACGTTTTATAACATGTAAGCCTATGGGGCGGAAAAACTCATGAATGAGACCTTAAATAAAAATGAAAAATATTCATAAAAAATCAACGATTAGCGCTGGCGCGTAAATTTCAAAACGATTGATAACCCGGCGTCACCCCGCATTTTCTGACCGCAAGTTGCCATGGCAACGGACTAGTCTACATTTTTGAGGGGCGTTTTTATTGTTTTTTCATTGTATTATGCTTTGCTAGAAGTAGAAGCCATTTGAAAGAAGACTAAAGTTTCAGATCGTAAATACACGAAATAGAGCATCCTTCTGTTCCTTCTGTTGCGTTTTGTGTTGGAAAATTAGGTGTCAACAGGCACAACGACGCACGTACCTCACTAAACTGCAGCTAACGCGTACGCAAGCTAGCATATTGCAATACACTTCCAGACGTAAAGCTCCGTGTCAAGTAAAAGGCTATGGAATACACTTTGGCTGACGGCGACACCCCCCCCCCCCCCCCTTCCCCCATGCCTTATTCGTGTATCTTGCCTTAATCGTGTATCTTAGGGCGATTCCGACGGCCGTCTTTGTGTCTGTACCCAGATTCCATCCTCGTTCTTTCAGAGTCTACCCAGCCAGGCTGCGCACAAGCAGCACTTTGAGTCGTTGTCTAGTCCTGTACGCCTCGATCGCATATCAGCCAACCTCAAAAACACGCTTGCTGGCCAGCATTGGCGTAATTTGAAGCCCAGAATCACTAAAAGCCGCACAATCTGTTCTCTTCTGAACCGCGTCCGCTAGGGGGCGCTTCATGCTTTTCACAGGTGTCAAAGGCCAATGCGTCGACGTAGGACACCCGAACTTTCAAGGATGATGGAGAATATAGTTTTCTTTCGTTTTAATCATCATTGACTTAATACATTATACTTAAATAAAAATGAAAAATATTCATAAAAAATCAACGATTAGCGCTGGCGCGTAAATTTCAAAACGATTGATAACCCGGCGTCACCCCGCATTTTCTGACCGCAAGTTGCCATGGCAACGGACTAGTCTACATTTTTGAGGGGCGTTTTTATTGTTTTTTCATTGTATTATGCTTTGCTAGAAGTAGAAGCCATTTGAAAGAAGACTAAAGTTTCAGATCGTAAATACACGAAATAGAGCATCCTTCTGTTCCTTCTGTTGCGTTTTGTGTTGGAAAATTAGGTGTCAACAGGCACAACGACGCACGTACCTCACTAAACTGCAGCTAACGCGTACGCAAGCTAGCATATTGCAATACACTTCCAGACGTAAAGCTCCGTGTCAAGTAAAAGGCTATGGAATACACTTTGGCTGACGGCGACACCCCCCCCCCCCTTCCCCCATGCCTTATTCGTGTATCTTGCCTTAATCGTGTATCTTAGGGCGATTCCGACGGCCGTCTTTGTGTCTGTACCCAGATTCCATCCTCGTTCTTTCAGAGTCTACCCAGCCAGGCTGCGCACAAGCAGCACTTTGAGTCGTTGTCTAGTCCTGTACGCCTCGATCGCATATCAGCCAACCTCAAAAACACGCTTGCTGGCCAGCATTGGCGTAATTTGAAGCCCAGAATCACTAAAAGCCGCACAATCTGTTCTCTTCTGAACCGCGTCCGCTAGGGGGCGCTTCATGCTTTTCACAGGTGTCAAAGGCCAATGCGTCGACGTAGGACACCCGAACTTTCAAGGATGATGGAGAATATAGTTTTCTTTCGTTTTAATCATCATTGACTTAATACATTATACTTAAATAAAAATGAAAAATATTCATAAAAAATCAACGATTAGCGCTGGCGCGTAAATTTCAAAACGATTGATAACCCGGCGTCACCCCGCATTTTCTGACCGCAAGTTGCCATGGCAACGGACTAGTCTACATTTTTGAGGGGCGTTTTTATTGTTTTTTCATTGTATTATGCTTTGCTAGAAGTAGAAGCCATTTGAAAGAAGACTAAAGTTTCAGATCGTAAATACACGAAATAGAGCATCCTTCTGTTCCTTCTGTTGCGTTTTGTGTTGGAAAATTAGGTGTCAACAGGCACAACGACGCACGTACCTCACTAAACTGCAGCTAACGCGTACGCAAGCTAGCATATTGCAATACACTTCCAGACGTAAAGCTCCGTGTCAAGTAAAAGGCTATGGAATACACTTTGGCTGACGGCGACACCCCCCCCCCCCTTCCCCCATGCCTTATTCGTGTATCTTGCCTTAATCGTGTATCTTAGGGCGATTCCGACGGCCGTCTTTGTGTCTGTACCCAGATTCCATCCTCGTTCTTTCAGAGTCTACCCAGCCAGGCTGCGCACAAGCAGCACTTTGAGTCGTTGTCTAGTCCTGTACGCCTCGATCGCATATCAGCCAACCTCAAAAACACGCTTGCTGGCCAGCATTGGCGTAATTTGAAGCCCAGAATCACTAAAAGCCGCACAATCTGTTCTCTTCTGAACCGCGTCCGCTAGGGGGCGCTTCATGCTTTTCACAGGTGTCAAAGGCCAATGCGTCGACGTAGGACACCCGAACTTTCAAGGATGATGGAGAATATAGTTTTCTTTCGTTTTAATCATCATTGACTTAATACATTATACTTAAGGTCTCATTTATGTATTACTCCGAGTGGGTACCCTAAAAGAGTCCGTTGCCCAAAAAAATGAACGGCTGCATGTACATGTGTCTATATCGGTGTAAAAATCGCCTATAGCTAGGCCAGCTGATATCAAGCGTCAAACTGATGAAAGCTTGTTTGTAACGGAAGAAATTAACAGGTAAAGTTCGGCAGCCGCGCGCGAGGTCGGACGTCCACAGCCGGACATTGGCGGTAATTCGGTCGATCACTTTCAGCTGGAAAGTGCCTATTTAAGGGGTCTAGCTAAGTGCCGCTTTTAATTGCCATAAAAAGGTATTATATGCCAACTGGTAGTTGGCAATTTTTTCAAATGATCTAGGGTAGATGAGCTCAACAGAGAATGAATGACATCGGTGCATTTCCTATAGCTTCATTACGAACGCGCCCATGTAAAACACGTTTTATAACATGTAAGCCTATGGGGCGGAAAAACTCATGAATGAGACCTTAAATAAAAATGAAAAATATTCATAAAAAATCAACGATTAGCGCTGGCGCGTAAATTTCAAAACGATTGATAACCCGGCGTCACCCCGCATTTTCTGACCGCAAGTTGCCATGGCAACGGACTAGTCTACATTTTTGAGGGGCGTTTTTATTGTTTTTTCATTGTATTATGCTTTGCTAGAAGTAGAAGCCATTTGAAAGAAGACTAAAGTTTCAGATCGTAAATACACGAAATAGAGCATCCTTCTGTTCCTTCTGTTGCGTTTTGTGTTGGAAAATTAGGTGTCAACAGGCACAACGACGCACGTACCTCACTAAACTGCAGCTAACGCGTACGCAAGCTAGCATATTGCAATACACTTCCAGACGTAAAGCTCCGTGTCAAGTAAAAGGCTATGGAATACACTTTGGCTGACGGCGACACCCCCCCCCCCCTTCCCCCATGCCTTATTCGTGTATCTTGCCTTAATCGTGTATCTTAGGGCGATTCCGACGGCCGTCTTTGTGTCTGTACCCAGATTCCATCCTCGTTCTTTCAGAGTCTACCCAGCCAGGCTGCGCACAAGCAGCACTTTGAGTCGTTGTCTAGTCCTGTACGCCTCGATCGCATATCAGCCAACCTCAAAAACACGCTTGCTGGCCAGCATTGGCGTAATTTGAAGCCCAGAATCACTAAAAGCCGCACAATCTGTTCTCTTCTGAACCGCGTCCGCTAGGGGGCGCTTCATGCTTTTCACAGGTGTCAAAGGCCAATGCGTCGACGTAGGACACCCGAACTTTCAAGGATGATGGAGAATATAGTTTTCTTTCGTTTTAATCATCATTGACTTAATACATTATACTTAAGGTCTCATTTATGTATTACTCCGAGTGGGTACCCTAAAAGAGTCCGTTGCCCAAAAAAATGAACGGCTGCATGTACATGTGTCTATATCGGTGTAAAAATCGCCTATAGCTAGGCCAGCTGATATCAAGCGTCAAACTGATGAAAGCTTGTTTGTAACGGAAGAAATTAACAGGTAAAGTTCGGCAGCCGCGCGCGAGGTCGGACGTCCACAGCCGGACATTGGCGGTAATTCGGTCGATCACTTTCAGCTGGAAAGTGCCTATTTAAGGGGTCTAGCTAAGTGCCGCTTTTAATTGCCATAAAAAGGTATTATATGCCAACTGGTAGTTGGCAATTTTTTCAAATGATCTAGGGTAGATGAGCTCAACAGAGAATGAATGACATCGGTGCATTTCCTATAGCTTCATTACGAACGCGCCCATGTAAAACACGTTTTATAACATGTAAGCCTATGGGGCGGAAAAACTCATGAATGAGACCTTAAATAAAAATGAAAAATATTCATAAAAAATCAACGATTAGCGCTGGCGCGTAAATTTCAAAACGATTGATAACCCGGCGTCACCCCGCATTTTCTGACCGCAAGTTGCCATGGCAACGGACTAGTCTACATTTTTGAGGGGCGTTTTTATTGTTTTTTCATTGTATTATGCTTTGCTAGAAGTAGAAGCCATTTGAAAGAAGACTAAAGTTTCAGATCGTAAATACACGAAATAGAGCATCCTTCTGTTCCTTCTGTTGCGTTTTGTGTTGGAAAATTAGGTGTCAACAGGCACAACGACGCACGTACCTCACTAAACTGCAGCTAACGCGTACGCAAGCTAGCATATTGCAATACACTTCCAGACGTAAAGCTCCGTGTCAAGTAAAAGGCTATGGAATACACTTTGGCTGACGGCGACACCCCCCCCCCCCCCCTTCCCCCATGCCTTATTCGTGTATCTTGCCTTAATCGTGTATCTTAGGGCGATTCCGACGGCCGTCTTTGTGTCTGTACCCAGATTCCATCCTCGTTCTTTCAGAGTCTACCCAGCCAGGCTGCGCACAAGCAGCACTTTGAGTCGTTGTCTAGTCCTGTACGCCTCGATCGCATATCAGCCAACCTCAAAAACACGCTTGCTGGCCAGCATTGGCGTAATTTGAAGCCCAGAATCACTAAAAGCCGCACAATCTGTTCTCTTCTGAACCGCGTCCGCTAGGGGGCGCTTCATGCTTTTCACAGGTGTCAAAGGCCAATGCGTCGACGTAGGACACCCGAACTTTCAAGGATGATGGAGAATATAGTTTTCTTTCGTTTTAATCATCATTGACTTAATACATTATACTTAAGGTCTCATTTATGTATTACTCCGAGTGGGTACCCTAAAAGAGTCCGTTGCCCAAAAAAATGAACGGCTGCATGTACATGTGTCTATATCGGTGTAAAAATCGCCTATAGCTAGGCCAGCTGATATCAAGCGTCAAACTGATGAAAGCTTGTTTGTAACGGAAGAAATTAACAGGTAAAGTTCGGCAGCCGCGCGCGAGGTCGGACGT
Source organism: Branchiostoma lanceolatum (assembly GCF_035083965.1). Classification (NCBI taxonomy): domain Eukaryota; kingdom Metazoa; phylum Chordata; class Leptocardii; order Amphioxiformes; family Branchiostomatidae; genus Branchiostoma; species Branchiostoma lanceolatum. The sequence continues at coordinate 10,751,216 of NC_089739.1, forward strand.
CCACAGCCGGACATTGGCGGTAATTCGGTCGATCACTTTCAGCTGGAAAGTGCCTATTTAAGGGGTCTAGCTAAGTGCCGCTTTTAATTGCCATAAAAAGGTATTATATGCCAACTGGTAGTTGGCAATTTTTTCAAATGATCTAGGGTAGATGAGCTCAACAGAGAATGAATGACATCGGTGCATTTCCTATAGCTTCATTACGAACGCGCCCATGTAAAACACGTTTTATAACATGTAAGCCTATGGGGCGGAAAAACTCATGAATGAGACCTTAAATAAAAATGAAAAATATTCATAAAAAATCAACGATTAGCGCTGGCGCGTAAATTTCAAAACGATTGATAACCCGGCGTCACCCCGCATTTTCTGACCGCAAGTTGCCATGGCAACGGACTAGTCTACATTTTTGAGGGGCGTTTTTATTGTTTTTTCATTGTATTATGCTTTGCTAGAAGTAGAAGCCATTTGAAAGAAGACTAAAGTTTCAGATCGTAAATACACGAAATAGAGCATCCTTCTGTTCCTTCTGTTGCGTTTTGTGTTGGAAAATTAGGTGTCAACAGGCACAACGACGCACGTACCTCACTAAACTGCAGCTAACGCGTACGCAAGCTAGCATATTGCAATACACTTCCAGACGTAAAGCTCCGTGTCAAGTAAAAGGCTATGGAATACACTTTGGCTGACGGCGACACCCCCCCCCCCCTTCCCCCATGCCTTATTCGTGTATCTTGCCTTAATCGTGTATCTTAGGGCGATTCCGACGGCCGTCTTTGTGTCTGTACCCAGATTCCATCCTCGTTCTTTCAGAGTCTACCCAGCCAGGCTGCGCACAAGCAGCACTTTGAGTCGTTGTCTAGTCCTGTACGCCTCGATCGCATATCAGCCAACCTCAAAAACACGCTTGCTGGCCAGCATTGGCGTAATTTGAAGCCCAGAATCACTAAAAGCCGCACAATCTGTTCTCTTCTGAACCGCGTCCGCTAGGGGGCGCTTCATGCTTTTCACAGGTGTCAAAGGCCAATGCGTCGACGTAGGACACCCGAACTTTCAAGGATGATGGAGAATATAGTTTTCTTTCGTTTTAATCATCATTGACTTAATACATTATACTTAAGGTCTCATTTATGTATTACTCCGAGTGGGTACCCTAAAAGAGTCCGTTGCCCAAAAAAATGAACGGCTGCATGTACATGTGTCTATATCGGTGTAAAAATCGCCTATAGCTAGGCCAGCTGATATCAAGCGTCAAACTGATGAAAGCTTGTTTGTAACGGAAGAAATTAACAGGTAAAGTTCGGCAGCCGCGCGCGAGGTCGGACGTCCACAGCCGGACATTGGCGGTAATTCGGTCGATCACTTTCAGCTGGAAAGTGCCTATTTAAGGGGTCTAGCTAAGTGCCGCTTTTAATTGCCATAAAAAGGTATTATATGCCAACTGGTAGTTGGCAATTTTTTCAAATGATCTAGGGTAGATGAGCTCAACAGAGAATGAATGACATCGGTGCATTTCCTATAGCTTCATTACGAACGCGCCCATGTAAAACACGTTTTATAACATGTAAGCCTATGGGGCGGAAAAACTCATGAATGAGACCTTAAATAAAAATGAAAAATATTCATAAAAAATCAACGATTAGCGCTGGCGCGTAAATTTCAAAACGATTGATAACCCGGCGTCACCCCGCATTTTCTGACCGCAAGTTGCCATGGCAACGGACTAGTCTACATTTTTGAGGGGCGTTTTTATTGTTTTTTCATTGTATTATGCTTTGCTAGAAGTAGAAGCCATTTGAAAGAAGACTAAAGTTTCAGATCGTAAATACACGAAATAGAGCATCCTTCTGTTCCTTCTGTTGCGTTTTGTGTTGGAAAATTAGGTGTCAACAGGCACAACGACGCACGTACCTCACTAAACTGCAGCTAACGCGTACGCAAGCTAGCATATTGCAATACACTTCCAGACGTAAAGCTCCGTGTCAAGTAAAAGGCTATGGAATACACTTTGGCTGACGGCGACACCCCCCCCCCCCCCTTCCCCCATGCCTTATTCGTGTATCTTGCCTTAATCGTGTATCTTAGGGCGATTCCGACGGCCGTCTTTGTGTCTGTACCCAGATTCCATCCTCGTTCTTTCAGAGTCTACCCAGCCAGGCTGCGCACAAGCAGCACTTTGAGTCGTTGTCTAGTCCTGTACGCCTCGATCGCATATCAGCCAACCTCAAAAACACGCTTGCTGGCCAGCATTGGCGTAATTTGAAGCCCAGAATCACTAAAAGCCGCACAATCTGTTCTCTTCTGAACCGCGTCCGCTAGGGGGCGCTTCATGCTTTTCACAGGTGTCAAAGGCCAATGCGTCGACGTAGGACACCCGAACTTTCAAGGATGATGGAGAATATAGTTTTCTTTCGTTTTAATCATCATTGACTTAATACATTATACTTAAGGTCTCATTTATGTATTACTCCGAGTGGGTACCCTAAAAGAGTCCGTTGCCCAAAAAAATGAACGGCTGCATGTACATGTGTCTATATCGGTGTAAAAATCGCCTATAGCTAGGCCAGCTGATATCAAGCGTCAAACTGATGAAAGCTTGTTTGTAACGGAAGAAATTAACAGGTAAAGTTCGGCAGCCGCGCGCGAGGTCGGACGTCCACAGCCGGACATTGGCGGTAATTCGGTCGATCACTTTCAGCTGGAAAGTGCCTATTTAAGGGGTCTAGCTAAGTGCCGCTTTTAATTGCCATAAAAAGGTATTATATGCCAACTGGTAGTTGGCAATTTTTTCAAATGATCTAGGGTAGATGAGCTCAACAGAGAATGAATGACATCGGTGCATTTCCTATAGCTTCATTACGAACGCGCCCATGTAAAACACGTTTTATAACATGTAAGCCTATGGGGCGGAAAAACTCATGAATGAGACCTTAAATAAAAATGAAAAATATTCATAAAAAATCAACGATTAGCGCTGGCGCGTAAATTTCAAAACGATTGATAACCCGGCGTCACCCCGCATTTTCTGACCGCAAGTTGCCATGGCAACGGACTAGTCTACATTTTTGAGGGGCGTTTTTATTGTTTTTTCATTGTATTATGCTTTGCTAGAAGTAGAAGCCATTTGAAAGAAGACTAAAGTTTCAGATCGTAAATACACGAAATAGAGCATCCTTCTGTTCCTTCTGTTGCGTTTTGTGTTGGAAAATTAGGTGTCAACAGGCACAACGACGCACGTACCTCACTAAACTGCAGCTAACGCGTACGCAAGCTAGCATATTGCAATACACTTCCAGACGTAAAGCTCCGTGTCAAGTAAAAGGCTATGGAATACACTTTGGCTGACGGCGACACCCCCCCCCCCCCCCCCTTCCCCCATGCCTTATTCGTGTATCTTGCCTTAATCGTGTATCTTAGGGCGATTCCGACGGCCGTCTTTGTGTCTGTACCCAGATTCCATCCTCGTTCTTTCAGAGTCTACCCAGCCAGGCTGCGCACAAGCAGCACTTTGAGTCGTTGTCTAGTCCTGTACGCCTCGATCGCATATCAGCCAACCTCAAAAACACGCTTGCTGGCCAGCATTGGCGTAATTTGAAGCCCAGAATCACTAAAAGCCGCACAATCTGTTCTCTTCTGAACCGCGTCCGCTAGGGGGCGCTTCATGCTTTTCACAGGTGTCAAAGGCCAATGCGTCGACGTAGGACACCCGAACTTTCAAGGATGATGGAGAATATAGTTTTCTTTCGTTTTAATCATCATTGACTTAATACATTATACTTAAGGTCTCATTTATGTATTACTCCGAGTGGGTACCCTAAAAGAGTCCGTTGCCCAAAAAAATGAACGGCTGCATGTACATGTGTCTATATCGGTGTAAAAATCGCCTATAGCTAGGCCAGCTGATATCAAGCGTCAAACTGATGAAAGCTTGTTTGTAACGGAAGAAATTAACAGGTAAAGTTCGGCAGCCGCGCGCGAGGTCGGACGTCCACAGCCGGACATTGGCGGTAATTCGGTCGATCACTTTCAGCTGGAAAGTGCCTATTTAAGGGGTCTAGCTAAGTGCCGCTTTTAATTGCCATAAAAAGGTATTATATGCCAACTGGTAGTTGGCAATTTTTTCAAATGATCTAGGGTAGATGAGCTCAACAGAGAATGAATGACATCGGTGCATTTCCTATAGCTTCATTACGAACGCGCCCATGTAAAACACGTTTTATAACATGTAAGCCTATGGGGCGGAAAAACTCATGAATGAGACCTTAAATAAAAATGAAAAATATTCATAAAAAATCAACGATTAGCGCTGGCGCGTAAATTTCAAAACGATTGATAACCCGGCGTCACCCCGCATTTTCTGACCGCAAGTTGCCATGGCAACGGACTAGTCTACATTTTTGAGGGGCGTTTTTATTGTTTTTTCATTGTATTATGCTTTGCTAGAAGTAGAAGCCATTTGAAAGAAGACTAAAGTTTCAGATCGTAAATACACGAAATAGAGCATCCTTCTGTTCCTTCTGTTGCGTTTTGTGTTGGAAAATTAGGTGTCAACAGGCACAACGACGCACGTACCTCACTAAACTGCAGCTAACGCGTACGCAAGCTAGCATATTGCAATACACTTCCAGACGTAAAGCTCCGTGTCAAGTAAAAGGCTATGGAATACACTTTGGCTGACGGCGACACCCCCCCCCCCCCCCCCTTCCCCCATGCCTTATTCGTGTATCTTGCCTTAATCGTGTATCTTAGGGCGATTCCGACGGCCGTCTTTGTGTCTGTACCCAGATTCCATCCTCGTTCTTTCAGAGTCTACCCAGCCAGGCTGCGCACAAGCAGCACTTTGAGTCGTTGTCTAGTCCTGTACGCCTCGATCGCATATCAGCCAACCTCAAAAACACGCTTGCTGGCCAGCATTGGCGTAATTTGAAGCCCAGAATCACTAAAAGCCGCACAATCTGTTCTCTTCTGAACCGCGTCCGCTAGGGGGCGCTTCATGCTTTTCACAGGTGTCAAAGGCCAATGCGTCGACGTAGGACACCCGAACTTTCAAGGATGATGGAGAATATAGTTTTCTTTCGTTTTAATCATCATTGACTTAATACATTATACTTAAGGTCTCATTTATGTATTACTCCGAGTGGGTACCCTAAAAGAGTCCGTTGCCCAAAAAAATGAACGGCTGCATGTACATGTGTCTATATCGGTGTAAAAATCGCCTATAGCTAGGCCAGCTGATATCAAGCGTCAAACTGATGAAAGCTTGTTTGTAACGGAAGAAATTAACAGGTAAAGTTCGGCAGCCGCGCGCGAGGTCGGACGTCCACAGCCGGACATTGGCGGTAATTCGGTCGATCACTTTCAGCTGGAAAGTGCCTATTTAAGGGGTCTAGCTAAGTGCCGCTTTTAATTGCCATAAAAAGGTATTATATGCCAACTGGTAGTTGGCAATTTTTTCAAATGATCTAGGGTAGATGAGCTCAACAGAGAATGAATGACATCGGTGCATTTCCTATAGCTTCATTACGAACGCGCCCATGTAAAACACGTTTTATAACATGTAAGCCTATGGGGCGGAAAAACTCATGAATGAGACCTTAAATAAAAATGAAAAATATTCATAAAAAATCAACGATTAGCGCTGGCGCGTAAATTTCAAAACGATTGATAACCCGGCGTCACCCCGCATTTTCTGACCGCAAGTTGCCATGGCAACGGACTAGTCTACATTTTTGAGGGGCGTTTTTATTGTTTTTTCATTGTATTATGCTTTGCTAGAAGTAGAAGCCATTTGAAAGAAGACTAAAGTTTCAGATCGTAAATACACGAAATAGAGCATCCTTCTGTTCCTTCTGTTGCGTTTTGTGTTGGAAAATTAGGTGTCAACAGGCACAACGACGCACGTACCTCACTAAACTGCAGCTAACGCGTACGCAAGCTAGCATATTGCAATACACTTCCAGACGTAAAGCTCCGTGTCAAGTAAAAGGCTATGGAATACACTTTGGCTGACGGCGACACCCCCCCCCCCCCTTCCCCCATGCCTTATTCGTGTATCTTGCCTTAATCGTGTATCTTAGGGCGATTCCGACGGCCGTCTTTGTGTCTGTACCCAGATTCCATCCTCGTTCTTTCAGAGTCTACCCAGCCAGGCTGCGCACAAGCAGCACTTTGAGTCGTTGTCTAGTCCTGTACGCCTCGATCGCATATCAGCCAACCTCAAAAACACGCTTGCTGGCCAGCATTGGCGTAATTTGAAGCCCAGAATCACTAAAAGCCGCACAATCTGTTCTCTTCTGAACCGCGTCCGCTAGGGGGCGCTTCATGCTTTTCACAGGTGTCAAAGGCCAATGCGTCGACGTAGGACACCCGAACTTTCAAGGATGATGGAGAATATAGTTTTCTTTCGTTTTAATCATCATTGACTTAATACATTATACTTAAATAAAAATGAAAAATATTCATAAAAAATCAACGATTAGCGCTGGCGCGTAAATTTCAAAACGATTGATAACCCGGCGTCACCCCGCATTTTCTGACCGCAAGTTGCCATGGCAACGGACTAGTCTACATTTTTGAGGGGCGTTTTTATTGTTTTTTCATTGTATTATGCTTTGCTAGAAGTAGAAGCCATTTGAAAGAAGACTAAAGTTTCAGATCGTAAATACACGAAATAGAGCATCCTTCTGTTCCTTCTGTTGCGTTTTGTGTTGGAAAATTAGGTGTCAACAGGCACAACGACGCACGTACCTCACTAAACTGCAGCTAACGCGTACGCAAGCTAGCATATTGCAATACACTTCCAGACGTAAAGCTCCGTGTCAAGTAAAAGGCTATGGAATACACTTTGGCTGACGGCGACACCCCCCCCCCCCTTCCCCCATGCCTTATTCGTGTATCTTGCCTTAATCGTGTATCTTAGGGCGATTCCGACGGCCGTCTTTGTGTCTGTACCCAGATTCCATCCTCGTTCTTTCAGAGTCTACCCAGCCAGGCTGCGCACAAGCAGCACTTTGAGTCGTTGTCTAGTCCTGTACGCCTCGATCGCATATCAGCCAACCTCAAAAACACGCTTGCTGGCCAGCATTGGCGTAATTTGAAGCCCAGAATCACTAAAAGCCGCACAATCTGTTCTCTTCTGAACCGCGTCCGCTAGGGGGCGCTTCATGCTTTTCACAGGTGTCAAAGGCCAATGCGTCGACGTAGGACACCCGAACTTTCAAGGATGATGGAGAATATAGTTTTCTTTCGTTTTAATCATCATTGACTTAATACATTATACTTAAGGTCTCATTTATGTATTACTCCGAGTGGGTACCCTAAAAGAGTCCGTTGCCCAAAAAAATGAACGGCTGCATGTACATGTGTCTATATCGGTGTAAAAATCGCCTATAGCTAGGCCAGCTGATATCAAGCGTCAAACTGATGAAAGCTTGTTTGTAACGGAAGAAATTAACAGGTAAAGTTCGGCAGCCGCGCGCGAGGTCGGACGTCCACAGCCGGACATTGGCGGTAATTCGGTCGATCACTTTCAGCTGGAAAGTGCCTATTTAAGGGGTCTAGCTAAGTGCCGCTTTTAATTGCCATAAAAAGGTATTATATGCCAACTGGTAGTTGGCAATTTTTTCAAATGATCTAGGGTAGATGAGCTCAACAGAGAATGAATGACATCGGTGCATTTCCTATAGCTTCATTACGAACGCGCCCATGTAAAACACGTTTTATAACATGTAAGCCTATGGGGCGGAAAAACTCATGAATGAGACCTTAAATAAAAATGAAAAATATTCATAAAAAATCAACGATTAGCGCTGGCGCGTAAATTTCAAAACGATTGATAACCCGGCGTCACCCCGCATTTTCTGACCGCAAGTTGCCATGGCAACGGACTAGTCTACATTTTTGAGGGGCGTTTTTATTGTTTTTTCATTGTATTATGCTTTGCTAGAAGTAGAAGCCATTTGAAAGAAGACTAAAGTTTCAGATCGTAAATACACGAAATAGAGCATCCTTCTGTTCCTTCTGTTGCGTTTTGTGTTGGAAAATTAGGTGTCAACAGGCACAACGACGCACGTACCTCACTAAACTGCAGCTAACGCGTACGCAAGCTAGCATATTGCAATACACTTCCAGACGTAAAGCTCCGTGTCAAGTAAAAGGCTATGGAATACACTTTGGCTGACGGCGACACCCCCCCCCCCCCTTCCCCCATGCCTTATTCGTGTATCTTGCCTTAATCGTGTATCTTAGGGCGATTCCGACGGCCGTCTTTGTGTCTGTACCCAGATTCCATCCTCGTTCTTTCAGAGTCTACCCAGCCAGGCTGCGCACAAGCAGCACTTTGAGTCGTTGTCTAGTCCTGTACGCCTCGATCGCATATCAGCCAACCTCAAAAACACGCTTGCTGGCCAGCATTGGCGTAATTTGAAGCCCAGAATCACTAAAAGCCGCACAATCTGTTCTCTTCTGAACCGCGTCCGCTAGGGGGCGCTTCATGCTTTTCACAGGTGTCAAAGGCCAATGCGTCGACGTAGGACACCCGAACTTTCAAGGATGATGGAGAATATAGTTTTCTTTCGTTTTAATCATCATTGACTTAATACATTATACTTAAGGTCTCATTTATGTATTACTCCGAGTGGGTACCCTAAAAGAGTCCGTTGCCCAAAAAAATGAACGGCTGCATGTACATGTGTCTATATCGGTGTAAAAATCGCCTATAGCTAGGCCAGCTGATATCAAGCGTCAAACTGATGAAAGCTTGTTTGTAACGGAAGAAATTAACAGGTAAAGTTCGGCAGCCGCGCGCGAGGTCGGACGTCCACAGCCGGACATTGGCGGTAATTCGGTCGATCACTTTCAGCTGGAAAGTGCCTATTTAAGGGGTCTAGCTAAGTGCCGCTTTTAATTGCCATAAAAAGGTATTATATGCCAACTGGTAGTTGGCAATTTTTTCAAATGATCTAGGGTAGATGAGCTCAACAGAGAATGAATGACATCGGTGCATTTCCTATAGCTTCATTACGAACGCGCCCATGTAAAACACGTTTTATAACATGTAAGCCTATGGGGCGGAAAAACTCATGAATGAGACCTTAAATAAAAATGAAAAATATTCATAAAAAATCAACGATTAGCGCTGGCGCGTAAATTTCAAAACGATTGATAACCCGGCGTCACCCCGCATTTTCTGACCGCAAGTTGCCATGGCAACGGACTAGTCTACATTTTTGAGGGGCGTTTTTATTGTTTTTTCATTGTATTATGCTTTGCTAGAAGTAGAAGCCATTTGAAAGAAGACTAAAGTTTCAGATCGTAAATACACGAAATAGAGCATCCTTCTGTTCCTTCTGTTGCGTTTTGTGTTGGAAAATTAGGTGTCAACAGGCACAACGACGCACGTACCTCACTAAACTGCAGCTAACGCGTACGCAAGCTAGCATATTGCAATACACTTCCAGACGTAAAGCTCCGTGTCAAGTAAAAGGCTATGGAATACACTTTGGCTGACGGCGACACCCCCCCCCCCCCTTCCCCCATGCCTTATTCGTGTATCTTGCCTTAATCGTGTATCTTAGGGCGATTCCGACGGCCGTCTTTGTGTCTGTACCCAGATTCCATCCTCGTTCTTTCAGAGTCTACCCAGCCAGGCTGCGCACAAGCAGCACTTTGAGTCGTTGTCTAGTCCTGTACGCCTCGATCGCATATCAGCCAACCTCAAAAACACGCTTGCTGGCCAGCATTGGCGTAATTTGAAGCCCAGAATCACTAAAAGCCGCACAATCTGTTCTCTTCTGAACCGCGTCCGCTAGGGGGCGCTTCATGCTTTTCACAGGTGTCAAAGGCCAATGCGTCGACGTAGGACACCCGAACTTTCAAGGATGATGGAGAATATAGTTTTCTTTCGTTTTAATCATCATTGACTTAATACATTATACTTAAGGTCTCATTTATGTATTACTCCGAGTGGGTACCCTAAAAGAGTCCGTTGCCCAAAAAAATGAACGGCTGCATGTACATGTGTCTATATCGGTGTAAAAATCGCCTATAGCTAGGCCAGCTGATATCAAGCGTCAAACTGATGAAAGCTTGTTTGTAACGGAAGAAATTAACAGGTAAAGTTCGGCAGCCGCGCGCGAGGTCGGACGTCCACAGCCGGACATTGGCGGTAATTCGGTCGATCACTTTCAGCTGGAAAGTGCCTATTTAAGGGGTCTAGCTAAGTGCCGCTTTTAATTGCCATAAAAAGGTATTATATGCCAACTGGTAGTTGGCAATTTTTTCAAATGATCTAGGGTAGATGAGCTCAACAGAGAATGAATGACATCGGTGCATTTCCTATAGCTTCATTACGAACGCGCCCATGTAAAACACGTTTTATAACATGTAAGCCTATGGGGCGGAAAAACTCATGAATGAGACCTTAAATAAAAATGAAAAATATTCATAAAAAATCAACGATTAGCGCTGGCGCGTAAATTTCAAAACGATTGATAACCCGGCGTCACCCCGCATTTTCTGACCGCAAGTTGCCATGGCAACGGACTAGTCTACATTTTTGAGGGGCGTTTTTATTGTTTTTTCATTGTATTATGCTTTGCTAGAAGTAGAAGCCATTTGAAAGAAGACTAAAGTTTCAGATCGTAAATACACGAAATAGAGCATCCTTCTGTTCCTTCTGTTGCGTTTTGTGTTGGAAAATTAGGTGTCAACAGGCACAACGACGCACGTACCTCACTAAACTGCAGCTAACGCGTACGCAAGCTAGCATATTGCAATACACTTCCAGACGTAAAGCTCCGTGTCAAGTAAAAGGCTATGGAATACACTTTGGCTGACGGCGACACCCCCCCCCCCCCCCTTCCCCCATGCCTTATTCGTGTATCTTGCCTTAATCGTGTATCTTAGGGCGATTCCGACGGCCGTCTTTGTGTCTGTACCCAGATTCCATCCTCGTTCTTTCAGAGTCTACCCAGCCAGGCTGCGCACAAGCAGCACTTTGAGTCGTTGTCTAGTCCTGTACGCCTCGATCGCATATCAGCCAACCTCAAAAACACGCTTGCTGGCCAGCATTGGCGTAATTTGAAGCCCAGAATCACTAAAAGCCGCACAATCTGTTCTCTTCTGAACCGCGTCCGCTAGGGGGCGCTTCATGCTTTTCACAGGTGTCAAAGGCCAATGCGTCGACGTAGGACACCCGAACTTTCAAGGATGATGGAGAATATAGTTTTCTTTCGTTTTAATCATCATTGACTTAATACATTATACTTAAATAAAAATGAAAAATATTCATAAAAAATCAACGATTAGCGCTGGCGCGTAAATTTCAAAACGATTGATAACCCGGCGTCACCCCGCATTTTCTGACCGCAAGTTGCCATGGCAACGGACTAGTCTACATTTTTGAGGGGCGTTTTTATTGTTTTTTCATTGTATTATGCTTTGCTAGAAGTAGAAGCCATTTGAAAGAAGACTAAAGTTTCAGATCGTAAATACACGAAATAGAGCATCCTTCTGTTCCTTCTGTTGCGTTTTGTGTTGGAAAATTAGGTGTCAACAGGCACAACGACGCACGTACCTCACTAAACTGCAGCTAACGCGTACGCAAGCTAGCATATTGCAATACACTTCCAGACGTAAAGCTCCGTGTCAAGTAAAAGGCTATGGAATACACTTTGGCTGACGGCGACACCCCCCCCCCCCTTCCCCCATGCCTTATTCGTGTATCTTGCCTTAATCGTGTATCTTAGGGCGATTCCGACGGCCGTCTTTGTGTCTGTACCCAGATTCCATCCTCGTTCTTTCAGAGTCTACCCAGCCAGGCTGCGCACAAGCAGCACTTTGAGTCGTTGTCTAGTCCTGTACGCCTCGATCGCATATCAGCCAACCTCAAAAACACGCTTGCTGGCCAGCATTGGCGTAATTTGAAGCCCAGAATCACTAAAAGCCGCACAATCTGTTCTCTTCTGAACCGCGTCCGCTAGGGGGCGCTTCATGCTTTTCACAGGTGTCAAAGGCCAATGCGTCGACGTAGGACACCCGAACTTTCAAGGATGATGGAGAATATAGTTTTCTTTCGTTTTAATCATCATTGACTTAATACATTATACTTAAATAAAAATGAAAAATATTCATAAAAAATCAACGATTAGCGCTGGCGCGTAAATTTCAAAACGATTGATAACCCGGCGTCACCCCGCATTTTCTGACCGCAAGTTGCCATGGCAACGGACTAGTCTACATTTTTGAGGGGCGTTTTTATTGTTTTTTCATTGTATTATGCTTTGCTAGAAGTAGAAGCCATTTGAAAGAAGACTAAAGTTTCAGATCGTAAATACACGAAATAGAGCATCCTTCTGTTCCTTCTGTTGCGTTTTGTGTTGGAAAATTAGGTGTCAACAGGCACAACGACGCACGTACCTCACTAAACTGCAGCTAACGCGTACGCAAGCTAGCATATTGCAATACACTTCCAGACGTAAAGCTCCGTGTCAAGTAAAAGGCTATGGAATACACTTTGGCTGACGGCGACACCCCCCCCCCCCCTTCCCCCATGCCTTATTCGTGTATCTTGCCTTAATCGTGTATCTTAGGGCGATTCCGACGGCCGTCTTTGTGTCTGTACCCAGATTCCATCCTCGTTCTTTCAGAGTCTACCCAGCCAGGCTGCGCACAAGCAGCACTTTGAGTCGTTGTCTAGTCCTGTACGCCTCGATCGCATATCAGCCAACCTCAAAAACACGCTTGCTGGCCAGCATTGGCGTAATTTGAAGCCCAGAATCACTAAAAGCCGCACAATCTGTTCTCTTCTGAACCGCGTCCGCTAGGGGGCGCTTCATGCTTTTCACAGGTGTCAAAGGCCAATGCGTCGACGTAGGACACCCGAACTTTCAAGGATGATGGAGAATATAGTTTTCTTTCGTTTTAATCATCATTGACTTAATACATTATACTTAAGGTCTCATTTATGTATTACTCCGAGTGGGTACCCTAAAAGAGTCCGTTGCCCAAAAAAATGAACGGCTGCATGTACATGTGTCTATATCGGTGTAAAAATCGCCTATAGCTAGGCCAGCTGATATCAAGCGTCAAACTGATGAAAGCTTGTTTGTAACGGAAGAAATTAACAGGTAAAGTTCGGCAGCCGCGCGCGAGGTCGGACGTCCACAGCCGGACATTGGCGGTAATTCGGTCGATCACTTTCAGCTGGAAAGTGCCTATTTAAGGGGTCTAGCTAAGTGCCGCTTTTAATTGCCATAAAAAGGTATTATATGCCAACTGGTAGTTGGCAATTTTTTCAAATGATCTAGGGTAGATGAGCTCAACAGAGAATGAATGACATCGGTGCATTTCCTATAGCTTCATTACGAACGCGCCCATGTAAAACACGTTTTATAACATGTAAGCCTATGGGGCGGAAAAACTCATGAATGAGACCTTAAATAAAAATGAAAAATATTCATAAAAAATCAACGATTAGCGCTGGCGCGTAAATTTCAAAACGATTGATAACCCGGCGTCACCCCGCATTTTCTGACCGCAAGTTGCCATGGCAACGGACTAGTCTACATTTTTGAGGGGCGTTTTTATTGTTTTTTCATTGTATTATGCTTTGCTAGAAGTAGAAGCCATTTGAAAGAAGACTAAAGTTTCAGATCGTAAATACACGAAATAGAGCATCCTTCTGTTCCTTCTGTTGCGTTTTGTGTTGGAAAATTAGGTGTCAACAGGCACAACGACGCACGTACCTCACTAAACTGCAGCTAACGCGTACGCAAGCTAGCATATTGCAATACACTTCCAGACGTAAAGCTCCGTGTCAAGTAAAAGGCTATGGAATACACTTTGGCTGACGGCGACACCCCCCCCCCCCTTCCCCCATGCCTTATTCGTGTATCTTGCCTTAATCGTGTATCTTAGGGCGATTCCGACGGCCGTCTTTGTGTCTGTACCCAGATTCCATCCTCGTTCTTTCAGAGTCTACCCAGCCAGGCTGCGCACAAGCAGCACTTTGAGTCGTTGTCTAGTCCTGTACGCCTCGATCGCATATCAGCCAACCTCAAAAACACGCTTGCTGGCCAGCATTGGCGTAATTTGAAGCCCAGAATCACTAAAAGCCGCACAATCTGTTCTCTTCTGAACCGCGTCCGCTAGGGGGCGCTTCATGCTTTTCACAGGTGTCAAAGGCCAATGCGTCGACGTAGGACACCCGAACTTTCAAGGATGATGGAGAATATAGTTTTCTTTCGTTTTAATCATCATTGACTTAATACATTATACTTAAATAAAAATGAAAAATATTCATAAAAAATCAACGATTAGCGCTGGCGCGTAAATTTCAAAACGATTGATAACCCGGCGTCACCCCGCATTTTCTGACCGCAAGTTGCCATGGCAACGGACTAGTCTACATTTTTGAGGGGCGTTTTTATTGTTTTTTCATTGTATTATGCTTTGCTAGAAGTAGAAGCCATTTGAAAGAAGACTAAAGTTTCAGATCGTAAATACACGAAATAGAGCATCCTTCTGTTCCTTCTGTTGCGTTTTGTGTTGGAAAATTAGGTGTCAACAGGCACAACGACGCACGTACCTCACTAAACTGCAGCTAACGCGTACGCAAGCTAGCATATTGCAATACACTTCCAGACGTAAAGCTCCGTGTCAAGTAAAAGGCTATGGAATACACTTTGGCTGACGGCGACACCCCCCCCCCCCCCTTCCCCCATGCCTTATTCGTGTATCTTGCCTTAATCGTGTATCTTAGGGCGATTCCGACGGCCGTCTTTGTGTCTGTACCCAGATTCCATCCTCGTTCTTTCAGAGTCTACCCAGCCAGGCTGCGCACAAGCAGCACTTTGAGTCGTTGTCTAGTCCTGTACGCCTCGATCGCATATCAGCCAACCTCAAAAACACGCTTGCTGGCCAGCATTGGCGTAATTTGAAGCCCAGAATCACTAAAAGCCGCACAATCTGTTCTCTTCTGAACCGCGTCCGCTAGGGGGCGCTTCATGCTTTTCACAGGTGTCAAAGGCCAATGCGTCGACGTAGGACACCCGAACTTTCAAGGATGATGGAGAATATAGTTTTCTTTCGTTTTAATCATCATTGACTTAATACATTATACTTAAGGTCTCATTTATGTATTACTCCGAGTGGGTACCCTAAAAGAGTCCGTTGCCCAAAAAAATGAACGGCTGCATGTACATGTGTCTATATCGGTGTAAAAATCGCCTATAGCTAGGCCAGCTGATATCAAGCGTCAAACTGATGAAAGCTTGTTTGTAACGGAAGAAATTAACAGGTAAAGTTCGGCAGCCGCGCGCGAGGTCGGACGTCCACAGCCGGACATTGGCGGTAATTCGGTCGATCACTTTCAGCTGGAAAGTGCCTATTTAAGGGGTCTAGCTAAGTGCCGCTTTTAATTGCCATAAAAAGGTATTATATGCCAACTGGTAGTTGGCAATTTTTTCAAATGATCTAGGGTAGATGAGCTCAACAGAGAATGAATGACATCGGTGCATTTCCTATAGCTTCATTACGAACGCGCCCATGTAAAACACGTTTTATAACATGTAAGCCTATGGGGCGGAAAAACTCATGAATGAGACCTTAAATAAAAATGAAAAATATTCATAAAAAATCAACGATTAGCGCTGGCGCGTAAATTTCAAAACGATTGATAACCCGGCGTCACCCCGCATTTTCTGACCGCAAGTTGCCATGGCAACGGACTAGTCTACATTTTTGAGGGGCGTTTTTATTGTTTTTTCATTGTATTATGCTTTGCTAGAAGTAGAAGCCATTTGAAAGAAGACTAAAGTTTCAGATCGTAAATACACGAAATAGAGCATCCTTCTGTTCCTTCTGTTGCGTTTTGTGTTGGAAAATTAGGTGTCAACAGGCACAACGACGCACGTACCTCACTAAACTGCAGCTAACGCGTACGCAAGCTAGCATATTGCAATACACTTCCAGACGTAAAGCTCCGTGTCAAGTAAAAGGCTATGGAATACACTTTGGCTGACGGCGACACCCCCCCCCCCCCTTCCCCCATGCCTTATTCGTGTATCTTGCCTTAATCGTGTATCTTAGGGCGATTCCGACGGCCGTCTTTGTGTCTGTACCCAGATTCCATCCTCGTTCTTTCAGAGTCTACCCAGCCAGGCTGCGCACAAGCAGCACTTTGAGTCGTTGTCTAGTCCTGTACGCCTCGATCGCATATCAGCCAACCTCAAAAACACGCTTGCTGGCCAGCATTGGCGTAATTTGAAGCCCAGAATCACTAAAAGCCGCACAATCTGTTCTCTTCTGAACCGCGTCCGCTAGGGGGCGCTTCATGCTTTTCACAGGTGTCAAAGGCCAATGCGTCGACGTAGGACACCCGAACTTTCAAGGATGATGGAGAATATAGTTTTCTTTCGTTTTAATCATCATTGACTTAATACATTATACTTAAGGTCTCATTTATGTATTACTCCGAGTGGGTACCCTAAAAGAGTCCGTTGCCCAAAAAAATGAACGGCTGCATGTACATGTGTCTATATCGGTGTAAAAATCGCCTATAGCTAGGCCAGCTGATATCAAGCGTCAAACTGATGAAAGCTTGTTTGTAACGGAAGAAATTAACAGGTAAAGTTCGGCAGCCGCGCGCGAGGTCGGACGTCCACAGCCGGACATTGGCGGTAATTCGGTCGATCACTTTCAGCTGGAAAGTGCCTATTTAAGGGGTCTAGCTAAGTGCCGCTTTTAATTGCCATAAAAAGGTATTATATGCCAACTGGTAGTTGGCAATTTTTTCAAATGATCTAGGGTAGATGAGCTCAACAGAGAATGAATGACATCGGTGCATTTCCTATAGCTTCATTACGAACGCGCCCATGTAAAACACGTTTTATAACATGTAAGCCTATGGGGCGGAAAAACTCATGAATGAGACCTTAAATAAAAATGAAAAATATTCATAAAAAATCAACGATTAGCGCTGGCGCGTAAATTTCAAAACGATTGATAACCCGGCGTCACCCCGCATTTTCTGACCGCAAGTTGCCATGGCAACGGACTAGTCTACATTTTTGAGGGGCGTTTTTATTGTTTTTTCATTGTATTATGCTTTGCTAGAAGTAGAAGCCATTTGAAAGAAGACTAAAGTTTCAGATCGTAAATACACGAAATAGAGCATCCTTCTGTTCCTTCTGTTGCGTTTTGTGTTGGAAAATTAGGTGTCAACAGGCACAACGACGCACGTACCTCACTAAACTGCAGCTAACGCGTACGCAAGCTAGCATATTGCAATACACTTCCAGACGTAAAGCTCCGTGTCAAGTAAAAGGCTATGGAATACACTTTGGCTGACGGCGACACCCCCCCCCCCCTTCCCCCATGCCTTATTCGTGTATCTTGCCTTAATCGTGTATCTTAGGGCGATTCCGACGGCCGTCTTTGTGTCTGTACCCAGATTCCATCCTCGTTCTTTCAGAGTCTACCCAGCCAGGCTGCGCACAAGCAGCACTTTGAGTCGTTGTCTAGTCCTGTACGCCTCGATCGCATATCAGCCAACCTCAAAAACACGCTTGCTGGCCAGCATTGGCGTAATTTGAAGCCCAGAATCACTAAAAGCCGCACAATCTGTTCTCTTCTGAACCGCGTCCGCTAGGGGGCGCTTCATGCTTTTCACAGGTGTCAAAGGCCAATGCGTCGACGTAGGACACCCGAACTTTCAAGGATGATGGAGAATATAGTTTTCTTTCGTTTTAATCATCATTGACTTAATACATTATACTTAAGGTCTCATTTATGTATTACTCCGAGTGGGTACCCTAAAAGAGTCCGTTGCCCAAAAAAATGAACGGCTGCATGTACATGTGTCTATATCGGTGTAAAAATCGCCTATAGCTAGGCCAGCTGATATCAAGCGTCAAACTGATGAAAGCTTGTTTGTAACGGAAGAAATTAACAGGTAAAGTTCGGCAGCCGCGCGCGAGGTCGGACGTCCACAGCCGGACATTGGCGGTAATTCGGTCGATCACTTTCAGCTGGAAAGTGCCTATTTAAGGGGTCTAGCTAAGTGCCGCTTTTAATTGCCATAAAAAGGTATTATATGCCAACTGGTAGTTGGCAATTTTTTCAAATGATCTAGGGTAGATGAGCTCAACAGAGAATGAATGACATCGGTGCATTTCCTATAGCTTCATTACGAACGCGCCCATGTAAAACACGTTTTATAACATGTAAGCCTATGGGGCGGAAAAACTCATGAATGAGACCTTAAATAAAAATGAAAAATATTCATAAAAAATCAACGATTAGCGCTGGCGCGTAAATTTCAAAACGATTGATAACCCGGCGTCACCCCGCATTTTCTGACCGCAAGTTGCCATGGCAACGGACTAGTCTACATTTTTGAGGGGCGTTTTTATTGTTTTTTCATTGTATTATGCTTTGCTAGAAGTAGAAGCCATTTGAAAGAAGACTAAAGTTTCAGATCGTAAATACACGAAATAGAGCATCCTTCTGTTCCTTCTGTTGCGTTTTGTGTTGGAAAATTAGGTGTCAACAGGCACAACGACGCACGTACCTCACTAAACTGCAGCTAACGCGTACGCAAGCTAGCATATTGCAATACACTTCCAGACGTAAAGCTCCGTGTCAAGTAAAAGGCTATGGAATACACTTTGGCTGACGGCGACACCCCCCCCCCCCCCCCCCCTTCCCCCATGCCTTATTCGTGTATCTTGCCTTAATCGTGTATCTTAGGGCGATTCCGACGGCCGTCTTTGTGTCTGTACCCAGATTCCATCCTCGTTCTTTCAGAGTCTACCCAGCCAGGCTGCGCACAAGCAGCACTTTGAGTCGTTGTCTAGTCCTGTACGCCTCGATCGCATATCAGCCAACCTCAAAAACACGCTTGCTGGCCAGCATTGGCGTAATTTGAAGCCCAGAATCACTAAAAGCCGCACAATCTGTTCTCTTCTGAACCGCGTCCGCTAGGGGGCGCTTCATGCTTTTCACAGGTGTCAAAGGCCAATGCGTCGACGTAGGACACCCGAACTTTCAAGGATGATGGAGAATATAGTTTTCTTTCGTTTTAATCATCATTGACTTAATACATTATACTTAAGGTCTCATTTATGTATTACTCCGAGTGGGTACCCTAAAAGAGTCCGTTGCCCAAAAAAATGAACGGCTGCATGTACATGTGTCTATATCGGTGTAAAAATCGCCTATAGCTAGGCCAGCTGATATCAAGCGTCAAACTGATGAAAGCTTGTTTGTAACGGAAGAAATTAACAGGTAAAGTTCGGCAGCCGCGCGCGAGGTCGGACGTCCACAGCCGGACATTGGCGGTAATTCGGTCGATCACTTTCAGCTGGAAAGTGCCTATTTAAGGGGTCTAGCTAAGTGCCGCTTTTAATTGCCATAAAAAGGTATTATATGCCAACTGGTAGTTGGCAATTTTTTCAAATGATCTAGGGTAGATGAGCTCAACAGAGAATGAATGACATCGGTGCATTTCCTATAGCTTCATTACGAACGCGCCCATGTAAAACACGTTTTATAACATGTAAGCCTATGGGGCGGAAAAACTCATGAATGAGACCTTAAATAAAAATGAAAAATATTCATAAAAAATCAACGATTAGCGCTGGCGCGTAAATTTCAAAACGATTGATAACCCGGCGTCACCCCGCATTTTCTGACCGCAAGTTGCCATGGCAACGGACTAGTCTACATTTTTGAGGGGCGTTTTTATTGTTTTTTCATTGTATTATGCTTTGCTAGAAGTAGAAGCCATTTGAAAGAAGACTAAAGTTTCAGATCGTAAATACACGAAATAGAGCATCCTTCTGTTCCTTCTGTTGCGTTTTGTGTTGGAAAATTAGGTGTCAACAGGCACAACGACGCACGTACCTCACTAAACTGCAGCTAACGCGTACGCAAGCTAGCATATTGCAATACACTTCCAGACGTAAAGCTCCGTGTCAAGTAAAAGGCTATGGAATACACTTTGGCTGACGGCGACACCCCCCCCCCCCCCTTCCCCCATGCCTTATTCGTGTATCTTGCCTTAATCGTGTATCTTAGGGCGATTCCGACGGCCGTCTTTGTGTCTGTACCCAGATTCCATCCTCGTTCTTTCAGAGTCTACCCAGCCAGGCTGCGCACAAGCAGCACTTTGAGTCGTTGTCTAGTCCTGTACGCCTCGATCGCATATCAGCCAACCTCAAAAACACGCTTGCTGGCCAGCATTGGCGTAATTTGAAGCCCAGAATCACTAAAAGCCGCACAATCTGTTCTCTTCTGAACCGCGTCCGCTAGGGGGCGCTTCATGCTTTTCACAGGTGTCAAAGGCCAATGCGTCGACGTAGGACACCCGAACTTTCAAGGATGATGGAGAATATAGTTTTCTTTCGTTTTAATCATCATTGACTTAATACATTATACTTAAGGTCTCATTTATGTATTACTCCGAGTGGGTACCCTAAAAGAGTCCGTTGCCCAAAAAAATGAACGGCTGCATGTACATGTGTCTATATCGGTGTAAAAATCGCCTATAGCTAGGCCAGCTGATATCAAGCGTCAAACTGATGAAAGCTTGTTTGTAACGGAAGAAATTAACAGGTAAAGTTCGGCAGCCGCGCGCGAGGTCGGACGTCCACAGCCGGACATTGGCGGTAATTCGGTCGATCACTTTCAGCTGGAAAGTGCCTATTTAAGGGGTCTAGCTAAGTGCCGCTTTTAATTGCCATAAAAAGGTATTATATGCCAACTGGTAGTTGGCAATTTTTTCAAATGATCTAGGGTAGATGAGCTCAACAGAGAATGAATGACATCGGTGCATTTCCTATAGCTTCATTACGAACGCGCCCATGTAAAACACGTTTTATAACATGTAAGCCTATGGGGCGGAAAAACTCATGAATGAGACCTTAAATAAAAATGAAAAATATTCATAAAAAATCAACGATTAGCGCTGGCGCGTAAATTTCAAAACGATTGATAACCCGGCGTCACCCCGCATTTTCTGACCGCAAGTTGCCATGGCAACGGACTAGTCTACATTTTTGAGGGGCGTTTTTATTGTTTTTTCATTGTATTATGCTTTGCTAGAAGTAGAAGCCATTTGAAAGAAGACTAAAGTTTCAGATCGTAAATACACGAAATAGAGCATCCTTCTGTTCCTTCTGTTGCGTTTTGTGTTGGAAAATTAGGTGTCAACAGGCACAACGACGCACGTACCTCACTAAACTGCAGCTAACGCGTACGCAAGCTAGCATATTGCAATACACTTCCAGACGTAAAGCTCCGTGTCAAGTAAAAGGCTATGGAATACACTTTGGCTGACGGCGACACCCCCCCCCCCCCCCCCCTTCCCCCATGCCTTATTCGTGTATCTTGCCTTAATCGTGTATCTTAGGGCGATTCCGACGGCCGTCTTTGTGTCTGTACCCAGATTCCATCCTCGTTCTTTCAGAGTCTACCCAGCCAGGCTGCGCACAAGCAGCACTTTGAGTCGTTGTCTAGTCCTGTACGCCTCGATCGCATATCAGCCAACCTCAAAAACACGCTTGCTGGCCAGCATTGGCGTAATTTGAAGCCCAGAATCACTAAAAGCCGCACAATCTGTTCTCTTCTGAACCGCGTCCGCTAGGGGGCGCTTCATGCTTTTCACAGGTGTCAAAGGCCAATGCGTCGACGTAGGACACCCGAACTTTCAAGGATGATGGAGAATATAGTTTTCTTTCGTTTTAATCATCATTGACTTAATACATTATACTTAAGGTCTCATTTATGTATTACTCCGAGTGGGTACCCTAAAAGAGTCCGTTGCCCAAAAAAATGAACGGCTGCATGTACATGTGTCTATATCGGTGTAAAAATCGCCTATAGCTAGGCCAGCTGATATCAAGCGTCAAACTGATGAAAGCTTGTTTGTAACGGAAGAAATTAACAGGTAAAGTTCGGCAGCCGCGCGCGAGGTCGGACGTCCACAGCCGGACATTGGCGGTAATTCGGTCGATCACTTTCAGCTGGAAAGTGCCTATTTAAGGGGTCTAGCTAAGTGCCGCTTTTAATTGCCATAAAAAGGTATTATATGCCAACTGGTAGTTGGCAATTTTTTCAAATGATCTAGGGTAGATGAGCTCAACAGAGAATGAATGACATCGGTGCATTTCCTATAGCTTCATTACGAACGCGCCCATGTAAAACACGTTTTATAACATGTAAGCCTATGGGGCGGAAAAACTCATGAATGAGACCTTAAATAAAAATGAAAAATATTCATAAAAAATCAACGATTAGCGCTGGCGCGTAAATTTCAAAACGATTGATAACCCGGCGTCACCCCGCATTTTCTGACCGCAAGTTGCCATGGCAACGGACTAGTCTACATTTTTGAGGGGCGTTTTTATTGTTTTTTCATTGTATTATGCTTTGCTAGAAGTAGAAGCCATTTGAAAGAAGACTAAAGTTTCAGATCGTAAATACACGAAATAGAGCATCCTTCTGTTCCTTCTGTTGCGTTTTGTGTTGGAAAATTAGGTGTCAACAGGCACAACGACGCACGTACCTCACTAAACTGCAGCTAACGCGTACGCAAGCTAGCATATTGCAATACACTTCCAGACGTAAAGCTCCGTGTCAAGTAAAAGGCTATGGAATACACTTTGGCTGACGGCGACACCCCCCCCCCCCCTTCCCCCATGCCTTATTCGTGTATCTTGCCTTAATCGTGTATCTTAGGGCGATTCCGACGGCCGTCTTTGTGTCTGTACCCAGATTCCATCCTCGTTCTTTCAGAGTCTACCCAGCCAGGCTGCGCACAAGCAGCACTTTGAGTCGTTGTCTAGTCCTGTACGCCTCGATCGCATATCAGCCAACCTCAAAAACACGCTTGCTGGCCAGCATTGGCGTAATTTGAAGCCCAGAATCACTAAAAGCCGCACAATCTGTTCTCTTCTGAACCGCGTCCGCTAGGGGGCGCTTCATGCTTTTCACAGGTGTCAAAGGCCAATGCGTCGACGTAGGACACCCGAACTTTCAAGGATGATGGAGAATATAGTTTTCTTTCGTTTTAATCATCATTGACTTAATACATTATACTTAAGGTCTCATTTATGTATTACTCCGAGTGGGTACCCTAAAAGAGTCCGTTGCCCAAAAAAATGAACGGCTGCATGTACATGTGTCTATATCGGTGTAAAAATCGCCTATAGCTAGGCCAGCTGATATCAAGCGTCAAACTGATGAAAGCTTGTTTGTAACGGAAGAAATTAACAGGTAAAGTTCGGCAGCCGCGCGCGAGGTCGGACGTCCACAGCCGGACATTGGCGGTAATTCGGTCGATCACTTTCAGCTGGAAAGTGCCTATTTAAGGGGTCTAGCTAAGTGCCGCTTTTAATTGCCATAAAAAGGTATTATATGCCAACTGGTAGTTGGCAATTTTTTCAAATGATCTAGGGTAGATGAGCTCAACAGAGAATGAATGACATCGGTGCATTTCCTATAGCTTCATTACGAACGCGCCCATGTAAAACACGTTTTATAACATGTAAGCCTATGGGGCGGAAAAACTCATGAATGAGACCTTAAATAAAAATGAAAAATATTCATAAAAAATCAACGATTAGCGCTGGCGCGTAAATTTCAAAACGATTGATAACCCGGCGTCACCCCGCATTTTCTGACCGCAAGTTGCCATGGCAACGGACTAGTCTACATTTTTGAGGGGCGTTTTTATTGTTTTTTCATTGTATTATGCTTTGCTAGAAGTAGAAGCCATTTGAAAGAAGACTAAAGTTTCAGATCGTAAATACACGAAATAGAGCATCCTTCTGTTCCTTCTGTTGCGTTTTGTGTTGGAAAATTAGGTGTCAACAGGCACAACGACGCACGTACCTCACTAAACTGCAGCTAACGCGTACGCAAGCTAGCATATTGCAATACACTTCCAGACGTAAAGCTCCGTGTCAAGTAAAAGGCTATGGAATACACTTTGGCTGACGGCGACACCCCCCCCCCCCCTTCCCCCATGCCTTATTCGTGTATCTTGCCTTAATCGTGTATCTTAGGGCGATTCCGACGGCCGTCTTTGTGTCTGTACCCAGATTCCATCCTCGTTCTTTCAGAGTCTACCCAGCCAGGCTGCGCACAAGCAGCACTTTGAGTCGTTGTCTAGTCCTGTACGCCTCGATCGCATATCAGCCAACCTCAAAAACACGCTTGCTGGCCAGCATTGGCGTAATTTGAAGCCCAGAATCACTAAAAGCCGCACAATCTGTTCTCTTCTGAACCGCGTCCGCTAGGGGGCGCTTCATGCTTTTCACAGGTGTCAAAGGCCAATGCGTCGACGTAGGACACCCGAACTTTCAAGGATGATGGAGAATATAGTTTTCTTTCGTTTTAATCATCATTGACTTAATACATTATACTTAAATAAAAATGAAAAATATTCATAAAAAATCAACGATTAGCGCTGGCGCGTAAATTTCAAAACGATTGATAACCCGGCGTCACCCCGCATTTTCTGACCGCAAGTTGCCATGGCAACGGACTAGTCTACATTTTTGAGGGGCGTTTTTATTGTTTTTTCATTGTATTATGCTTTGCTAGAAGTAGAAGCCATTTGAAAGAAGACTAAAGTTTCAGATCGTAAATACACGAAATAGAGCATCCTTCTGTTCCTTCTGTTGCGTTTTGTGTTGGAAAATTAGGTGTCAACAGGCACAACGACGCACGTACCTCACTAAACTGCAGCTAACGCGTACGCAAGCTAGCATATTGCAATACACTTCCAGACGTAAAGCTCCGTGTCAAGTAAAAGGCTATGGAATACACTTTGGCTGACGGCGACACCCCCCCCCCCCTTCCCCCATGCCTTATTCGTGTATCTTGCCTTAATCGTGTATCTTAGGGCGATTCCGACGGCCGTCTTTGTGTCTGTACCCAGATTCCATCCTCGTTCTTTCAGAGTCTACCCAGCCAGGCTGCGCACAAGCAGCACTTTGAGTCGTTGTCTAGTCCTGTACGCCTCGATCGCATATCAGCCAACCTCAAAAACACGCTTGCTGGCCAGCATTGGCGTAATTTGAAGCCCAGAATCACTAAAAGCCGCACAATCTGTTCTCTTCTGAACCGCGTCCGCTAGGGGGCGCTTCATGCTTTTCACAGGTGTCAAAGGCCAATGCGTCGACGTAGGACACCCGAACTTTCAAGGATGATGGAGAATATAGTTTTCTTTCGTTTTAATCATCATTGACTTAATACATTATACTTAAGGTCTCATTTATGTATTACTCCGAGTGGGTACCCTAAAAGAGTCCGTTGCCCAAAAAAATGAACGGCTGCATGTACATGTGTCTATATCGGTGTAAAAATCGCCTATAGCTAGGCCAGCTGATATCAAGCGTCAAACTGATGAAAGCTTGTTTGTAACGGAAGAAATTAACAGGTAAAGTTCGGCAGCCGCGCGCGAGGTCGGACGTCCACAGCCGGACATTGGCGGTAATTCGGTCGATCACTTTCAGCTGGAAAGTGCCTATTTAAGGGGTCTAGCTAAGTGCCGCTTTTAATTGCCATAAAAAGGTATTATATGCCAACTGGTAGTTGGCAATTTTTTCAAATGATCTAGGGTAGATGAGCTCAACAGAGAATGAATGACATCGGTGCATTTCCTATAGCTTCATTACGAACGCGCCCATGTAAAACACGTTTTATAACATGTAAGCCTATGGGGCGGAAAAACTCATGAATGAGACCTTAAATAAAAATGAAAAATATTCATAAAAAATCAACGATTAGCGCTGGCGCGTAAATTTCAAAACGATTGATAACCCGGCGTCACCCCGCATTTTCTGACCGCAAGTTGCCATGGCAACGGACTAGTCTACATTTTTGAGGGGCGTTTTTATTGTTTTTTCATTGTATTATGCTTTGCTAGAAGTAGAAGCCATTTGAAAGAAGACTAAAGTTTCAGATCGTAAATACACGAAATAGAGCATCCTTCTGTTCCTTCTGTTGCGTTTTGTGTTGGAAAATTAGGTGTCAACAGGCACAACGACGCACGTACCTCACTAAACTGCAGCTAACGCGTACGCAAGCTAGCATATTGCAATACACTTCCAGACGTAAAGCTCCGTGTCAAGTAAAAGGCTATGGAATACACTTTGGCTGACGGCGACACCCCCCCCCCCTTCCCCCATGCCTTATTCGTGTATCTTGCCTTAATCGTGTATCTTAGGGCGATTCCGACGGCCGTCTTTGTGTCTGTACCCAGATTCCATCCTCGTTCTTTCAGAGTCTACCCAGCCAGGCTGCGCACAAGCAGCACTTTGAGTCGTTGTCTAGTCCTGTACGCCTCGATCGCATATCAGCCAACCTCAAAAACACGCTTGCTGGCCAGCATTGGCGTAATTTGAAGCCCAGAATCACTAAAAGCCGCACAATCTGTTCTCTTCTGAACCGCGTCCGCTAGGGGGCGCTTCATGCTTTTCACAGGTGTCAAAGGCCAATGCGTCGACGTAGGACACCCGAACTTTCAAGGATGATGGAGAATATAGTTTTCTTTCGTTTTAATCATCATTGACTTAATACATTATACTTAAATAAAAATGAAAAATATTCATAAAAAATCAACGATTAGCGCTGGCGCGTAAATTTCAAAACGATTGATAACCCGGCGTCACCCCGCATTTTCTGACCGCAAGTTGCCATGGCAACGGACTAGTCTACATTTTTGAGGGGCGTTTTTATTGTTTTTTCATTGTATTATGCTTTGCTAGAAGTAGAAGCCATTTGAAAGAAGACTAAAGTTTCAGATCGTAAATACACGAAATAGAGCATCCTTCTGTTCCTTCTGTTGCGTTTTGTGTTGGAAAATTAGGTGTCAACAGGCACAACGACGCACGTACCTCACTAAACTGCAGCTAACGCGTACGCAAGCTAGCATATTGCAATACACTTCCAGACGTAAAGCTCCGTGTCAAGTAAAAGGCTATGGAATACACTTTGGCTGACGGCGACACCCCCCCCCCCCTTCCCCCATGCCTTATTCGTGTATCTTGCCTTAATCGTGTATCTTAGGGCGATTCCGACGGCCGTCTTTGTGTCTGTACCCAGATTCCATCCTCGTTCTTTCAGAGTCTACCCAGCCAGGCTGCGCACAAGCAGCACTTTGAGTCGTTGTCTAGTCCTGTACGCCTCGATCGCATATCAGCCAACCTCAAAAACACGCTTGCTGGCCAGCATTGGCGTAATTTGAAGCCCAGAATCACTAAAAGCCGCACAATCTGTTCTCTTCTGAACCGCGTCCGCTAGGGGGCGCTTCATGCTTTTCACAGGTGTCAAAGGCCAATGCGTCGACGTAGGACACCCGAACTTTCAAGGATGATGGAGAATATAGTTTTCTTTCGTTTTAATCATCATTGACTTAATACATTATACTTAAATAAAAATGAAAAATATTCATAAAAAATCAACGATTAGCGCTGGCGCGTAAATTTCAAAACGATTGATAACCCGGCGTCACCCCGCATTTTCTGACCGCAAGTTGCCATGGCAACGGACTAGTCTACATTTTTGAGGGGCGTTTTTATTGTTTTTTCATTGTATTATGCTTTGCTAGAAGTAGAAGCCATTTGAAAGAAGACTAAAGTTTCAGATCGTAAATACACGAAATAGAGCATCCTTCTGTTCCTTCTGTTGCGTTTTGTGTTGGAAAATTAGGTGTCAACAGGCACAACGACGCACGTACCTCACTAAACTGCAGCTAACGCGTACGCAAGCTAGCATATTGCAATACACTTCCAGACGTAAAGCTCCGTGTCAAGTAAAAGGCTATGGAATACACTTTGGCTGACGGCGACACCCCCCCCCCCTTCCCCCATGCCTTATTCGTGTATCTTGCCTTAATCGTGTATCTTAGGGCGATTCCGACGGCCGTCTTTGTGTCTGTACCCAGATTCCATCCTCGTTCTTTCAGAGTCTACCCAGCCAGGCTGCGCACAAGCAGCACTTTGAGTCGTTGTCTAGTCCTGTACGCCTCGATCGCATATCAGCCAACCTCAAAAACACGCTTGCTGGCCAGCATTGGCGTAATTTGAAGCCCAGAATCACTAAAAGCCGCACAATCTGTTCTCTTCTGAACCGCGTCCGCTAGGGGGCGCTTCATGCTTTTCACAGGTGTCAAAGGCCAATGCGTCGACGTAGGACACCCGAACTTTCAAGGATGATGGAGAATATAGTTTTCTTTCGTTTTAATCATCATTGACTTAATACATTATACTTAAGGTCTCATTTATGTATTACTCCGAGTGGGTACCCTAAAAGAGTCCGTTGCCCAAAAAAATGAACGGCTGCATGTACATGTGTCTATATCGGTGTAAAAATCGCCTATAGCTAGGCCAGCTGATATCAAGCGTCAAACTGATGAAAGCTTGTTTGTAACGGAAGAAATTAACAGGTAAAGTTCGGCAGCCGCGCGCGAGGTCGGACGTCCACAGCCGGACATTGGCGGTAATTCGGTCGATCACTTTCAGCTGGAAAGTGCCTATTTAAGGGGTCTAGCTAAGTGCCGCTTTTAATTGCCATAAAAAGGTATTATATGCCAACTGGTAGTTGGCAATTTTTTCAAATGATCTAGGGTAGATGAGCTCAACAGAGAATGAATGACATCGGTGCATTTCCTATAGCTTCATTACGAACGCGCCCATGTAAAACACGTTTTATAACATGTAAGCCTATGGGGCGGAAAAACTCATGAATGAGACCTTAAATAAAAATGAAAAATATTCATAAAAAATCAACGATTAGCGCTGGCGCGTAAATTTCAAAACGATTGATAACCCGGCGTCACCCCGCATTTTCTGACCGCAAGTTGCCATGGCAACGGACTAGTCTACATTTTTGAGGGGCGTTTTTATTGTTTTTTCATTGTATTATGCTTTGCTAGAAGTAGAAGCCATTTGAAAGAAGACTAAAG
This sequence comes from Branchiostoma lanceolatum, assembly GCF_035083965.1. Lineage (NCBI taxonomy): Eukaryota > Metazoa > Chordata > Leptocardii > Amphioxiformes > Branchiostomatidae > Branchiostoma > Branchiostoma lanceolatum. The sequence continues at coordinate 10,780,191 of NC_089739.1, forward strand.
TTTCAGATCGTAAATACACGAAATAGAGCATCCTTCTGTTCCTTCTGTTGCGTTTTGTGTTGGAAAATTAGGTGTCAACAGGCACAACGACGCACGTACCTCACTAAACTGCAGCTAACGCGTACGCAAGCTAGCATATTGCAATACACTTCCAGACGTAAAGCTCCGTGTCAAGTAAAAGGCTATGGAATACACTTTGGCTGACGGCGACACCCCCCCCCCCCTTCCCCCATGCCTTATTCGTGTATCTTGCCTTAATCGTGTATCTTAGGGCGATTCCGACGGCCGTCTTTGTGTCTGTACCCAGATTCCATCCTCGTTCTTTCAGAGTCTACCCAGCCAGGCTGCGCACAAGCAGCACTTTGAGTCGTTGTCTAGTCCTGTACGCCTCGATCGCATATCAGCCAACCTCAAAAACACGCTTGCTGGCCAGCATTGGCGTAATTTGAAGCCCAGAATCACTAAAAGCCGCACAATCTGTTCTCTTCTGAACCGCGTCCGCTAGGGGGCGCTTCATGCTTTTCACAGGTGTCAAAGGCCAATGCGTCGACGTAGGACACCCGAACTTTCAAGGATGATGGAGAATATAGTTTTCTTTCGTTTTAATCATCATTGACTTAATACATTATACTTAAATAAAAATGAAAAATATTCATAAAAAATCAACGATTAGCGCTGGCGCGTAAATTTCAAAACGATTGATAACCCGGCGTCACCCCGCATTTTCTGACCGCAAGTTGCCATGGCAACGGACTAGTCTACATTTTTGAGGGGCGTTTTTATTGTTTTTTCATTGTATTATGCTTTGCTAGAAGTAGAAGCCATTTGAAAGAAGACTAAAGTTTCAGATCGTAAATACACGAAATAGAGCATCCTTCTGTTCCTTCTGTTGCGTTTTGTGTTGGAAAATTAGGTGTCAACAGGCACAACGACGCACGTACCTCACTAAACTGCAGCTAACGCGTACGCAAGCTAGCATATTGCAATACACTTCCAGACGTAAAGCTCCGTGTCAAGTAAAAGGCTATGGAATACACTTTGGCTGACGGCGACACCCCCCCCCCCCCCCTTCCCCCATGCCTTATTCGTGTATCTTGCCTTAATCGTGTATCTTAGGGCGATTCCGACGGCCGTCTTTGTGTCTGTACCCAGATTCCATCCTCGTTCTTTCAGAGTCTACCCAGCCAGGCTGCGCACAAGCAGCACTTTGAGTCGTTGTCTAGTCCTGTACGCCTCGATCGCATATCAGCCAACCTCAAAAACACGCTTGCTGGCCAGCATTGGCGTAATTTGAAGCCCAGAATCACTAAAAGCCGCACAATCTGTTCTCTTCTGAACCGCGTCCGCTAGGGGGCGCTTCATGCTTTTCACAGGTGTCAAAGGCCAATGCGTCGACGTAGGACACCCGAACTTTCAAGGATGATGGAGAATATAGTTTTCTTTCGTTTTAATCATCATTGACTTAATACATTATACTTAAATAAAAATGAAAAATATTCATAAAAAATCAACGATTAGCGCTGGCGCGTAAATTTCAAAACGATTGATAACCCGGCGTCACCCCGCATTTTCTGACCGCAAGTTGCCATGGCAACGGACTAGTCTACATTTTTGAGGGGCGTTTTTATTGTTTTTTCATTGTATTATGCTTTGCTAGAAGTAGAAGCCATTTGAAAGAAGACTAAAGTTTCAGATCGTAAATACACGAAATAGAGCATCCTTCTGTTCCTTCTGTTGCGTTTTGTGTTGGAAAATTAGGTGTCAACAGGCACAACGACGCACGTACCTCACTAAACTGCAGCTAACGCGTACGCAAGCTAGCATATTGCAATACACTTCCAGACGTAAAGCTCCGTGTCAAGTAAAAGGCTATGGAATACACTTTGGCTGACGGCGACACCCCCCCCCCCCCTTCCCCCATGCCTTATTCGTGTATCTTGCCTTAATCGTGTATCTTAGGGCGATTCCGACGGCCGTCTTTGTGTCTGTACCCAGATTCCATCCTCGTTCTTTCAGAGTCTACCCAGCCAGGCTGCGCACAAGCAGCACTTTGAGTCGTTGTCTAGTCCTGTACGCCTCGATCGCATATCAGCCAACCTCAAAAACACGCTTGCTGGCCAGCATTGGCGTAATTTGAAGCCCAGAATCACTAAAAGCCGCACAATCTGTTCTCTTCTGAACCGCGTCCGCTAGGGGGCGCTTCATGCTTTTCACAGGTGTCAAAGGCCAATGCGTCGACGTAGGACACCCGAACTTTCAAGGATGATGGAGAATATAGTTTTCTTTCGTTTTAATCATCATTGACTTAATACATTATACTTAAGTGCCTGGTTACAATACAACGTGTCCATAACAAACTTTATCTACAAACCTTCATTAGTCCAGCAAAGTGGAGACCGTTTTTCGGACAAAATTGTTCAAAGAACAAAAACTGAAAAGGTGGGAAATGGCATTCTTCTTTTATATTACCTTTTCCATTCATTCAGACCTAATTCTTGTCCTTTTTTTACGCCCACTATCTTCCCACACACATAGACAGTTGATGTGCCGGTAAAGATATACATTTATTCGTCGGATAGATCTAGAATAAAAGAACGAACGAGAGAATTTTTCTAGTTGTTTGATGTATTGTGTGTCACTTGATGTCCCTGGTAGCTGGATTTCTAACCTTCATTGTTGTCAAAGTTTAAATTGGCTGGTGAAGTGACAATAAATATATATATATGTATAAATTTATATAAACATATATTTTAATAACTTTATATTTTGACAGGAAGCATTTGAAATTGGAGTAGTAGTGCGTCATTGTCTGTATCTATAATGTTCGTCCATTCATTTGCAATTTACCGTCCGGAAATATTTTGCAAAAAGAAAAATTACTATCGTAATTATGATAGGAATGAATGTCTGTTTCTACTGTATGGAGGAAAAAAATATCAATTATCGTCAAAAGTGGGTGGATAATTTTTTTTTTTTATTTCGAAATAATAAGTTGTTTTTCTCGCCGTTGTTTTTCTCTTCATGAGACAATGTGGGCGGAGTGATACAATCACAGGTGGGGGTGATGAGACGTTGTGGTGATGTGTACGCTCTGTGCAGTGCGGTGTACGAAGATCGAAATTCGTCTCTCTTATGTGTGGAGGTGGGGCGTGGAGAGGGGCGTAATAACACATACATGTACACCCCCTCCCTGTCTTCACATGTCGCACACAATGTTTTTAAAAACGACCACCGGCGATGAAAAGAAGAAAACAACAACAACAATTGAAAGTCCATGCGAGGTCAAACTCAAGTACCAGAAAATTGTTAAAATCTTTCCAACACCTTTCGATGTATATGGCTGCGCCCATCAAAGAGACCATGGGCCACACAGTTTGAACAATCATTTTTTAAACCATTGGCGTTATATCAGCTAACATTATTGCTCTCGACAAAGCTACAATTAGCAATTTTCAGAATTCTTTGAATGCACTTAAGTTCGAGTGGTTTTGATTTTGCGCTTATTGGGAAAACGGAGTGTTCGCGGTGGTTTTAAGTTCGCGGCAGTGCTAAAGTCACATATTGGTACAGTATTGAACAAAATGCGCTAACATAAAACCACCGCGAACATGTCTGCATTTACAGCATTGTGCAGTTTCCAACCGGATGTTGGTAGGGAAAATCGTAAATTATCCGTCTGTCCCGTTTTTTAAGAAAGAATACTTCTCAGAAAATAAGGGAAAAGTCAAACAAGGTCACAGTCTTCACTTACAACATCTGCTTTGAGATTTACCTTGAATAGTGAGAAACTCAAGTATTTTAGAAATTCGTAAGGTATTGTCCATATATTTTTATTACAGAAATGTGGCTATCATACGTTATGAAACATGGGTTTAGAGCTATAACATGTGACACTGAAGCTCAAGTTTTTTTGTTGTTTTTTTCTTTCATATTCATATTTTCTTATCAGACAGGAATATCAGTATAGTCTAGCCTATACCAGGCCCCGCGGATGGCTGGAAAAATAGTAGAAATTGGCCAAATAGAGTGAATAGCATGCTAAGGGTGTCGGCTATGGAGATATGCCATCCTAGAGCGGCAAACTGTACCCCAATAGCAGACTGCTAACTCTTTGCATGTTTTTTCTGTCTATTTGGCCAATTTCTACTCTTTCCAGCCGCCTCTGGAGCCGGGTAGAGGTTACAAACTGTACCCCTTATAGCAGACTAACTCTTTGCATGTTTTTTCTGTCTATTTGGCCAATTTCTACTCTTTCCAGCCGCCTCTGGGGCCGGTTAGAGGTTACAAACTGTACCCCTTATAGCAGATTAACTCTTTGCATGTTTTTTCTGTCTATTTGGCCAATTTCTACTCTTTCCAGTCGCCCATGGAGCCCGGTAGAGGCTAAGTATAGTCTCGTTGCCAGCATCATTCAGCCAGACCGTGTGGACACCGTTGTAGGTCGTCGTACGATTTTGATGTCTAAGAAATTTCAGGGAAGGCTGTGTAAGAAATCTAGAACCAACTGCCGACAAGGACATGAGACAGCTTTTCTAGTAACATTAGACAGCTAAATTTGGTACGATGTTTGCACGACTGTCCCAAGACAGTCCCCCAGGTTTGCGATCGTACGATGTTCGTACGACGAACAGCGACCAAGTCTTTAAACCCCTTACTAGTAGGATACGGAAATGCCTTCGTACTACTCTCCAAGCAGATGAAGGGTTCCGGCTGATTTTTGACGTGCTTTTAGGCGTTTTTGTCGGGCTTTCTACTTTGTCATTTTTTATTTTGTGTGGCCAACGAAGAGACAAAATAAAAATGACAAAGTAGAAAGCCCGACAAAAACGCCTAAAAAACGTCAAAAACCAGCCAGAACCCCCCTCTGCTTGGAGAATACCTTAATGCAAAGTCCTTACATTACCCAGTTACAGTTTGACAAGTCAGTGACTGATAGATTGACAAAACTTGAACCATGTCTCAAGATACGATCATAATGGCATTAAAGAAAAATGACAGTTACTCAAGCAACTGGATAAGATAAAACGTTGTTTTATTTGTTCCGATTTTTTCCTGAAGACGATTTCGACCTGTTCCGGTGGTACTGTAGCTGTATAGTGTATCGTTTTCCAAATTGACATAAAGATTTAGGCCATTCAGTTTAACAATTCCCAACTATGCTTTCAAATGTAGGAAGTCTCTTCGATTCGTTAGAATTTCTGACCCATTTGGTCTTGAAATTGTTTCTTTCTGGCCAATTTGTGAATTTCCTTTTTGCAAATTTTGCAAATTTAAATTTGTCCACAGTCTCACTAGTGGAAGTCAATACCAGACTCTTCGCGCTGACCAAGTAGGTTATTTGGCCTGACAAATAGTCTAAAGAATTTGTCCATTGAGTTAGTCGGCTATATGTACCTCTTTAACTCATCTTTTTAAAACTATTAAACTTATTTGAATCAACCTATGAAGTCTGATAGAGGCTAAGCAAGAACCTAAAATGTGGAGATATACCGGAAGTAGAAAAAAAGAGCCCCCAACTGAGTACTGAAGAAACACGACTACCGGAAAACCGCAGAATGGTTAAATTCTCTGGACACTTCATTCAAAACCATCTTCAAACAAAAAGCAAGCTTCCATGGTGGCAAAACCGTCGCCGAAGAATGCGGAATCACGAAGGATGTATTTCCTAGCGTCGTGTTTCAAAACACAAGAGATTCCCGGCAGGGGGGTATGGACATGTACGTGTGGAAAGGTATGTGCGTATATTACTCAGTACAAATAAGACATTTGAAAGATAAAGGAAAGGCCGTGGACAGAGACAAACGTCTTGGAATGTGTTTCCTGCGTGTGAGTGTGGTGTTGACGTAAAGGCGCTGTACTCACTCCATTGTCTTGAAAAAAGTAGAGGTACAATACAAGTGAAATGCTTTCTTACTCATTGATAGAAAGACAGAGAGATAGACTGGTATGGATAGAGGAATAGATGGATATATAGAGAGAGAAAAAGAAAGAGAGAGGGAGAGAGAAAGAGAAAGAGAGAGAGAAAGAGAGAGAGGGAGACAAATAGATAGATAGGTGGCCATGGATAGATAGATCCTAGGACCTATATAATGTCCTTGATAGATGTAACTTTTTTTGCCTGTCCATCAGCTACATAACGTTATACTTTTCCCTCCTAACATCTGCTTGGAAATCCACCTCCCCATTAGTTCTTTCTGACAAGTTGGGCCACCCGTAACCACGATGTGTGCGGTAACCGCAAGCACGACGACAGATACAAAGTCACAGACAGAACGCAAACAAGGCAGCCGAAACTGAAGACAACACGGATCCATTCAGAAAGCCAAGTGCGCGCTTTGATCTCAAAACCGCAAAGCTGTGTAATTCGGTCGGGCAACAAGTCAGCCGAGGACACGCCGCTCAAAAGTTAAACATGGGCGGAGCAGAAATGTAGTACCCCCGTCCGTGCAAACACGTACGCTTTGAACACGTATCACATTCCCTTTGTGAGCAATTTTACCATTAAAACGTTTGTAATTAGGTTTCTTTCTCTTTTTTTCTCTCAATAATGTAACATCCTTCCTCAATGAAAAGGAAGAAAGGGATACAGGGAAGAGGAATGGCGGGTGTGTCTTGTTGTCTGTCAGATGTCCGATGTGTCGTCTGACTTTTGTCCGTCGGATCGTCTGAAAATTTCTGGGCGCGCTTTGATCAACAGTGAGGCGACATGGCACGCATATCTGCCACCACGGCACGTGTGGACACCTGGGAATTAGGAAGCTCTGCTTTCAACAAGTTTGACAACCCCGCTAGTTAGGATAGGAGGGCCTGCATGCTCTTTTCTGTGGGGTGTAGGTAGCATGTTAATATTTCCTAGCCTCCGTTTCAGGCACGGGGACCGGTATCTGCTTGGGACACCGTATCTGCTAGGGCCACCGCGGCCGTATATACTCGGGGCACTGTATCTGCTTTGGGGCAGTAAAACCTAGCACCGATAAGTTGAAAAATAGCCGTGCGTTAGGCCTGCAACGGAGGCTAATTTATTCCCGTTATTCGTAGTGAGATGAAGAGATTTTGCGTCCAATCGCATTCCTTCCTTTGCCTTGATTTTAGCGTAATACGTATGGGGCTCTTCTGAATTCAGCGTAAGGCGTTGTCAGGACACCCCCCCCCCCATGCAGACCATCAATTAGTATCCCCTTTTCACTGTATGGAGACAGTTGGGCGAGAGAAATTGGATTTGTACGACCTATGACTTTACTACTTTTAGATAAAGGATTCTTTCATCCATTCAGTAGCCTGGGTTACACAACCTATCTCTGACAGGGGCTAATGGGCATCTTTCCTGACCAATGGAAGAGCTTGTAGACGCTTGAATAAGTCGGGCGCTATCGAATGAATGGATTGATGGATAAACGAATGAATGAATGAGTCCTTTATTATCTCCATGAAAAATGGAGATATTGTTTTGGGTGTGTCTGTGTGTCTGTTTGTTTGTCTGTGTTTCCGGACTACTGTAGTCAGCATAACTCAAGAACCTCTTGATGGATTACGATGATATTTGGTATGTGGGCAGGTGTTGTGAAGCCGACATTCAAGGTCGATTTTGGGCCCCCTGGTATGTGACCTTGGTACTGCAGCAAAACTTCAAATTTTGTATCTTTTGACCTGGACGTGCTGTGGTCTTGATTTTTGGGTGGCAGATAGCTTGTGATGTTATTAAGAAGTGGTGTATGTTTTGGCCCCCTAGCAGCTTGTTCTAGAACTGCAGGGGAATTTTTGTGAAAATGTTCTAAGGAGAATAACTGAACAAAGGAACAACGGATTTCCATGATATTTAGTATGCAGGTAGCTTAGATTGAGATATACACAATGAAGTGCAAATTATGCTAATTGGGACTTTATTTGCATAGCTAATGAGGAAAATCTATATTTGCAGTGTTTTTTTTTAACTGGATTGCCCTCAGTCGCTCTTCCAACGGATATACTATATCCTGATTTTAAAACAGGAATCGAATGACAACGAAACACACATGACTTTCAAAATACACTTTTTGTAAATGAAATTTGTATGAAATAGTATTATTGCAAACATATCCTAATAAAGGAAAACTTTCGCTGAAACATAGAAAGAAAATGTACAGTGCTATGTTTTAGCCAACACGTAGTAAGAATATCTCCTTATGGAGAATTGTTTCCAAAGATTTTCTGTCTCCAATTTTCTGCTTTTTTTCTGCTTTCCAACCTACTCGTACGCTTAGGATGACTAGTATTTTTCGAGTTGCCTTTGTAAAATTCTTGCAGTGGGCGTGAAGAGATCAAAGAAAGTGAAGGGTATGTTTCAGCGGGGTCCATACAGGCTTCAGAAGTCAGGAAACTTTGAAGCCCCCGGCTTTCTGTCCCACACAGAGTGTAGGGATGAAGGCATGTGGTTTATCCCGAGAGAGATCTTAGTCATCACCCCCCTCCCCCTTCTCCCAAGTAGTCAATTCTACCTAGAGGGGGGTAAATCCGACAATACGTGACGCTCGCCACCGCTGACATAAATCGCGCCCCCTAGCGATATTATTCAAAACTTTCCCCGAAGCTTTCCTATCAACTACCAAGGAAACATGCATTTCCATTTCCATCTCTAAAGCGGGTTTACTACGAAAAGATGATTGGAATTCTTCCCATTGTACCACACTTGCCAAGATACAAGAACTTAGTACGCACTTGCTTACGTAAACTCCATCAACTGATGCAAAGAAACTGACTTTGAGCAACTTACGTAAAACACACGTAGGACGATCTATAGAACCACTGCCCGCAGTAAATTGTTTTACTAATTAGATCAAAAGCAAGCCATGAAACCGTTGCCCACTCGTGCCCTTGGCCCACTAGTCTACCGTTATTAGCATGCCCAAATAAGGTAAAACTCGATTTAGGAAGAAGAATGGATCGATGGTTGTGCGTTTTAGCCCCGGTAGCTTGCGTCTTTTTGAGCTTGAGGCTCTGTCACAAGTGACCGGGTTGACAATGGATGTACGCAGTTCTAAAGGCTACATCGACCGGGGGTCAGTTGGTTGTATAACAGAACGTCATCTCCAAGCAGATATTGGGAAGCAAAATCATAACATTTTCTAGTTCTCAATTTTTTTAAATCAATCAACTGAACGATACACAGGACACAGAGGTGATTCACTCTAGCAAGTAGCTAATATTAATAATCGCCTCTAAAATATATAGACAAAGACAATAACAATAAGCGACACTTTTTTTCTGTTGTTATGTATATAAAGCGGAATTTCTGACGTAAGAAAACGTTACGATTTAGCCTTCCTACCTCTGCTTGGAGATTAGGTAGAATTGCAGTGTAATTCATTATAAGTTATGTTAAAAACCAATGGTATGTGCAATTTTTTTCTGTCATATAATTATTCTTTACTAGGTTAGATATCTTTAGAACTCAAAAAGATTAGAACATTAGTAACTGAACGTAAAGTAGCCAAGTGTCCAACATTGTCATTTTTTTCGTTTGTTGCATCATTCTTGTTATTTACACTTAGCTTTTGCGAAAAAAAGCTACAACACGTCTGTTATAACTACAATTATTGATATCAATTTTACGTAGATTTTTAGTTTGAATTTTGGTAACAAATTAAATGCACGGATATGTTGCCTCAATCTCCAAGCAGATCTATAGGTTGCGAAGACCGTATCCAACCTGTTTCTCTGTCAGAAGAACTTTTTCTTCTTCGGCCAGTTGGATACGGTCTTAGCAACTTAATTATAGATCTGCTTGGAGATTTGATTTGATTTATTCGACTGTAAAAAGTACAGCCAGGACTACCCAACTAGCCAAAGGCTATTACAAAGGGTTAGCCCTGGTAACAGTATTCATTACAAACGTTCACAAAGCACACCAAACAGATACATAAATGCCAAGCTAAAAACATAGAGGAAACAAAATTAACAAAAAATATCACAAAACTAAAGTGCCTATGGTAAAAAATGCACGAGACTAAATTATATATAAAATCGTTGACAACGCAAAGCCAAAACTTAGTTTTACATTACGCACTAGGTTATACAATACATATATCAAATATTTCAGTAAAAATTTATATTGCTTGGAGATTACTCTATAGCAACAATTAAGACACTTGACAAATATCACTAGCATAACTTTTATAATGAATTGTATATAGTATTTTGCTTAATTCAATTTCCCACTACTCAATCTCCTTGTTTACTTGTTTTATCCTTATTAGGACGTACCCTTGATGACGTCACGCGGTGTTGTTCCACTTTCCATATAAGGCAAAGCGGTGTTGATTTCAGCGCATTGATTTCCTGGAACCTGCCGTTGTTATTCATGACCGTACTAACCCCCCTCTAGGGAGAATTGAGAGGTCGCGCTCCATTAAACTAACAGTGTTTTTATCGATTTTTTCTTTCTTCGCGGTTGTTTAACGACTTTCATGTCCCATTAGCTTGTTGTACATTAATACAGCATGGTCTTCCTGGCTCGTATTCGGAAATAGACACCTAGAAAGAAGCCCAAAAAACAAACGGCGCCGGAAAAAGCATGTTCGACGATCACTGGATTCTTCCCCATCACAAGATTCAATCAAAGTCTGCGCAACGATATGAATGTATATACACAAAAATAAAGCTTTTAACATCTGAAGAAACATAGAAAGGCACGGAATTCCTCATTTCTTTAGATGTATTCATATAAAAGCTAGCGACTAGAATGCGATTTTTTTAATCCTTGCAAATTTGCACAGTGACAACCTTATAATGCCGTATCTTAATCTAGCTTCATAACACATTGGCCAGCTTAGCAGCCTCTTAGAGTTTGGTTTCTTTTAGACCTATAATATGCTTTTTTGTGATGGCAGATCAGTTTGCACCGTTGTTGTCTTTTTGTGGTCACGCCTCTATGAATCCACAGGAATCCGAGTGCAATAGCACTGATATTCTATCACAAAAAACATATAATAAGACTAAAGAAACCAAACTCGTAGAGCCAACTAAGGAGAATAGTGGATTGCCTTGTTACAGGTTTGTGTAGCAAAACCTTTGTTTGATCCGTTGGGATGTGTGGTGGCCGCCATCTTGACTTCTGACGTCACAAGGTTGCCATATCATTTTATTGGGAGGGGAGTTTTTTGTGGTCGCTAGCGTTCACAGAGACACCAGCCGGACATCTGTAACCGATTGATATCAATAAAGGCAAGGGACCCAGGTGTCCCTGCATCAGTTCTCAAAGGGCAAGCCTGTGTGAAGACCTTATCCTTTGCTCTCCCTAGCTAGTGCCTTTAGCCATAGTAACACTGGTGGCAGCGGTGGCTTGTTATTACTACATAACACTAGAGTCTGAAGGAACAATATTCGCGAACAAGACCTCTTATATGTATTACTATGCCCCTCCCTGTGAAAATATACCCTACAACTGAAACAACGAGGAAACTTGCTGCCCTTTATGCCACTACAAGCTATAACTAGGGTCTAATGGAAAAATATTCACGAACAAGACCTCTTATATGTATTACTATGCGTTATAAAGTTCGGTGTAAGAACTGCTCTACTTACAAATATTAATAGACAGTCTGGTTTCCAAATATAAACAGGGAAATGATAGGTCGCCGTTCAATTTGTCACTTTCATGAATAGTTCCGGACGCACAGACGTCAGATCATTTAGCACCTGATAGAAAATGGTTCTAGATTTGTATGTCGGAAATTGCCCATGGTCCCGAGGGCGGATATGGGGGGATGTAGGTCGGTTCTGGTTCGTTTAGATACGTCGGTGTTCATGAGTCATTAGAAAAGGTAACTTTCGGTCATTCTAGAATGAAATACAGTGCCCAGCAATTTCTCTTTTATTTGATATTTCTTTTTGCTTTCTTGTTTATTCAGCTTGCATTTTTCTTATTTCCTTGTTTCTTTTTTACCTTCTTTCTTCAAATTTTACTTCCTTTATTCGTTTTTCTGTTTATTTCTTTCTTCCTTTCTTGATCTTCTACCTAGTTGGTTTTTTTTTCTTAGAAATTAGTTATTCCGTCTCCTCTATTAGTTACTTTAACTTACTTATATTTTCTTTCTTTCGAGCTCTATTTTTTATACTTTGCAACATTTAATGGTTGATGATTTTTCTTCCATTTCTCTTCTTCCTTTTTTCTTCCATTCTTTCATCCTTTCTTCTCCCCCTTCCTTTTTTGGGGGAAGAATCGTTTTATGATAGACATGCTAACAAACATGCTTATATGAATTAAAATCAAAGGTGCACCAAAGAGGAAGAAATATTTATTTAGGGAAAATTAAACATGTTACGTTTTATAATAGACTGTTGACGACTTTATTAAAGACATATTTCAACAGAACAGAAAAACAAAAATAAAACAGGAATGAAACTAATGATGAAAAAAAATTTTATCAGTACTAATCAACCCCGATATTTCAAAACAAATTCTCGTGCTACTAAAATGTATTTGTTTTGTAGCTGAAATTTGCTTTAGAATAACTACTAAGTGTATTGAACACCTGCCTACCTGCCTACGTGCACATGTATTGAACATATGTCTATTGAAACAGCGGAAATTGTTTTCTTTCTTCTAAACTTAACGGAAGTAAGGCAGACGTAGTAATTAATCTAATTAACCTCGGATCGACCGTTACACAAACCGAGACCACGCTCCCAGACAATCGTACAACGGTGACAAACGACGGAAGTGACGTCATTGGACGGCGGATGTTTGGAAAAACTCGCAGAAAAAAGACAGTGTGTGTCACTGGGTCAATGCTCTCCAAAATGTTCAAACAATGATTTAATAACATTTCAGAGTTTGCACTGTTTCAGTATTTGTATTTTATCGCTATTCATAACCAAAAAAAAAATAACTTATACTGTACGTTAGTCTTTTAAAGATTTTTACGTGTTTAATCTTTAGACCAGACAGAAGAAAAAAACAAAAACATTTTACTGAAAAATCAATGTTTCTAATTTTATTGATTTGTTGTATAATCTTAAAGCATACTTTTATACAAATTAAACCTTTGCTGTTATCAAATATACTATACTATACTGTATTATCATATACTATTACAAAATGAAATGAAATGTTCTAATTGCCAAAGCAATGTTGTAAATATGCAAACATATGTCGTGAAAGAAGCATTTTTTTCTCGCGGTTGCGTTTCTTTTTAGATTCCAAACAACGCAAACCACAAAACCATTTTTCTGCTGCCTTATTCCCAGAAATAGCTTGATATGAAATATCCTCCCATCGTTAATAAGGTTGAATCACGGAATAATGATGAAGGTTTCGCAGAAATCACGGGCCCGTCCGCATGGGGATTCGTTGATTTACGACTAGGCTGTCATTTCCCTTTGTGTCCGCAGTGTGGCGCCATTGTCCCGGCGGAACTTCGCAGACACAACATATGTCATGTCATGGGCTGGTCACGAATTTGGGAAGTAATGCGAATGATATACATCATTAAGACGTACACAATGTCTCAATTTGTTGCTATGTTATAGGGTTTTCTCAGAAATCGTAGTGCTCCAAATGCCAGAAATATGATCATAGTAATCTTTTAAACCGGAAATCTCGCCCCCAGCTACTTACGCCGTGTGCTCGAGATGTTATAACTTTCAATGATCTCAAAGCAGATGTATGGAAGATGAACAGGCGTTACTAATTTATGGTTCTATGTACGTTTACGATATAGTCTCTGCTAATATTTTGTATATAACTTAACGCCTATACATCTATTCGTCCACAGAAATAATTCTATGCAGTACTATACACATAGTGAACGGTTCACTTTTAACAGATTCCAGAAAATATATGTGTTTTCCTAGTTGGCTTTTACGAACTATGTAGCATGCGTGCGCCACCTAGCGGAACAAAGTTGATTATCAATGTGAAGCATACTTGGTATCCACAAAAGCGATCTTGTGCCGCCAGCGTCTGACCGCAGCACTCAGCACAAAAAAAGGTACACGTCCAATAGTCGCTCGGAGCGGATACCAAAACAACTTCTACCTAATCTTGTCAGTAGTAAACAAGTCTTCCCCTCAAACACTTTTTATATTATGATAGTTATTTCATGATTCGCCTTAACATATATTTTTGAGGCATAATTATTTTTTGTTCTTTTTAACCGGACTCTTTCACACACTCGGAGTAATATAGCAATGAGACCCTCTGAGCGGAAGACTTCCTTGTAGGCATATTTACAGTCGACAGCAATTTTTCTTTACTGAGGAGGAAGTTTTATTCGCAATGGCGCCGCCTTTTCCTTGCCTCCTAACGTTCCTGGTGACGTTAGTGTTACTGTCGTCTGCCGAGTTGGTCAATTATTTCTGTTTTAACAAACAGTGATTAAACACACAAACAGACTTTTCTATGTTCCAAAATGATGAACACGTACATGTATGTTTCTGGCTGACCTTCTTCAGGCCATGTAGCATGCGCCACCTAGCGGAACAAAAAGGATAGTCACTGTGAAGCTTACGTTCATACGTGTGTTGTTCTACTGTGGAACACTACCGTCACAAAGGTAAGTGCTGCGTGTTGGTGACGTTTTACCCGATATCTTTGAATTTTCTTGACTATATAATCAGTCAATATATATATTTCTAAGAAAGATCAAGCTTGGGGGTTTGTGAATATGTCAATATTGAATGATTGAATCGAAATCGGGGGAGGGGAGGGCACATTGATACTCATAACTTAACGTCGACATCACGTACTTTTTATATCATTTTTAATAAAACAGAAGACATATAGATCATTAAAGCCCGTGTAGCGTATTGCACTTGTAATGCCATATGACTCATATCCCTTATATACTACGACTAAGGCCTTGTTTTTTAATCAGAACGTAGTAGACATTGTATTCAAGCAAGGTAAATATGAAGTGAGGTGGAACACTTATTTGAAGGTCAGGCCCGTGACACGGTGACACGGTGCCTCACTGTGACGTAGTGGATAAACCAGTTTTGTAAGTGATCCGCTTTCAAAAATAACTCCCCTTAGCCGAGCCAAACGTTTGTTTACAGTTTTGCGATAGCAGAACCTGTATTGCGTTCATGAAGAATATTAATATATGACACTTTTTGACAACAAACAGGGGGGGGGGGGTGTTAAGGTGTATGATTTAACAGTCTACAATTTCTTATGTACCTTGAAGCTTTTTTCTGAACAAAAGTAATGAACTACAAAAATACACTGGTCATGATGTTTAAGTGGCAGCCAGCTTTTGGACTCGGGAATAAATGGTGTATGTTTAGGGTCCCCTAGCGGCCATGACTTGGAACTGCAGGCTTGTTCTTGTTTGAAACTTTGAATCAGAATAATTCAAGAAGGAATGAAAGGATTTTTTTTTTTTGTGTGTAACTTGTTTTTTTAATTATCTTTTTCAGTAAACATGGTACACAGCACAACAGTACGGAATAGAATTGTCAGGAGTTGCCAGAAGCTAGCACACAAAAATAACATGATGTGCAAACTATTTGTGGTGGTATTTTTGGGGACTTTGCTCTTCTGCTATCAGTTGCATGACGTCACTTATGCACGGGATATGAACTCAATCAAGAACACAAGGTCGAACCAACAAAGAATGGAGAACAGGGAAAGGATTGAAATGATACAAAGGAAAGGAACAGTCAAATGGAGAAACAGAACACTAAGGTACATCGTATGGTTGTAGCATATCTAAGATATTTGGCAATGCTGTATCATTTGCAGTTATTATGAATTTTCAATTGTACGAAGAATACATTCATCCCTCCTGATTTGTTCTAAATCTCAACCTCTGAACTACTGACAATTTCAAAATTGAAAACATTTTCTTTATTTGATTATTGGATGGATTCTATTTGTTACGTCATCCTTTGATATCTGGTCAATTTTTGTTTGTTTGAACCTTTGTTTATTCATGATAAGCTCAAATCGGCACGCAGGCCGCTTTTCATTGAAGTCATGAGGGAACAGGTAAGGGTCAGATACAAAATAACAGAGATACACAGTCATTTGAGTCCTAATAACTCTATCAACATAAATCATTACAATTTTTGTTTCATTATACATTCAGATTAACGTACGTGGTATCAATTTTTTCTTTCACGTATTGTTCTGGGTGCGCAAAAATCAATCAAAAACTTATTGCATATTTTAACATAAATTTATACCATAATAGTACATGTACATATACTTAGTTGATATGTTTGAAAATTGTGTTTACTACATTTTACGACGAAAGAATGCCCATATATTTTCTATTTCATCTAGATTACAACGACACAATGAATATATACATATATGTATTATCTATGTACATGCTGATTATCTATGTGATTTTTACATCGTCAGCCGTTTGCAAGGGCACACGTGTGACTGTTCAAAATCCATGTCCAACATGCACGCAGCAATAGATGACGAGGAAAGGATTGCGTTTCACCAACGCCGAGTAAAGGAACTGGAAAAATACAAGAAAAGGTAAAAAGTCTTCGTTCACGCTAGTGCGTATATTCAATTCCGTGTACATGTGAGTTGCATATTGATATTTGTTTCTGGCTAAAGTAAAGAGAAAAATATGTTTGTTTTGTTTGTTTGTTCGATAACCAGGGTGCACAGCGGTGGGTCAAAGTTGAAAACAATTTTCCGCAAAAATCTACTAAAACAAAGAAATGCCAATACGCAACTCATACGGACTGGAATAAACGCACTTTTGTGAAGCCACTCTTACAAAAATGCCCCTGCAATTCTTAAAACAATCTGCTAGATGGCCCACATCTGAATAAACCATTCCAATTCCCAAATGCCATCTGCCACTCCATGAAAAAACATGACCACTAGATTTCAGAACAGAATATTCGAAAACCAAAAATTTCTATGCAGTATCATAGAAAGTCACAAGGGGGTCTATAACAGGCCTTCATCTTTGTCTTTCTAACATCACTAACATGGACGCTATGATACTTAGTTTCAATGTTTGCTCATTAATATCGATATTCTATATTATTCAAATGAACACATGTTATCGTCACCAGGAATAACCTTTTATTGTAATAGCAACCGAAAAATTGACAAGCCCATTTGTCATTCACAATGAAATTGGAACAGAATTGAACAGAATTTTTTTTTTCATTCATTAATTTATTTTGTAATTCAGATTAGAGCCATTACAAGAGAGACTGTACATAGTAAAAGGATCGGTTCCACTCAGTTACCCGGTCCGCGGTTTAACGGTCACCCCAGAAGGAACCATCGAAATCCCAGGTATGAAAACTTGGAATGAGAAACGTTGCTGACTTTGCAAAGGCTTTTGATGAAAGAAAAGTTCACATGTCATTGCTTTTAATGACTGTATCAGAGATATAATACTGTTCATTTTACATCAACAAGACGTGGGGAAGAGAAAAATATAAGTTAAACAGTGCTAAGCTTAGTTTTATCTTATTATACGTTTCTACATTTTTCAGGTCTTGAAGTGTTAGATTCAAAGTGGAGACAAGATTATAAGGTAACTATTACATTGCCTATCTTATTACCTGGATGTCTAACTGTCATAAAAAATCACATATAAGTATATGGAGGAGTGAAAGAGGTAATAAAGTTAAATATGAAAGCTGCAGATGGCCTAGAAAGAACAAATTAAGTATCATTTAAAAAAAAAAAAGCAAATTGTTCACTTGAATCTTTCCTTTGTGTGTCTTCCTCATTGCTTGGAAGATTCAACTCGAGGCATCTAAATATGGTACACTTGACGTCACAGCCGAAGTTTCCGAAGTACATTCGGAAGGGCTCGGAGAGAAGTCGTTAACCATTCGTAGCCGAAGTCTTCCGAACCTCAACCATCAACTCCAGTATGTCGTGTACTCCAACTCGGTGTATGACGTAGGAGCAACAGAAATCGGTGAGTACTTCAGTAGATATTTTATCATTGAATGAATACAATCATGCTGTAGAAAGTTACAAAGGAAAATGTGGGGGCGTGCTGTAATTGTAAAACTTAATATTTCAACTAGAAAGGCAACATTTGCGAGCAAATACAGCATGTTTAGCCATGCTCCTCGCCATGCAAAAAATGGACTCCCAAAATAACAATGGACCATTCTAAAATACTTCCTCTAAAAAAATGGATCAAACTTGAGTTTAAAAACAATTATCAGTCTCTCCATACAGGAGTGGAGTCTTCCAGTAGCACCTCAACACAATATGGACCAGTCCAAAACCATATCCACTTATTAATTAACAAATACACTTCTGCTAACAAATGGACTTTTTCATAATCATTCCAGCTCAAAATTGAAATAAATGATTACAGAATCCTCCCCTTGCAAGAATGGGATATTCCGTGCCATCTCCATGTAAACTAGACCAGTGGAAAAATACCCGCTGAAAATTACACTCTTGTGCATAATCAACCCAGTTCAAAATTGAATTAAAAAAGATCAACCCCAGGGAAGAATGAAGTTTTCCATAGTATACATAATGATATATATGAAGATTTGACAGGAGAAGAAGGAAATGACCAAAAATGGGTGAAATATAAAAATGTGACACCCCTTTGTTTGAATGCATGATTCAATAGTATACACTTTGGGTTGAAAATAACGAAACCAAAAAATTCTTTGTTTAAAAAATCGTTTTGAAAGGCTGTATGGCAAACATTTGAATGAGGGCCTGTGTACATGCCAAATTTCACATTATTTTGGTTTAATACATATAGGAACTGGAGATGTGTATCTTTAAAAAAAAAAGAGTGAACAAAGCCATGTAATCACATGTCCTAGGAATTACCATACCATATTTGGCATGAATACTAGCCTACACCTGCGCCATGTAATTAGATTAACTCAATTGACCAATCAGGTGGTCGCAAGGCTCACAGGCATGCAAGGCCAGGTGCAAGGCACTTGGGGTCAATGACCTTTAGGTCATATGTAGTATTGAAAGTGACAGAAGTGGCAAATATTGTCAAGAAAGCCCAAAATAAATCGTTTTGAATATATGTATGCCAAAAATGGGAATGTAGTCCTTTAAATATTTGTTCAAGCCACATATACAGCAAATTTCAGGTCATTCGGTTGAAATACCAGGGCGCAGGAGGCCAAGATATGCTAAAAATAGCCTAAAAACCTCAATAAAATCACTTTCAAGGTCAATATCAAAAAAAGGAAAAGAACGCACATTGGTTTTTGCCTACATTACCTCTGTACCAAATTTCAGGTCATTTGGTCAAAAAATGACAGAGATGAATCGATTTGAAGATTTGACAGGAGGAGAAGAAGAAGAAGAAGAAGAAGAAACATGAGTAAAAACAATATGTTTAGCCATACTAGGTATGGCTAAACATAATGACAAAGACTATAGCAAACGGAACACTAATAAACAAATGATAAAAAGACGAAATTACATGAGGTTGGACGCAAGTGTTAACATCATTCCCTTCATGATAGACAGAAAAAATGACACTCAGAAAAATATCATATCAGCTAGATTTATTCATGAAACTTTTGTTAACTGCATGATGTGAGATTTTATGGCAAGAAGTATGAATTGACAATTGAATCATCGACATTCTTGATAAATCTCCCACTTTTGCCATGAAGACTGGCCCGATTGCTTAGGTCACGTGGCCTTGTGGAACATGATGGTGGTCTGAAGTCGGTACCGTCCCCTGTCTCAGTATGAGATTAATTTTTGTTTTGTTTTGAAGACTTAGTAATCTCGATCTTTCATGGCATAAAACTTCAAAGTCGCTGTATTACATTTACAAGCAACAATTGTATTAGATTTTAATATGTTAAATGTAATACGCCTAATGTACGCAATTCAGCATTCTTTTCTGAGGACGCTGCCATGTACTTCAGCGATGAATGAATGATCGAATCAATAAACTTACTATATAACACACGGGCATGACAGGGCAATTATTATAGCAATTGAAATTGAATTTAAATGGATTATCCAGTACATAACCGTTATCTATCGATAGTTAGATTTAGGTACCTGACGTATGAAGCAAGCATCCCTCTACGGATCCAACCTCCCAGCGTTCCTATTCTGTACGATCCAGGACCAGGTCCGTTTAACTTCATTAAGCTACTTATTCATTGGGCTAATTAATTCATTGCCAATGATTTTGTGTCTGTAAAGGATAAATATAAAAATATTGCTCGAATTAATGGTGTTTGTTGATATGATTGTGCTGAAGACAATATTTGTGGAAATAACAATACCTTCCGCTGACATGCATGTGTTCACAATGATATAACGTTAATAAACAAAATTCCCATTCACTTGCGTGCAAGACATTTTAGTTTCAAATTGCCGAAGCTTTAATAATTTTGTATCCTATACGATACCAGTGTCTTGCAATATTTGATAACGTTAAAGAAACTGTCATTTTGTCCTCTGAAACAGATGAAGACATCGCCTCCAAAGTTACCGTCATCACCAAAACATTTCTCCGGTATGCTTCTATACGAACCCTGCTTACCACCATCCGGGCATTTTATCCCAACATCCGGGTCATCGTTGCCGACGACAGTCGTCCAATAGAAAATCTTCAGGAAGAACATGTCGACCATTTTGTTATGCCGTATGCTATAGTAAGTGACATTTGCTTCGAAAACAGAAAATTGAGTTGTAAACAATTGGATTCGAGTTTTCTTCTTTACACGTTTGGTAGCCAATTTTGCAGCGGTCTTCAAAAAGCTATTGTTGGTTTGTTATAAACTTCAATACGTGGTTAGGTCTTGGCATATTAAAGAAAAAAAATTAAATTTGGGATATTCTCTTTCAAAGCAGAGAAAGAGTTACTTGGCTTCCAGTTTTCGTCTTTTTTATTGCCATATTCAAGATGGTAAATGTTTTGGTAGCATATTTTGTAACGGTATTCGTGTATGAACAACATAGCTTAAGAAGCTATTGTTGGATTATAAAAGTCTATTGAAGACATGCTTAGATTATGTGCCCCCTGTTGGCTTTTCTTGCTACTGCAGTAGAATTTTCAATACTTGTATCTCATGTTCTGGACATACTATGGTCATGAGTTTTGGGTAATGCATACCCCTTGTTCTTGGAATACCGAAGGAAGTGACATGACTCTTGGCTTCCTAGCAGCTGTCGTTGGAATTGCAGTGGCATCTTGTTGTTGACGTTGAAACAGAATAACTAACAAACAGTAATCAAATAAGGATTTTTGGCCTGTAGTTAACATTGTTGAAGACCATCCTAGTAGTGCAAATATATAATGAAAACTATGGCTTTATGTCGAAATAGATCATGCAAATTATAGCTTTATTTGAATGATAACCGTCATTCCGCATTCTCCTTCAACTAGGGTTGGTTTGCGGGTAGGAATCTTGCCGTTTCCCAGGTGACCACGCCCTACTTACTCTGGGTGGATGACGACTTCGCTTTCGGACGGAGAACAAAGTTAGACAGACTTGTCAATGTTCTGGACAACACAAACTTGGACTTGGTAAGTTGCTGTGGCGTTTAAAAAAACCGCGTGTTACTTGTTCATTTTTAATATTATCTGTCTTACCTAAGGTCTATCGTGTCTACAAGTTAACAAATACATAAACAGACAAACAAAGTAATTAAAATCCACCCAAAGTTAATGATTGCCGGCGAAACCAAACTTTTACATTTTTTGTCCTATAGCCTTTATTCTAAGTGTATTTTAGGTTGTGATTTTTGCGAAACACCAGTACATTATGTGGACTGAATTGGAACTAAATAGCCTAGTGTTAGTAAGTTTTAATGTGTACTGCCTACTTGCTTTGGCTAAACTATAAGGGATTTTAATTATTTATTCGTGTCTTTGTTTCTTGGTGAAGGTTTCTGGAAAGACCGGTCATGGCAAAGTGAAATTCACGAAAATGACGATCGTCCCAGGCGATAAAGATGGAGACTGCCTGCTTATTCACGACCATCAACACTGGGGACAAGTGCCCGGGTTTCCTCGGTGTCATTTCTCCACCAGGGTCACCAACTTCTTCATGGCCAGAACGGACAGCATTCGCGCCGTGGGATTCGACCCAAAGTACTCGAGGCATGGACACACACGTAAGCAAATAGTCATTGTCAACTGCCATGGAAAACAGTTCATGAACACAATTCTTTAGCGCCATCTAGCGTCATCAAGACGTACAGCAGTCAGTTTTTTTTATACTGACCACATCAAACGCAAAGAAGGAAACTATTTTATGATCAAGAGACAGAAACAATAATAGATTTTTCCTGCATGATACTCGAATTTCACATAATTCATATGATTATATATATTGGATGGTTTTAGCATTTACGTACAAATTCTACTTTGTAGATTTAGATTATTTGTTCCTCATCGAATACGTTCAGATGCCAGTCAGATTTGTGTGTGTACCACCAGAGACGAAGACCTACCTAGACACCTGATAATAAACCTGATCAATATATTTCTTTTCCATTCAAAATATAACCTTAGTTATATTCCGACGCAAAAAGAGTTTTTGTGATGAATAAAATGGAAATAATAAATATTCCCATCTGTGAGGTGTTGCCGCAAAATATCAAAAAGAAGAAAAAAGATTTGCTAAACCTTGTTGCCTTTTAATTTTTGTTAACAGAGTTTTTCCAGGCTGCGATGGGGAAACTGAAAATTGCTGCATGTGATGACGTCACTATCGGTCACAGGCGAACACAGACGATGGAGTATAATGAATTCCGTTATCCTGGCGAGGAGTATCAAAGGGCGCAACGGAAGTATGAGTACTTCAAGTTCAATATAAAATGCCACATGTGGTTCACAAAGGAATGTTCATCAAACACCTTTTTTAAGTGTAATCCAGTTGATGATGGCTTCTATGTTTTCGGGTTTAAAGGAAATACTTCAAATTAACCATACACTACTTATGCATGGCTTGGCACACATAATTTACTTAACAAATTTGTTTCGTCAAAGACTGACAGTCTTCTCGCCACCATCAGAAATTCCACATCTCTGAAAGTGAAACAGTCATTTTCAACTTGGGTGAAGCATGGTGTATTTTTTCCAGTAGCTAACAGTGCAATGCAGCTTCGCTTCGGCTCACGTTTTCAGCCGAGCAAACCGGGTCAAACTCTTCTCGATAGGTGTGTTGGGTTCTTTTACCTGCAGAGGTTTGACGCCATTAACTTCCTCATACACGGGGCTATGTCTCCATCCGAAAGGACCATCTCTATGCTATGCTTTCATTTGGTTTAGATGTACACTAAAATTCTTCCAGTCTCAATACAGTATCTTATAAACAAGCAGACAGTTAATTGAAAGCAGTGGACTGTTTAAAATTATTTAGTAGTTTTGAATTTTTGTGGATCAATTGTACATGCATGTATGTTGCTTCCGTTAATTCCCCTAGCTTTCACCATTTGACTAACTTACAAAAATCAATCTTACTACTAAAATCAACCAACCCACTTACGATACAAAACGTTGGTCTCTTCATTTTCCACTGCCTTCAAAAAAGAAGTCAAACCTAACCATAGTCAACATTAGTTATAATTAACATAGAGCTTTCACAGTAGACTAGAAAACTATGTCGATTCACATGTATATCCATGTATTTGTTTGTCTGCAATTAGCCTTCGCGCATGAACTTGCAATAAAGTTATTATTATTATTAGTTAATATAGACAAGATCGGTTTGCTATTTAATATGTTATAGTTATCTGTTACTTGATATTTACCTGCATTTGGATCTACTGTAAGTATTGTTAGATGGCGTCAATGTTTATTAGATCAGCATATCATCTATTATACTGTGCACTTTAGATATCCATATATACTTTCTTTTTAATACTTATATTACGATCAGTGTTTCATTACCCTAATGGAGTAAAGCTTAGTGGAAGCCTTTCCAGATTTCTTCCTTTCACTTGACCACGTTTTATGTGTTATCATATTTATTTCTTCGCTGTTCCACTCTCTTGTGCAAATGAATAGATATTTCAAAAAGATTGCCTTTCTTTCATTTTCATGTACGATTTAGATTAATGCCACTTTTGCGAGCACTATGCTTTTGCTCCTTTGAAACCTATTTTTTTTGCTATCTGGTCAAATCAAGGACGTTATATAGGACTAAATAATGTCCTTGGTCAAATGCATAAAAGATGGCCTCCCGCGGTCTACTCTTGCCTGTAAACACCATTGAACCACAGTCCAAGTGGACACGCGTGGTTTCACCGAACTGCCGCGAGTTTCAATGAAGCCAGACTTATCATTGTACCCACTGAACAAGCAACAGCCATATCAGTGTCGCCTAAAAAATCACATTAGAAATGTGACGCCATTTTGTTGACATCCGGGTCACTGACGCAGATCTGTTAAGCCAATGAGATGAAGCGGATCATGTTCGGATTATTCCAATCAAAACCAAGGGGCGTGAAGGATCATTGTATTGGCGTGGTTTCCACTGTTTGTTGGGAAAGAAACTTTGGACATTAAGTTGAGTTTTAAGAGAGCTATTCTTATTGTTCCTTTTTTTTTCCACTTTCTCTGGCTAGCTAGGTCAACAAACGCCCTCTGTGAATATATTCTGGTCCGGCTAAATATGTTTGTACAATTTTAGTGTTAGCTACCGCCCTTTCGTTGGTCGCCTAAGACTCTTATATGCTATTAAGAAGCAACTGCGAAGTATCAAGCGAAGAATATACTCTACTTGAGAGTTTCGTAATAAACCTTAAGTACGTATACATTTCCTGGTATGATTAAGTAAAGCAGTATTTCAATATTCAATTGTACGTCTTTTACGATGTACAGAAATGCACTGTCCATCTAGACCGCTAGTCCTTGAGTACGTCCTCCTACTTTAGTTTCGTGTATACCACTAAAAGTCGTTTTGTTTTTTCTTCCACAAAGGCTGCCGATATTAAATGTCACCACAAGCTTCAATTATATCCCTTCATGCTAACATGCCGTGAAATTGTCCTGGAGTAGGCCGCGGGGGAGTAAGATTATCCCGTAATTCGTTAAACCATTCTAACTCTCGCCAGACTTGGAATGAAAACTAACAAATTTTCTGCTGCGTTTCCTCCAGTCATAACCCCTAGTGGCAACCCCCCCCTCCCCAGATCCGTATCGAAGCAACGAAGGCATCTAGCGTCCTCTGAACACAAAACCACGTAAGCAAGTAACATAAAACCCCGTATCGCTACCTTTGTACGCCCGGTGTTACATTGTTTGCATTGTTCTCCTCCAGATGACGAGGGTCGCCCGGTGTCAAATACCCCCTACCCCTCGTACAGGACAGAGTCCACTGTCAAAAAGGGGGCCGTACAATTATGACATAAAAATGTTCCATACCAAACAACAACCATTTACTTTTTGTCGAAAAACCTTGTTAATGAAATGATCGAATTAACAAAGTTTGTCATCTTGCTGACGTAGAATTTTACTTTTTAAGACGGAACATACAATTTGTAGTCACCTGTAAACACCTAAAGGAGGCAATAATGGTAGGTTCCTTACAAGACAAGAAGCCCCTTTCACCCTTCACCGCTGGTTTCTAAGGCCGCGTGTTTATGTAAATAAGCCCCACTACCCAGGCCTGCAACTCCTCAGAACCTGTCAGATCTGGGCAAATACCTGTCTATCTCCGTCGGCGTTCAAACCCGAAGACAAAACATTTCATCCCCGAGGATCTACGGAAAGTGACGATGTTGCATTTAGGGGTGTCGCCCGGGACTCGTCGGACATACGTCCGAGCGCAGGACAGACTTCGGTACTTGCTGTACTCCACGAAAATGGACGACCTCCACCAACACGACTTCGAACATCTTCCTTTCATAGAATGGGTCGTACATCGTGAGTATACCTGATACAAAATAATCCTTTTATTTCTACGTACCGCTAGTGACTCGTCGTTTCGTGAGTATGCTCTAGGCTCTTCAGAAGTCGTTGTCTATAACATGTGGTGTGCCACCTAAATGGTTTTCCATTTGGTAAAACTGGTCATTTGATTTTCGGAATATTTTCACATACACCCTTCGACTGTTCGACACACTGAAGTTATGTGTGAGTTTTGTTGTGAAAGATAAGTGTTTGCAGTTTTTGTGAAGTGCTCATATATCTCTGTTCTTCTTTCGAAGTCCGGAAACACGTATTTTTGGGTCACGTAGAATGATGGCATGTTACCTTAACGGTGCTATGAAAAGACTAGTCACAGTCACATACTGCTGGTACGCTTACTGACGGCGTGGACACTGAGTCGTCCTAGTTTGTCGCACGATTTTTATGTCGAAGACTTTTCAAACAGACTGACAGAACCAACCGCCGACAAGCATCTAAGACAGCCCTTTCCGTACTAACAAGCCGGCTAAAGATTCCGTACGACACGACAAGATATCCTAAGAATGTCTTCGGTTTGCAATCGTACGATGATCGTAGGACAAATTCAACAGGGCCCTTATGTACAATTCTTTCGCACTTAGCCGCCATTTATTCCCTCTAGGCGTCAAACAAAAAGAACTATCGCAGGAAATGAAAATATTAATTTTCTCATTTTTAAAAATTTCTTTGACTATAAACGTTTTGGAATTAAACACTGCCGGTGGTTGTTATACAGGAACAGTTCATACATGTAGCTACAAATTTCATCTGTGTTATGAATTCACAAGTATATTTATTCATTTGGGACACAAACGTATTTATTAAATTTAGAATGGCGATGTGGAATCGTACAGCGCACGATTTTAGGACTAAATCTCTAAATTTTTGTGCTATAGAAATATGTAGGAGAAAAAATGTGAATTTCTTTTGCTACAAACTGTAAAGTGCCGCGTATATTTTTGTTCTGATACATGTACCGTTCCAATTTTTAGTATCTAACGAATCAAATTATCAACTAGTTGATAATCTAATCAATATTTTAGACAACCCGTTTTGGACATATCCTTATCGATAATGTTTGTGTCTATCTACGTCGTATCTACAGCGCCATGAGTTTTTAATGAGGTTTAGACGTTCTATAGTTCAAGTGTCCGTCAGCCATTCCCACCTGGGCGATCTTATCAATGATAAATACGAACCAAACGTATCCCTTTCTATTCACTACAGTGCCCAACATTGTTTAAACCTTCTAAGCGACCCTCTATTTTTAGTTTGCGGTAGAATTACTTCTCTATAAGAGGTTCAAGGTACAGAAGTACCAAACAAGGGGGCTGCCGTATTCTAGCTACTGATAGGTTACCTATTCTAAAACTGTTCATCTAAGAAATCTGTTTTGTGTCTATAGCACACATGGAGACACATGAATATATTGCTGTTATCTTTAAGGCAGGATTTTAAGAACCGTGTATTTCTTAAAGTGGAGCCAGCGGCTAGGGTTCACGCCCGGGTCTTGGCGCAACTGAAAACGAGTCACGTCGTTCTTTTGGATGGGGACGTAAAGCCGGATGCCCCGTGTATGAGGCAGCTTAAAAGAACCCAACACACTCATAGAGAAGAATATGAGTGTCCCGGTGTACTTAGCTGAAAATGCGAGCCGTATCGAAGCTGCATTGCAGTATAGTAGCTGGTGAAAAATCGTCATGCTTCGTTCTAAGTCTAGAGTCGCCCACTTTTAATCTTAATTACCTTACCTTACCTGGAATCCTAAATTTTCGAAGTCTAACGTAACGCTAGTCCAAGGCACCCATTCAAAACTAGCCTCTACCAGGCTCCGCGGATCGCTGGGAAAATAGTAGAAATTGGCCAAACAGAGTCAATTGTATGTATGGAGTCGGCTACAGAGAGAGGGTCAAATACGTAATCCTTTGCCTGCGAATGAAACCCTCCATGGCCAAGGTCCCCCGGCAAATGTTCTCCCTATAGCCGGCGCGGTTAGTCTGGTAGAGACTAATTCAAAACTCGAGTCGTAGTCTGAAAATTTACCGAGCGTACTTGAAATACCCTTGGACATTTTCTCTAGTACCTCTATTCTTTTTTCTTAACTGTCAAAAGATGTAAACAGATCATCTCCCACTAATTGTCACCAAATACTTGCCCTGTTTCGCGGCTCGGTTAAAAAATACAATCTCATCCTGGTGTATTTGTTACGATTTGAAAAGGGCCCTGCGACTTGCGGCTCGGTTGTTTTTGCCGTATTGTGTAGAAAGTGGCGGAAAATGGGGCGAGTTGGAGGAAAGAGAGGGATATGACTAAGTGGAGGTAGCTAGGGGTACGGCCAATTGTTATTCTCCTCAATCTAGATAGACTTGGTGTGCTGTATACCAGAGCCATGTACCTGGAAAAAAGTTAGGGATTGGTACTTCCATTTGCATTCGTGACTTAACCAATTGTCAGAATACTTCCGCACTTGACCTTCGATACATTTATGTAAGAGTTCTGTCGTAAGGTGTAGCTTTCCTTAAGTGCTCAAATATTGTCTCTCTCTTTTTGCAAACTCCGGAAACACGTTTCGGATCACGTCGTTTGACGTTATGTGCCCTTAACGGTAAAAGCATAGCAAGCAGAATGAGCGCTGTCACAGTTACATTCTGCTCGCACACTTTCGGCGAGGTCGCATTCGTCATAGGTTGTCGTACGATTTTGATGTCGAAGAATTTTCAAGCTGGCTGAAACAGAATTATCTATTCGCTAACAACTATCCAAGACAGCCATCTTCTGTGACAAGAGAACTAAAGAGATTGTACGACATCCGCACGACTTTCACAAGAATGCCGTTTGCGGTCGTATGACTATCGTAAGACGAATGTGACAGGGCTCTTATGTACAATTTCTTAGCTCTCACTCACTCTTAATTTCCTTCCCTTGTAGTAAAACAGACTAACAGAAAAACTATCAAAATGAATGGAAATTTTCTCATATTTGAAACCTTTATTGACTAATAAAAGTCTGACAGGACAGTGCTATACAAGGACAGATCTTAGTTCCGAGCTAACATTAGCCCAAGGTAGCCTGTGTTATCCAATATCTCACTGAGGGGGCTTTTTGTGGCATCCTCCCGTTAAAGGGCTGATATAAGCGTGATTTTGTCAGGTCAACCAAAGGGACGAATTCAAAGAAACGAGTTACCACTTTAACAATCCAAATAGAGGTACTGACATCACTGTGTTTACTTTAAATGACCTTGAGAATTTTTTTCAACTGCACTGTCAAAAGATGTAAACAGCTCTATTAATTATAGCTATTAGTAAGTCATTATAAGGCGATAACAGGGCTTAGCTGGCACTAATTGTCACCAAATACTTGCCCTGTTTCGTGGCTCAGTTAGAAAGTACAATCGGCCCCCGATGTATTTGTTACGGGTTGAAAAGGGCGTTGCGACTAAGGAAACGGTCTGGTTGACTTTACCGTATTGTGTAGAAAGTGACGGAAAGGGGGTTTGTTGGAGTAGGGAGGGGGTGTTATGACTCATTTGAAGGGGAAGCACTGCCAACTGTTGTAAAATTATTCCTCTTTGTTGTTTTCTATTCTCGGGCTGCGTACCTTAAAATGTAGAGACGGGTACAGGGGTTTAGGTACAGGTTCGGATATGTACCTTACGCTAAAGAAGTTTGTTTATTAATTTGTTTGTTAAGTTATACATGTAGCCAATGGTCTTTTAAGGCTCAAATTCTCAGCTTTGTTTTCATGTAGGAAATTTGCATGTTTGTCATCTCAAAACGAGAATATTAATTTCAATAAGTTTTCAAAGTTTTCAATTGCTAGATTGTTGAAATGGTCAACTTTGCAATGACGGACATATCCTCAATCTTAAAAGAAATGGTATCCGCTAATGTTTTAGTTTATAAGAAACAATTGAAAAAAAATCTACCGTCAAGTCCGGACCTTTACAAAAACAATCTACAGATACAACTACATGTACATTTGCTGTTTAGGTCTAGACCAATCCTGTACCTAAACAATTTCACCGTTACAGGTACATGTACTAGCCACACAGACCTAATGTATACAGTTTCTTTCACTCTCTATATGCCCTCACAACAAAGCTACACATTCTAATCCTAAAGCATATTTTCTTTTCCACTTGCAATGTTGTGAAAGTAAACGTTTGCGATCAATGGAGGTTACAGACCTTTGTTAGTGATGTAAACTTCGGTGAACCGCCGCGAATATAAGACCGTCAACTTTTCTATGCTGCCTCTTTCATGTTCGCTAAACAAAGACGACGTTTAGGGTGGGTTGAGTTCAAAAGGAAAACAATTGATGGTGTTGATGTAAAGACAAAATTTCTGTGTCAACTACGGTCATATCCACTAAAATACCCCGTCCATCTAATCATTACCACAATTAAGAACAGACACAATCGATTTTGATTGTTTTCCAACTTGTCCAACACTCACTAAGTCTTTTTTAAATATACACAACTTTAAAGCACATACATATACAAAGAGAATGTCAACGGGTAGTATCACTGTTACATGAAACATTGCGTAGCATGGTGGAAAGGTTTGCTAAGAAAACAA
The DNA here is from genome assembly GCF_035083965.1 of Branchiostoma lanceolatum. Lineage (NCBI taxonomy): Eukaryota > Metazoa > Chordata > Leptocardii > Amphioxiformes > Branchiostomatidae > Branchiostoma > Branchiostoma lanceolatum. The sequence continues at coordinate 10,810,609 of NC_089739.1, forward strand.
ACATGCCGACGTTGCCAACGAAAAGTGTCAAGGTTGTTTTTCTTGTGAATCACTCACTGTATTGGCGAGGTTACAGTCGTCGTATGTGGTCGTATGCAATTTTCATGTCGTAGAATTTACAAGCGGATTGAGACAAGACCAACCGCCGACAAAGATTAAAGACAGTCTTTTCGGTAACAAGACAGCTCAATTTTGTACGACATTTGAATAGCAATTCTACGAATGCCATCAGTTTGTGCTGGATCAAACGTGATCGTTTAGCGTACTTAGAACAGACTCAAAAATATCCCCTGCAGTTCCAGAGCAAGCTGCTAGGGGGCCCAAACCTAGAGCACTTCTTCCTTACATCACAAGCTACCTACCACTAAAAAATGAAGACCATAGCACGTCCAGGACAAAACATACAAAGCCGGAAGTTCTGCTGCAGTACCAAGTTCACATACCAGGGGGCCCAAAATCAACCTTGACCTTTGTCAACCCAAGACCTAACTACGTACCAAACAGCATCGTAATCCAGCCAAAGGTTCTTTAGTTATGCTTGCTGCAAAATCCGGAAACACACGAACACAAACAGACGGACACACAGACGCGAAAACTATACCTCCATTCTTCATGTCGGTAATTATCAGATATAATGCTTTAAGTATTAAAGCTATAGCGAGTTAATAACCCTAACTAAAAGACCATCATGCCACATGATACACGTAAGCGACCTATATAAGATTAGAGTCCTTCTTACAGAATTTTAATCCGCGCCTTTTTCTTAGCTGGGGGTCGAGTCAGGAGTGTGCATCTGGGAAAAACAAACATCGCCAAACCTTTGATGCCCTTTGAACTCCTTTAAGAGATACTTGGTGGATGTCTTAAGAAGTTAGATATAAGATACGGTAAAGATGTTTTGAATACATGTCCAGTGTGGCGGATAATGGGGTATAAATGTTCAGGCGTCCATCCAGTAGATTATATCAGTCTGTGAACAGCTATAGCAATGGACGGTAAGTCTGTCTCTTCGTTTAGGCGATGAGAATATGGAAAGTCTTATCAACTTTAAACAATCTTTTTTAGAATCTAGTAACTTCAAACCTTCTCTTTTTCACAAATGTCATACATCGATAGGAATATGTTTTTGATTTGAGAGAACGTGTATTACTACGTATCGCATCATTTCCAATATGTCTTTAGATTTTTCAGATGCCATAAATCCTTTTAAATCTGGAGTGTCGAAAGTTCTTAGTTAGCTGTAGAAATTTAAAGTAGCTGTCCCATAGCCTCAAAAGGGCAATCTTTGCCTTTAATATGTTTTACATGCGGGAAGAAGGGTCACCTCCTTATGGAGTATTGTAAATAGGGTTGTGCGCACGTTTGCAGATATAAGTGACAATCCCTTTGCTGCATAAGTATGTAATTTGGCATGTCGTCTGCTTGTATTCGCGAGATGGTGAACTCTTTTTTTACACCGAAGAAGTTTTTAGGGAAAATAATATTTCAGAAAACACCCCTATCTTTAGAGAATTGTAGAGTTCAAAGTCACTTTCTCGACTTCTGGGTCTGTGTCTTCGCACCTATAAATCAATAATTTTATGGATTCATCAAAAATTTGGTATGTCGGTAGATAAAGAGGGTATCAAACACCTTAGCAACACAGCAAACACCATAATTACTTCATGGAGAATTGTGTTTTAAAGGAGTCCTAAACTCCAGAAGGTGGTGTTATTTTCCACTACATTATGTATCAATGAATACATAATCAGCCGATTTTTTTACAGAATTCTGCTTGTGGTGAATTACACAAGGTGTCTTTTTTTTAAACAATATGATACTCACTAAACCCTTGCAGACCCTACCCATGTATTCCCTATGTGCAAACATACATCTTTAATGGTGAGTATTTTTGGCATAGATGAGGGCGGTTAAGCACAATAAGAAGGCCAAGATATGAAAGAACACAAAGCAAGACGAGTTTTTCTTTAGGACACCTTTAAGGCTCTTGTTTATATTGAATTTGCAGACCCCATGAGTGTAGAGCATCAGGCCATCCTCCTCCGCCACCATAGCACACTGGTGAGGGAACTCAACACACTCAAGCCTTCTAGACTCTTCAGCTTCCTTATCGGGAGGAAAGTTCTCAACTTCCAAGACGAAGCCGTCATACTACATAGAAAGGTGAGTTACAAATCTGCATTATGAAAATCCGTATCGGGAGGAAAGTCCTCAACTTCCAAGACGAAGCCGTCACACATAAAAAGTTGGGGTAGAAATCTTCAGAACTGAAAGTTAATGCTACAAACACATTTCCAAACTAATGCCAAGCGAGGTAGTTTACCTGCTAGCAGTGTTAAACAATAAGCTATGGCTTTGAGTGTGATAGTTTGATCTAATCAATACAAGGGTGAACATAACAAGAGTGACAGAAATTTTGTGTAGTCGACGACAATCATAAATTTTTTGGAGGTTGCTAAATTACATGTTTGTACGAATTTCAGTTAAACTCCTTTAAGTACTATGGCACAGGATCTTATCAGCCGAAATATACATTCTTAGATAAAAATAAGAATATGCCAAATATCTTTTTTGAATCGCTGCTGGGAAGAAATTAAGATATCTCCATATCTACATCAGTTTGAAATAGATCAAACTCCATGTGAGGTAAGTTTGGTGTTTTTAGATTACAACTTCCTCACAGGCTCTTGCTCTGAGGCGTCGCCAAAAATCTTTGCATTTTCCAAGCTATATGCCGCGGGATTATAATAAGATATCCCCACAGGGAAGATAGGCGTAGACTAGATAATCCCCTCAGTCGTAGCTTCAGTCAGTACCATTGACAGGAGGCGCACTAATACACAAAGCACCCATTTTCCTGCCCGTCCCTACTGTATTACCTCGCCGCTTACTCACTAAGTAGTCTGTATCACTCATCATCATTTGATACATTCAATATTGGAACGGTCCGTTTGATCAAAGAGTTAGATCACACAAAACGTAATCCCTTAAGCCATTAGCTGTAGAGTGGAACGATACAAAGAGTACCTTAAGAAAATACACCCTAAATTGATACTACCTTGGGGAGGGCGTTCCATAAGTACGTGTATCTTTCAGACAGCCGTGTTTGTGTGCCCTCATTTTTATTTAGGACACATCTTTTTAAAACTTAATGATAATGGTTAAACCATACGAACAGAAAAAGCTACATTCATGTAGAATATGTAAAACTTACACTATAAAATGAGTGCAATTTCTGCTTTGTATCTTACTAATAAGTGAGGAAAAAATATTCTACTAGATTTCAATGTTGCGAATGCGTCAATTTGAGGCTTTGATGCATATCACTTGCCACGCTAGATTAGCAGATCTTTTGTGACGGCGCAGCTCCAGTTTTTCAACAAAAGCATATCTGGTCCCAAATCTGTGTTGTCCCACTTTGGCTCTTAACGGTAAACACCATGTTGAAAGAAACCATTGAGTGTACATCAAGACAAGAAGTATTAGATACACGCCGTGATCTATTTTTGAACGCATCTGTTGCTTGTTCGGTGTCACATTTTGGATCACAATTCCTCTCCCCACCACAGTAACAAACATACAAATATTTGCAGTCAATTAAACCAGTTTATTTCCAAATAGAAGCTGTGAAAATTGCGGTTTTAGTAGGAAAACTTTGTCCAGACGATTGTGTTGTTTACTTCGCTGAGCGTAGCAGGTGTTTAAACCTTACGCTCTTTGTTTATTGGTCGATTGTGTAGCGTTTTATTGTTATTGTATCATTTTTACAGTCCACATAAAAGATTGGTTTACACGGGTTAGGGATAGGTCGTGGGGTACAGAAGAGAGATTTTGTTTTGTTTACATTCGTGTACTAAGGGTTGGTTATGTCAACAAACGCTTATGTTGCACCAACCGAAGGGGGCAACGCTTTATTTGTTTACTTTATTCACCTGTTGCCAAAAACATTCTTGCTTTTGCAACTTATGACAAAATTGGTTACAAATATTTCATCGGTCTTCGGTTGATTGTAACAATTAGGAGTTTTAAAACACTGAGAATCACCTTTGAAACCTTTAAAGATTGATCTATTTTAAACACCGCTGGCTGGGTTGAAGTTGAAAATATACGGATAAGTTTGGATATCTTAAGAAAAAACGTCAGACAGACTTCGTTATCTACAGATCTTAAAAGTAGAGAAATTTAGAAAGTAAGACACCAAACAAGAAAGCACATCCATGCGATTGGCATTAAATTAGATAAGGTTTAGAAAATAATGACACATTCTTATTTTCTAGTGATTTTTTTAACTAACATAAAAGCAACATGGTGCTATATGACGAGAAAAGTGGGTTCTTAGTTTTAGTAACGATTATAGCTCGGATATGACATTAAATGGAGGTCCCGTGTTTAGGGAGAGCCACACCCCGCGCACGTAAAAGAACCCACCACGCCTTTCGAAAAAGAGTAGGGGCAAGCCCCGGTATGCGAAGGTCCAAATCCTTCTGTCTGGAGTTGGTGATTCACTACAAATCACCCGGATGGAAGCCTGGCGAACCTCCATCTCGTATCAGCCATATAGTGATTTACACCATTCACCCGGACGGGAGACCTGGCGCATCCCCGTCTTGTATCAGCCAGCGAATCTAAGGGTATGTCACCCCGCAAGGGGCGGTATAACCCCGACGGTGTACGTCGCACGTAAACACGTCACACGTAAGCACGTCGACTACCTACCTACCTAACGATTATTGTGCACAGCGGCGAGAAAGAAATATCATATATTCTATAAATAAATCAGAAAGCCAATTCCAATGTGTGAACTTTAAGGTGGGGTGGGGAATGTTCATTCATCAGAAATAGATAGATAAACTTTATCTCATATTTCTGTAGCCCAAATAAATATGTTGCAACAAAATCTTCTGTGTTTTCCAGAGTTCTGAGTTTGCTGTGAACGCAGCCTTCCTCCACATACTGAAGTTGAAGGGAGACCGCGCCTTCAAGGCGTTCTGTGACGGGCTGCGATCCCGCTGTGGGGCTCACCAGGGGTACCTGGCAGAACTATTGGAGGGTACGATAGGGGAAAACATGTCAGGTAAATCAACATTCTGGTTATATATACTAGTAACTTTCACTTCATTTTGAGGGCCAGGTCATGGAACAAACCGCCCCCCCCCCCTATAAAAAAAAGAAAGAATTAAGTGGAACTCCCTTTTACGGAGTAAAAAAAAATGCATGGTAAAGTCAAAGAGTAAGAACTGGGAAAGAGGTCCATATCAAATCAGTGAGTCTTAACACTGTTGGTCTTTGGACTATGCTCGTTTTAACTTAACATTTGTATGAGTTTCATAATCTAGTACACGTACTTCCTTCTTTTTGTAAAATCAAAAATGTTTTGAATGTCAAATTCACTTATCATATGTATTTAAGTAGACTTTGGGACAGTATGGTCGATCAAGATCTGCGAAGACATTCCTTTAGATACAAATTGATAATTATAAATAAATATAGATGAATGAATATAAATGAATATTTCATGTATCTATCATGTCGAAGTTTATATTCACATCTAGTAAAGGTTCGACTAAGGTCATGTATCAACTTTATCTGATAAGTTTTAATTCAATTTCACCGTTTTTTTTCTTCTTCACTGCAGATCTCATAGACATCTTCAAGATCGTGTCATATCACGTGGCTCTCGCGAGACCTCTCGGGTGGGCCGCGTTGCCGCGAGACTTGGGCGTTCCCGTGCGAGTGATCGAGTCGTGCAAACGGGAGAACAGGTCAGTAACTGACATTAGAGTTAATTAATTAATAAGTTAGATCAATTTATGTTGCGTGATCTATGTACCGATTTTCCTATGTTCGAAGCTCCGGGTTCCCTTGGAAATCAACAATATCTATTGCTGTAAGGGCTACCCAGATGTTTTAAAGATTAAAATAATAGAATTAATGAATTAATTAGTAGCTGCAAATACAATAAGTCAGTTCAATGTTTAAACTGAGCATTCGCGGTGAGATGCATTGTGGATAAAATGTCGAAGGTGAGGGCCCCTGAGACATAAATAAACACGTCTGGACACATGCAAATGTATTAGCATGCTACTATATACAAATTAGGGGTCTTCACTTTTGACAAAGTAACCACAATGAATCTAACTGCACATGCGCAGTTCAATCCGTGCATCGGCTTAAAAGTCCATATTCTATTTCATATTCAAAAAGGTACAATACCCTAAAGATAAAAATGCAAAATGTTAGATAAATAAAAAAGGATCTGGAGATGCAGGGTATCGATCCCCGTACCTCTCGCATGCTAAGCGAGCGCTCTACCATCTGAGCTACATCCCCTGTTCACGACATACACTGAAATAAACAAGCCCTAAGTAGAGCTCCTTCACGTGACCGTCAATGCGTCCACCACTGTCCGCCGCCATATTCGAATTCGCAGCTGGCTTCAAGCGTTTTGGGACGTTAAATACATCTGTTGACACTTATTGAATATCACCATTATATCAATTACTGCCATATTTGTCTTTCAAGAATGCAAATAAATTTAAGATAAGACTACAACGAATTTCGAGTCCCATTCAAAGTTTTCCCTACACTTATCTGAAAACTTGATGGGTTCGTGAGTGGTTACGATTCTGTTTTACCATTTATTGGAATTGAAGGAGATTACAAAATTGTCCTCGCGGGGCCAAAACATTTGCCATGGTCCCTTTCCTGGGCACCGCGTACACTATATCAGATCCAGTAGTTTTCGACAGAGGATTCCCCACACAAAAGTGATTCGGTTACCAACAAGCTTTCGATAAGTCCTCTGATACCTCCAAAGTTGAAATGACCCGAAGCCTATGTCACGTGACCGTAAGTGTGACCTCAGCAACGGGTCAAAGGTTACCGAAAGTCGGTCTCGGTCCCGTCTCTGTCGAGGGTATTACTCTTTGGTGAATCCTAACCCGCGACGACGCGAGCACTCTACCCACTAGGTTACAGCATCGGACGAAGGTTCGCAACATTAGGCCATTTTGATTTAATCACATGGATGACATCAGTGCGCATGAATTTTAGTCTGTTTAAAAAAAACGCTTTCGGCCATACTGCAAATCGTAAAAAGCAGCTCTAAAATGAGAATATCTGTGCTTTCAATGGCAAAAAAATATATATTTCGAAAAATGGATACTAATTTCGTACAATGCCAAAGTCAATTCCAAAGTCAACGAAGATGATTTGAAAGAACAAAATGAAGAATCTGCATTTTGGTATACTATACTCTGTGTGTTTACTTTTGTTTATCCTTCATCGAGCTCACCACGTAAATTTCAAAATGAAGGCAACTTTTACCAAACTTTTTTTGTACTCGCACGCTCACAGCAGTTTTTGGGGTCCTCAGAGGATGGCGTCCATATAATTGAATCAACATGGCCTCTCAATATGTCCCGTGAATAAAGGCTAATGGTCTGTCTTTCTGTCTTCTTAGGCTGGGGTCTCACCGTCTGGTGCACTGCCTGATCCGCTGGATGGACTGCCGCACGGACGCGGAGAGACTCCTGGACGAGTTGGTCAACTCACTCTACAGACTCAACCTGGGATACGTTGCAAGTGAGTCCAACTACAAGTGTTTGCAATCACGTGATTATGACGTAATCCTACATCCGCCATGTTGGTTGGTTAAAATATACTGACTTAATCCAGGATATGTTTCGACTTGGAAAGTAGTCAGTTATAAGAGGGTTCATGTACCCAACTGCGCATGCGTAGCGAAATGCATTGTGAGCAATGTGTAAAAGGTGCCCCTAGTATGCCCCTAAGATATAAACATCGTATAGTATGGTCCTGTTTGCAAGTTAGGGGTACCAGCAATGCATTTCCCCCGCATGCGCAGTCCGAACCATGAACCTCCTCAAAACAGCTTTCTGTGACCTTTTATCATCATCTAGTTCTGTCACATGTCTACATTTGTATATCAAGCAATGGCACAGTCTACTTTCCGTTATTTTCGCTGCATTAGCGCTGGCCAAATGTTAGCCAATTAGATACCCCCCCTCCTATTGTTGAAGTGGACGTTCTCAGCCAATCACGTTGATTGTTGACCGAAGGTTGTGACATAATTGGCTAGCTACTTTCTCGGACGACAATGATTCATGAGTCAGTATGTACCTTGTGCAATATTGATAACAAACATATCTATGTTTGAAATTTTTCCCACGTAGATGGTGTGGAGGCGTTGAGAGTGACCATGCCGCAGGAGGGAGAGAGTGAGACGTCCGAACTGACCGCTGCGGACATCCCCGTGGTCAAAACCACTGTCCACACCAAGGTGCCTGGGTCAGAGGTCGCCGACAGCGTCATGACAGGTAAAAAATCCAGTTCACTTAAGGTTAAAGGCACAACAAAAACAGCCTTGAAAATGTTTGGTTGCTTCAGAATGACGTACAAAATGGCGACAGGAAATTGCCAATACGCATGCTCAGCTGATATGAAATACATTATATGCAATTGATAATTACTAAGACATTACAAAACCATCATTGTACATCATAATGAGTGATATTACACCATTATTTATTCATTTGTATAAGCGTAGCACAACGATGCCCATCTTGTTTTTTTCATATTCATTTGTGTCAAAGTGTGTGCTTTTTCTAGATTACTCCCGACCAAAAGTTTCAAGCTACCACTAAGAATCTATGACACTTTTCTTAGGGGAATGATGTCCCTTAAAGTTTCAAATACGTTGTTTGTTTGTTTGTTTGTTTTGTTTTCCTTTTACGTAATGGTGGCTTGTTTTTCATGCACCTTGTAGAAGAAGATGTCAGTTTGGACAAGAGTGAGATCACAGACGGACGATCAAACGGCAGAAGAAGCGCCGTCAGAAGCGAAAACAGTTCGGGCCCGAGTCGGACAGCTTCGGCAGACACCGGAGTCCACGTCGGGTCCAATCGGTCGGCGTCGGCAGAAACCGGAGGGTACTTCGGGCCCACTCGGTCCCGATCGCTGCATCCAGTCAAGGGAGGAGCTTCGGGTTATAGGAAAGGGTTTGAGAAACGACAAGTCCAGACACCAGATTCAGGCGTTGCTATGTCAGTGGAAGCGAACTGAAATTCTCTCTACTGGTAGATATATGTACAAAGTTATGTGTATGTCGTAGATACGTAGGCTGTTTTTAACGACAACAAAATATTACTGACGCCAGCGATTTTTCAAACGTGCCACAAAGCCCATACCGTCCCTCGTCTCTGTTCAGAGATGATTGGCGTGAATTGTCACCACGAATTCGAAATACCTTGTCATGCTGATCCTGACAATTGTCGGTTTGAACATGCTTGTTCTGTATGCTATCCTTTACAATTGTCGGGTTGAGGGTATTTTCAGAGAAAGTTTATTGCAAATTCCTGCCCGAAGGCTAATTGCAAGTACATGTACATATAACGCGGAGTGGACGTATATGTTGCACCCTCGCGGTTGTTGTAAAGCGAAGTAACTAAAAATGAGCAGAATAAACTAGTACCCTTTGTTTCAAAGGTGTCTGGGCACTTCAGCAGTGGGAGCATATTTTTGCTCTGGAAATCCAGCAGGACGAGGGTTAAAACCAATTACGAATCCACAAAAAACAAGAACCGAGGGTAGATTTCTCAACAACTGCTTATTCTATACTATCCAACTTTTACTGAACAGCAAATTAATTATAAAAGATGTTTTCCGGACTGATAAGTATTGTGGGTTAACCGACTAGAATGTAGAAGACAGTTGTATGAAGTAAAGTAAATATTTCATTTTTAGACATGATATCCCCTAGGATATAACAGAGTGCCTGTTTTGTACAATTGGAAAATAAGCCATCAATTCTGAAACTAGAATACCTCTGACTGAATACAGATCCGGCATGTAAACAATACAAGCACGCCCTCTTGTGACGCTGAAAGGAGCTACAACTAGCACGTACTTATGTATTGCAAGAAATTGTCTGACCTAAAGATTGCAGCTATCCTGGGAGAATGGATATTAGTCCATCGTTATAAAAGCTGTTGTAAATTCCTCGGATTGCATTAAACAAAATTGAATCCATAGTGGAAAATTAGTTATGAACATATCATGTGTATTTTGGTATTTTTGTACGTTGTATATATCATTTGTGGAAAACAAGTCATTAGGGTATATATGTCTGTGTACTAGTACTTTAGGTCTATCCAGATGTTATGTCATGTTTTATATCAACTAAATGTTTTTGTTGTGTGTGTTGAAATAAAGATACCGAGTATATAACATATTCTTTTTAACTCATTTTGTGCAACTTTATATGGATTGGTTGGTTGGTTGGTTGGTTGGGTGATTGGTTGGTAAGTTGGTTGGTTGGTTGGTTGGTTGATTGGTTGGTTGGTTGATTGGTTGGTTGGTGGATGGGTTTCTTGGTTGGTTGATTGATTGGTTGGTTGATTGGTTGCATGGTTGCTTGGTTGCTTGGTGGACGGGTTTCTTGGTTGGTCGTTCGGTTAAAAATTGTTTATTCGCCAAACGTTGTATAAGTGGCCATAACATCTAGGTAAAAAAACCCTCATAATTGTAAAAGAAAAAGGAAATGAATATTTATGAAAAGAGAAATCAGAAAGCTCTATAAAGAAACATTTTTTTCTTTTACAAATTTTCTATGATTTCAAATCAGTGTTATAGTGGTGTCTTAAATATTCTTTCTCTGTGCCTTTCTTTAAAGCATACGTTTTTACCAGCACAACACCGAAAGCACAAGTCTAAATATTCGCAGTATCACAAATGACATTATTTAGTATTGACACACGTCGAAGCACTTTTCTTGAAAAAAATGTGTCTACCATATGACGGATACTCAAAACTTACCAAAAGCCTCATTTTCTAAACTATTTCTTTTTTGTCATTCGCCCTTAATCACATACTAGTATCAATGGGTGAGGGAGAGGGGGGTCGAGAAATAAAGAAAAAAGAAGGAAGGAAGGAAGGAAGGAAGGAAGGAAGGAAGGAAGGAAGGAAGGAAGGAAGGAAGGAAGGAAGGAAGGAAGGAAGGAAGGAAGGAAGGAAGGAAGGAAGGAAGGAAGGAAGGAAGGAAGGAAGGAAGGAAGGAAGGAAGGAAGGAAGGAAGAAGAGAAAAAAGCCCTTAGCGAAACACAAATATGAACAACATAAGCTTGAAGGGCCTATAACCGTAATTTATTCATTCACTAGACTAATTTCCAAGAAGATATTGGGTGAAAAATCGTAAGTTGTGTTAGAGTACTGTCCATAAAACCTACCAGAAAACGTTACGAAATTCAACATCTGCTTCGAGAATACTCTAGCCCTTACCCAACAAGTATTCGGCTGCTGAAAGGAACGCAGACTGTATTACATTAATATCTAGGTGGAGGAAGGGTTAAATTAAATGTGGCGAGACTATATTTTCTTGTTATATAAAAAAGAGGAGGTCGCTTCAAATTACTTGTTATATAAAACAGGAAGTCGCGTCAAATTACATTCGAATCCAATTGGGCAGTCTACGGTATCTGAAACCTGCACTATGTAACAAATACTCCACAGAAAATAGACAACACATTTCCGCAATGAATTTTACAAGGTCTTTTTTTTGAGTAAGTTAACTAGACTGTTTTCGTGTTATTATTCTGCACTTTTGTGTAACCTGGTATATTTTTTATTGCTCTGTAAAGTATTATTTTGTAAAAAAAAAGATCATGTTTCTGAGTGTGATCTGCGTATTGTTTTACATTCTTGACATAGAATACTATCATCGTCATCATTACGTTGTATATTGTTTTAGCTATTAGAATGCACATTATTAGATCGATTTTTATTCATGTTATAGATAAGTTCTTTGAAATTGTTAAATATTAGAAATAGTCGTTTGTTATGTATCTACAAATTGCCATACATCGTACCCGTTAAAATTGTCGCGCAATAAAGTTCTTCTTCTATAAAACAAACAAAAAAATGAATAGAATTCTATTTCGTAGTTCCGGGGATGACATGTAGGAAGTTGAGAATTCCATTATTTTAGATTCATAACAAATATAGACTCAAAGCATCTTCGTTAATCGGTGTTGCAGTGCCGCTACGATTCACGTTTATAGCTAAGCACAATAACTCTATTCTTCTCAATAAGCGTGTTGGGTCATTTTACGTGCAGATATTTGATGCCTGAGGATAACGCTTTAAGCTATCTCATACATCAGGATTTTCGTCACCATCCGAAATGATTAATGCAGCCCCTTGCAACGTGCCCGAACATGGCTCTTGAACCTATATGATCTACCGATTTTGATAGACTCTACCAGACCTGGTATGGAGAAATAAACGGGGAAAAATCGTAATCAAAACCTTGCACCCTGAATTAGATTAATTGAATTAGTACTTAAAAACATGCAAAATAGGGATACCAATTTTACAAAAGAATAAGCTGGCTATAATCATATGTAGACAAATTCATGGCTGGACGTGGCTTATTCTTCCAGGATATTATTCTTATCAGCCCGTTAGGCCAATTTTCTGTTATTATTTCTTCTCAGAAATTCAAGAAGACATTCGATCCTTCTCAAGAAGAATGGCAAACATAAGTAATTTCCGTACCATGACATTTAATAATCTCTCACTTAGATACAACCACAAGTTATGATTTTAGTCAATACGTATGTTTCCTACTGCATTAATCATATAAGTATTCCAAAAAAATGTTGACGTTTCAAAAAAAATTCTGTCTAAAGACGCATTGTCTTGGAAAAATAGTTTGAATAAAAAAACGTATTTTTGTATAAACCTTGCAAGCACTGCAACAGCATCATACAGTAAATCATTTAGCATATACGAATAACTTCCTTTGGTTTTCATTACCATAGTGATTTGTCATAAAACTTTTAAACTAATTAATGAAATCAATGTCGAGTTTGTACAAGCACGAGAGAAATTACTTTCTTTGTATATCAAGATGCCTTACACATCTGAAATGTACATTTTCAATGTTCAATGGATTGCTTTGCTTAGATGTTTCGCAATATTGTGAATATCTCCATTTTGTCTTTCCGTTGCAATCCTTTTTCATTAGTTTGAGCACTTATGTGGAGTCTTATATCTCGTCAGCATTTTCGTAGATGTGTTCAGCACCGTTACGTGTCTGCATTTCTTGGTCATCGTTCTCGTAGTGGTGTACTGGCCCAAGACACACAGACCTAGAAAACAGAACACTAGAGGAGCGTACTCCAATCTGTAGTACGGTTGCTTGAACAATTGACATCCTCGAATTTTGTTCAAGACTTCTACAACGGCTCAAATACATATACGTACCAAAGCAAACCACTAGAAAACACATAGATACAACAATACAAGCCGCAATCGTCACATAGTCTAGATAGTGTAAAAATTGTCCCTCTGGTATCCGCGAAAGTAGAACAAACGTTAGGTTGTCGTGGTCTTTTACCGCTGTAAAAACCGTTGTTTCAACATTCGCTTTCGTAGAGTTTTGTTGCAAAAATGTTCTGTTGCTGTTTGAAAATGTGGAAAGCGTCATCATAGTATTGTTTACCTGGAAATTCTCCAGGCTAGTATTTGTGGTTTGTTTGTTTTCGGGAGCCCAGACGGTTAATACGGCGGTGGCTTTTGCGGTGTGGGTTTTTGGAACGCTGACGCTACAAGTATACGTGCCAGTCGTTTGGAGAGAGACTTGTCTGAGATGTAAAAAAGATACACACGTTTCACTGCGGTTTGTCGAAAACTGGGATGTATTGAAACCTGTGGCGTTGTTCTTAACTCTTTCTAACCCTTTAAGACGATCGCTTTCTTTGATGATGCTTCCATTTGGTTGAAACCAAGTAAAGCGAAGATTTTCCTTACACTTGGTCTCACACGTCAAAGACGTGTTACCGCCCACGCTTAAAGAAACGTTACTCGGAGACAATTTGACTTGGGTGTTTCCGTTGCAGAGGAGGGCTTCCAAACGTGCTCCACGTATAGAAACTATCTCTTCTTTGTCGTTTTCACAGTAGATTCTCCATAGCTTAAAAACTTTTGACAAGTACTGTTGGAAGGGTCGAAGGTTGCAGTTGCATTTGATAGGGTTATGTTTAAGGCTTAGCATTTGCAAGGGTTTGATGTATACTAGATCTTTGGGGAATAGTTCTATTTGGTTTTTCTCTAACATAAGATAATAGAGGACAGGAAGAGAAGCTATGGCTGAAGGAATACGTTTGAGGTCATTGTTGCTGAGATAGAGGTGTGTCAAATGTATCAGCCCGAAAAAGGCGTGATCGTCAATGTACGTAATTTTATTACATGTTGATCTTAGAATACGAAGCTTTTCCAGACCCCCAAACGTATCATTTTCAAGCCGGGTAATGTTGTTTTCTGAAATATCGATTTCCATGATGTTCGGCAAGTTTTTGAAGCATTTTCGTAGCAGTTTTTTCAGCCCACTTTTCCGCACGGTTAATTTTGTCAACCGTGGTAAGTGCCAGAAATCGCTCGGTGCAATTTTTTCAATATTTTGTGACAATATTTCAAGGGCTTTTGTGTTTTGTGGCAAAGGATGTGGAATGGCATGGTAAGTATGGTTGGTGGTAATTTCACATTTTACCACAGTATCACAGGTACAGTAATCTAGATTCAAACAGCGACAGTTACAAAAATGTACAAAGCATATTAATAATAATAACGTTGTACAATTCATCTTCAAATTCCCTAAAAATTGAGTTAAAACAGCAAATTTCTTATTCTAATTATGATATTACATTTACATTACAAGAAGAAAGCAAAAAAAACCAAGTAATATGAATTTGATTGTCACAACGAAATCAAAAGAATTTATGCTAGTTTGCCAACCTATACATTCTTGATATGGTTTAAAAAGAAAGTTCTATAGGAAAAAATCGTTCTTTTTTTTTCATTTCACTTCGAATTCTGCAATTTAAAGAAATATTGAAGGAGAATCTTGATTGAACGTTCGTAAATGTTAAAGACTTACGCGTAAGGGCCCGGCCACAACTGACCTACGATAGTCGTACGATCACACGTGCATACTATGAGCATTCTTGAAATACTCCGGCTGTGATTCGGAAAAGACTGGTCCTTGACGGTGGTTGTTTTATAGATAATTCTATGGCATCAAATTCGTACGACCGCCTTCTACGGAATGACTAGTCGGTTGCACTTACAGCATTTTGAGACCGCGATGTTTTCAGTTGATTTCAGCGTCGTATGCAGCAAGCCGTTGGTCCTATCTCACTAATAAATGCAAACGCCACGGAAGTCCGATTTCATGCAAGACGATGTCCAAAAATGTCCTTACATTTTTTAGCAAAAAAACGGCCCCGCACCACTCTTCGTTTGAGCCGGCGTCACACAAAAGAAAATAACTCACCGGACAATCAAATCTGCGAGCTCTATAACAACATTTTCGCAGTATGGCCGCTGTTCCCTCGATCGCTGCGTAATTTTTTGTTGATCGGCCGATGTTAGCAAGTCTATGCGTCCCGTCGGATATAACAGGGTAGATTTTCAGGCGACAAATACGCTCGATTCTCTGGTGATGTTGAAATTCCGCGATCAACAAATTCGGCCAAGGTCGTCGGTAATGTGACGTCCCTTGCGTACACGTGTTGTTGCAAAAGTCACAGGCTACTACCGTTGCCGACAGGTGCAAAGTGTTACACACTGACTTTTGCCGCGCGAAACACCGACTTAATTTTGCTGCGCGACACACCAAGCTTTGCGGGACTACACCCTCCCCTTTATAATAAATGGTCCCTAAATATGGTCAACGGTGACAAAATATGTATTTGATAATGAAGACCTTCATTGCATATTTAGCCATACTTAGCTAATTACAGGTCAAAGAACATAAGCTAACACTAAATATATAAAACATAAGTCAACTTCAATTTGTCTTGGACTCTACCAGCATTAGAAATATGAATTTCTCTACGGTACTCATGGGTAAAATAAGGGAATTTAGGGACCATCAATTATAAAGACGAGGGTGTAGTCCCACAAACTCTGATGTGTCGCGCAGTTCAAGACGGTGTGTCGCGCTTTGTACCTGTCGGCCACGGTAGGCTACTCGCCCATAATAAGTCTGCATCGCATAGCTGCACGTCGCGTAATAGAGCAGACAGCACGTTTCATATCTCCTCTTACAACCGCCTCGCTTCCTCTATTCGCCATTTTGTTTCCTTTGTACCCCGAAGACAAAGATATTTCCATGCCATCATGTTTACAGACCAAAAAAAAACTACTCTCCTGTTAACATCACAAAACCCACACATTACAGAAAAAGTGGGAGCATTCGTCTTCCACTGTCTCAAAAAAAGAAGTCAAACCCAAATAAGATAGAATTTAGTGTTAGTATTTGAGCTAGAATAGTCACAGCAGCCTATATTGTTACCAATTGTCTGTCCGTCCTTCCATGTTTCATGTACTTGCAATTAGCCTACGGGCAAGAACTTGCAATAAACTTAATATTATTATTGCAATAGACCCCTTTCCAAATTAAATGCAAAGCCTAAACTCGAAATGCGTGAGTGAGTGAGGGGGGGGGGGCGTTTTTTTCTGTGCAACGTTTCTTAACATCACTTTGCGCGACACAATTTTAGACTATAAAGCTGGGGAAGTTCGTGAGTTGAGCAGAACGGTGTGTTTTCTGGGTAGCGTTTATTTTACATCGCTTTGCCGCAATATTTCAGATTTCTGCCGGATGAAACCCCACAAAAACGTGAAAACAACCGCTTGATGTCCTTAAGTCCTCATGCCAATATTTTGTTACGTCCTCACCAACCATTTTGCCTCAGTCCCTTGAGGGGTTGCTGAGGACAGGTCCGGCTACCTACGGGTGCTGTAGTTGAACCATGCGGGGGAAGGCTCCTTCACTCCCGTAGAGGGTCCGCTCAATTCCCGATAGACCGGATACCAGGTTATGACCTCTGTAGCTTGCGCATTGTCAGTATATCACGTAGCTTGTAAAGAAGAAACAGCCAGCTCATAAGTTTTTTTTAAAATGTAGACAGGAGGTTTTATATTGTGGTTATCGAAATCCTCTTTCTACGCGGTTTCCCAAGATGATGTTGAAGTTAGTGATTTTTAAATACATTTTTGCTACATATGAAATTATCAGACCAACAAGTTTATTCATGAGGAACGTAGCTCGTTCTATAGACATCTTTCTTCCTTGTGAAAGATAGCAACAAAGATATCGGGGAAAATGTGCGACTTGAGTCAAAATGTCTATGTTTAAACGTCATGTATAAAGGGTTGGATGAATGAATGAATGAATTAGACGTATGAAAAAGTGAACAAATGATTGAATGAATAAATGCATAGTGGACAAATTATTAAATGAATGAATGAAAGAATAAATAGATAACGGAATAAGCGATTTCTCCTTTGCTCAGACAATTCCAACAGTATAGTTATGATTACCAAACCAGCACATACACATTTCGGTGCATGTGCAAGTTTCTTTTTTAGTAGTGATTCGTCTCTTGTCTCCGGAACAGTGCTGAACAATTTGGTCCACGTGTAGCTTCTACAATGTTTCGTGCCCAACGTGATAAATGCGTCAAATATCATTTCGGACCTCGACAAGCCCAAAAGAAGCACTGCACTCAGTTTAAAAATGTATTACAATATCCCTACAATTACAAAACATTAATCCATTATTTTATTTTATAAAGGTACACCAAGACATCGCCACTCTCTTTTGCAATTGACATTGCCTGTCACAAGTTGCAGTTTCTCGGCTCTTTGATTACTAGTATTTCAAAGATAAAGAAAGAAATGGAGACAAAAACACGACTTCGCGTCGGTGCAATTTATAAGCTTTTTGAAACATTTTATATAATGTTTGTTACAGATCGTTTATGTCTGTAATGAGCTATTTCTTATATACTAGTAGTCGAAGGATATGTCCTTCATAAATCCACCTGTTTGGACACGTGAAGACCCAATGTCAGGCCACGTGAACGTCACGTGTCTGATCACGTGTACATCACATGAATAATGTTTTCTTTTTCAGTTAACGTATTTAAGCAACTGTACAAGACGAGCCAATGCCACAAAACGATGAAGTTCCTAGGGGGAACTTTTGTTGTTTTGTTGGTGTTCGTGTTTTTGACTGACGGTTTTCAGGAGTGCGTTTTCGACTCGCGCTGCCTGTGTACCTCCAACGACCGTTCCGTCATTTGCATCTCGGGCCATATCGACGATGTGCCCGCCAACATTCCTAGTACTGTCGGTACTTTGAACGTAGAGGGCGGGCAAATCACCGAGCTGAGAAGAACTTCCTTTCTCGGTTTAACGAAGTTGAGAGGATTGTATCTGACTAGAAACAAAATATCTACAATCTTTGAAGGTGCGTTCACCGTTTGTTCTGGACTTATGAAAGTTGACCTTTCAAAAAACCTGCTAAAACGGGTGTTTAAACATTATTTTTCGGGACTTGAGGGTTTGAAAACGGTAAATTTGTCACAAAATCTGATTGGGTGTGTCGAACGGGGGGCTTTTGAAGGTTGCGAATCGCTTTCTGAAGTCGATTTTTCAGGTAATAACCTTGTTTTTGTACCGTGGAGTGCTCTGCTTCGAGGCCACAATATCAAATATGTCAGCCCTATGCAAAAGGGAGTGGCGTTTGTTAAGGCAGGGCAAATTTTGAGTGCCGGTTTTCAGGAGAAAATTAAAGACTTCGCGCCACCGGTATATATCAATGTGCACGGCAACCCGGTACATAATACGTGTGCAAGCAATTCTATATTCCATCCAGGAAACATACGTCGCATCCGGTTGGATAGCAAAAATATTCCAAATTGCGAACTGTTGGCGGGCATGACTGAAATATTGGCCAGCAATGCAGCGTTTCTATTTTGCTGCCGTGAAATGATCTTAGTTCAAGATGGAAATGCGGTGAAAATTAGCTGTTCGTACGAAAGACTTTCGCTATTTCATTCGACACATCCGAACCGTCTACGACAGGCGTCGTCTCCCACCGACGAGCTCCCGACGCCTACCGAAGAGCCGACGACAACTCACGAACCGACAAAAGAGACTGCCGAAACAACTCGACCGAACTTTTCTGATGCCTCTCTGTCAACTGCTTCGTTTACGTGGCTGCACAATGTAAGCATTTATTTGAATGGAAACTCTACAGGTTCTTGGGAACATTATATGATACAAGTAGAAATACAAGGACTGGTAGCGATGGTATCGGCAGCAATTGTGGGCATTGTCTTCAGCTGTTTTAAGATACACGCAAATAACAATCGGCGTTAAACTTAAAGCCAAGGGGATGAATTTTTATGTTAGGGCTGGAGGTGAAATATGCTGCAATTGCTCGTAAATGCTGCCGTATTAACACTCGATGGGCGTAGTAGGTCCATCCTCAGTGCTTGGAAGTTGGAACAGCCGACCTCCATATACGGCAATGCATGGCTCTTACATTGTGCCCCCTCTGGAAAACTGCAACTACCCTGTAGTGTATATTCAATGTACTTTCAGTAAAAGGGGGAGGGGTGCAGTTTCACAAAACTGTTACCATGGTAATTGTCAAAACAAAAACTTGAAATGTAGTCTGATTGTAAGTTTGTAGAGGTCTATTGGCTTTACTGCAGCGGATAATCTGTTAATTAATTTTCGATTCTTTCATTATATTAACAAGCCTTTCTGCTTATTTCTCCTGTTAATTTGAAAAATGAACCCATCTTTATTCCTTCAAATTCATTATTTCATAGTCTTTTAAATTTAACCTTATTACCGAATCAAAAAAGAAAAATGAAGTAATTATTGTAATCTCATGCAATGTGACTGTAAGTCACAAAAGTTCAGTGATAGAACTTACAGTCACTGTATCTTCAAATATTCAAGACATTCATAAAAGCCTCGCTAACATTGTGTACAATAATGTGTCATAGGATACAAGGTAGAATAATAAGAGCTGCTATAAGCTCTAAAGAGTTCTAAATCTACTAAATCTACTAAGAGTTAAGACTATGGTGTTAACAAAATTAGTATTGAATGACTTTAAATTTGAACTTGAAGCAATAAAATGATTGTAGAGTTTCTGACATTAAAGCATGTATGTTTTCATTTATTGTAGTACAGTAAAGTTATGATCAAAGTGGACATATAGTTTCACATGACACTGAATTTCATTATGCCCATTTTGGTAAAGCAGCATGTATGCTAAATGCAAGATTTTCAAGATAATGAGATGGCAGACTTCACCCCTTTACCCATACTGCTTGTGACACTTCCATTCCCACAGATAAAAATAGCAGCACATATTCATGAATATTCGGAATTGCAGAAATACAATTAACACAGACAGACAAGCTAAAACCAATACTTCAATCCCTTAATCTCCTACTGTCTTAGCACTTTTCTGAGTCTTAGGAATCTTTATATTCTTATTAATAAGACACAATGTAAGAATGTGAATATTTGTAACCTAGTGCATGAGAAGTTAAGAAGGCTAAATCTTATAAGACAAGACAATAAGTTCAAGAAACACAAACTGTTTTTTCAACATGGCACAATTTATAAAGATGGTAATGAAGAAACTGAGACAAGAAAGCCAACCAACTAAACTTCTTTGGATCTTTAATTCAATTCAAATGACTACAGACATACATGTATAAATCTTGGTACCATTCTTCAATTTCTTTTTTCACAACAATGTTTGAATATTTTAATCTAAGTTCAGATCTTATACGAAGATTTTTCACATATTTTTCTAGTCAGTTTCTTCTTTTGAGGTAGTTTAATGACTTCATATTTTACTATACAAGTTCTAAACCCTTTTAAAGATGATACCTTGTGCTTCAATCTTTAAAACAAATCTTACAGAAATTTCAACTTTTTTGTTACATTTTTACACTGTGCAAAGAATATACTTTGGTGATCATTTCAACAGTAATGTTCAAAATCTTACAAGTGGTTTCTGTTTAAAGGAACATGAAGTTTATTTATTCCAAGGGCATTTTAGGGTCAAAGGGCAGCCAGGTGACCTTCCCATACTTCAACAGCTGTTCAGTGTCAAGGTCATCGATGTGCGGCATCTGAAAATTGGAAAACAAAAAGGCATTTCAAACTTCTGCATTTCAACATAGGCTTATCATGAATTACAAAAATTTGACAAATTCATCAAGGTAATCATTTCTCTATTAACTGGTGATTATCTAATTATCTAATATTAATTTGATCTATAGAAAGCTTGGTTGCCCTTCAACTTGAAAAATAAAAATTGATTTCCAAGAGGGCCTAGCATATACATGTACAGGACAAGAAAATCAGTCAGGTGGAGAAAAAGGTGGACAATATTCAGTAGAACAAATAAATCGGAACTGTCAAAACAAAATCGTTGTCCAGAAGTTTCGGGATCAAAATAAAGAAAGGTCAAAATTAAGGTGCTTCTCTTTTTAACATGCATTGGGAAACAATCAAGGGGGTGAATTGGAGGTAGAATAGGATACGCCAAAAATAATAATAAAAAAATTCAAAATTTTATCCACTTGCTTGAGTAATTATTTTTGGCGTATCTTACTACCTGGATGTCTAACTTTCATCAACGTAGAATAGGATAGATACAGAGCTGCATTTTTCCGTCTCTTTCTTTTCATTGATTTCAAAACAACAAAAAAAGACCTGGGCACACATGTAGAATACTTGACAGACATATAGAATAAGTCACACACACATATATCATCAAAAACAATACTCAACGATCACAAAATTAATGGAACCCCTTTTAATGTATATTACACAGTAACAGAAAGAACTTGTGTTTCTGGGTCTTATCTAGACTTTTAGCAATAATAGCTTACCTATTCCAATTTTGTGAATCTTCGAATAATAAATGATAAATAATTTGTTCGGTTCTTGGTAACAAATGTGCTAGATGTTGGCACATCGGCAACCAAATCTGTAGTGTGTTTTTGGCACAATTTTAGACAGATTAGCCGAAGAAGCTCGGTGGGTGTCACTCCACCGCCAGGGAAAGTCGTGTAAAGTGCCTTTCCCGAAGGCACAACGTCGGGGCAGGGTGAGCATCGAACTCGGGACCTATTGGTTCTGAGTCAAATGTTCTATAATCGTTGCGTCAAACCGACGCCACTGAATCTTTGAAAGATTCCTCTATCCAGCTCATTTACCTGTTGTCTAATGTATGCAACAAGTCGTTCAATCATTTCCGGGTCGTCGCAGCTCTTGTTAAAAATGGTTCTCCAGATGGCGGCCGCGAGCGTCCTGTCGTCGCATATGACCCCCTCGTCGTAGGAGAATATCATGGCGTAGAACTGCTCCGTCCACACGTTTAGACTCTCGTTCATTTGTGAAGACGACACCTGAGAAAGTGAAATGACAATATGTGTTAATGAAATAAAGGTATCTTAAAGCAAACCCAAGCAATATTAGGGCCCAAATATCAGATTTGAAGAGGCAATTCATTTAGTCATTTCTATACACGAGTAGTTCAAACAACACTATCACAATGTATAGCGACATCCATCATGCAAAGATACGACGTTGTTGTGATGTGAGAACTCACTGAAAATCGTTGCCAGGGTTTTGTAGCGTAGCAAAACTAACTAAAAGGGAATCATCGTACGACACATTTCTGCGCGCTTTAAATTGCTCAAAGTATGAAGTTTTACGCAAATGTGCTCACTAGTCTTAGTAAATGTCACTGCCATATTAAGCATTTTTTTTATTTCAGTATTTTGGGCCCTAATATTGCTTTGCTTGCCTTTAAGGAGCATTCCACTCCAGAAGTGGGCATAATTTTCTAATAGATGATATATTTCGGGATACAAATGCACCTGACTACCTCAGCTTTCTTTTCAACAATAATCTTTTTTTCTAAATCCATGTGCCCCCATACGGACCCACTTATTTTGTACTTGCATGGCCTACTTCAGGCACAATTTCTCGCTAATGGTAGACGCAGTTAGCTTAACGAAAGCGTTCAAGTGACTATCGCACATTTAGGGAGGTACACAAGATTTTGGAACTTTTGCAAAAATCATTGGCATTGTTGGAAAGGTCCTCTGGGGAATTCAAGATCTGGAACGTTATACTTTTTAATTTTAGCCAGCCCAACTGATACAAAAATGTCAAAGTGGTGAAAGCTAATTTGTATATAACTGAAGAAAATAGCAGGTACGCCATTTGGAGGTACGCAGTCCTGGGTTTAGAGTAGTGCAGCTTGCAGTTTATAACTACGCCTCTTGCAGGGTGTGGCTGAGTGTACTTTATACTTGCTATGAAAAGTGACTGAAGTTGTTGGCAATCTTTTTACGTGACGTATACATTGGGTAAATGTGCTCAACATAGAATGAATGGTATTGGTAAACTCCATTAACTTTAATCTGCCGGGTTACATAAATCCGCCACTTTGAAAAACAGTGGATTTGCGAAATCTTTAGTATCCCAGGTATGCACAGATATACAGGAGTGCATTATACTGGGGAACGTTGGGGTGGAAATCTTTTTGGATGCATCTTTTAAGAGTGGCAGAATTATATGTACCCTGGTGGGATTATGTTAGTAGATGTTACATTTCAATGAGAACTTGGTCATGTAACTACAACACAAGACATGTATAGCTAGCCACAAAGAAAAAAACTTTTGAATAAGATAATAGCAGGCAGCCCCGTGTATGAGGGAGCTTCAGGCATTAGCCTCAAGCGTCAAACCTCTGCACATAAAAGAACCCAACACACTTATCGAGAAGAGAAGGGGGGACCCGGTGTGCTTGGCAAAAAAACGCAAGCCGTAGCGAAGCCGCATTGCACTGCCACTAGCTACTTGAAAAAGCATCATGCTTCACCTCAAATGAGGATGCCTTGAATTAACAGAAAAAAAGAAAGATGAGTGTGAGTTTACATACCCCCATAGCCTTGCCTCTTGTTCTGACATCCTCCCACATTGTGTAGACCAGCCACCGACACACGATCTTCCCTTCTTCTCCCTCCTGCTTCATCCTCACTAAACACATCCTGAAACACACAACACTGTCAATACTGGAGTCCGGAGTTCAAGTCCCACCAGTCATTCTCACTAAACACACAACACTGTCAGCAATAGAGACTAATACAGTCCAGGGTTCAAGGCCCGCACACAACACTTAGTAATACAGACTAGGCGTCCACGGTTCAAGGCCCACCAACCATTCTCACTAAACACTTGACACCTATTTCCTCACTTAACTCACAAGTGAAAATGAGCACATAGCTTTGGTTAGGGACATCCCTCGGATGGGGTGCTAAGTCACAGGATGTTTGAGGAGAGTCACGTTAAAGAACCCACCACACTATGTTTGTAAGTAAGGGATCTTTTCCGGTGTGAGTGGATCAAATCTTACTTACAGTATGGTTTCAGGGTTGATATCTTGAAAGGTGATAGTCCACGCACAACCAAATGTCAATCCCTCCGCAAATGTATTTCATCTCAACATTTATTATGAATAAATAGTGCACTTACCAGACATGTAGCTCCATGATAAGAAACCAGGAATTCAGGGTATCTGGAAGACCACAAGCTAAAAGGAAAAGTGAGAAAAAAAATGTCATCATGATTTATAGTATACATGTACAACATCCGAACATCAGGAAATTCTATCACTGAAAATTTACTGAGAAATGCATTTATGGGGTTTGAATAGGCAATTAATAGTGGTTTGCCCTTTAGAAATTCTTGCCACATCTTTTGGTGTATCTCCTTTTCTATATAGCCCTTGGGCCACACAGTTGTACAAACACTACAGCAGGGGGCTTGTCCACTGGTACTAGTAGTGGTGTGTGGGTTGCACTTACCTTCAAAGAAGTCACTGAAGTCAATTCCATCCGTACAGCATGCGTACATGTGTAGTCCAGAATTCCGCAACCTCTGTTGAAAGAATTAGATGAAGTTTAAGCTAACATTAAAAAAAAAAGTTTTGGTAAATCTGGTACAAGTGAACACCTCTACATATATAGGGACCAGCTGGTCATTGATATACAGTCAAACCTGTACAAGTGATCACCTCTACATAAGGACCACCTGGCCATTGATATACAGTCAAACCTGTACAAGTGATCACCTCTACATAAGGACCACCTGGTCATTGATATACAGTCAAACCTGTACAAGTGATCACCTCTACATAAGGACCACCTGGTCATTGATATACAGTCAAACCTGTACAAGTGATCACCTCTACATAAGGACCACCTGGTCATTGATATACAGTCAAACCTGTACAAGTGACCACCTCTACATAAGGACCACCTGGTCATTGATATACAGTCAAACCTGTACAAGTGATCACCTCTACATAAGGACCACCTGGTCATTGATATACAGTCAAACTCGTACAAGTGATCACCTCTACATGATAAGGAACACCTGGCAAATGTGACCACATCTTGGAAAAAGTAAGATATGGTCGAATAAAAGTGATTGCGTCTTACGTATTTGTTGACTCGAAGTTTCCCAGTGAAGCCCAGGGTGTTGAGGATCTTTCTCCCGAGACTTGGCTTCTCCTCAGCAGGTGTGTAGTAAGGGGTGGTACCTCCTTCACTCTGATACTTAAGACATAGGGTAAGAACATTGTTAAGAATGGGGCACATATCATATACTATGCAATATAGATCATTTGTGGATCCAGGGGGTAGAGGTTTGAACCCCAACATGCACAAGTTTGGTCGCTTTCATCCATTTGGATGGGCATGTAAAGCACTTGGTGTGCTTGACTGAAAACAGGAACAGTGGCGAAGCTGTGAACATTGCAATACAGATTATCGAAAAAGCAGAACTTGTGTATCTGTATATTTAGTATGCTGGGTACGTAGGTGTCAGTGAAACAAATAAAGCAAATTTGATTATGGACCTTTTAGCAGCTTTCTATGGTACTGCAGCAGAACTTCCGGTTTTCATATCTCATGTTCTGAATATGCTACCCTCATCATGTTTTAAAGGTTAATAGCGGTGAACTTCCAGCGCGAACTTAAAACCGCCGCAAGACGTTTTGCCCACCTATGACTGTAGCGCTACTATTGTTTCAAACACGAACTTAAAACCGCCGCGAACATGCCATTTTCTCCCTACCGTGAAATAAAAACCACGCGAACTTAAATGCATTTAGAGTAATATAGAACTTTCGATCTTACTTGTACTGCCGATACAGAAGAAAAATGTCTGGTGAAAATGTGGACAGGTCTGTACTGGTCACACGTCTCTTGTAAGTTGAACATCTTTGTACTAGTAGTAGCGGTACATGTACTTGCTAGAGTTGAGCTCTGGAAAAGCAAAATTGGGAAAGAGACAAATATTTATTAACGTCAAGACTAAATGTGACCAGATATTTCACTCCTTTGAGGTTTAAGTAACAATTGAATTTCTACAGCAACGTAGTATATTATAACCATATTTGCAACGGGTTTAGTATTATAGAATGATGATAATAAAAAAAGTATTGGGGGCCAAAATGGTTAGGGTGGGGAGGGGGGCACGACTGTACCTGTACAGTAGCTAGCTGCAAGGCTCGACAACGACAGCGGATAGCGGTGCTTAACATCGGTCTGAGGCAAGACATGGTCTGGTTCGTGGTCTACTGGCTTCTCTATAGTCAAAACAATGTTGTATCACTCCAATGTCGTCGTCTGTTTCCACAAAGTCACTTCTTACAAAACACGAGTTACGCAAAGGAAGGTTACACAAATCGTCGGAAGATACCAATTTTAATAGGGGAGCTCCGCGCTAATTTTTATATGTCATGCCTCCTTTAAGCAACATTAAAGGATTTATCTTATTGATAGAATACTTGATTACATAAAATTAACTAATGGTATCTCCTTCTAAGTGGGAAAATCTGTTAAAAACTTTAAATTCTCAAAGATATTTATCCCGAGTCGGAATGGTAGCGTCTCACCCTAGAGCGGCGTCTAGCGGTTTGTTTAAAAAGTTCAACGTGGGGACGATCTTCATACCTGATACCTTCCGATGATGAGGGCCTACGTCCTGGAAATACGTAACAGTATATTCGGTGGGCCGCAACTCTTGACGGTAAAATGCCCTGTTCTTGTGAAATATGTTAGGAACGGATTCATTGGCTTCTTCAGGTGGCAGTGTCTGACAAAACTAGTCCTGACACCGCCGGGCAAAACACAACTTATCATGACGATCCGTTTAAATATAAACCCCTTCTTGAGTTATTCTCTTTCAAAATTTGAAACGAAATCGACTCCTGCAGCCACTAGGGGGGCTAAACCTACACGACTTACTCTCCCTCCCAAGAGCTACCTACCACTAAAAAATTCACGACCACAGTATGTCCAGCAACACGAGATATCAAACCCGTAAGTTCTGCTGCAGTACCATAGCAAGTCGCTAGGTGGGGGGGGGGGGGGGCAAAATCTTCAAATTTTGAGGTCTTCTTAAGACCCATATACCCAGTATGAAGACAATCAATCCAGGCATTCTTGAGTTACCGTGTTTACAGACGGACACACACACACACAGACACACTGTGACACGCACACGCACACACACACACACACACACGCGCACGCACACACACACACACGCACACGCACACACACACATGCGCGAACGCTGACGAAAACATAACCTTCTAGGCAAAGGTAATAAAGTAAACCACCAAGTACACTACACAGAAAAGTCTAATCAAAATAGCTCGCTACGCCTCACGGAGAAGGCAGGAGGAAGGAAGCTTGGCCGTTTGTTACGAACGTAACATGACCTATTTACGTGCAGGAACAGCTTACGTCCAGTTTGGGTCATGTCCACATGTCGCGGTGTATCATGCCAAAGCCTGTTCTCATGAACAACTAGAGTTCCACGACCTCATACCTTCGCCAAATGATTTTAACCTTTATGACAGACGTATTAGGAGTGTTTCTCATCAATTATAAATCATACCAGTTGATTGTCTTAAAATATAACATGTCCAAAGTATGAGCTTACCAAATGATGAGCGTAACAAAGAAGGATAAGCTAATATCTATCATCAGTTATGCAAATGAGGCCCTTATTAGCATAAGTTGATTCAACGATGGTCACATTCACATAACTTCCCGATGCCACAAAAAAGTAATAAATGTATGGAATTGCCGTCATTTGCCAGTGTGGAATTATAGAAGTTACTCATTAAGTATGCAAATAAGGCCCACATTTGCATATTTTCTATATCCATCAACATTCCTCTCTTCCTCAGTTACAATTTGAATAGTTATATCATGGAACAAAGCGGATTTTTAAAGGTAACTAGTAAGGGACACTCCGTCGAAGCCAAGGCCAGAACATTTACCGCACCTCTTGCAAATGGTCACGCTGTTTGCACATGGGAACCTGGCATGACCAGCTAGATATACGATCTTATTGATCTTTGGCAATCATTTTGGCCGGGTTGGGGGTAGGGTTGTCTCCAGGACCCGTCCCTCCGTCCTGGGACAAAAATTTGCTTGTTAGGACGGAAAAAAATTCACCCCTTCCCAAAATCAGAACTCTATGACTTGAAATTGATGAAAATGTATCTTTGTAAGCTTAAAATTATGAATTTAACAACGAAAATACAAAACATTGGCTGCCAAACAATGAGTGGGACGGAAAAAAATTCAAGAACAAAGGACTGGAACCCTATCCCCTTGAACCCCTACCTTGGGGATGGGGTTCCAATCCTTTGTTCTTTCACGTAATCGGTGGTTACGAATATTTCACCCTGAAGTATCTATATGAGTAGACGTCATGGTACTGCTTTTAACCGTCATGGCGCTAAACAAGCAGCACTTACCACTACTGTATGAGCTGATTTGGGGCCTTTTTTTTTATTACTCGGCATGTCCAAGGTGCGTTTGAATGTTTATACACTTATAAATTTGGTTTGGGAAGTATTCAGTGTAGGTCAAGGTTAAACGTAAGTTTTTCTTTAGATGCGCGCAAGTTACATGTACATCATTATTAATGCAGTGCGGTGAAGTACGCTGGAGCCTTATGCATGGCCAACATCGCAGGCGGGATATCTGTCCAAAACGTGCACGATGATATAACGGCTGCCCAAAATTTGTACTTGTAGACATCGCCGTGCATGGTTACAGTTTACTAATCATTAAATGATCCTGTCAACAGTGCAAACAAAAGTCGTATTGTATTGACAAGATTAGAAACTGTCGGGCAGTCCAGACTTCGAAGCAGGAATTCATCTAAATCAGTTTATTCTATAGCCCTGCTTAGGGATGTCAAAAAGTCTTATTTTTGCACCATTTACAGGACCAGAGATAGAGTGATTGTATTTGTTTGTATTGTATACCCGGTAGACCGCCTTACGGCGTAACACATCGGGTTTGTACTGAACAGTACAAGCTGATCCACTCACAAATTGATACGCTCGCGCAGGGAGACTACCCTTTTCGATAAGTATGGTGGGTTCTTTAACGTGCTCGAGGTGTGGTCTCTCCACGGTGATCGGTTACTAGGGTATTCTTTCCCGTTGCTACGCACGTTGAACAAAGTATCGGGTTACACGAGGCAACATTTTGGCTGAGGGTAAAACATTTGAACATAAACAAAAAGTGGGGACGGCAAAATCTTTAGAAAAAAAGAAATTACCGAGTTTACATAATTCAAATGTTGTCGCTTTGCGTTATTCTGATTCTACGTTTCAATTTGCCACTACCTTCAGGTCAGAACTGTGACTCAGATGTGGATGAGTGCTACAGCGCCCCCTGTCACAATGGCGCGACCTGCAGCGACCTCCTGTATGGCTACAGCTGTACCTGTGCTGACGGGTTTACTGGTACTGACTGTGAAATCGACATTGACGAATGTGCTCCAGATCCATGTGTCAATGGCATGTACGTTATTCTAAGTACATGAATTCAGAAAAATGACAAATGAAAAATCATAAAATTCCATCATTTCCAGGTATAATTATGGTATAGCCTATCGGTGTATTGAAATTTTTACTTTCAAAATTAGTGTGTGTCCGGTGGTTAGTGACCATGGCTCTGGACTAAGAGGCCGTGAGTTTGAATCCCAGCTTTGCTACTCAAGAGGCATACATGCTACTGGAAAGGGTCGCAGTCCTTCGGACAGGACATTATGCCGTGGTCCACTGTCCATTGTACTTAAAGGAGCTAATAGAAGTTTCCTGGTCTAATAAACCTGTAAATACTGTACATAGCGTCTGTCTTCTCTGTCACGACCAGCAGATCAACTGTTTATTGGGTTCAGTTTTGCAAAGTGGTTCCAGGCCACTTTCACTTGTACGTCATCTACTAAATGTAAGGAAATGTTTTAGAAATCAAGCAATTATCCATATATTTCTACCAAGTACATTGATAAAAAGTGAGGATATCAAATTAAAATGTCAACCATATGAATTAGAATATTGGTACAAAATATTAGCTGTAATGCTTATGCTTCTATTTTAATTCATAAGTTGTGATGTAACGTTTGTCATATACGTCTATGTAGTGATGTAAATTGCAAAATATTACATTCAATTTTGTATTTTTCTTTTTCTTTTCAGCTGTCAGGATGAGGTGAATTCGTACAACTGTATCTGTGCCCCTGGCTGGACAGGACAGAGCTGCACCGTTGACATTGACGAGTGCAGCTCCGACCCCTGTCAGAACAATGGAGTGTGCCAACAGCTCTCCCCAGGGTCGGGCTACCAGTGCTTCTGTCCCCCGGGCTTTCTGGGTGACAGCTGTCAGATCAACTTCGATGACTGCTTCAGCGATCCTTGTCAAAACGGTGCCACCTGCGTAGACGACATGAACAGATACGCCTGCAGGTGCGCACCTGGCAACATCGGGACTCACTGTGAGCTTGACATAGATGAATGCATCAGCTCCCCCTGTCAAAACGGAGCACACTGCACCCAGCCGTATCCAAGCGACCACGAGTGCAAGTGTTTGGACGGCTTTACCGGAACGAACTGCGAACGCAACGACACCTGTATCAACAATTCGTGCCAAAACGGAGCGACCTGTGTGACCGACCCGACCACCGACTACACGTGCGTGTGCGCGGCAGGGTTCACAGGGGCGGACTGCGACGTAGTGACCACGACACCAGGTACATGTACTAGCACTGTCGTGTGGATCAGCTGTAGCACCAGAAGTGTAGATAAAACTAGCGCGCCATTCAGCACCGACATAACACCGGTTGATGTGATGATTGTAACGTCGATAGCTACAGTTTTAACCCCGCCCAGCGCTCACTTTGATAACATCAACACTAACCTCTCTAGCGACGGACATGCCATGTCTTGTTACAACCTTACCATCAACAACAGGTAAACCTTAACCAACATCAGCACCACCATTTAACGTCTCGTCTTTCAGTCGGCAACCTAATCTATCACCATAGCAACGAGCTTGAAGCCTACCTTGCCACCCACAATCACCAACTTGCAGCAAGTGAAAGTATTTTAAGTTCTGATGCACCGACTAGAACACCACGATACGTTCGCCTGTGTTCATTTCTCTTTAGGGAAAAGCAGTAAATAGATATGTAGTAGACAGATCCCTGGTTCCCACGAAGCACAACATTTTGATTCTCTCTACAACTCAAGTTTTTGTTTCGTCATCAGCGTCACTACAGCCACCTTACATACCCAGCACCACAGTAACCACAGCTGGGTTTCCACCGCAAGTGTCCGGGACACCAACACAAAAAACGACAAACCTTCGGGTAACAGGAGGCGGGGACAACACCACCGCCATCATTATTGCTGTTACGGCAGTGGTATGTGGAGCGGTGCTGTTGGCCATCAGCGCTTTCACATTGGTGGTTCTAAGGAGAAGGACATCAGCCAATGGTATGAAATCCGTTAAAAGTTATCATCTTTTTGATTAATCAAAAGTAAAAATAAAGTTCTTTCCTGCGTATTTGATCACCATTTCTTCTCTGTAATGTTGTACAAACTTTCCTCATCCTGACAGCTGCAGAAGAAAAATGAAAAAGACAAAATTGAATATGATATTTTCCAATTTACATATGTAAAATGATGATCTTTTTCTAACAATCTGCAGAATATCATCCAAACAACTTACAGCTGGAACAGATGGTAAGGCAGTGATTTCGTACTTTGTCAAAGTTATTAATGTGCTTCTGGAATTAAAAGCATCACTTCCATTAATTTTTGCAAAGCCACAATGCTCCATATAGACTTTGAAATATCCTACTCATATTTTCTATAGGGTAGGTAGCCATTGATATAACAATTTCATTGACATTTAAGAATTACGCAAGTATCAGTACACAACTGCCCGTATACAATAACTACATGTACAAGTACACAATAACTGCCTCTGTTTTTTCCTAGGGCGGCAATGCGGATGGTGGGTACGAAAGTCTAAGGATACCACGCGGACATACAGTGAGTACAGCGGTAGAGAATAACGGCAGCTGCTAAGTGTAGATACTGTAGTAAAGCGTGTATATACATGCTACTCATTCACTCACTCAGTCCCATAGCAAGTATAGAAATTTGGATATCCGTCAAACCTTACCTTGTACGGGTTCGACTATACCTCAAGCATAGTTGTATCTCATAGCCAACATGGTTTCCGTCTGTGGACCGTACGCAACTTTTTCGTGTCTCACGATTTATGTTTTTTTCATTATTTAAGGACCTCTTGATTAGCCGTGTAATGGAAATTGTAGAATAGCCTGTGCGCAATACTCCTAATCAAAGTACTGTTTCTAACCGGTTTCTGCTTTCATGTTTGGGCAGTCTGATGACACGTATCAGGGGCTAACAGCATGCAGTACCAATGAGAACGAGGTATTGTTTGAAGCCAAGCGATTTCATTTTCCCATTTATTTGAATCATTTGTATTCATAGCGCTAACAGTTTACGTACTGATGCACGTTTTTCTCATGTATCCTACTCTTGATACAGTATGATTATGTGAAGACACCGCCGGAATTTCCCCGAAATCTTCTGGAAATCAAAGAATAACTCGGAAACGGCGAGTTCGGGGAGGTCTTCAAAGCTGAAGCATGGAAAATAGCTGGTCTACCAGGAACAACCACAGTTGCAGTGAAGACAGTTAAAAGTAAGCGAAACCGTATATAAGATGCATGACCTATTCACAAAGTGTTTAACCTGAGAACAGGAGTGTACTACAGCTTAAAAGTATATATGAGAGAAAATTTCAACTTTGATAGATAAACTACATCGTTGGAGAACATCATGAATAAAGATATAGAGGGATCATGAGTGAGAAAAATTCCTTGTAACCTTCCTGCCCGTGTTAAGATAAAATGTTGCTTTCTGACTTTCAATAGTGAACGATTTGCCGGCATCATTAAATGCTTTCCACAAGGAGTTGGGTATCCTGAAGGTACTCGGGACTCATCCAAATGTCGTCTCCTTCCTTGGCTGCTGCACTGACACAGGCAAGTGTTTTTAATCAAACTTGTTAAACACTTGTTAAAGATGTTAAACATTATATCAATTTTCATATAAAATCATCATTTCCTTAACTTTATTTCAAATATCTGTGTTATGATCCTTAGAGCCGTTCTACCTCCTTCTTGAGTACGTGTCTGGTGGAAGTCTCCAGTCCAACCTCCTTACCAGCCGTACTCAGCAGACATACGGGAACTTACACGGCGGCAGCAAGTCCCTCTCATCACGTGACCTCATCAAGTTTGCGTGGGACGTCGCCAAGGGGATGACCTTTCTGTCTTCAAAAAAGGTGAATAATCTTAAAGTTAGGTCTTAACTGACCTTAGATCCTCCGGAAACTCTGCTGCATAGGTCGAGTTGGCAGCGAAATTTCTCTCTCCAAAGGATCCGGTTCTGTGTCCCTACTGCCATTTCCTCAAATGAATCTAATACAGTTTTCTTTCTAAATACAATCAATTTGCATGCGTGATTTCTACTTCCGACCATTATGACAAAAATCCAACACCATTGCAGATCATCCACCGTGACTTGGCCACACGACACGTACTGGTTGCTGCAGACAAGACCTGTAAGGTGTCTGACTTCGGATTTTCTCGAGAAGGGGATGACTATGTGGGGACAACTAAGGTATCTATCACCCACCGTTGTTAGTTATGACCCGTGCTCGTTAAGCATATATCTTAGCCTCCTTCGCAGACTTCCTATGAACAGCGGTGTTTATAGGGGGGGGGGGGGGCAAGGTTCTCTGCCAAGGGAGTTGTGTAGACGAGGGACGACGCTGAACAGCGTCGTCCCTCGTCTACACAACTCCCTTGGCAGAGAACCTTGCCCCCCCCCCCTATAAACACCGCTGTTCATAGGAAGTCTGCGAAGGAGGCTACATATATCTATGGTTAAAAGAAACCTACCTGACATAAATTGAAATATTAACTGCACTGTGATTGTCTTGTTACTGATCTACCAAAGACCCGTCTCCCAATTCGTTGGATGGCTCCCGAGTCGCTGTTCCACTGCAAGTACACCACTAAGACTGACGTCTGGGCCTTTGGAGTGCTACTGTGGGAGATCGTCACTCTCGGTGCGTTGACTTTGCTTGCAAATAAATAAATTCTCTTCATCCCTAGATTTTTACCAATCATAGGTACCTGTAACGCTATAGCTTTATCGTCTAACATGTGTTTTTTTTACATGTGAGTCATTGGAAAAGTCAGCTGATAAAGTCACATTGATTCGGCAACTTGAGATTTACAAGATACGTTGGAAAAATGTGGACCAAAGCATAGGTTAACGTCATACTTGTTTTTGTTTTGTTATGTTTGTTTCTTTACCAGGTGCCACCCCGTACCCCGGCATGTCCAAACG
The DNA here is from genome assembly GCF_035083965.1 of Branchiostoma lanceolatum. NCBI lineage: Eukaryota > Metazoa > Chordata > Leptocardii > Amphioxiformes > Branchiostomatidae > Branchiostoma > Branchiostoma lanceolatum. The sequence continues at coordinate 10,845,368 of NC_089739.1, forward strand.
TGAAGTGATGGACGGAGTGCAGCAGGGATACAGGATGGACAAACCGAATCACTGCGATGAAAAACTGTGAGTCTGACATCATCTTGAAATGAGAAATGAAATCTCTTTCATCTTAATGCTTTACTTAAATTATGCCTAAACGTTAAAAGAATGACAATAAAAATTGTGAAGGCAGATTGCCATCCCACACTACACTGCTTTGTGTAAGATAGATTAGTCTCATAGAACGATAACACTTGTTGTGTAGCAGAAGACGCCATACGCTGTACCTCAGCTTGTACAATTGTTGTGCAATAACGTTTGTATTAGACAAATCAGAACACTAAAAGTCATTAAAGATGTTTAAAAAATCCTACACCCAATTATCAATAACATTCAGGTTTTCGATATATCATGAAGTCCGTAGTCTTATGGACACGTGATGCTATGGTCGACCATTCAAGAAACTTCATTAGCGCTTAGGTAATAAACACATCTCTCATATAATGAGGCCCACGACGTATGAGGACATCTTGCGTTAGTTATGTTTATAAAAAAACTATTTTTTTTTCACAAGACAAAAGATTCAGACCTATTTCATGAATGTTTTGACTTCGGATTTTCTCGAGAAGGGGATGACTATGTGGGGACAACTTTTCACAAGACAAAAGATTCAGACCTATTTCATGAATGTTTTGACTTCGGATTTTCTCGAGAAGGGGATGACTATGTGGGGACAACTAAGGTATCTATCACCCACCGTTGTTAGTTATGACCCGTGCTCGTTAAGCATATATCTTAGCCTCCTTCGCAGACTTCGTTAAGCATATATCTTAGCCTCCTTAGCTACCCCCTGATGCTGAACTGTTGGAATGCTGACCAAGCCCTGAGACCAGACTTCAAGAAGATCCAACAGGCATTGGATACTCTGATGGAAACTGAGCACGTGAGCGGAGTCCAAATACTCATTCGTGTGCAGTGCATAGTTACAATGTTGAAATCCTACAAAATTAACCACAGTAAAATTTGTCTGTTCTGACTGATTGTACGCTAAATGGTCACATGTATATGCATCACAGAATGAAACTCACAAACCAAGCGTAAGCACTTAGTGCAACTGTAACAGTCAGGTGAAAGACAAATGTTGTAACAGAAAAAAAGGGTGTCGTGTGAAAGTCTATTTTCTTTTCAGTCATGAGTCCATGTCATATTCATGGTCAGTGTCCATGATCCGTGTTCTAAGTCTTCTTACACCTTTTGGGTTTCATCTGGCTCAAGTATCTGTATCTTTTTCGCTCTTTTTATCTCAACAAAGGACTACATCAGTCTGGCGAGTCTGGATGAGAACACCTACACAAGTCTGCACACCGCCACGGATGAGAAATACTGACCAGTAACTTGCACACTCAACAGCATTTAAGGGAACTTAACGATGTTAATATTAAGTTTGTTACACTACTACGTAGCTACTACTGTTTTACATCGTATGCAGAATTGGTGAAGAAACGTAATAATACCTCACTCGTAAAAAAGGAATCTTTTTTATTGCAACACTGCAAAAATGTAATGGAAATCATATATTTTCTTACTGCGTATGGTTCAAACCTATATAGGTGCTACGTTAGTTCTTGTGAAGAAATTAACAGTTCTGACATACGTGTATACAATGATAACGGTTCTTTTTCTTTCACGGTGTGCACATTCGATATACAAGTTTTTTTGGGGGGTCATGCCCAAAAGTCTGTGTATCATGCAGAAAAGTTGTAAATGAAGGTTTGCAATATACCAATTGTTTAACAGACTTAGTTATTTTGTCTCAAGGGGCAAAATGAATAGACAGACGACTAGATGAAAATTTATCGTGTACTCAAACCTACCGTACATGCACAGCTTAACATAAACATAACTGTTACAGTAAATGAATGAAGGCAGTAGTAGGCAGAAAATAATGTACTTTAGGTTTGTTAACAAGAGCAGAAATCTTAAAGAAATATATGACCCTTGATTGACAAATATCCATTGTGTGTTTTTGATACATCTTTGTTAATCCACCTCTAGAACTCGAAACATTTTCACTTAAGTAATCAGTTGCCATAAAGGCATTTGATTATTTTTAATTACATTTACTTGCAAACGTTAACATCTTACTTTTATGAGATTTAATTGATAAAGCTGGAGGAGTGTTGTTTATGAAACAAAATACGGGAGAAGAAGATAATTGTTCGAGATAATTGTTCGAGATAAGCGAAACCTAACTCACGATAGTCGGAATCCTAGGGGGCCGCCATTTTGGAATTTTGACACAACACATTCAGGTCGACCACACATTTCTGTCAACAAGTTGATTAGACAATCACAGTATATATTTTCTTCCCGTTCCAGGCTTCAATACCATCATGTATTACTAGTCGGCGCTTCTGTACCGCCTAACGCTCCAAAAATACATTGTACGTAATAGCAACATGAAATGTTCCCTCCTACATACAAATTATATCCACTACTTCCAATTTTCGCCGACAAATATTACACTCAACTCTGCCCATATTTCTTAGCAAATACTTATTTCTAGTTAGTTCACTTTCCTTTCCACAAAATAAATTGACCTTAATTCTTAGACAAATTAACACAAGAACTGGTGGCTATACTGATTTTCTTCGTGAATACTTTCATCAGGTTGGTAAGTCACCAAAAAATACTCTTTTTACACAACCAAGTGATTTATTCAACCGACGTTTATGTGACCATCTGTCATCTTCATCAAGGCAATTCTAACTGATTCACATTGAACTGCAGCACAGGTGTCGCTGCTCATAGATGCGTTCCCAAACGCAAATATTTTATCCTGATTTGCTGTTTACTGAAATGTGCACCTTTAGAGAACTCCCCATTCCGTGATCTCTCGGAGAATCCTTGGCAGATCTGGATCCCGCAGATCTGGATCTGCAGGCAGGCGTAGAAAACAGTTGAAGATCCCGAGAAGACAGTCGGTTTTGAAGTCTGCCTTCAACTGTTCTAGCGTGTAGCTCTGTAGTCCCGAGGATTCTAGAAGGATATATATATATCTTGTGTTACGTAATTACACGTAGAACGTGATGTTAAAGCCCCGCTGGACCCGTTGCACGCTGGCGGCGTCGCTGCGCCCAAAACTCGTTTGGTGTTACCCTTGACTTTATAATGGGAAAATCATTCAAAACGTACAAGTATGACAACAAAACACGAAAAGCTTACAAAGATTCGTTTTTTGTGGATAGAATTGTGGATGGAAAAAAGTGCTTTGTCAGTTAGATCGGCCGCAGCGACGCCGCCAGCGTACGTGCCACGGGTCCAGTGAGAGGGGGGCTTTAGGTTCTAATATTACAATCATACATCTATATGCAAGATAACAAAAACTGAAAGTGTGGCGTCGTGAGGCGTAATGGATAGAACATCCGACTGTCAAACAAGGGGACCCCAGTTCGAACCCGAGCTGCCCCCAGACATGTCTGAACATGCGCCCGGACGTTGTGCCCTTGGGAAAGGCACTTAACACAAATTCCCTCACTTCACTCAGGTGTAAATGAGTACCTAGCTCTTCTAGAGTTGGGGACGTCCCTCGGATAGGACGTTAAATGGAGGTCCCGTGTTTGGGGAGAGCCACACCCCGCGCACGTTAAAGACCCCACCACATCTTTCGAAAAAGAGTAGGGGCATGCCCCGGTGTGCGATGGTCCAAATCTTACAGTCCGGTCTGGGATGACATCTTGAAAAGGTGATAGTTCACCTGTTATGTCAATCCTTCCACAAATGTGGTAAATCGAAATAAATAAATAAATAAAGGAATTTGAAACTTGTTTGAGCAACTGTTATCCGGTCTATCTGATAACCTGAAGGTTTAACCTTCATCGACGTACACCGAAATGTCTTTCTCAAGTTGGTGAGATGAATTTGATCACAACGATGCAACAACAAAATAAACAAAATAAAGAAAACCTAGCATCAAACTTAGATAGGTACTGTGCAACTTGTTCGTTTGTTTGTTTTTTTGTTTGTTTTTTTGTTTACATTGCATACCCGGTAAACCGCCTCATGGTCTAACACACCAGGTTTGTACTGAAGAGTACAAGCTGCATATCCGGACAGATATATTTGATCCACTCACACTGGATAGGAGCCCTAATCTTTTCGATAAGCGTGGCTGGTTCTTTTACTTGCTCGAGGTGTGGCTCTCCGCAAACACGGGACCTCAATTTAACGTCCTATCCGAGGGACGTCCCTAGTCGAAGCTAGGCACTCATTTTCACCTGAGTGAAGTGGGAAAAGTCGCGTTGATTAAGGGCCTTTCCCAAGGGCAAAACGTCAACGAGACAAATCAGGGGAACCCGGATTTGAACCCAGGACCTCTGAGTTCTGGGCCAATCACTACACTGATTGTACACTGATAATGAGGGTTCTTACCGTTTGGATCCAGGGTCTCCTGCAGTTTCCGGTGATAGTGGGCCAAGATGGCGTCCCGGTGGTTGTGGAACACGTCCCAGCTCGTGGCACACAGAAACACGAAAGTCAGGTCATAGGTTGGCGGCATGTAGTTGGGAGTCTGCCAGTCCACCAGCTTTACGTCAGTAGGCACGTCTCCAGCGTACTTTGTTCAGGACAAAGACAACAGTATTAAACAAGTAGGGAAAGAAATCACCCTATATCTGCTTGCGACATTGCCCGATATCGGACCGAAATAGAGTGTGCGATGAATGGGAAGACTGTTCCACATGCGCGTCAATATAGGGGTGCAATTACGATTTTACATTGACGATAAAAGCAGTTACGGTATAGCAAAGACATCGTGGATCATCACGCTCAACCTAGCAAACGATATGCCAAGTTACACAACAATGCGACAACGGGATCGTGAGTTCTAGCTGCGAACGTGCAAACAACAGCATTTCTAATACTCCCTTCAGGAGGTCATGCTCCTTCCCGGAGTAATTATAAATTATAATTAAAAACATAAGATATGATGATGATAGCGTAAAATAATTGAAGAAAACAAACAAAGTCTTGATTGTGGCTACATACTGTACACATTTGAACAAGATAAGAAAAACGTGTCATGTCTTACTTTAATCATGATGTTATTGACCCAACAGTCTGCTTGACAAAGCACCTTGAGCGTCCTCCTTGCGTCCTCCAAGATGAGGAACTCGCGAGCGGGGTCTAACTTCTCAAGACGGGCTACAAGGTCTGCCTGGTCAGGAAAAGATTCGGCAAATTCCCTCAGGGAAAGGAGATAATTGGGGACCAGCCAAGCCATCGCACCTGTAGTATCGAGATCTGCGCCAGTCATGATCCAGTCGTACTTCTCGGGAAGAGGGACGCCCGACCGGAGCTCCAGCCGATGTGACAGGCCGTGGACCTGCGCCAGGGCCCCGACTGTCAGCATCATCTCCTCACGGCTCAGTGGTTGTCGTTTGGGTTTTATGGAGAACCCCTGAGTTTTCAGGTTCTCCATAACCCTGACGGACACCATGGAGATCGGATCGGTGGCAGCGAAGTAGCACTTTGGGAGGAACAAGGAATCAGCAGGAGGGTGGTTGTCGTCATCTTCCTTCAATGCCTTAGATTCGCGCTCTGTGCTCGGGGTTGCCACGGATAGGAGCCCGGGGACCGCGTCGGAGTAAAACTTGACCTCACGCGTCTCGAGCTTGATCTGAAAGACCTTAGACCACCCTTCAAATTTCGTCAACGGTCGCTCGAAATCTGTCAGTTTAGCGACCAGACTGTAGCGCTGACTTGTACCATTCCTGGTTCCCACGGCTGTAAAAGCGATGATGTCGCTCATTAACCCCTCTCCGTGGTTGATGGATCCCTCGACATCAACATCCGTGATGATGATGCCCGGGAGGTCCTTCTGCAGTACCTGCTGCACCCAGGAGGGGGAGATGTCTTCAGCAGACTGCGGAATGGCGATCTCAGCTGATGTTGCCATTTTTGGTAGTGTTTCTAAAACTTTTAAGGAAATACAATGTTTGGGAAATAAGCTGAATTTGTAGAACGTTTAGACTGAGCTTTCGACTACATTAGAAACATTGGCATCCGAATATTGGGACTCAATGTATCACTTGCATATTTGAGTTGTGTAAGTACGTACTTACACAAGTTGTGTAAGTGGTACCTTGAGTCCCAATATTTGGATGCCCATTAGCCGGCCGAGAAATATACGGCCCCGAATCCGTTCGGATTCTTCCGGATCTTAGGTTCCGGATCACGTCAGGATACTTCAGGATACGTCAGGATCCGAGGCCATTTCGTGCAGTGACACTTTATGCATTCTGTGCATTCATGTTTGATTCCCACAAGTCGGTATATAGGGATTTCCTCGTATTTTGCCTACGTATACATAGCTAGCATCCAATCGGCCATGTATATTCTCCATTGTTATTGTAGTTAGATAGACACAACGGAAACCAGCGTCAACAGAAACGACAATTCAGTCTGTATGTGTTTACTTCAACTGGAATATTCCCACGATACTTAACAACACATCTTTGGTTTGTCACGAGACATTGAAAAAACACCTCTAACACCGAAATCATGGAATATGCTTTATTTGCTACTATAATGCTTGAAGAGTTTTCCTAGTTTATGTCAAAACATGAAAAGACAGTAGTTGTCATCTATAGCCGTCGGGAAATCTTACCGCATGTTCAGACAGTGCACATGTATACATTGTATGTCTGCCCCGTAACATAATCTATTATCATGCCCAGCTTATATAAGTCAAAAGCTCATCATCATATTTCACTCCCTTAACCGTAGGTATGGGCAAATTGAAATGTATTGTTTTTGTCAGGTTTCTTCTCCTTCTCCTGTCTTTTCGGTTGAATCGCGAGCAAATGACGGCCTTTCTAGTTTTCTACGTTTTTTGTGCCTCTATCATCAAACTATACCTTCCCCCAAAACGCTAACGAAAAAAAATGACTCAAGTATGCTTTGGTCAACCCAGGAGTTCAGTATATGTTTCGATTTCCGGCCATTTCGCATTTCTAAGTACACGTCAATAATGTTATAGATATTTACACACACAGGCATTGTACCTTCATATCTTCATTCATAGTTGAATACCTAGCATCAATGTTGAGGGTAGACTACACATTTTTAAGTACATACCTGCGGGTTTAGTTGTCGGGCCTACCTCCTCGGAACGTAACGGTCGAAAGAGACCGTTTGGTGTGATCATTAAGAGTTATTCTAACTGTATATGTGGGCGGATACCTCTTAGGCGTTTCTCACTTGGTTACAGGGGTTGTTATGCTTTTTATGTCTAATTTTAGAGATTACCGTTTCATTTAGATATTGTGTAATGTCGTTACATTTGGTAGAATAATAATCTTAATTTTTCTATTTGCGCCAATTTAGCGGTAAAAAAGGCACTTGCGGTTTATAATCACGAATGCTATTTCTCTGGAAAACAAGCGAACCCCGTAAGAGTAGCATAATACTATTAGTTTCTCCTCAGTGGATGAAAGTCGCAGAACGCAGTATTTCTCCGCGACCCCTGCCCACAAAAGTAGTTCGGGTAGTGCGTTACAGTACTTGAACAAGCCGTAGTTTTTTTTCTGTGCACGTCAGCGAGGCAGGAACTGTGGTGAATGGTAGAGGAATACGTCCGTTTTGATACTGTACCGGTTTGATTACGACGTTTGATCCGTCGGCTTGAATTCGCGCCTGAATATTGTTACCGCCATCTGCTGTGCGTCGGCTGCAGTATGATGACCTCCGCTGGGCGTCAAATAAAAGTGGCTTTTAAAAGAGGTCGATCTGGCAAATTTAAGCTGATTTTCACACAACTTTGCAGATTGTACCCTGGAGTCAAACATGTTAAAAACCTGAACCTTGCTTTTGCATCCTGTTATGAAATTTGAAGCGTCGAAGCTTCTCATTTTATGGTCCTTAACCATGTAAATCCCTATTGGCGAAATACTGCGACCTTAGTACTATCGCAATCTGCAGGTTGAAGATGTCTGCGCTTTGAGAGAAAGACGATAGGGGGCGGTCGTGTGTTGCGATGGTCAGCAATCTCATGAGATAGATCCAGCGTGCAGTAAAAGCAATCAATCGACAATTTTTGACCCTGCCCCACAGCTACACGCACAATCGAGTATCAGTGCCTCTTCCCTCCCTCAGTTTTCTCTTCGCTGCTTAGGCCATGTTGATTTGATTATATGGATGTCATCCTCTGGGAACCCCAAAACTGATGCGAGCGCGCACAAATAAAAAAAAGTTGCCTTCATTATGAAATTTATGGGGTCAGGAAGGTTGAACAAATGACACAGAGTATATGGTATACCAAATGATGGATTCTTCATTTTTGGTCTTTCATGTCCTCTTCTTTGAGTTTGGCATTCTAGACATTAGCATATCTGTTTTCCGATTTTTTTGCAATTTACAGTATAGAGACAACTTTTTTTCTATGGAAATGGGCGAAAATTTATGCGCGCCGATGTCATCCATATAATCAAATCAACATGGTCTTACATGTCGTAGTATTTAACATTGCACTTGTATACACGTACACTGAAGTATATGAACTTGCTGACTGATTTTGTCACGTTTTACGCCTGCTATAAGCGCTTAGGTCCTGTTCGGAAAGCATCGGAAAAATTCAATATTGTTTATTTTTCTAAAATTTATCACTAGGCTATTCAGGCAGCTATTTTTTTTTCTCATCTAGGGATGAGGAGTTGGGTTACATTATCGTCTATTCGTTGTGTACGCTTACTTAGACTGTACAGTTTTTTTTTCAATGTGCATTTGCAATGGTGTAGGGAAAGGCCAACTATCAGGGTGGTTATACATAATACACAAATAATTACAGTAATCACATGTGAAATTTATAGCAACTGGAGAATACTTCGATCGATGGTCAGGACATAATGATGGGACCTAACTTTGCATATTGACAACAACGCAAGTATAATAAGTAAAACAATTTTCTTTCGAATTTCGATGCCGTTTTTTTATCTTGTCGCAGCAAGTCACAACAAACGTATTGTTCAAGAGAGGACTACCCAAAAAGTAAGAAATCACAATTCTAAAACTAGACAAGGAAAAATCTAAAAACTACTGTATCTCAGATTGGTTGTAATCTTTACAAATAAGATTCTTGAAGAATCTTAATCTAAGAAGATCTTAAACAGTAACTTTACATCCTAAAAATATAACTTTCTTCGAAACAACCCACCAATACACTCAACGTTTAGTATACACTAGTTACATTCGCTTAATCTTAAATAATGTTGCAAAGACTAGAAATTCTTTCTTTTTGTTATTTTTGTTCTGATGGTTTTGTTGACATGGACTGTTCATATTTCATTTGTCAACATAAGTTCTATTTGATTTTTAATGTTCTGTAATCTTTGGTTGATATTGATTTTGTTATATTCATTTGCCAATGATACTGTTATCATTACTTTTATTGATATTACTTATGGCTCATTTCTGTTCCACCTTTACTTATTGTTTTGGATCCGTGGCTTGTATCATATTCCTATACTTTGTTTTTCTCTTGTTTTCTATTATGTGTTGTTATTTTGTGAAATGCAATAAGAAAAATAAATAGAAAAATTAAAAAAGACTAGAAATTCGTTGGAAAGGTTCAGACAATCTTGAAGAAAACGATTAGGGGGAGAGGGTTTGAGAGAGAGGGTGTGTTTGGGGGATAAAATTAGAGCCACAGCGCTGCATCATAAGGGGTAGACCCTGGTACTCATGTCCTTTGCCTTTTAGCCACGGAAGCTGTAAAGGGAAAGGGATCTCGAACCAGTTTAGCTCAAATGGACTCAATGAACAGATGAGCTACTCTTCCACTGGTCGTGACAGAGAAGACAGACGCTATGTACAGTATTTACAGGTTCATTGTACCGGGGAAATTCACCTAGCTCTTTTCGACAAGCACAATGAACAGTGGACCACGGCTTAACGTCCCGTCCTAAGGACTGCGATCTTTAACGGTAGCGTGCATGTCGGGTGAGCAACACAGCCGGGATCGAACCCGGGGCTTCTAGTTCCAGAGGCAAGATCGCTAACCACTGGACTACGCACGCTACTACTGTAGTTGTTGGGGATGCTGATTTCGAAGCAATAGACCTCCCAGGTGTCTCGCCAGCTGCAATTCTTGATTCCAACTTCCCCCCAATTCTCCCTTGGATAATTTTCAGGATTTAATATTCATAAGTTATGCTTATCTAATGACGTCATCGGTCGAAATCCAAAATGGTGGATCATATTGCTAGTGTAGGTATAAACTCCCTAGGATCAGTAAACAGGCAGAGCATTTCATGAAAAATCATAAATCATAAATCTTGCAGCTTTAGGGGAGATATATAGAGGTATAGTTAAGCATCGGTAGCAGAGGAACAAGACAGGTTAAACGTTGTTCGCAGTGGGTGTACTGTAAAGGATAAGTTGACCTTCTGTTGCTGTTTGCCGAAAAACCATCTGTGTACCATAAATGATGTAAATATCATAATAAACAAGAGTTCCACGACCTCATATCTCCATGAACAGTTCTATTCATGCAAATGACTTACACATTTGCATAATATATGCTTGGTCATAAACACCTTTATCTAACTTACACATGTTGCATTATTGACAGTCCTACAATTTACCAATTAGATGAATTATGGTGTTTTTGCGTTAATTATGTAAATTAGGAATTTATTTGCATAATTGGTATCTGTTGATGATCCACTTTCCATAAACTACATACGTTACATGTATTTGAGTCTGATAATGCAAAACCCTGCAAATATAGATTTTCCTCATTAGCTATGCAAATTAAGTCCATATTAGCATAATTTGCACTTCATTGTTTATATCTCTATCTAAGCTACCTGCATACTAAATATCATGGAAATCCGTTGTTCCTGTGCTCAGTTATTCTCCTTAGAAAATTTTCACAAAAACGCCCTGCAGTTCCAGAGGAAGCTGCTAGGGGGCCCAAACCTACACCACTTCTTTATTACATCACAAGCTATCTGCCACCCAAAAATCAAGACCATAGCACGTCCAGGTCAAAAGATACAAAAATTGAATTTCTGCTGCAGTCCCAAGGTCACATACCAGGGGGCCCAAAATTGACCTTGAACTTTGGCTTCACAACACCTGCCCACATACCAAATATCATTGTAATCCATCAAGAGGTTCTTGAGTTATGCTGACTACAGTAGTGCGGAAACACAAACAGACAGACAGACAAACACACACACAGACACACCCAAAACTATATCTCCATTTTTCATGGAGATAACAAGCCAAAAAAATCAGCAGGAAGTCTTCTAAACGAGTGAAAGGAGGGCCGTCGTGACCAAAATGGAAGCCAACTGAACTTAGCACTGGAATTAGCAAAGAGAAAATGATAACATTTTAGTTTATACGTGGCCTCAAACTTTAGCTACATAAATAATTTTGAATTCTTTTAAATGTCCTTAACAAAATTTGTGGAGATGGGCACAAAATGGTGAAAAGCGGTGAAAATGTATATATTTTGTAATATCTTACCTAGTACCTATGCTTCGCCAAATACCATACGTGAACATCCTTTAATCGCTTCGAATCTCTTCTCTAGTTCATAGGCAACACCGTCATTTCCAATAACTTGATTATCTTTGCTTCATACGCAAATGTTCGCACGTAGTGTTACCGCGAGGGTAAATTCGCAAAGTTAGCGCAATTTCCTAGCGCAAGTTGACGCAATCCAGTGAGACACCCGCTAATGTTTCGGTCCCAATTGGATAAAGGGGCCCTACCGGGTACTTCTGACAGGTCAGATGCTAGCCTGTGTTTACACAATCTCTCGCTGGCTGGGGTTAATGACCCCCTCACCAGAGGGGTGGTAACGCTTCCTTGTAGTCATATCCGAGTACAGTCGACAGTATTTTCTTTGCCGACAAGGAATTAAGTGTTCAACACAATGGCACCACAGTGTTCATGTCTCCTAACATTTCTAGTGACGTTAGTGTCACTGTCGTCTGCCCAGTGGGTCAACCAGCCACCGCCAGACGACAACTGTGTGTGCAAACCGATCATAAACTGTGGCAATCCGGCAGTAAATTGTGGCCCCGAGACTGAGCTGAAAGCAGAGTTGGAGCAGATGAAAATCGCAATAGACCAACTATCTCAGAAGATGGCTGATTTGCCTAAAGGTAAGACAAGTAAATAGTTTTATATCTTGTCTTTCGGGCATTAATGGATCAATTTTGCAATGCTCGTTATCGACATGCCAAAGATAAACTTGGTCCACAGTTTTAAGCGAAATGCAGGAAGCTTATACATATCTTCAGAAACACGTTATTTTGCACATGCCTATAGCCTGGTCACCAGTCTCTACGGGTCGGCTTAGAGGTGTTTATACCGGGCCCAGTCTGCTGAAATGACTCGTTTCTGTCAGCCTGTCTTCTTGTTCATAGTATGAAAGCGTTATCTTAACAAAGAAGACACACAGAGCATTGTATATCGAACAATAGATTTATCATTTTCATTTCTTCACATCGTTTTCTTTGGAATTAATTTGGGAATTTTACGACATTAGTGCGGTTTCCATTTTTTTTAAATATACGCCATTTATTTCAGGATTCTGCAGCTGTTTTCTTTTCTTTTCGGAAGTGGGCGAAAATTGGTGTTATCCATATGATATGATATAATCAAATCAACATGACCTTACATGACGTCTTTTTGACAAAAAAAGTGTTATGATTCTGCATCCATACTTCACGATTAGTCATAAAGAGGTGTGGTGAAAGAGTGAGTCTCGAAGGCACTGGACAGCCTAACGACGTCTTGCACAGACTTGTGGTGGACGTACAAACACTCCTAGAGTGTAGAGTTTACCTTTGACTTTGTGAAGACTGAGGTTGATGTCTTTTCGTAGCATTCAATTTTTTGCCGCTGTGTATTTGTGGCTCAGTAGCATAACTCAACAAGAAATCTCGAAACATTTTCATGATATTTAGTTCGGTACAGGTCCTCGTCTGTGTAAATGCCTGTGGTTTTGGCTGTGTCGCATAGTTTCAACATCTCGCCTGTCTTTTTACTTGCTACCTATAGGGGGCGCGCTTGTCTCCAAAATGTTCTACCTGTATAATAGGTAACGTACATGTAAGTATATAAAGTGATACAGACCAAATTCTCGAAGCTGGGTAGAAAGTCGACTTATGGAGAGAGGCAGTCACCTGTTGGCTATGGTGTGGTGTAGGGACATGTCGGCTCTGAGACTATATGATTACTTGAATTGTGAAGTTTTTTCTAGTTCGTGTATAAATGCGCCTTATTATTCAGCTGAGCCGCTGCAGTTCAGTTGACCTCCGCAGGGCGCCGTTTAAAATGAGGAATAAAAAGCCGATATGCATGTACGACTGTCTCATTTGTAAATATTTAGTAGGTTGTTCCCAAAACCCAAACATCGTTTTTTTTTGGTCTTATTTCTCTATGGCACACTGGTGTCCAGACTAACTACCCTGGTTGTAGAGGGGGCATTTTGCCATGGGAGTTTGGCCACCATAGGTTTTCACTGGCCGGTACAGTTGGGAAATGTTAACTTTCCCGTGGACTGACTCTCCTGCGCAATGTTTCCCATTTTTTGCCGAATTCTACGATCCATACCCCAGTGAAAAGGCCTGGTGGAGGATTAGCCTCTACCAGGCTCCACAGGTCGCTGGAAAAATCGTAGAAATTGGCCAAATAGACGGTTAACATGCTAGAGAAGTTAGTCCGCTATAGAAGTTACAGTTTGCGACCTCAAGATCTAGGCCCTGTGTGTGGCATATTGCACCCTCCATCCGTAGCCGACTCCCTTAGTATACTGTTCACATGCCCGTAGCCAGGATTTTGAATGGGGGGGTTCGTTTTCATCTTTGAGGGACCAGCTCGTGCCGTAGGCGCGAGACGAGCGCCGCAGGCGCGAGCTTTCTAGGGGGGTCCGGGGGTATTCCCCCCCGGAAAATTTTAAAAATTGAACCTTCTGATATGGCATTTCCTGTGTTTTTGAGAGGGTTTTAAAGAGAGAAATCAGAGACAAAGTTAGCAGTTTTTTCTAGGAATTCCAGCTCCGCTGGTGTGATACAAATAAGTCCGCCTAGAAAAAAACAACCTTGTACATTAAAAAGTGGACCTTCGCGCGTTTCAAATTCTAAGAATTGAACCTTCTGAATGGGCATTTTCTGTGTTTTGGAGAGAAATTCAGAGGAAAAATCAGAGACAAAGTTTTTTCTAGCATTCTAGCTTCTGTGGCATTGCTGGTGATACAAGTAAGTCCGCCTTGAAAAAAATCTTGAACATTTAAAAGTGGACCTTCAAGCCTGAAAAAGTGGACCTTGAAGCCTAAAAAAGTGGACCTTCAAGCCTGTGGGGGGGTTCGGACGAACCCCCCGAACCCCCCCTGGCTACGGGCATGGTTCACTCTATTAGGCCAATTTCTTCTATTTTTCGAGCCATCCGCGGGGCCTGGTAGAGGCTAGACCCTTCTGTCAGTTACCGCGTCGATTGTAAGTCAACTTGTGGTCCTTAACTATAGTAACTATAGAAACCCACACAGGGCGAGTACCACTACTCTACCGGATCGTTGTGATTCTGAGAAGGCTATATCCGTCCCAAACAACCCCTTTCAACAAGAGGCTTCGACTACACTACGACCTCTGAGCAACCAAAGATTACTTCAATAGACTGCTTAGACTGACCGTTCAACGAATTTCAGAAATAAGGAACGAATTTGTTTTCAACGTTTTGTGTAGCTTGTTGTCTTTTACATCATACTTTGAACATCTTGCATCATATTTCAATCATTAAATCAAGGTTCACGCAAATATAATTTCGGTCTCTGTACGGTCGCTCTGCAATTGCTGTATAGTAGATAGAGGGCACTGAAAATATGGAGTGTAGAGTGTGTACTGCAATGATCCATTGATATACACAAAATTAAGTCGTTTGTACAAATATATTGGATACAAAATATACAGCGTTCCGATGTTATTGAACATTGAGCTTTACAATTTCTATTCTAGTTCTTGATTCTTGTCGCCAGGTAATCAAGTTAATTTCCCCCCGTGACGTCATAGTAAACATGGCAGCCGGTTCGGAACCTGGTACCTTGTACTCGCAGAAAACGTTCTTTTGAGAAGCAGAGAAACAAACATTATAATAACTTGCAGTTGTTTGTAATTCACGATGATTATACACACGGTACCAGGTTCCGAACCGGCTACTGTGTTTACTATGACGTCACGGGCGAAAATTAACTTGTTTACCGGTACCTGGTGGCAGGAATCAAGAACTGGAAGTATTTTTTGTAAAGGTCGATGTTCCATAACATGCGTTGTATGTCTTATACTAACGTCTTTTTCATTGAATGATATTTATAATGGTTGATTGTAATAAGCAACTGTTGTATCAAATAATACACACAGCGAGACACGTGTACAACAACAACACTCCGAAATCTAGACAATTACTTCTGAACATTCGTTGTCGCGAGGGATTTCGAATATTTCCTCCGCTGAGATTAACTTCTTTGATGTTTGACTAGTGAGGTTCTTGTAAAAAAGACTCGCATGCTTCTCGCGTGCTTTCTGCCTCTCTGAGATTCTTCAGTTTAATGAAGCTGTAATAGTCTGGGAGGAAAGCTCTGTGCGCACGCCGTGTGCTATAGCCCCCGTCACAAATAAGAAATTCAGCTCGGCCGACGTGTTGGCGAGCTTCAAATGTGCATTTTCGGCCGATGTAAGGCCGACGTCCTGTCGATTAAGCCCCCGTCACAAATCAAGAATTTCGCTCGGCCGACTTGTCGGCGAGCTCCAAATGGCGATTTTCGGCCGAAGTACGACCGACGTCCTGGCGATTCTGCGAGCTTCGGGCGATTTTTCGGAGCTCGGCCGACGTTCGCGGGTCACTGGAAGCTGCGCTTAAATTCAGCGAGGCCTCGGCGACGATTTTTGAACTCGCACAGCTCGTCAACAGTTTGCCCGTAGCTCGCCCGAGCAACGCCCAGCGCTCGGCCAATATTCGGGCGGGCATCCGACGATTTTAGACCCGATTTTTGGTCGGCCGGAGGTCGCCCGAGCTCTTCGGCCTCGTGCGAGCCTCGCACGGGCTTTGTACAATAATCGGACGACCGTCGTCAGTGTTCCGGCCGACTCATGAAAAATAAGGCGTGCTTCGGGCGAGCGTTGTACCGGTATCGAAGGGCGCTTGGACGGGCTCCGGCCGAACTCCTTCTTGTTTATATATAAAAGGTAACGACAGTTTAGTTTATGACATAAGATGATAGATGATACTGTAATATTAACTAATACTAATATCATCTTGTCAAAGAATGCTGCCAAACCTTTCTAATGAAAGACAATTTAATTGCAAAGTTAAATTTTCATTGAAAAAAATTATCATCAATGAGATTTGGACACCGAAAACAATACCTGTTTCGTTTTTGTTATTGTTTTGGATGTTTCAATTTATATATCAATGAACTGGGGCTTGACTTCTGAGGCTTGACTTGACTTCCTGAGTTTTTCCTCCACAAAACGACTACTAGTATTTGAAAGTCCACTGAGTCATTATAGATCTATGTTTGTCGGCCGAGGCACGCCCAGGCGTCGGCAGGGCGTCGATAGGCTTACCAACGGTCGGCCGAAGCTCGGACGGCGTTCGCCCGAGCTTCGGTCGATTTCCGTTTGGTGAAAATGTTTGGATCGGGGTTAAACGACTGATCTATTGACTTTGTGGCTCCTGAGCTTGTATTTGGATTGGTCTATGACAAAATTCCTGTCTATAGTATTATTTTCAGTGTGGCCGTCCACTTCACTCATGCCCTACAGATTTGCCACAACTCAGAAAGTAAAGTTGGTCCAAGTATGCGCTTGTTACCAGGTCAGTTGATTCTGACTTCGTCCGTGTCCAAGAGATGGTACCGTCTCATGAGGTATTTATGATTATTAGTGTTTGACGGACGTCGCCCGAGCTCCGTTCAATTTGTGACGGGGCAGGTTTTCAGCGAAAAATACGGTCGAAGCTCGGGCGATTGTGAAATTCGGCGAGCTTCCGGCGATCTACAAAATCGGCCGATGCTCGCATGAATTGTGACGCCGGCTTAACGCGGGCTTCGGGCGATTTTTAGAAATAAAAGTTTATCCAAATATTGGCCTTTTACCAGGTTAGTTGGTACTGACTTCGTCCATGTTCAACAGATGGTACCATCTCATCGGGGATTTTTAGTTTGTAGTGTTCGACGGACGTCGCCCGAGATTTTCATTGGAAAATACGGTCGACGCTCGGGCGATTTTGAACTTCGGCGAGCTTCGGGCGATCTACAAAGTCGGCCGACGCTCGCATGAATTGTGACGCTGGCTTAAACACCAGGATGGGCGAAATAGCTGAATAAAAGTTACTCTGCCAACCGCTCGCAATAGTGGTCATGTTACTTAGCGCCATCAGTACGAATGAGAGTAAATAAGTGATGTAAATGTGAGAGGGATGAAAATGAAAATGTCAGTCGTGTAAGCGCGCGCGCGTGTATGTATTTTAGTGTGTCTGTGTGTGTGTGTGTGCGTGTGTGTGTATGTGTGTGTGTGTGTGTGTGTGTTTATGTGTGTGTGTGTGTGTGTGTGTGTGTGTGTTTGTGTGTTTGAGAGAGTTGTGTACATGTATGTGTGAGTTAGTGAGTGTATAACCGTATGCTGGTACATCCGACCAGTATAGCAGACCAACTCCCGACCACAGCCAAACCTTCTCACGACAGACTTCTCACCATGGTCTGGAGAAGATTGGGATCCGGAGTTTACGAAAGTTTAAATATAATAGGGGCTTAAAATTGGGGTCGAGGACAATCATGACAAGACCACAATAACTCTTTTTTTAACTTATAAACATTCGCCCTGTGCACTATTTTGTTCTCGCACTATCCTGTGGGTATTTTTCTCTCCATCGCTCAATATTTCCCCGTTTGTACCTCATGAATTAAGAACTAGAACAGAAAGCTAAATACAGAGAACAACCTGATTAGTAACCGCACTGTTGTAAACGTGTTGTCGGTGTGCTGAAGAATTTTCTAAATTAAATACCAAACTTTTCCATCACGTCAGCGACATATCACACGGTTTGATTGACGTCTGGATAGCTGTTGCCATGACTACGGACCGAGAGTGTTGAGAAGTGCGGCTCTCGCCGCTCATAACAAATTCAGAAACTGTTCAGGAGAGAGCAGAGGCGACAACTTGTGATTTTCCGATCCAACCGCGAACACAAGATGCAAAAATGAGAACAAGCAACCACCGCCGCCTGATCCACCGGTAACACTGGACCAAAACAGCTCTTTAAGCACTCTTAAAGCATGCTTAAAGAATCCGTTTTGGCACTCTTTACGTCACTTTACGTAATACTTACGCGGGCTTAAATGTTATATTTACGCTATCTTTAGGTATGTGCTTAAACGTGCTTAGTGGGACCATTTAAGCAACCGTTTAAGCAATGTAAACCTAGCTTAAATCTTAACTTTTACGCTACGATTAAGCATCGTAATCTTTACTTAAATCTAGAGACATACGCCGCATTTAAGCCTCCGTAAACTGTACGTAGTGGCACTCATTTAAGCGACGTTTAAGCACGGTAAAATCAGCTTAAAACCAAATTTTTGGTCGTCGTAAATCTGTTGTAAAAATCTATTTTAAGCTTTATTTAAGCTCAGTTAAGTGCCCTTTAATTCTGTTGTGTGTGCTACATGCATGCGTTTGTGCTTGGGTCTTTAATGTTCAGCATTTTAGGTATCAATTCAATTTGTGTATTTTATTCCAACGCCAGCTGCTGAGTCAGTCCTATTTTAGCTCCGTCTTCAGCTTCTAGGTCTTCAGGTCCACTCAACACGCCTCTGTTTTATCTTGAGATCTGCATTCCTCACTCAGCCTTCATCCCTTCAAAAGTCACAGGCCCCGTAGCCCTCTTCAGAAGGGTGGAAGGGGGGTGGGGGTGGGCAACGACGTAGTTTCCTTCGGGCATACCATCCCAGCAGCCAGCCCTTTCGCCTGTCCCTGGGCACCGCCTGCCTTCCGAGTTGATAAAACCACCGCTATTCCTTGATATACAGTTGTAAGTCCCGCTATAAGGGGGGGGGGGGGGGGGGGGCACATCCAAATCCATGCAGCATTAGAGTCCACTCTCCGAGGTATTCCTTATTGCTGGCTGGGTTCAGGAAGTTGTAGTATAGACTATTTTCAACTGATCGCGCAGTTTTCCTCAGTCTGGTTTTAGAATCATGGCGAAGCGCACTCGGGTTCCGTCAAACTGTCCGTCCCCGAGTGAGTAAGACGATAACGCTGCAGCAAAAACATACAGGTCCATACACTACCAAGCTTGGCCACCAAATGAAATTTGAATTTCCAACGGAAAAAGAATTTGAATATCGGCATGAGTGTTGATTGGTTCAATTCGCGAGTATTGTGTATTTGTGACCATGATTTGCATAGCTAGCAGACACTGTAACAATGGCCTTTTTTATATCTATTGTTATTCGGAGACGGTCTTCCTGGGCATTTTAACAATTGGACAATGGATGTTTCTACAGTCCAAAAAAGGTGTAAAATGTTTATCAGTAATCGTCCACGTATAGCTTGAAAACAAACTTGCCAGAAATTGTCATTTTGCTATCATCTAGAAAAATAAAACAGCGTAAAGTCAGACACAGAGACGGACTTTCAAATTATCCAATTGCCGACTATAAAATGTTGTTCAGACTTGCCAAAACAACGCCGCATTTCAAAATCTTGTGTGAGATGTTTTTTTGCACGAAATTTGATAGCTTTTAGTTTAGGGTATTTATTACAGAGCAGATGGAATGGTTATAAGAGCACGGGAACTCTTCACTGCACAAAATCGGCTCTTAAAGCACTCTTAAAGCATGCTTAAGTATTCCGTTTTGGCACTCTTTAAGTCATTTAACGTAATAATTACGGGGGCTTAAATGTTATAACTGAAAACTATTGCAAGCGGCGAGTGCACACGGCTCGCGGGAAAAAGTGCTTGCGTTTTAAACCTTTCAAAGTACACCAGAATTAGCAGAAAGATTGTCTAGACCTTCAGAAATAATACTGAGGTTTTTAAAGTGTGGTGTGTTACATTTGTCGACTAAATTGTTGTTTACTTTGGCCGAAACGACTTGCGTTTAAACCTTTCAAAGTACACCAGCAAGACATTTAGAAACAACCCGTAGTATACTGAGGTTTTTGAAAGTTTGATGTGTTAGATTTGTTGACTAAATTGTTCACTTTTGCCAAAACGACACCGCCGCATTTTCAAACGCGTTGGTATGCATGCTGTGCGCGTTCAGAGGAACTTTTGTGCGATAGTTGTACACAATTTGATGGTTGCTTGTTCCTATCTCAAGTTAAATAAACCACACACGCATAACCAAATTGGCAATGTTAAAACAAAATAAATGTTACGTTAGGATATAAGACTCGGGTTTAAGGTTCTTACATAGCGGGCTCAATGTTTATAAGAAAACAGAAACTGTTCGTGCATTAAGTTTGTCTCCCTGAAAACAAGCGGTGATCGAAGGCACACGGCTCGCGGGAAAAAGTGCTTGCGTTTAAACCTTTGAAAGTACACAGGGAAGACCTTGAAAAATAACCCGTAGTACACTGAGGTTTTTGAAAGTGTGATGTGTTACATTTTTTGACTAGATTGTTGTTCACATTTGCCAAAACGACACTGCCGCATTTTCAAATCCATTGGCATGTATGTTGTGCGCGTTTAGAGGAACTTTTGTGCGATACTTGTACAAAATTTGATGGTTGCTTGTTCCTATCTCGAGCTAAATTAACCACACACGCTTTACCAGATTGGCAATGTTAAGACAAAATGAATGTTACGTTAGGATATAAGACTTAGGTTTAGGGTTTTAACGAAGCGGGCGCAATGTTTGTAAGAACACGGGAACTGTTGGTGCAAAAAGTTTGTCTCACTGAAAACAAGCGGCGATCGAGTGCACACGGCTCGCGGGAAAAAGTGCTTGCGTTTAAACCTTTCAAAGTAAACCAGCAAGACATTTACAAACAACCCGCAGTAAACTGAGGTTTTTGAAAGTGTGATGTGTTACATTTTTTGACTAAATTGTTGTTCACATTTGCCAACGACACCGGCACATTTTCAAACCCGTTGGTATGCATGCTGTGCGCGTTCAGAGAAACTTTTGTGAGATATTTTTACACAATTCGATAGTTGCTTGTTCCGATCTTGAGTTAAATAAACCAGAAACGCTTTGCCAGATTGGCAATGTTAAGACAAAATGAATGTTACGTTAGGATATAAGACTTAGGTTTAGGGTTTTTACAGAGCGGGCGCAATGTTTGTAAGAACACGGGAACTGTTGGTGCAAGAAGTTTGCCTCACTGAAAATAAGCGGTGGTCGAGTGCACACGGCTCGCGGGAAAAAGTGCTTGCGTTTAAACCTTTCAAAGTACAACAGGGACTGAGGGAGACCTTGAAAAATAACCCGTGGTATACTGAGGTTTTTGAAAGTGTGATGTGTTACATTTATTGACTAAATTGTTGTTCACATTTGCCAAAACGACACCGCCACATTTTCAAACCCGTTGGTATGCATGCTGTGCGCGTTCAGAGAAACTTTTGTGCCGGGTACTTGTACACAATTCGATGGTTGCTTGTTCCTATCTCGAGTTAAATTAACCACACACGCTTTACCAGATTGGCAATGTTAAGACAAAATGAATGTTACGTTAGGATATAAGACTTAGGTTTATGGTTTTAACACAGCGGGCGCAATTAATGTTTGTAAGAACACGGGAACTGTTGGTGCAAGAAGTTTGTCTCATTGAAAACAAGCGGTGATCGAAGGCACACGGCTCGCGGGAAAAAGTGCTTGCGTTTAAACCTTTCAAAGTACACCAGAGAGACCTTGAAAAATAACCCGTAGTATACTGAGGTTTTTGAAAGTGTGATGTGCTACATTTGTTGACTAAATTGTTCACATTTGCCAAAACGACACCGCCGCATTTTCAAACGCGTTGGTATGCATGCTGTGCGCGTTCAGGTGAACTTTTGTGCGATAGTTGTACACAATTTGATGGTTGCTTGTTTCTATCTCGAGATAAATAAACCACACACGCATAACCAAATTGGCAATGTTAAAATAAAATTAATGCTACGTTAGGATATAAGACTCAGGTTTAGGGTTCTTACTAGAGCGGGCGCAATGTTTTTAAGAAAACGGAAACTGTTCGTGCAAGAATTTTGTCTCCCTGAAAACAAGCGGTGATCGAAGGCACACGGCTCGCGGGAAAAAGGGCTTGCGTTTAAACTTTTTAAAGTACACAGGGAAGACCTTGAAAAATAACCCGTAGTACACTGAGGTTTTTGAAAGTGTGATGTGTTACATTTTTTGACTAGATTGTTGTTCACATTTGCCAAAACGACACTGCCGCATTTTCAAATCCATTGGCATGTATGTTGTGCGCGTTTAGAGGAACTTTTGTGCGATACTTGTACAAAATTTGATGGTTGCTTGTTCCTTTCTCGAGTTAAATTAACCACACACGCTTTACCAGATTGGCAATGTTAAGACAAAATGAATGTTACGTTAGGATATAAGACTTAGGTTTAGGGTTTTAACGAAGCGGGCGCAATGTTTGTAAGAACACGGGAACTGTTGGTGCAAGAAGTTTGTCTCACTGAAAACAAGCGGCGATCGAGTGCACACGGCTCGCGGGAAAAAGTGCTTGCGTTTAAACCTTTCAAAGTACACCAGGGAGACCTTGAAAAATAACCCGTAGCATACTGAGGTTTTTGAAAGTTTGATGTGTTAGATTTGTTGACTAAATTGTTCACATTCGCCAAAACGACACCACCGCATTTTCAAACGCGTTGGTATGCACGCTGTGCGCGTTCAGAGGAACTTTTGTGCGATAGTTGTACACAATTTGATGGTTGCTTGTTCCGATCTTGATTTAAATTAACCACACACGCTTTACCAAATTGGCAATGTTACATTAACAAAATGAATGTAACGTTAGGATATAAGACTCAGGTTTAGGGTTTTTACAGAGCGGGCGCAATGTTTATAAGAAAACGGAAACTGTTCGTGCAAGAATTTTGTTTCCCTGAAAACAAGCGGTGATCAAGTGCACACGGCTCGCGGGAAAAAGTGCTTGCGTTTAAACCTTTCAAAATGCACCAGGGAGACCTTGAGAAATAACCCGTAGTACACTGAGATTTTTGAAAGTGTGATGTGTTACATTAGTCGACGAAATTGTTGTTCACTTTTGCCAAAGCGACACCACCACATTTTCAAATCTGTTGGCATATTTGCTGTGCGCATACTATGGAACATTATATTTAATGCATACTTAAGCTTAAGCGACATTTAAGATTAAGTAAAGATATGTACATTTTTAAGTTGACTTTACGCTGTTTGTAAACTTAATGTAAAGATATGCTGTACGCATGTAGGGGGGCATTAGATTTAATGCACCATTAAGCGACATTAAAGATTAGGTAAAGATATATACATTTTTAAGTTGACTTTACGCTGTTCGTAAAGATAGCGTAAAGATGGACCCATAGTTGTGGCATTTAATACGACTTAAATGTTGCTTAAATGTTGCTTAATCTTCTTCCAATGTTTAAGCTTCATTTACGAATCTCATTAAGCATGCTTAAATACCCGATTTGGTGCAGTGTAAGTTTCTCCGTGAGTTGTGACACAACGGCTGGTCACATCGTTTTAGTGGGGCTAGTAGGGAACCAACCGTCGTGGGTCCACACTTAAAATTTCTCTAAGAATAGAAAGGTGATTTTGCTTAACCCTATCTACTTGTAGACAGGGGGAGGGGGGCTGCTAAAAGTGCCCGCGCCAACTTTCAAGTCGTATAGCTCCCGAGCGACAGGTGCTAGGACTACCAAACTTGGTGAATTTTTATAGAATTTAGTTGGCAACAATTTTATGATAATGATATAAGTTTATTTTTTGCGTTGCCATGGCAACGGGTTTCTATAGGAATATTTAACGAATTTCACTAATTCCGGTTCAAACAATGAGGTTTTAGTTTTTTCTTCTCAACCACACTTGTTTTCCTACATTCTATGCAATGTAGTGCAAAATTTGTGATTAACCATGCTAATTTAAACCATGCTAATTTTATGTATTCAAAATCCAAGATAGCAGACAAGGGTTTGCGCTTTAGATTTCTCTAAGAATAAAATAAGGGTTTTGCATAAGACCGCAGCTTATCCCACAAGAAAATCTTTCCATAAGAGAAAAGAAGAAAAATATGAAAAAATTAACATTTTGGTGAGTGAAGTGGGTGTAAGTTGGTTAATCAAGTGTTGTATCTGCATTCTTCTTTTTTACATGGATGAATCAATATTAATCATGGCCCGATATCGTGATGAAGTGAACTAATTTTTGTTTCTTTATTGTATTCAGTGACTGCTGGCCATTTTCCGGACGGTTCCTGTGTGGACGCAGCCCCCCTACCGGAAAGACCGTCGGGCGGGACCAGCGCACCCCGCCGCCGGTAACTACCTTTCTCACTCCGTACACTTTTCCGTTCGTAACGTACTTTTTAGCTTTGTCGACGAAGTGTATAATTGTCGACGAATTGCATAAATGTCGACGAATTGTATAATTGTCGACGAATTGTATAATTGTCAACGAATTGTGTAATTGTACTTAGAAGCTCTTTGTAAAAATATGCTTAGTCGACGAATTGTAAACAGTAAATCTTATTGACAGGATGCGTAGGAACTAGTTTAAACCAGTCTGCCACTTGCTGCTGAATTGTTGTTATGGTTTAGCTGTTTTATTTTCGCATCGTGGGCAATAGGTCGTGAGCTCGATCCCCTGTAGAGCTATATAATACATTTTTTTTTGTTTTTTTTCTTTTTGTAGTCTTATTCTTGCACTATTTATAACAGAGTCGTCCTCAAGTTTTGGGTTATATAAGCGGTAAGTGTTGATAGGATTATGAGCTGTTATTCACAAAATTATCAAATGATGTAACGTATGCTCTGACTGGCTCCTACCAAATTCATTTCTGTCAAGTGAAAAACAGGAACATCCTGTCAATAAAAGGAAAGATTCTTATTGGCAGGAACATCCTGTAAATAGTCGGAAAATGAGTCTTATTGACAAGGACATCCTGTCAATAGTGGAGAAAATTCGTATTATCCTGTTAGAAATCATTCTTATTGACAGGAACATCCTGTGAATAATAGGGATAAATTCATGTTCCATAGTGAAAAAAATAAGTCTTATTCAGAGGAATATTCTCTCAATAACATCGGCTTGCCCACAATGTTAAGTGTTTTGCAAATTATTGTAGCAGTAAGTTATAATAGTGTATTTTATTTCTGCAAAACGTGTGACACAGTTCAAGGATCGTGGCTTCGAAATTCATACATGTATATACGTTAAATGATATTTTAGTTGTTTTTAAATTTTACCAACCAAATTATCGCTATCTTTGCCACTGTAATAATTTGAACAAAATGACGATTTCAATTTCTCCCATAACAGCTTATATCATAGAAAAAGAATAACTATATTCCGCGACAACTGCTACAGGTACAATGTATGGCAACTTGTTGATACATGGCAAATGAACTTAATGCTGACATCTAACAATTCTAAAGATCAAATCTGATTTATGACTTACAGTAGTGACAATCTAGCTATGCCTGCTAATAATACTCTAGGACATTATGTTGATGGTAGAGGAGCTAATTGTTGATATATCGCTTATTTTTCAGCGGGTTGACGCCCAGGTGGTCGGTCACCCGCAGGCCAAACCTCCCGACAACTACCAGGGTAACGGGTGCGGACCAGGGTTCGACGGGCCCGCTGACTACGGTGGGCGCGGACCGGAGTTTGACGTGTCCGCTGACTACGGTGGGCGCGGACCGGGGTTCGACGAGCCCGCTGACTACGGTGGGCGCGGACCGGGGTTCGACGAGCCCGCTGACTACGGTGGGCGCGGACCGGGGTTTGACGGGCCCGCTGACTACGATAAGACTGTCTTTACGTACGTTCATAGACCCTTGAGTTTCGCTAGCCTTAGCACATAACAGAAACATAAAAATTCTATCATGGTCGGTAGGCATTGTTTTTTTTATATTATTTTTTTTCCACAGATTTCAGTCGATGTATTCAATGAAACACACCTTACATGTAACAATATAAAACCTGAAATGCAGCAGATATTTTGAACATCTTATTGTAATCATACAGAAGTGTACTTACACAGGCATATTAATACACTGAACGAAATAATGTCTACTTCACTTTCGTACATCAACAGCTCAAAGCCTTAATCTGATAATAAATAAAATAAAAGTGGATGAAAAACAGGTCTGTACGAAAATTTGCAAGACAACTTAAAATTATGTTTTTTTTTTTTCAATTGAGTTCTTATCAGAATTTAGATCGAAAATGTATGCCCTTTGTCACAACGGGCCCTCAAAATGGCTAGGGTCTGCAGGTTTTTGATAGGGTCGGTTGGGTGAAGCACATGCTACTCCACGTCATACGCGTACGAGTGCCAGTTCCGTACGTTGTACATGGCTCAATAAATGTGGCTTAGAAATGATTTCTTCAGATGATGTTTCAAGTATTGTGTTATCCTTTATTTAAACGATTTGAATCAGCTTGAATTTTGTCATTCGTAACGATGTTTTGTCAAACATTTGTTTTTATGATGTTTCTTGTTACACCTTAAGTACATGATACTACCAAGTGCTGTTTTGTTATACATACATATTATATTGTTTGATGATAATAATAATCATTATTTGACGGTGTGTCTGGATCCTTGCGCGCAGCTACGATAAAATGTTTCATGGTTAGATACAAAGTTATGTTTCCGATTAACGGTGATGGCGCAAGCGCCAGTTTTTTTGTTTGCTTGTTTGTTGGTTTGTTTGTTTGTTTGTTTGTTTCTTTGTTTCTTTGTTTTTTTTGTTTTTTGTTTTTTTTGGTCGGTCGGTTGCTTGCTATCCAAGTTTTCATTGTGCTATATTGCATATTGGCGGTGAACAGATATCTTTATGTATGAATACCAACCTTCCCATACTAATAGACAATATACAAATGTTATAATCATGTTCCAATTCATTTTTCAGGTGAGACAGCCGGCCGGTTGTTCACCCGTCCCGAAAGCGGATGACACCAGGCGATCTTCGCCTGGAGGAACTAGAGAGAAAGGCCTTGTACCAGGTCTAGTCATTACTTGAATGTTAACGTAGCAATTGTTGAATATCTATCATGTTCAAAGTAGTAGCGAGGATTGTAACTGTTCTCGCCATCATTGTTGGATGTGTAGGTTTAGATCCGGCATGTTTTCCTGGGTGCAAGTACACAAAACAATGGTCAGATTGCGTTCCTTCTCGTAGATCACATGGTTTTGATCTGCGTGGAAGGGGTACTTGTATCTTGTGCACCGCGCAGCTACAGCAACAGCCCGCGCGTATTGCGACTAACTCTTCCCAGCCAACTTCACTATGCCTTCCCGATGAAATAAATGTAGCGGTCAGGGGGGTTACATTTGGGGTACTCTCGATTCAGAAACTACTGCCCCCTCAGAAGTCTTCAATGAAAATCAATGGTCTTGCTTTGGTGGAATGTGGAATCACAGATTTAGAACAGGGCATTTTGGCCGCATTTCCTGTGTTGAGTTTCTTGCAGCTTGATTCCAACAACTTGACTCACGTCAAGCGAGCCTGGTTCGACGGTTTAAAATCTCCGGAACTGATGTGGACCCTGTCATTGTCCAACAATAATATCAGTATCATAGATCCAAGATGCTTCCAAAAGCTCACTTCCCTAACAACGTTGCTACTTGACAATAACTCATTGCAAAGCATCGAGCCATCTTGGTTTCACAATCTGAAATGGTTAGGCCACCTGTCTTTGAGATCAAATTCAATCGAAATCATTCATCTTCAGGCCTTCAAGTCATTGACATGGCTCCGCAGGCTAGATCTGAGCAGAAATGCGCTGACGTGTCTGTCATGGGAGACTATGAACGGGCTACACAGACTAAAAGAGCTGGCGGTGAGTGGTAATAGATTGCTTGGTCTCGCTAAGTCTGCTCCCTCGGTCATGAACTGGCGTCTTAATTATGCCTACACCCGCTACACCGGCCGGAGGGTTGCAGTCAGGGTTAACCAAGTGCTTTTCTGTATCACCAAAGGTCCCGAACTAACGCAATATCACGTCCACATACATCATAACATCACCTCACGCCTAGATCACTTGGATGTGGAACAGAACAGTATGTCACTATGCAAATTGTGGAGGTATAGCATGACTACAACAAACCAGATAAAGTATTACCTACCATTTGTAGCCATGTCGGTCAACACAGAGTCAGACAAACACACTCCAAACCTCTCCCACTTGTGCACACATGCTTGGAAAGATGTCGAAGGTGTGACGGTAGTACTGGGGGGAGACACTACTCTGAAGATTGTTCCCATGGGTGTAGACAAGTCCCACCAACCCCAAACTGTAGCTGTAGTTATGTCAGATATCATGGCTGATGATGATAACAACAGTAGCATGTCGTATGCTGATGGTCAAGAAGAAATGCTGAATGTGACATGTCATGTCGACATCTGGGGGGGAACATTCCGAAAAGTCTTCACCACGCCCGTGTCCAGCACACCTCATGATGAAACTGTCTCTACAGAAAAGATGACCCCGGTTACAACAAGGCCGCAAATCACCAAGACAACCAAGGTCCCCCTGAATCAGACGACCCCTGTAACAAATGAAACTGTGACGGTGCGGCCGGGAAAAGAGAGATCCACATATCCTAACGCATGGATCATCGCAGTAGTAGCTGTTACAGTAGTAGTGGTCGAGAATGTAGCACTGCTGGTAGCATGTATCATCAGAAAGCGGCGCTGTTGCTCACGGCCGGGTAACCCACCTACGCCGCCGGCTGTCGTCCCCCTGAATCGCTGGGTACTCGGTGAGGCAGGTGGCCATGCTGTCTCTACCACAGGCGACCAGCATCAGTATAGCGAAATTCCTGACGACTACTACAGGCGCCACAACGCACAGCCGGGGGTGCAACCTCCTTACTGCGTAATCCCAGTCGAGTACTACACTGACTACTACAACACACGGCCAGGGGCATAGAATCCTTACTGGGTAATCCCAGATGAGTACTACAACACACGGCCCCTATCATACCCCCTGACTCTCCGGGTGCCCGGCCCAGACGACGACGCTGTAACTTTCTACGCCGCTACAGCCGAGGTGGCCCTTCCTCCATCAACCCGGCTGGGTGGCAGACACCCATCCTACAGCAGACCCCCTCTTACTAGATCAGTCTCACAGATACATGCACGTCAGATGAGGACGAACATTATTAGATCATACGGCATGCATGTAGCGCGCAGGTACAGGGCCAGAGATACGGCCGTCATTGGTAGATATGGCAGAACACGGGGAGCCCTAGTGTCCACGGCTGGCCTGTATAATAGCCCCTCTGCTCAGCGTACCCTGCCTTAGCAAGCATACGGCAGATAAATGTGAAGTGTGTGTGTATTCTCCAAGCAGAGGAGGGGTTTCGGCTGGTTTTTGACGTGTTTCTAGGCGTTTTTGTCGGGCTATCTACTTTGTGATGTTTTTTTCTGTATAGCCAACCCACTATCCAAAAAAACATGACAAAGTACAAAGCCCGACGAAAACGCCTAGAAACACGTCAAAAACCAGCCGAAACCCCTCCTCTGCTTGGAGAGTATGTGTGTGTGTGTGTGTGTGTGTGTATGTGTATGTGTGTGTATGTGTGTGTGTGTGTGTATGTGTGTGTGTGTGTGTGTGTGTGTGTGTGTGTGTGTGTGTGTGTGTGTGTGTGTGTGTGTGTGTGTGTGTGTTTGTGTGTATATGTGTGTGTATGTGTGATAGTATGGGGGTACCTAAGTCGGTAGAGAAGGGTGAATCCACAAAGAGGACAAATCATTGCCGACAAAGTATCTAGGGAGTGTACGTTACTGATCAGGGGAGGCTTGGTACCCACTGAAGCAGTTGATTATGTGACAACAATCAGGCCTAGGGGAAGAGACAAGTAATCTATTTCTACTCCAGAGAAAGTTACATGTAACATTTTCCATCCACCAACAAAAAGTTTACAACAAGCAGATTTCATTTCCTGTCCTGGACTCTAAACACGCCACAAATGTGCCCCTAAGCATGAATTCTGATATCCCAAATTTTGTGAGACCCCAACTAACCGTTCCACCTGCATGTATCTATTGTGCTATACATGTTCCCCCATCTAAACTAAGGGAAGGCATAGAGCTTGCTAGCGTTCTGACCAGATGAAAATACGCCTGCGCAACACACAACACACTGCAAACTGTTGCTATGAACGTCTTCTTTTTCAAATCCGTGTAAACTTGTGGCTAGTTGCAAACAGTGCTGCGTACATTGACCCAATAATAGTTGTGGATTCTATCCTTATGTTAATCTTGAACCCAGGAAAATTGCCGTGATTGGTTAGTGGTCTTTTGAAAGAAGGAAATAGTCGTTTTGTGACCTTCAGTCTGAAGCCAAAACTGTTATAGAAAAAGGGTTCAGACAGATTGTAATGTAAAATATGTTAGAATTGTGAGTTGCATGTAAGGGGGAAAACTTCAAGATAGACCATGTAAAATTTGATACATTCAATATCCGGAAATGTGACCTGCCATGCAGATGAAAAAAGAGCTTTAGCTTTATTTTCTTCTATGAATTGTGAAAACAAACCTCACGCAAGATGACTAGCAAAATTGATTTTTAAAAAGCAA
Source organism: Branchiostoma lanceolatum (assembly GCF_035083965.1). NCBI lineage: Eukaryota > Metazoa > Chordata > Leptocardii > Amphioxiformes > Branchiostomatidae > Branchiostoma > Branchiostoma lanceolatum. The sequence continues at coordinate 10,876,169 of NC_089739.1, forward strand.
GGATGTTGCGCTTTAAAATTGCCTTTCCAAAAACAGTCTTGGAAGTGAAAAACGAAAGGAAAATGTGATGAATAGTAATTCAGCACTTATTATGCATTAGTCATAACCAGACCTACATCAATTGACCATGCCGGCCTCCCTGTACAAAAACACCAAAATGGCGGGTCTGTCTGTGACTTGCTAGTAGCTGTACAAGGATACAAGTATTTTGCAAATAATTGTACTGTTGGCAGTTGTCGTAAGACCAGAAATGAACAGTTCTTTTATGTACTTTCTACCAAATGTCTGAAATGAATTGAAACAAGTCCGGATCTTAAGAAACCCAGAATTACAGTATTACGTGGTAAATCTCGAAGTGTGTATCGTAACGTGCCTCAACGGCAGGTAATGTAAACGCTGATTTCCATCTCAGATGTGTTATTGAACGTAGTCAAGACAGCATCCAAACCGCCAGGGGGAGCAGCTGGCTGGTATGACGCGTTTGTTGTCTTGCAAGTCAACTGCGCCCTCTTGCGGAGTGTGTAGGAAGGACACCGTGAATCATACGAACTATTCAAACCTTTGTGAAACCAGTCCACAGACTGACTGGTGATGACTTACTTTAGTTGGTGACGTGTGAAATGTAAACTGATGGTAGGACCTCAATAAACATTGTATCAAAATGTCTTAGGCAACGTGTTTTTATTGATGTATATTACAGTGTATATGTGCTTGATGCCATGAATGAGAAAGGACGTAACAACATTAAAAGTTAAGTTAAAATCCTCCCACACCATTATTGATGTATAGGGCGGTGTTCATCTCCGTTTCATAGCCCTGGGCCACACTGATGAAGTACAATCACTGTGGCAGGGGCCTAGTCCACTGGCAGTGAAGTGTGTTTAACTTCCATACTGTTTCAGAAGTATGTACCATTTTTATAAAGTCTTTGGTATCCGGACATATGACTCAATACGCCTCTTGTCCAGAGGTGTCCTACCTGGGGCTTGAACCCCAGTCCTTCTGTTCCAAGTAATTTGAACCAGATGTGGTGAGAGACAGAAGCGCAGACCACTACACCACAGGGACACCCCACGTTACAACATAGTTCACATTCATAAGAATACACTGATTTGATTACATATATGAATAACATCCTCGTATGCATCAATTTACCTTCGTTTTGAAAATAAAATAGATTAAAAAAGGTTGAGACGGTACTGTAAATCGTACAATAAGCTGCGAATGAACGAATACTGCAAATTCAGACATGTTCGCGGTGGTTTTATGTTAGCGGTTTTCGCGGTCTCTTTACCGCGAACTTGAAACCAAAAGCCGTCCCATTGTGTGACTGTAGCGATACTAATTGTTTCAAACGCGAACTCAAAACCACCGCGAACCCACAGTTTCTCAATACCGCGAAATTAAATCCCCACGAAACAGAAACGGATACTAATGTCGCAGAATTCCAAAGTGAATTCCAATATCATAGAAAAACATCTGAAAGAAATAACGAAGAATTTTTCCTCCCGTATGCCATAATCCGTGTTAAATCGCAACCTTTCTGATTGCTTAAATTTCACAATGAAGGAATTTAGTAAACTTACATACTCCCGTAACCCTGGTGCGATACCTTTTTGACAGAGATTCGGCGCAAGATCAAAAAGATACGTACCGACAGAAAAACATTGTTGCAACAAGGTGACAAGTAGACAACCAAACAAATCGTTTCACCCCTCCTCTATTTGCCCTTCAGGACACGGGAAAGGGCATCAATGACGAACTCTTAAACCCAGGAAGTTGCCTGTCAGTGCACATGTTCAATCTATTAAAAGACTTGACATGTTTGCCGTCTTGTTGTTCTCCCATGTCCAAAACTCGCCAATCTCTCCACGGGCTGTAGGGTTTGGTATACGGAGGTGTGCTGGGGGGGGGGGGGGGGGGGCGTATGGTCTTGAGAGGGAGGGGGTTTAAAAGGAGAGGAGGACTAGGAGAGGAGGGGGTGTAGAGAAGGAGAGGGGGTCTAGACTGAGAGAGGGTTTCTAAGAGGAGAGCGAGGGGTCTAGGAGGGAAGGGGGTATAGCAGAGGAGGGATTGATAAGGAGATGGGTCTATATATCTAGAAAGGAGGGGGTCTACAAAGAGAGAGAGAGAGAGAGAGAGAGAGAGAGAGAGAGAGAGAGAGAGAGAGAGAGAGAGAGAGAGAGAGAGTCTAGAAGGAGAAGGGGTCTAGAAAGAGAGAGATTCTTTAAGGAGAGGACTAGGGGATCTGGAAGGAGAGAGCTTCTAGAAAGGAATGGGGCTAGAAGGGCATCCGGTGGGTCTATCTAGAAGTGAAAGGGGTCTAGATAGGGAGATGGGGGGGTCTAGAACGGGAGGGGGTTTGAAGGGGTTTATCCAGAGATTAGTGTGGTTGTTAATTTGCAACGATGTTGTGATTTAGACCTTGACCGTTTTGCAGCGATGTTGACAGATGACGTCATTTCCCTCCGTTGCTAAGGGAACGGCCGTTTTGTTTGGTAACCGGGATAAAAAAAAACCTGAAGTACTGTAACAGTACTAGTAATTTACTCCCTCAAATAGAAAACGGACCATCCCTTAAAATTTTACTTACGGTCGTCCGTTAATGTTAAAAAAATTATGGCGTAACCTGAACATTACTTTACGGATTAGTTACGTAACGCCTTCATGTAAAAACATATTTGGTACGTTGTATTTGTATGTCAGTGTGACACTTACAAATAAAACCTTTGTACTCTGTAAAATTCTTGAATGACAGGGAGGTAAACACGACAAAGTTCGAGGGCTTTCCAATGTTTGCGATTGAGTTAGCGATTCGATTTCTCAGACCTTTGCACACGTGAACTTAGAGAAAGTTTAAAACATCGTGCAACAAAATGTCTGCGACCATGGAGGTTGTGGATTGTTTCTTTATCAAGTGTTAACCGATTTGTGTTTCGTACAGATGACTTGGTAAGTAGTTTTCCTTCTTTCGAGTATTTTTTTCACTTCGCTTTTTGACAGACAAGGACGACGTGGCCCTGCACTCAGGTTTTTCAGAACTTATTTCAACAGTGCCACGTACAGGGAACAATGTACCAATTTTCACACCTGGGAGGAGTTTCGAATATTTCTTTGATAAACAACATGTAGACTTCAATCCCTACTTCATTGTAGTTAATTCATAACTAATATTATCTTTGTTGTTAATTCATGACTAATATTATAATTGATTGTTTTTCTGTTCATAACAAAATTCATTTGTTTTGTTTAGTCTTTGTCAGCAGGGCTAGCATTTTATAATAGCCACAGGCCAGTTGGGTAGCCCTAGTTGAGTGTCCTAACAGCCAAACTAAAAAACAATCAACAATATTTTCAAATATACTTCAAAACAGCCACCTGCCAGGTTTAGATATTTGTATGGTGGCTATTTTTTGTTTGTTTTTGATACTGATTCTTTTAAAGAAATTCAAGAACCATCTTTAGCCATGGAAGAGCATCGGTTCTATTCTCTTGCAGAAATAAAAGAATCGCACATTGTGGGTCAATAATAGACGGGTCGTTTTATTGATTAATTTGTAATTAATATAACAGAAAAACGATCTATAAGTTATGTTTGACAAATAGCCGAGTAAAACTGCCGGTAACCAATTGCGAGTACATCGTTGGCATTTTTGAGGGTCACCGTTTGGTCGTCTGTCATTCTTGCCGTGACATTTTTGTTGTGTCAACAGATTTAAACCCCGAGTCCACACGCAAGTCGCGATGACGTCACTCCCTCACCTGTCCAAGACGTCTAAACCACCTGTTGTCACGTGATTGCCGTAGTTTAGTCTTTCATACATGCGCAGTGAGAGTTTAGCCTGAGGGCTCCGAGTCCTGAACTATAACACCGTGCTCTCTCTCTCTCTGCTTGCACACGTTTGTCGCAACCCCCTTTGAGTAAACACAAAAGGAGCGGGAAACGTTAGACGCCGTGGCTTTCTAAACAGGTATTCAGGTGGGCAGGAAAGTGATATACAAGGGCCGTATCAAGTGAGGAGGGCTCTATAAACAGTCGGGTTATTGTATACGGACGCCGGTTCTTGCCGCCGCACGACCCGGCAAGGCACGATCACTCTGTCTACAGATTGACAGCCGGATCAGACGACGTTTTTTTTTGGTCAGGAGTTTCAGACGACGTTTTGTGGATTTTTGCCGCGCCATGGCGCCTGTCTACGCTACCTAGGTGACCCACAATGGCTCTAGAGGGGGCAGTTGGAGTGTCGAGAGCCGGTAGAGGTAGGAATACTTCCGTTGTCTTGACGTTTTTCTGTCAGAACTTTTATTTTTCTTCGTTCTTTGGAGGGTCGCGGTGTGGTCGGCCATGATGGCGGCCATGTCGTGGGGCGACATGCGACACCGACTCTTTTTACCTGACGAAAGAAAACGTCTGACAGTTCGGAATGTGGCGTCAAACTTCCCTATTTTTCTCCACGTTCTAACTAAATGGTGCAAAGAGAATGTCTATTTCTAGGCCTAAGACATAGTAGGTTAACACAGAACACTGTTTCTGAAATGTTTCGACAACATACCGGCGTAATAGTGCATAAAATGTAATCTGAACTCATCATGATTTAGCGTAGGTGATTTTGAGAGCAATTAGAAAATACTTAACCATAGTTTTTATCGCTCAACATCTTAAATATCTAGATAAATTAGTCAATAAAATGAAGGTTTTATAAAGATTCATTACTGTTCAAACGTATAAGAATGAAACAGAATATATGTTCCTACGCTTTGAGGAGTAACAGCGGACTATAAATAGAATCTAGAAAGAGTAATGTACAAGTAACATTTCTGGAATTGTGTTTTTTGTCCGCTTTAGTACAATAAGCGAATGAAAGTTGAAAAATGGAACGAAAGTAACTAATATAGCACCGGTAGATACCCAAAAATTCTATCCACTGCTGTATTCTTGGAGAATTGTTTTGTAAAGAAATCTCGTGTCTCTTTAACATTCACGCTAATTTTGGAAAAGAAGAAAAATACCATCTTTTTGCTTCATTTGGATAAGATTTCTCTGTATTCTTCAAGAATCACACAAATGGCTGTATACGTAACAATACCGTCTGAAACCCTCACAGACTTATTAAGAACAGACTATCACGCATTTACCGAACAAATCACAAAATGATGTGACAACAAAACGGTTATGAACTGTCACAATTGAAATCATTTTTGACAGCTATCCGATAAGAAATATGGCCCTGTTGCACGAAGGATCACTAGATGATTTCTCAGTAATGCCTCCAAAAGAGAACAAAGGCCGTCACACATCAAAGAAAAAGATCTGGACTATGTATAATCTATTCCTTAGGGACCAATTACCCCTTCTGACACGTTTTGCTAGTCATCGTAGGAAGAATCCAACGCCATTTCAAGAAACCTGCACAAACAAAGTTAGAATCGTACCACAAAATCTAAAACAAACCGCTTAAAAATCTGTCTCAAACTTTGCAGACGGAAAATTTAAACTATATCTCCATTTTTTCATGGAAGTATTACATGTAAACGTTAAAATGCCTTCGGTAAAATGTTACCCCGAATAATTAGTAGTACGTAATTATATGCCTACTGTTGACCAAGCGGAAAATGTAGTCATTACTTTAAGGAGGCCACGGCATAATGAAAGGGTTAAGTCTTAGATTTATGTCTTAAGATAATATGTAACGTCTTGAAAGGAAGATTTTCTCAGCAGGCGATACAAGTAAGGACATAAGTAAGAAGGAAATGGGGTAGTGTGATTTGTTTAAAGATATATGGTTGAACAAAAGGAAGGTACAATTGTCTTAATTCCTTTGGGAATGATGTAACACGGCAATACAAAAGACAGGTATTTTTGTAATCGTTTTGAGTCGTTCCCACATTTAACAGTTTGCACAGGTAAATTTACCTGTCCATAACAGGTGAGATACCTGTAACTATGAACTTTAACTATAAAAAAAACGCAGAGACAGAGAGTGGAGATAAAAAGATTGTTATATGGCTCTTCTCGAATCCTAAGTTGCTGTAAAAGAATAATATTTCAGCTACAATAATATACCACACAAATCTAAAATTCAAACTAAAATTGAATAAAACGAAAGACGCAAATATACACAAAGTTTTCTCTGATCATGCTAGATTAAAATAGTTTCTTTTCAATTATTCTTTTTTCAAAAGTTCACGCTACAAACTTACTTGTCTATCTCTCTCTGTTCTTAATCTATTTAAAACGTTTATTGTTCATATTTGTTTACGTCCCTCTCAATATCCATAAGTAGTTCTCATAATGACGCACATATTCTAACATTGCTTTTTAGATTAATATTTCATATCCATAAAGGGCTTGACCTCTTTCTGTCATGTTAATACTCGTCAATTTCCGTGAGTCCGTTTCTGAGAAATCCGTCTAGTCTTCGGCGCGTCAACAAGTTATACTAATGAACGTATCAGACTGACAATTGACATGTGGTACGTTAAAAATCAATAAGTGTTGACCTAGAAGACATGTAAGATCGGTGCTATGGCCTAGTAGTGCTAGCTTTGCATTCGAGAGGTTGTTATTAAAATCGTACGTGTTGTTTAGCACTTAGCAATTATGAGAATGTGTACGGTAGTTGAACACACGCCATTGCCAGTGGACTAGCCCCCTGCTGTAGTGTTTGCAAACCTGTGTGGCCCAAGGGCTATAGAAACGGCGATAGGCACCGCCCTATACACCGAAGGGTGTAAGAAGAATCTTGACTTATTAACTACAAGGTGTGTAAAGCTGAAAGGGTAAAAAAAAGGTACAAAGCGTTAAAGTGTATTCTATGTGCCTCGGAAAGCTACTAGTATAAAATTCTGATTCTAATTCTGTCGCTTTTGAAAATATTTCATTGCCATATACACAACTGATTGCTTGATATTATAGGCCCTTTTAATTACGTATATTTGCCGCTGCAATTCTATAACAACTCTCTTTTACAACTATTTTGAGGGCTATTCAAATAAAGATAAATTGTATTGCTTCATTCCAGATTTAATCAGTTAAGTTAATCGTTTATTAAGGAAAAGCAAAATGGAAACATGAGTTTACATAGTCACCTTTCCTAATGGTAGTTTTTGTGGTTGCTACACAATGACTAGGCAAAGTTCTACACACAATTGCTCCAATTTCAGACCTTTACACAGCCATGTTTACCGTTACGGCCTGCCTACAGTAAATAATGGTAGTTTATCTCAAACCAATTAGCCATAGTTTAGGCCAGAACATTAAAATGGAGGTTAGAAATGGGGGTTTGCTCCTAACGGTGCGGGTACTTTCATCATAGGTCGTCGTAAGATTTTTTTGTTGTCGTAGGAATTTCAAGCAGGCTGTGACAAAACCAACCGCCGACAATCTAGATCTAAGAAAGCCTTTTCCGTTACTAAACAGTTGAATTTTGCATCACAAGAATGCCGTCATTTGCGATTGTATGACGTTCGTACAACGAATGTAACCGAGTTTTAAACCTGCCAAAACAAACCGTTAGTATAGTACGAGCTTGGAGTTTAGACAATATTTCTCTTCAAATAATCGCACGATATCCATCCCTTTCTTTAAGTATAATGTTATGATTTTAAAATTCTATTACCAATGACATACAAAACTTTGGAAAGTAGTTTTGGGGTGTATTCAATTAAACGCAATATATTTCAGTGAGTCAATGTATACGTAATACATCCGTTAGATTGTAAACAGTCGTTTGTATATTCTGGACTTATTCTAGTAGTCTACTTTAGACAAACGTGGTTTTAATTGACGGGAGGTCCAGTCAAATCGTGCCCCTCCTAGGGGGTGGAAGATTACACATCTTTATGTTTAGACAGGGTGTGTTTCGTTCGACTGCAAATAGCTCCTTTGTAAACTATAAACAGGGGAACACAGCGTACTGTCAACGAAGTTGACAGCAGTAATTTTTCATAGCCACTCGACCTAACGGTCATTATATATCAGGGAATGTTCATTATTTGCTGTTGAAAAGTGGTGTTAGATCATAAATTTGGTCACACAGTTGTGATATTTTCATAAGTATTGAACGTTTCTTTTTCAAACTTGACAAGAGTGATTATTTGTCGTAACTCGACCTATAGGTCGTTTTATGTCAAGGAGTGTCCATGATGTGCTCTTGTCATTGAAAAGTGGTGTTAGATCATAAATTTTGCCGCACATTTGTGATATTTTCATAAGCACTTAATGTTTTTTTATTATTTTCAAAATTGACAAGAGTGATTTTTTTGTCGCTACTCGACCTTAGGTCGTTTTATGTCAAGGAGTATCCATTATTTGCTGTGGAAAAGTGGTGTAAATTTGGTCACACATTTGTAATATTTTGAGACCAAATTTATGATCTTTTCATAAGCACTGAATGTTTAAGCTTGACAAAAGTGATTATTTGTTGCAACTTGACCTTAGGTCGTTTTATGTCAAGGAGTGACCATAATTTCTTGTAGATAGCTAAGGGGCGATTGCTAAGTCAACAATTGACCGGTAGGTCATTCTATGTCAGGGAGTTCCCGATATATTTGCTACTGTGGGGGTGAGGGGTGGAATATAAATTCGGTCACACAGTTTAATATCGTTCAGAATATTATTCAATAAACATTTTGCCAAACGGACGTTTCTTTTTCTGTGAGTTTCATTTTCAAGATCCGATATTTCATCTTCAAGATTTTCGAGCAATTGCAAAGGTGCCGGTTTCTACTACATTTTACAATTTACGGACACATTCTCCGTATTACTAAGCCGTCGTACAATTTTGATGCCATAGAATTTACAAACAGATTGTGACAGAACCAACAGCCGACAGGGATCATATTATTCTTGTACGACAACCGTACGAATATTCAAAAAATTCCCGAAGTTTATTTGTATAAATGTCTGATCGCACAATTGTACAACGAATTTGACCGGACCTTCACTCTGTCGTTCGCAGATTTAAATCCTTACCCTCTAAAAGTTTGTTATGATACGTTGCGATTTGCTATGTATACACCGTTACCATACAGACAAAACAAAGTACGCTGGATAGTGAAAGAACGTTTACATACCATGCTTAACTGTTAGAACAGGGTTGGAGGAACTATTGTTGATAGTGTATAGGTTTCAGTTGATTGGGGTTTTGTCTAAGCCCTTTGAGACGACATTGAACACCAAGACACAACAAAATTGACGTATGAACTGAATTGGTCTGAAAATTAATACTTCACAGGCCGCAACATACGTTTCATAGTACGATGATAATGAATGATAATTTAGATGTTATCAGGTACAGATATTATATCTATATTAGAGGTATATATAATGTATCTATTAGTGTATACGTTTATATCGTACGTAGAAAAATAAACAAATATCAAGGAATGAATAGCAATATGATTTTAAAGAAATCTATTAAATATGATTAAATATGATTTTAAAGAAGTCTATTAGAAAAACATGATGTTTACATTAGAATTTTAACCTTAGAATGTCGAAATATTTATTTTGGACATGGTAGATGAAACAAATCGCAATAATCACACAGACAAAATCCAATAGTGAATTCAAACCATTTAAAATAAATTTGGTTCTAACGCAAATTCAAAGTACATGCAAATGATTATGAAAAACACCAGAGAAATATTCTTGAATGGTTTTTTAGATTATTTTGAGGTAAATAGCAGAATAGATTAGTCGTAGATAGAAACATATCACCATAAACACCATAAAATGACTCAAACCATTAAAAAGAAACTTCAGTTCTAACGTCAATTTCAGTTAACCGGTTACGTACAAATATTGATTAACACAATAAAAAATCAGTACGCAGTCGGTGTTTTTATTCTACACAATAGCTCGCCTTTCTTCGCCAGTTTAAAACTATTCTCCACTCTCCAAAACAAGAAATCCCCCGGATCGCTAGGTGTGTCACTTCACAAAGACCTAAGACTCTTCTAAACGAAGGTTTCTTTCAAGCAGTCAGGTATGAATGTTTACAGGATTTTGTTCCGTCAATATTGAATGCCTGTAGCGCTATGTTCGCCTGAAATTCGCACGTAAAGGTGGTATAGTTTTAACCCCTTGTCACACATAGCCAACCACCTTCTCCAGATCATGGTTGGGTGTTAGTCATCAGCAAGGTCATAGAGAGAGATCTTTATTGACACAACAAAAGCACAGCGACTTTCGTAAGGTCTACTACATACATACATACAAACGAATAAGTGCATACAAATGAGTTTGATTACATACAATCATATGGGATAGAGCAACATATCGAAATATCACATGTGATATACTTATACATTGCTTGTTCTAATGTCCAAACATTCTTTGATGAATATACCTATCTGTACACAGTAGGGATTATCACCTCCTAGTATGTAATTGAATCTATCGACAGAACGGAGCGCATTGAATTCATTTGAACAAGCGGAGATAAAGGTGAATAGCTTTGAGCGTTTATCCTTATATCTTGAACAATTCAAAATAAAGTGACTTTCATCTTCAATCTCATTTGGGCAGAATGGACAAAACCTTTGATCACGGGGAATTTTATATATGTGGTTTGGAGTTGACTGGTGAGGCTTCCTACTAGCCTTTAAAAGTCGTCTGTGCCAGCTGACTTTGAATTTTGACAAATCAAACTCGAGTATCAAAGTCATATTCTTTTTAGATGCGATTAGAGGAGTGAACTGGAGCTAGAATAGGGTGGATTCTAGGCTACTCCCAACCAAGCGCCGACCTTGGTTGGGAAGCGGTCGGGAGCAAAATCGTGGAAAGGTCTTGAATGTGTTACAGGGGCTCTTACCTGCATCCTAAGTGTGTGGCCGTTAAACGGGTAGCTGGTTACCATACAGGAAGTAGTGCCGTAAAAGCAAACTGGGGTTTAGATACAACGTTTATAAAATGCGACCTCCTAAAACGTGTTTTCTGTGACCATTCAGGGCTTAGTGTCGTAAAATCTAACCGACGGTACAACGAATACAAAGTCACGGTGAACTTCGCGTCTAAATCGTGCTTTCTGCGATTATGCAGGAACTAGTCTTATTACAATATGGTGGACAAAAGGTCCCTTTGTTGTTCATTTGGTGATTTGATGCATAACTCTTTAAATTTATCTTTCAAAGACCCAGGGTCTTAATATAAGCAGCCGGTATTATGTCAGATTTGCTAACTAATGGATGTTCCTGTGTGTTTATTTAACAGATCCTCCGATGTCTGAGTTTGACAAAGTTCTACGTGACGTGTCGTCTGAGTTGAAGCAATGCGACTGGAAACCGCTGGCCAAGCTGCTGGGCTTAGATGACGAGGACTTGGCGGCTTTGGCGTACGAAAACCACGGAGACCTGTTAGCTCAGGTAAGGAATGGACTAAAATAAGGACAATAGAAAATACACCAAAAGGAAGCGATTCAATATTTTTCCAACACAAAGGATTGCGACTCGCCGAATCTGTCGTCCACAATTGAAGACCAAGATGCTCGATATACATCACTTTCCGGAAGTGACGTCAGCAACAGGTCAAAGGTGGTAGGAAGTCTGTGTCAGCCCCCGTCTTTGTCTATCAAAAATACTTTGATTGGGGACGTTATATACAGTATATATACATGTTCATTTTAGATACCGTTTAACTCATCTGATTAGAGACTCGTATTTCTTTTCATAGTGTAAGCTATAGGTATACATGTATAGAGTTAATTGTATATCCCTTAAGGGGAGTTTCACGGAAGGTATTGTTTTCATGTATCTGTCTCTCTGCGTTCCCACATACATTGGTCAGAATATTAATAATTCATGAAACTATGGATGCATTCTGGTGATATTTGGTATGTGGGTTGGTCTTAGGATATACTTGATGCATTCACATGGTTTGTTTTCCCTTGCTTTTGTAAAAGAAAGCATCATGATGACTTAGAACGACTTTAAACATAACAACGTTTGTTTAAACAGAAACAACAGATGCTCCTGCTATGGAAGCACAAGCAGGGTGACGCCGCCTCCCCGGACGAGCTGTGCTTGGCACTGGAGCGGGCCAACCTCTCTCTCCTCGCCGAGGAGGTCCGAGCCTACGCCCGGTCCAACCCTCGGATATCTGGGACAACCAGCATCGTGTATCCAGGTGTGTTAGTAGTATAGTGTGCACAAGATAACTATTCCTATTTGGGAGGTTCGTCATTAAGTAGTCCATATTTAGCATCTGTATCTAGATTTAAGACAAAGATGTGTATTTTGAAGGCGTAACCAAACCTTTTTGGGGGTGTCCCCGTGGTGTAGTGGCCTGCGCTTCTGTAACTTGCCACATCTGGTTCAAATTACTAGGAACTAGAAGGCCCGAGTTCGTGCCTGGGTAGGACACCTCTGGACAAGAGGCGCATTGAGTCATACCAAAGACTAGCCCCCTGCTGCAGTGATTGCACCACAGTGTGGCCCAGGGCAATGAAACGGGGATGGGCACCACCCTATATACCTTATGGTGTGGGAGGATTTTAAGTACACTCAAATCAGGATGGACCCATAAGTGTGGTGTTTTTTTAACGTGCTTAAACACTCGATCTTCAGCTTTACGTCCCATCCTAGAAGACGTCCATAAGTGAACCTACATGTGTACATGTGCTCATTTGACTTGAGTGAATGACTGTAGTAAGGAAATCGGTGTGAATACAAACTCATAACCTTAAGAATCTAAGTCAACCACACTAACCACAAGGCGACCATACCAAAAATTTGTGAACATTTCTTTGAATGCCATGGTCGATTTCTTCGTGTAAAGAGTTTTTGGACTCTCTTGAAAACTAGCCATATCAGGTGATTCCACAAACTACTTCCGCACAAAAGACCAATTTCAGTTTTTGAAAATTAACCGTCAACAACGTTACCTCGTCTTTATGCAAATGCCACCAAGGGTCAAAATTGTGTGCAAGCTACAAAGCATTGACGTAAGGCGGCGGAAAACTAATTTAAATCTTCAAAATACTAGAAGACCTTGTTGACGTATCCGTCTAACACTCGACAATGACTTGACCCGAAACTGAATAATTATATTAATCTAACAAAGCATTGCAAAGGGCAAACTAAATTCAAGTAATCACGTTTTGGTATTTGATAGCTGTCTATGGCCCCCTACGAAGCTAACACTTTCGTACATTGTACTTACAGCTTTTGCCTTTTGCTCTATCTACTGCAACTGCAATGCTCTTGTTTCTGAAACCATTTGTGAAGGTATCTTTTTAAAAAAAATGGTAAAATGTGGTAGATTAATATGCCAAAGGAAAAGGCATTTTTACCACAACCCAATTGCAAGAAACCTTGTAGAAACTAAGGGGTTACTAAGATATCGTGAAAGCTCCTAATTTTCTTACAGAGCATTTCATATTTGAGAAGGTAAAGCAACAAATAGCATATCGATGTCGAAGAATCGTGATGTTTCGCACGATTTCTAAACTTAGTATCCCATCGTGCATTCCTGCATCCTGTGTCACGTCATGCACGTATGTTGTACACAACACTAAATGACGTCACCACAACAAAGTTTGCTTTAGTAAATATATAATCGTATTGTCCTATTCGTGTTGTTGTATACACAAATAATGTCTTTTGCTTCGAGTTTTAAATTTCATGAAATTTGCTCAATAAGTTGGACAAATTGTATTCTAATGTTGCAGGAAAAACATTGTAAACACATTCAATATCTTGACTTTCACACTAGTTTCGTAGCAGATTTTAAAGAAGCTTGGTGTGGAATTTTAAGAAGTGCGAGACAAGACATGTTCACTTAAAAGCTAACCTAGAATCCAAACTTTTGTCGGGGCCTACACAGGCTAACTCTTCTGCCCTAAGGCCAACATGCCCCGAAGGAAAGTCTGCCTCAGCCACTCTTAAAAGGCCCTTTAGTAAAATTGTTTCAAGCAGACTAAAACAACAAACACACGTCGGGGTGGGCTTAGTCATCCAGGCGGGAATAGAAGCTTAGAATACCGATTAAACCCAGTCACAACTCCGAGAGAACGCTAGAGACCTGGACGTTAGTGTAACGACAAAATCTAGTGTGTTTGAGAGATCTAAACTATAAGGACATGTTGCCTATCTTTTCGCTGGCTCGTCCACTGTTTCAAACCACTACGGATTACAACACTGATCTCCATGGACTCGCTAACACAAACACTCACAGTCGCGTGCTTTGAACATGAACTCTTAGCGATGTCTTATTGTCTCCGGGCACGCAAGTCCCAAGTCCATTGGTCAACACTTTCAAGACACAACAATGGCCACACAGGTCGAACGATATCGTGTGTTTCTGGTCCTCTACTTTGGGCACAACACCGACAAACGATCTGTAACTAAGAGCAAAGGTCAAGTTTGTTTTGTGTTTGTAGTTGAGAATGGAGAGTTTACTTACCTAGTACTTAAGCCTTTTTGGTAAGAGTATAAAGGAGAGCTTACTTAGGGAAAAGGCAAACATCGTGTGGCGTAATGTTTAGGTCATTTTCATTCAAGAATTTCTTGGTTTAAACCCCTGACAAGCCCTCGAGGTTGTAACCATGGGAAAGGCACATTGCACTTGCTCATTCGAGCCTTTGACCACCGAGAAAGCCACACACAAGGCGAAACTAGTCTAAATGTGGGCTTGAATAAAGTTGTAAATGGAAATATGTAGCTACAGCGTCGTTTCTGAAGATAAGGCGTGAGTGTGTACGGTTGGCTTGAGGTTGCCCACTACTTAGCCCATGGGAAAGGCACTTTATTATCTATTTTCGAATCCGTCACTTCAAAATTTGGGATGTTCTCTAGTAGCGTTAGCAACTTAGCTAGGGTACTCACTTAGACAAGCTTGTCTCAATCATGATGTATCTGACTTTGGGGGAGAAGATTTTGTTTCATGAATTCAGTCCTATCCGTAACATTGAAGTAGTTTTGGGTCTTCTTACGTGATGACCAATAGTAAAATAAGTAAGAAATAAATCAGGATTACAATAAACAACTAGAGTTAAGTATTTGTGCTACATATATTACAGGTTTGCTTTGTTAGTTTAGCGATTACGGGGTACTGAATTTTTCTTTTTATTTGAGTTGAATGTGTGATAGTTGTGTGCCGATTTGTTAAAAATAGAGAGAACGCTAGCGACCCCCAAAAACACCCCTCCCAATAAATTGGTATGGCGACCCTGTGACGTCACAATTCAAGATGGCGGCCACCACACATGCCAACGGATCCAACAAAGGTTTTGTGGATTTATCTAACACTGAGAAGGATAGAAATAGAATTACATTTTCATCAGATGCAAAAGTATGAATCATCAATGCTGTCAACAAAGTTAGTTGATAATATTTTGCATTTTGCTAGACTTCAGTGGTCTTTAGAAAAAGAAATCAATTTTGAAAAATAAAAGACAAAAGCTCTAGCACGAGAAATTCTGCACTATATCTACGTTTTAATCTATGTTTTTGTCATTTTTTTTGTCATTGTAAGCTTAAGATTTTTTAGGAACAGTAGTAACATTGTTCTTTGTCCTTGGCAACGATACGTTGAGTTTGTAAAGAAAGAAAAAAATGACCTTAGAAGCAATACTCCAAGCGGCCTTCGCTCTATATACCACCGTTTAAGCATACCTGTATTGCAGTAAATGACCTTGACAAAAATATGCTCTTATTTCGCTACGCGTATGGCTGCGTTTAGAATTATTTTCATCGGGTCTAAGCGAGCGTGGAGACAAAATGACTTTGTGCGCGGATAAGGTTTCTTCGCAGAGGTTTCTTCTGGCAGCAACGACAGAAAGACAACCTCTTATTCTGAAGGTTTTGTTTGAACAGGACTATAGTTTTGCGGGGTATTTTAATAAGAAGCTTACATTTTCCTATTTTAATATGTCTATAGGCATCGAAGTCATATTTTAGTGTATAGATAGGAATATTACAAAAGTTATAGACCTCTGTGTATGTTGTAGACAACAACAGTTGACTATAGAGGCTATCTTTGGTTTAACAGGTTTTTGTCAATGCTCAGTGTATAGCTAGACAAAACTCTACCAGAGTGCAGTATATGCATGGTGGTCCCCATCTCCATTTCCAAAGCCCTTCGGCCACTTCAACCTAACTTTATGCAAGTGCTACTGCTAGTCAACTGATAGTGGACTGTGTTTTAACTACCAAACTCTTTTTCATAAGTGCTGAGTGCTAAGCAGAATGTAAAATTTGTAAAGTCTTTGATATGCCCCTGACTAGGTTTGAAACAAAGCGTGTATTCTACCCACTAGCTAGAATCTTACACTGTTCCTTCCCAATGTTGCATGAAGTTTTATTATTCTTTATGTTCCGTGTTTTATGCAGGCGTTAAGAGAAAAACATCTGCTGATTTGCGGAAGTCCGGAGGGCCGTTCACCCTGACGAACTGTGTTGCCATCAAAGGATCAAGTCTAAAGTTACAGACTAGAGACTCGGCAAGAAAACAGGAGTCCACGGGTCAGTTCACGTATTTTACATCTTTTCACAACACTTCGGTATAAGTTGGCGTACAATCATTGAATGTATTTCGTATCACCTAAACAATGCATTTTTTAAACAATGGGCTTAGAAACGACCTAGACCTTGACGATGGTGTTTCTTTGATTGTGGTTTGGAATGAATATTTGATGCAGGGTTCGCATACACAAAGCAAACCAAATTTGTTCTAAATCCCTTTTAGCTGTGACGAAACGCTTATCAAACATGATAATGTGCTACATTTAAACTGTTTCTAAGCCTAGTTTTGTATTCTTATAGATGAATATGTTCCTGGCTTAAGATAAACATTTCATTCTATAGAACAGCGAAGTATGCATCTGGCTTGTTTAAATTTTGTGGTCGAATCTGGAAAAAAATCGTTAAAATCTGAAAAAATTATTGTAATTATCTTGCTCTATCTTGAACCTATTATGATTCGATGACAGTGTATCTGTCAAGTATTATTATTGGCTACTTTACCGTTTTCGTATTTTCATAATCTTTTTATCATTTCAACGTCAAATGAAACATTTCATGAAAATGCCGTCTTTGAAAAAAAGTAGACATTAAATCGTTAGATAATATTTTTTTTAAATGTACATACTCACATAGTTTTGCAAAAAAAACTAGTTTAGGCCCGTCATTTGTTTTCTAGTGCGCTGACCAAGCACAAAAGACACAAACTTTTGCAATATCAGATCCTTCGTGTTTTTGTTTTTTTTCATCTGATTTCGTCAAGAAGGTTATGATTCCGGTGCCGTTTTTAAAAGCTGAATTCGTTTGTGAACGGCATAACTCAAGAAATTGGGAATGGATCTTTGTGACATTTTTTATGTAGGTAGGTTTCGATAAATCAAAGGTTTTTATGGATTTACAACCGGGTCTGTATAGCAAGACGGCAGAGACAAGGCTTCCGTGCACTGGGTAAGGGAGTCTCCTGAGTCATGAGGCAGACTGACGGTGACTACATGTTACTGGCTCCGCTCACTTTGCCTCAGCTAAAGTTCTCTAGCTCTCCGCTATTGCTGTCCTGACTGTCTGTCTGAATTGCCGTGCCTTAGAAATCACCCGTCTTTTCATTCTGTCTCCAACATACAGACAGTTAGACAATGGTCTACTCAAAGTTCAATTATGGCCCCCTAGCGCCTTCATGTGGTACTGCAGCAGAACTTCCGGTTTAAAACATCTTTAGTATTACTACAATTAACAGGATGCGGGCTAGACAAAACCATAAGCCTTGTCTATGGTCTTCCACTGTTCAAACGACCATGGCCCCATACAAATATTATTTCAAGGCAGTATCCAGAAGTCAGTAGATACTACAATATCTAACAGTCCTATTCATACGAAGCGACTGGATACAGTCTCCTAAACAAAAGATTGTTGTTTTTGAAATTGTTTTCGTGTGTCCCTCTTTTTCACCTGTGTCAATACCCGCTGGCCTTGAGACGCCAAAAAACATGTCTTTGGGTTTACCCTCTATTCAGAAGATACTCTTAAAGTAAATAGGCCATGAAAGAATCTATTCTTCTGTTGTCATGGCGGCACGCTAGCATTACAGGGTGACACGCACCTAGAATAAAAGCTGTCTTATAACTAGGATGAAGTATAAACATGGGCTTGTAGAGTAGCATCATTTTTCATTTCTTTTCTAAAATGTCAAGTCTAATCAAAGTTTATTGCACAACAATTGTAACAGGTACAGTGTAATATACCACTGGCTACTTTATTGATCTAGCGCAAACTACAGTAAGGTTCTAGGTTATATAGATTAATTGTTCTCAAGTGAGAAACATTACAGACGTATAGTGGTGATAGACTCAAGTTGATAAACTTATATTAGCGCCACCACTGAAAATACATACAAAGACAGAAAGGTGAGAAAGATAAGTAGCATCGCTGTTGACAGCTTTCAAGTACAAGAAAAAAAATTTCGTTGTTAAAGAAACAAGATTTGGTAACATTTCTTTACGTTCGTCGGACGCTTTGGATAGTTGTGCATGCGTTCTGAAAAATTCAGCCGTTTTTATTAGGGCGTCAAAGTAGTGCGACGACCTATGACAAAGATGACCGCACCACAACTTGTGAGGAGTTCAAAACTAGGTAAAATTTGGGTGATGAAGAAATTCTAGACACGGGCGGAAAATTTTTTCAAACATGATGTTCTGATTCTTGCTCCAGATGATTTCATCATGATTTGATTTGATGATTTTATAATCAGAGTAGTCATACTTTCTAAAGAATAAAATCGAATCTTCAAGAACTATATTTATGTTTACAATTGCAACATATAAAGTTGAATACGCGCTAATAATAACGTTCCTTTTTCCACCCGATGGTTTGTTTGACCGTTTGGATTTATGTCAATCAATATCGTTACCTAGCAACCGTATGTCACATTGAGCCAAATGTGTCATACGATTGAAACGTAACCTGCTTTATATCAATGATGGTGGCTAGATTGTATCTTTGCCGTATACATTTTTATTTAGATAACCTAAATGTAGATTTGATAATACATCTCCATGGAGAAAACAAACATGACGCTTGCTAACATAAATATAAATGAACACCATCTGAAAACGATCTTTGGCATTTTGAGTCATTTTGTTTATGGGCATTTTGTTATAATAAAAGTAATGCCGTGCACCTGTTAGGGATTAACTTGTTGGTTGAAATCACGTATAATTCCGTAATCCCTATAGCGCAAAAGTCACGCGTGTAATTAGTCTTTCCCATATATGCAAATTATGTAAAAATGAGAGAACGTTGCTTTTTGATGATGCAGACGGTAGTGAGTACTTTTCTGCGTTTCTATTTCTTCTTCCCGTGATTTTAAAAACGTTATGAATCATGACACTCGAGATATAATTAACGTTTCTGAAAATGTTGTCATATTCGTAATGCGTCGATGTGCGATTTTGATGTCGTAGGATTTTCAAGAAGGATGTTACAGAACCAACGGCCGACAAGGATCTAAAGAACATTTTCCGTAACAAGACATACTGAATTTGCAAGACACATGTACAACTATCTCAAGAATGCTCTCAACAATCGTAGGACGATCGTGCGACCGGACCCCTACCAATAGATTTTCACAATTCATCATTGAGTAGGCTCGAAACGCCAAGACGTCCACGAAAACGCTAATAACTTGTGCTAAAATGTTCACATGAGTTTTTTTGCGTACTTCAGTTTAATAGACCGAGTTTCACATGACAATAACTTGATTTGCGATGGGACAAAATCTTTAGAAACATTTCAGTACGTTGTCTCCTGACCCAATTGAGTTAATGTTACCAATCTCCCCCACCGTTTATCTATCAACACCTCTTCACGAAACGCTAGACAAGTGACCTAATTAAGGTATTAAGGTACTTTGTTCCTTTGAACTGAAAGGAGGCCGCCGACAAAACGGTAATCTCCTGGTAGATGTTTCAGTTGGGTTTGTTGTCTGGGTCTTTTGTGGCCCTTTCTTCATTTTTGCGTTTGATCGTTTCTCAGTGCATCCCTAAGATAGTAAACGTTGTGGTGCCTTGTGGCATGTAGGCCAGAATATTTTCTTGCTGTTCCTGTAGCAGGGTATACATATTTTACAGGGAGGGGTTGCTAGCCCTTCCCCTTTAACGTGCTTGAGGTACATCCTCGAACATGGGACCCCCACTTTATGTCCGTTCTGAAAGACGGGTGCAGTTCCAACTGAGATGTCCTGACCCAGGATTGAACAGGGGTCTCCTAGTTAGCAACTAATTGGGACTAGGAGCTCAACTGTGAGGCTACTACCATGCACTTGAGCTACAAGGACATCCCTTATTATCCATGGAGAGAGAGGCGTAGAAAACACAAAAAAGGCCACAAAAGCCACATGACACAATCTTGAACGAAATATCCGCTTCAAGATTAAGAAACAAAACGCGTTGGAAAATTCTAAAGACCAAGGCAAAGAATCATATAACAGCAACACGACAACAAACACCTTCATTCCGTACTCTTTTAACAATATGCCGTTACAAAATGTGAAAAAAAAACATAACGTACAAGTTGGTATTACTAAATTCATATCTCTTCAAACCTTTATGAGTCATTTTGTCAATTTATGTCTTAAAAGGAACATTAACATTTTTCTTAGAGTAAGCAGGACATTGAAGGCTTTTCGTTCAAATCTGACGCTATTTATCACAAAAGCTAGTCCGGACGTTATATTTTGGAATGTGAGGATTTTGTGATATTGAAATACTGACAATACGTACAAAGTATCAATACGTGCTAATTTCCTCGTAGAAAAACCCTTCTTTAAAATCCAAGAATGACATCTAATCCGTTACACAAAGACCTCACAAAAAGTCCTCGGTGCCCTGTTGCACGATTTCTGTCTATATTACCTACCACCATAGTGGCGTGTTGATACAGGGATTGCGCTGGATAAAAATAGTTCCGACCTCATTGTACGGCAGATTGATATAAACAGTGTTGCCGGCAGCCAACCAATAATAGTGACTTAAACCCAACAAAGGACCTACAGCTATGCATGGAGGCGGTAGAATCTCCATTTCTATTGGTCAGTTAAAGTAGAACAACAACAACAAACTAATTCATACATAATTGTATAAGACTTGTTTACAGTAAATATCAGAGGGGGTCTATCGTCTCTAGTTGCTTGTAAACTTATATAATCGATTGTTTTTTATTTGCGGGAGCATAATATTTCTCTTAAGTTTAAAGTTTCGGAGGTATGGTTTTATTTGTAAAGCATTTTCTACAGCGTTTAAAGTTTTAGAGGTATGGTTTTATTTGTGAGAACTTGGTTCCTGTTGTAGAAACAAGATGAAACAAATTAAGTGGAAATATGTAAAAATTGTATTTGATCTGTTATCTAACCCTCATACACCCCAGCATTCTTGCGACTAGAATGACCGAACTGGTTTTAAACGGAACTCATTATGTTTTGTTCGGTATTGTCTCCTTTAAAATTGCTATACCTACGTGATCATTGCAAATACAGTGCTTTATTAATATAAAAGAGGGGGTGTCTTCGATGAACCCTTGGCTACATGTAGACGGTGGTTTCTCCTACAAGGTAGATGTAAAAGTAGTCATCTTATTTTGTTTCTTAAACTGTGAAGCATGATGCTTTTTCAAGTAGTTATTGGTAGTAGAGTAAGGCTTTGCTATACGGTTCATGGTTTCAGCCAGGCACACTGGGTCACTCCTACTCTTCTCGATATTAAGTGCATTGCGTCCCCATCCGAAAGGACTCATGTGACCCCTCACACGGTGCCTGAGCGGGGTACAAACCTCAATAGCCTGGATAAACGGAACTCCAGGTTCTCCAACATCTGCCAAGCAGCTGATCATTGAACATGGCATATTATTCACTTCTACAGACTCAATACGCCCGAAAACTCAGCAGACGAGAGGACCTATGGCCAGACTGGGAACACCCGGACAGAGAAAAAGAATAGGACCCTTCAAGAGAATAGGTGAGCAGAACACTTCAAGATACCCAAGTTATAGACATTTGAAAATTAGATACTAAGTGAACACTAAAGAAAACTTCTAAGGGCAGTACAGTATAGTCCATCTACATTTTTTTCTAGTTATCGAACATAGCCTACAGCCTCAAAAAGACCATGGAACTACCTACCTTTTTTACCATAATGATTGTAGATTTTTTGTAAGGCAGCAGTATGTACATTAGCGAAAATGATAACATAACTTCTATAAGTTCGTTTTCACTCATTTTCTATAGCTATGAACCTGGTAGGTGAATGCCTGGTAGGTGGTCCTCATTTGCATTTTTCATTTAAAAAATGGATCGTAGCGCTTGTAAGTAGTAGCCTCATTGCTGTAGCATTCAATGATGATTATTTCAGATGGTCAGAAATATTTTTAATGTCCGAAAACACTTGATCAACGATTCACTGAAATGCAAATATGGACACCAACATGGCGACGGACACAGCGATGACGTCATGTAAAAAAAACTACATTGAATTTCTTCCCCAGGTTTCATGGACATTCACACAGTCATCGACCGGGCTGTTCCATCCGACGACACCCCTCCCGACGATATGCACGACATCCTGGACAACATCAACGAGGGTTTCTTCAGCTTCCTGATGACCCGGATGGAGGAGATCAACCACGTGGTGGAACAGCTGGAGCGGACGGACGGGATTGTCGTCTGCAGGTGTGTGTGTGTGTGTGTGTGTGTGTGTGTGTGTGTGTGTGTGTGTGTGTGTGTGTGTGTGTGTGTTTGTGTGTTTGTATTTGTGTTTGTGTGTGTGTGTGTGTGTGTGTGTGTGTGAGTGTGTGTGTGTGTGTGAGTGTGTGTGTGTGTGTGTGTGTGTGCGTGTGTGTGTGTGTGTGTGTGAGTGTGTGTGTGTGTGTGTGTGTGTGTGTGTGTGAGTGTGTGTGTTATTTGTTTTTGAAATTGGTTAAAAGAATGCAAGGTTTTAGAAACGAAGGTACAGGGCAGGACGACTCATTTACTCCTCTTCCAAAATCATTGTTATTACTTTTATTACCTCATTGAAGGAGATAATGTTTTCGTGGCTTGTTTTTGCCTGTACAATGGTTGCACGTAGTAACCGTGCTTGGATTGTGATGGTATTTAGTAATGGGTACATGTAGGTTTTGCTTTCTTGCAAATACACGTTGCTTGTAGGCCTGCCTTCTAGTGGCTTTACTTGGACCATCCAACTTTTACATCTTTTGTTTGTGACATTGTATGGTTGATTGTTGTGCGGAAGATAGATCTGGGGCCCGGATTGATGTAGTACTAATTTGGGACTCCTAGCGCTTGTGTTGGAACTGCATGGCCGTTTTTGTCAGAAACTTACCGTTATCATTTGCAGGGTTCGGAGAGGCTCCCTGCTCCTGACCGTCAGCTGTAACGGGATAGAGTCCCAGCGGGCGCTGTGGAGTAAGTACCTCGGCGGGACGCTGCACGAGCTCATGCAGTCATCCCTGGTGAACGACAGAACGCTGAAGGCCGCAGGGGCGCAGGAAATCGTACTGCAGACGGCCATTCAGGAGGAACAGTACCACAGGTGGGGAACAAATACTTAACTATTCTCGCTCACTCTACGGTAGAGCTCCAAGCGTTATGTTTGAGGCAAAGATTGATACATCACCGACAGGTGGAGTGTTATGCGGCTAGCTATTACAAGAAGACAGAGAGAAAGAGAAAGAGGGAGAGAGAGAGGGGGGAAGGAGGGAGGGAGAGAGGGAGAGATCGAGAGAGAAAGAGAGGGAGGGAGAGAGAGAGTTAGAAGTAAGAGAAAGAAAGAGAGACGGACAGGCAGGCAGAGAGACCAGAGAGACCAGAGAGTAAGAGAGAGAGAGAGAGAGAGAGAGAGCATATCTATTCAGATCTGTACTGCACGAAATGGCCTCGTATCCCGGCGTATACGTACAGGGATTCCTCCGGAAATATTCCATATCCCGGTGCGGATTTAGCGTTTCCGATATAATTAACGGATACGCTAAATCCGCACCGGGATATGGAATATTTCCGGAGGAATCCCTGTACGTATACGCCGGGATACGAGGCCATTTCGTGCAGTGTGTTCTTCATCACGTGTTTACACCATCAAATCATTCATTCATGTCGGTGATGACGATTTCTTTCCAGTAATGAATATCTTCATTCAAAACTATCTTTCAGGTGCTCGTCACAGTTGAGAGGCAGTAAAGGCCTGAGCAGACCGAGTACGTCCCCGTCAGGGCTGCTGTCTCCACCCGCCACACCGATAGTAGCACAGCTGCACGCGCCCGCCCCGCCCACACCCACTCCCAAGTCTACCCCACGGCACTCTCCTCGGGAACGTCCAACAGGCAGACGGGTGAGCAAGATTCAGTTTTTGATTTTATTCTATTTTATTTGTTGTTTAACGTATGGCTGGTAACTAGCAACTGAACTTAAGGTTTATGTCCTAATATCGCATCTCCAAGGGGTCCCGGTGCAGGCCTCGACTTTGCTAATTAAAATGGGGGGTACACCGGATTTTACTGTTAACAGTAAAATGAGATCGTCACTGACGAAAGATAGCGGATGCTGTCTGAACCATCTGACTGTTTTATCAAGTTGCTTGAGTAAGTATTTTTGGTGTTAATAAGATCGTAATTTAACTACCCAGTGGGGCATCGGTTTGGAACACACTTCTCTGCTGACTGTTGAATTTGACTAGTTGTGCAAGGAACTGGATTCAGGCAGACAAAAATGGTTACACCAGGATTTCAATTCGGTATAGAACCCACTCCAAGTCGCGGAGTGATGTCTTAATCAACATTTGTCAGTCAACCTATATCTTCTTTTTAAGAACTAGAAGGGTGAGGTTCTTCCTATGCTGATAGACTCATGTAAATCCATGACGATATCAAACATGAACCATAGAACACTGTTGTTACATGACGTAAGATAAGAAACGACTGTTACAACATCCTGCAGTAATACGATCTCTTCTTCATCCCACTTCTGACACCATAGAGAATTACCTCGCCCCCCAATAATACTCAAATACTTATTAACTTTTTGCCTTATGCAAGTGGTGTTGTTACATAGACAATGATATTTTTTTAATTTTTTGTTAGCAAATTGTACGAGGGAAGGGCAGATCGCCGAGAGAAGGATACGACGCTGTTGAAATCAGTATGGAGCAACATCTGAGGAACTTCTGTAGAGGGATCAAGTCAGCGGAGGAATCATACAGGTAAATATTCTAACATCTTATACCTCGATCTAAGTTAAAGTTTCACTTGCAGTATCTATAACTATGGAAATAATAGGACATTGGATGCAATAACAAAAACAAAAAACAAATGCAGATTAATTTTTGTCTTTATTTGAAAATTGTGTCACCACAACATAATCGACCATCGCTAGATTTATCAATTCAGTACAATAAAACACATCATTCTTTAGGATAACGTCTGAGTGAGATTCGGCGTTGAAATGGTCTTTGAACAATGGACACCTTTCGCATGACGTCATCACCGCCATGTTGGCGTTCATATTTGCATTTCAGTGAATCATAGCTCAAGCGTCTTCTTACCCGCTAAAAAACAATATTAGATGCCTCAAGCTAAATAAGAGACTTGCAACCAAAATAACACTTTAAAACTTGCCGATAAATACAAAAATGCTGGGTACGCTTGAGCTACGATCCATTGAAATGCAAATAAGGACACCAATATGGCGATCTGTAGAGTAGACTCTATATTCAATGGTAGCGTACTGCGTGCAATTTTAACGTTGCATTCCCTTTGTTGTACCAACAGTTACTTTGCCCTGGAGGTACGAAGGTTTGTGGAAGCCCTGAAGTCGGTAAAGCCAGTCAGCACAAAGACCATCTCAACACTAACCGAGGTCGAAGACTTCGAGAGGATTCTGAAAGAGCAAGGTTCGAAAAGCGTCCACATGGTGGAAGAGTTTCTCAACATCGTGCGCGACTTGAGCAAACTCCGCGCGCACGTCTTGGAAAACATCTGGGCTAAGATCAACTCGAGTCTCAAGATGGAGGGGAGAACGCAGAAGAAGACGAAGGAAGATATCTGGGCGGCGTTGCAAAAGTGGGGAGCGTTGATGGCAAAGGAAACAGACTTCTCGGACTTACAGACGACGAAGGCAGAGTTTGGGAATGTGTTGAAGCCTTTTGAGATGAAGTGTTACGGTGGCGTGTTGAGTTTGGTGCCAGAGGTGCTGGACACGGCTAACTGCGTAGACGATCTTCTAAACAGTTACCTTCAGTTCATCTAACATCGCACAACAACAAACGAACAATCACACCGTTCCATGTCTAAAATAAGTTTAAAGGCATCCAGAGCATTTTATGAGGCTTGAAACTTGAATAAAAAACTCCAATTTGTAGTCACTCCTACACATAGTAAGTTTCAATAACACTATACCATTACATATCGACATTCAAGGAGCAAAGATACGATGTCGTTGTGTAGTGAGAACTGATAGAAAATCCAAGCCCTAATAGACTGATCCTGACTGTTCATCACAGTTAGCGGTGACATTGGCATTAAATGTCAATATTTCATAAAGATTACAGCAACTAGAATATTTCCAGTTTTCAAGCCTCATAAAATACTCTGGGTGCCTTAAACAGAAGATGGATCTAGAAGACGGTGTTTTCCCATCTAGACTATGTATATGTGTAAATATGTGTAAAAAGAATTATTTTAAATCGTGAGGTGGTATGTGTTTAGATATCCGTCATTCGCGATCGTATACTTGTATTACGTAAACGGGAAATATAACTGTTATATCCGTCCAGGTTGTCAGTTTAATGTATATCTCAAAATTCTCTACCGGGTAGAGAATTTTGAGTTATAATTTTGATGATATCAACTCTCATATCTCCACTGGGTATTCTATGGGTATTCTAAGACCAGCATAGGCAACAAGGCGATATATATAGAGGTCTTCTTAATAATGTCTTGAACACCTGGATAGCTGAAGTGTGTATATCTTAGATATTACTGATGCCGCATTAGTAGGTCTTTTTAAATTCATTGTGCTTTTTTAATGTGTTCATTTGGTCTTATGTTAACCGGCAGGATTATGAGAGATAAGAGAGCATGCATTGTTCAAAGACCAGTCTGGAACTGGTAAAATATTGTTTATTTATGGAAAGGCTATATGTTGATCAACACAGTATAAAACTATTGTGAACGTAGCAATATGAAGAAAGCGAACCATAAGAATATGAAAATTCAGTGTCCGAAAAATATCAATAACCGAGAATTTTCTTCTATGCAGAACACTGGTAATAGTAGTATGCCTTCGTTTTTGCCGGACTAAAATATTAGTTGTACATAAATTCATAAAGAATACAGAAATGGGACTAGTTGGTTCAACAAAAAAACGCCTTGTCGAATGTGCATGAGATTATAATGTAACTTTGAGGTATCTTATATGAGAAGAGAGAACCTTAAACGAAAGACTAGCATGTATATATTTGTAAAGATGATTCGCTAACAGTAAGTTAATCAATCAAGGGCTTAATAATGTATTTGCTTGTTGGATGCATGCATGTTTTGAGCTTGCCTTGCCTTGCGACTTTTGTTGCTATGCTGTCAATTTTTTATTTCACTAGAGGGCTTAGCTTTACGTTAGCAATTCTATTTTTTAAAGTGGAAGATACAATTAACAACGATTAAAAGGCATATGTTGGAAACGCACGTATAAAGAATTGTCACAGTATTGAAAGCATGAAATTTGGTAAAACAAATATCTGTGCCTTCTACAGAAAGGTTGAAACAAGACTGAAAAGTACACCTGTCCGAACAGTGTCACAAATATGCAAACGAATTTTCATATATCACGAACATGCAAATGAGTTTTTAGGGGTTTGAGACAAAAAAGCAGTATTTCAAACGGATCGAGAAAACTAGAACCAACATGGCCACAACAAAGATTGAAAAAAAAACTTATTTTTTTCTTTTTGCAACGTTGCTGCTCTAACCAGAAATTTAAATCTTTTGTTCTACTTTCAAGCCATCCGTCCAAAGAGCTGTCCAGTTTTACTTTAAGTAAATCAATTGCTGAAGTAAGTCTTGTATATCATGTAAGATTATGTTGTGGTAACTTATGATAAATAATAGAGACATTGCTTGCAAGAACTTTTGTTTGTGAATTTGTAATAAATGCCATGCTGACAAACACGTGTCTTGAATGTTACAATAAGGACATGTATTTATATACATGTATCATGATCAAGAAGAAAAACACTAACTTGCATTAACTGAATATAACAGGATGTTTGGACTACTTTGCTAGTGTGTTATGGTACAATAACATGATGCTATACTTAGTTTTTCTTATAATCAACAAAAGTACAACCAAAGTTGCAGACATATATTTGTTCAATTGTTTTCAGTAGCTAAATATAGAGAACATCATACTATATAAACAGGAGAGATCTTAATATGAATGATTCTTTTCTTTTAGAAATTTCCGAGATTCACAAGCAAAAAACAACACTATGGTCGCAGTACAACAATTTTCACAAAATATAACCCACACAAATGCAATATTTTTTTTCCGTATAGCCAGCTACATAAAGCCAAGTATAGTTCCTCCTTCTAAGGCTAACTTTATACATAGTCCAGTGAAGCTATCAATGCCCATTCCAAAAGGGGTCCATGGGCATATGTGAGGAAAGAGGGCATACCACAATTATCAATTTTTACACATCATTTTTCACAGAACAACTATCTTACTATTCAGTAACCCTCTGGCAAAGTCACTACATTTTCTTCAACGCCAAAACCCACAGGATTTCTACTGATAGGTTCAGGAAGTCTTTTGGAATGGTCAGAGTCAATGTTGACATTCCAGGAGAGAAACAGACGATAACATTGTCATACCAAAGTGTAGGGAACAACGCACGGGAGTCAAAACATGACAATAACGTTTGTTAAGACTTGGAAGTGATCTCTTTGGGTAAACAACGGTGACGTAAATAGAGTGACGCAAACGGATAAAGCAAACAAACATCCGCAAAGTGTGATGATAACATGACTAGTTGACCATAAAGTTCCACAAAAACATGCCCCAAAATCTGTCAGTAACAAAATTATTTTGACTGACATGATACAGCAATGTAGATTTTCTAAATCCCTCTTGTTCAATGTCTGTTTCTGTTTTCTCCTTTTTTTATATAACAATTTTCCGTTACATATTACTCAGCTTAATTGTAGAAAGCTTAATATGTTTAACCACATGATTTTGAGTGGTAAAAATTCTGTAGTATTGAAAATCCCGGAATGTTTCTCAATAGTCACATAAGGGTATCACAAATATTCAAATGAGATCAACTGATCTGTCTCAAATATTTAAATGAGGAAGATGGTCTCATCAGACAGCATGACTTGGTTGTTGTCCATCATTTTGTCCACCGCGCTGCGAATCTCGCTTTCTGAGAACGGATCATCCGGGTGATCGCCGTTGACCGCTTCCGTCACCCTCTTAAGGGGCAAGGATTCCGCATGCTCTTTCTTGAAGATACCTAGGAGTGACTTCTGGAACATCTTGAGTCTAAGAGAAAACAAAAATACCAAATTTCAAAGATTGCACTACTGAATAAGTCTTCATTGCAAGTACTGGTCAAAGAATACCTTTTTTTCTGAAATATTGTAGATTTTAAAATGTCTGCGATTTTATTTTTACAATTTTTGCAGTTTTGCCTTCTCCAAGGTGACTTTATGACAAAGAATATGCTTTTCAAATGTATAATAACAGATAACTGTTCTGGCGATTGTTTGCTACAAATATCTTATAATACTGCAAAAACACATCCTTTCCTGTTCTACTGCAAAAGTAAATAAATTTACAGTTACTGCTTTAGCTTTGTGCATCTTTTTTTTGTCAGTAAAGTGGTAGGTTTTAAAACATAACAAAACAGTTTGGGGATGATGTTCTGATAAATAATCTAAAATAAAATCTTTCTACACATGTTGGTGTATAGGGCGGTGCCCAGCTATATTGTATGTTTCTGTAGCTCTTGTACCACACAATTGTGATAGCACTACAGCAGGGGACTAGTCCACTTAGTCTTTCTCATAAGTGTTGAGTACTAAGCTGAGAAGAGCCTTGGAAAGAAAGAATAAGCATAGAAATGAACCATTTTAAAAGTCTTTGCCCTGGCCAGGGTTTGAACCCATGACCTTGTGAATTCTAGGCAAAACCTCTACCCACTATCCTCTTGCACTGGTCCATGTACATTTTTGTACTACTTGCCAAACAAAATTGTTGAATAATCACCTGTCAGCTGACACCCCATCCTTTGCAGCTGCCCCAGATGTAGCTGTAACATCCATGGACTCATCTGACTCCTTCTCTTTTGGCTCCTTGCTCTTCTCCCGTCGACGACCAATGTCTGGTACTAGACACATAAAAGACAAACTTTAAGCCTTAAAATACTTCTTTTTATGCATCTTAAACCTTAAGTTTATTTTGTACAAAACAGACAAGTTTGTATTCCTTTAAAGTGAAAATTTTTGTAATCTAATCCTTTGGGATTGAAATGTCGTTGAGAAATTAGCACTGCTTTGGATCAACAACATTTCTATCCTTAAGATCGGTCATGTCTTGAAATGATGAAAGTTTTCTCAAGTTTGCAATTTGTTTGTGATGATGTGATATGAGTAAATATTATATATATATAGTCAGTCAGTCTATAAAGACTATGACACAATACTGCACAAATATTATACACATGACATATTTCGCAAACGTACCAGTTTCATCCTCATCATCGTAGTAGTCGTACGGATCGTCTGGGTTACGGGGAGGGCGCTCCTTTCGCCTGTAATAAGAATATGATACATTACGGCAAACTCAATATCAAAATTTATGTCAGCTATGCAATTATTGCAATGGGAAGACGCATATTTCTATCTTAGTTTGTAGTCTTTAAATTAAGACTTACATGTATACAAACCTATAGATGTGTTACTCTTTGCAACTTCTCCTTGTATCACTTTATTCACAAGTTACTATGCTATTAGTGTTGTTGATATGTATCTGCATTTATGAGCAAAGTCACTAGGGGGAGCACATGTACTGTACCCACCGCTTGGCAGGCTGTTCTTCATCTTCCTCCTCCTCATCTTCTGAGTCTGCCTCTCGCTGACGCTTCTTCTTCGCCTTTTCTAATACCTAGACAATAAATACAAAAATGTTCAAAATGGTTCATTTTTGTCTATGCTATTTGCATGAGTCAGCAAAGATGACTTTTTTTTAAATTTTGAAACATGGCTTTTTGGTCTGGCACCATAAAATTTAATTTGTTTCTGTTAATCATTTTGTCCACAAATTACAGTAAGTCGTACCTAGAGCTGTGTACAGGTAATTTACAGCAGTTAAGGTACAGGTGTACTTTTACCTAACCAAGTTTGGTCAAGTTAAAGTCAAACATGTAGGGAACTGTCTTTATCATCAACAAATTGTCATCTCTGTTAGACTATTCACATATTTGAATTCAAAAAAAGTCTATAGGCAAGTTTTCATACTTTTCAGCTTCAACTTTTAGATGATGTCCAATAGTGCTTTAGTACAGGTACAGGTACAGGTACAGCTATACCGGGTACCTGTACCTTAATAAATGGACATATATTCAACAAATTTTACAGGTACAGGTAACCTCCATTAACATTAATCGGCCGGGTTACATAAAACCACCACTTTGAAAAACAGTGGGTCTGAGAGATCTCTAGTGCAGCACACCCAGGTATGCACAGTTTAGATATACATGAGTGCGTTATACTGGGGGACATTGGGTTGGAGATTTGTTTGGATAAATCTTTTCAGGATGGCAGAATTATGTACCCTGGTGGAATTATGCTTAGTAGATGTTATGTTTAGTCTAAAAAGTGGTGTCCACTTGTAAAGTATTATGTCCAAAGCCCTAGTTGTATCAGCCCACCTTGTGGAAGATAGCAAACTGAACCATCTCGATGGCAGCCTCTGCGTCTTCCCGCGTGATGGTCTTGCTCATACGCGCCTTCGCGTGCGCCGAGGCCAGACGGATCATGGTCTCCAGACTACGAGCTGTCACGGGTTGAGTCTGTCGGAAAAAAGTAAAGCAACGATTGGATATCTACTGCAAGGTTGCTAAGCTGTGCATTTGCCCTTGGTTTTGGGCTAGTAGCAAAGTTTTAAAAAGTTAGATTTGGAAAGATAGTGGGACTTTGCAAGTGATCAATTTCTGTTACAAATATTGCCCTTAAAGTTTCCCAATTTTTTCCATGTCTTAATTTCCTTATGAATATCAATTACAGTAAATCTTGAAACTTTTGCAGTGGCTTTATTTTGCCAGGTTTCCAAGTGACCTCTGCACCATGAATATGCATTTCCCATGTATTACAACGGTTCTACTACATAATTGCTTTAACTGCAATTTTTAAAACTGCCAAAACCTTTTTTTCCTTCCTACAGCGAAAAAAATCCACTGCAAAAGTATATGAATTTACAGTACTTGTAGTTTTGAAGAATTGGATTATTTCCTATCTTTGCCCCTTGTGTCTTTTTTCTGTTGCTATACACAAATGTAGGACTGGGGCAATATCAGGTACTGTTCTGAAGAGCCCCCTTGCAAGACCTCAAAGTATTGCAGGGCCATCACATACCACAATATGTGCACAAAACACAGCAGTATAGCTACTAATTTTTTTCTACTCACTCTGGCCACGTCGCTCGCCAGGTTCTCCTGACTTCTGAGTTTGGAGTACTCGTCAGCGATACAGTCCGAGGCCTCGCGGGTCAGCGCGGGTCGCAGCGCCTTCGCTACGTGGATGTACTTCCTCATGAACTGCATACTCACGAT
Organism: Branchiostoma lanceolatum; assembly: GCF_035083965.1. Classification (NCBI taxonomy): domain Eukaryota; kingdom Metazoa; phylum Chordata; class Leptocardii; order Amphioxiformes; family Branchiostomatidae; genus Branchiostoma; species Branchiostoma lanceolatum. The sequence goes on from NC_089739.1 coordinate 10,908,994, forward strand.
CTTCTCTCTGCAAGAGAGAATGGAAGTAAAAGATTTGTTCGCCATTTCAAGTGATGTTTGCGGCAGTTTTATGTTCACATTTTTTTTGCTGTGAGCTCAGAACACTGCAAACGTGTGTTCTGTACTAGTATTGCATGGTGTCTGTACTATGTCCAGACTATGTATGATGTACAAAATGACTAATAAACTGGTGGACATAGCGAGTACTGAGAATCTAGAGCCAGGTCAGAAAAGAACAAGAAATAGCCTGCAAGTTTAAATCCCTGACAGGTCCTGATGTTGTGCCCTTGGAAAAGGCACTTTACACAAGTTTCCTTACTAGACTCTGATGAAAATTAGTACCTAGCTTCTGCTAGGGATGTCCCTCAAATAGGACGTTAGATGGAGGTCCAAAGTTTGAGGAGAGCCACACCTCGAGTATATTCAAGAACCCAAAACACCTATCGTTAAGGGTAAGGCTCTATCCCGGTGTAAGTGGATAAAATAAATCTGTCCTAAAATGCAGCTTGTACTCTTCAGTACAAACCTGGTGTTACGACATGAGGTGGCTTACCAGGTATGCAAAACAAAAAAAAATTCTACAAAACAAAAAAATATCTACAACACATACTTTTTGTCCTTTTTCTGCCCGTGCAGCATGTTGTCGTGTTTCTCGTAGATGGACATCTCCTTCTCCTCTTCCTCCGCTGCGTCCAGGTCAGCAGTGGTCAGCACGTCCACATCACTGCCCATAGGAAGAACTGGGAGAGCGCGGGAGAAAAGAAAATATTTTCAGCACCATTTTTGTTCAGCACCTTTTCTCTATCACTGAATTGATTGTTCTTGTTGTTGTTGTAAGTCACCTTGTAGTGCACAGTGGCACATAAGTCAGGAAGTTTTCATGCTGTTTCTGTAGCAGGGTATATTTTTACAGAACTTGGTTGCTAGCCCTTCCCCTTTAACGTGCTCGAGGCACCTCATCAAACACAGAACCCCCATTTTACGTCCCTTCTGAAAGACGGGTGCTGCACCAACCAAGATGTCCTGTCCCAGCATTTCACCAGGGTCTCCCACTTACCAACTAATTGGAACCCCAGGAGCTCAACTTTGAGGCTGCTACTAGTTTAACTATTAACTAAGGACATCCCTTATCAAAACAGATCCACACTTCAACTAGAATCACGAAAAAGACTTACAATCTGTATGTCTTAACAAAATGGCTGGAATGCCCCCTTTTTTCAAAAGCACTTGTTAATAGATAGCCTCTGTACAAACAATGAAGAAAACAGCGCCCTTACCGTCGCCATCTTGCTCTCCTGGAGAACGGTAGCGGTGGATCCGCAGCACGTGATCCGAGATCATGCGGTCGTGTTCTGGATCCATCTATAACAGATTCACAAACCACATGATGCAGTTAGTTAAAGAACTTCAACCAATTATGTATAATCAAAGCTAGAACTTGTTATGATAAAATAGAGATGGCAGCCTTCCCCTTCTTATCAATACTGTTTAGAAAAACTTAATGTCCCACAAAACAAAAATACATTACGTAGCAGCACTGAGGAATTATAACAACACAGCATTATGTATTCAAATATAAACATACACACACAGATACACACAGTCACAAAAACAGAGACACACTCACTGACAGATACAAACTCAGATACACATACACACTCACACACACACACACACACACACACACAAAATGTACACACACAATGTACACACACACACACGATGTACACACACACACACACACACAGATATACATACACAATGTACAGACACACACACAGACACACACAGAGCTCACTAAAACAAACAGAAAAGACAAGAACAAAACTTTTCTCCGCTAAGGTGAAGTAATAATAGGTAAAATCTTCAACTGCGTAACTTGTCAACTCACCTTGTCCAAGACAATAAACAGCAGGTCAAAACGAGACAGAAGGGAATCCTGCATGCCGATGTTGTCCATCGGTGTCTTGTACTGGTCATACTAAAAAATAAACAGAAAAAACAATACAAACAAGCTGCTAGGGGGCCCGAACCTACAAAACTTTTTTATTACATCACAAGCTATCTGCCTCAAAAAAATCAAGACCATAGCACGTCCAGGTCAAAAGATACAATAATTGCTGCAGTACCAACAAGGTCACATACACACCAGGGGGCCCAAAATTGACCTTGAATTTCGGCTTCACAACACCCGCCCACATACCAAATATCATTTTAATCCATCAAGAGGTTCTTGAGTTATACTGACTAGAGTAGTGCGGAAACACAAACAGACAGACAGACGGACACACCCAAAACTATATCTCCATTTTTCATGGAGATAACAAACATGAAACAAGCTGCACATTGTACATTGATAGACAGTATGTGTTGTCAAAGTTCTTTTCACAAAGTCTTCAACTTCATAAACAATGAAAAATGATAACTTATTCATTTCATTACATTTGTGATCTAGGTTGAGGTTTAACTGTTACTGTTCATTCTCGCTTGTGTGCTACGCAGAAGAACAATTTTATCAGTAAAACAATAAACATCCTTGTTAAACTTTAAAAATAAGAATGAAAAATGCCACACATACCCTTCCATACACAGGGTTGGCGGCGGCCAGGACAGAACAGCGAGCGTTGAGTTTAGCGTGGATTCCCGCCTTGGCGATGGTCACGCGACCCTGTTCCATGACCTCGTGGATAGCAGTACGATCCATGTCCGTCATCTGAAAAATAAAATGTTATTGTTATTTGCTTTATCATTTACAAAATATAGATCTATCTTTCTTGCAGTAACTTTTTGAATGATATCTGCTATATTCGTGGGTGCTACTATGAAAAATGCAAGGGATTTTCTGGCTAGTACTAGGCATATGTCACATGGGTGTTACAAACTGGTTTTATCGTGGACCAGTGTAGGTTAAGTACACGTACACATCAGAAATACCGGCACAGCTCCAATTTTACCTACATATCATGTGGGTGATATGTTTGAGCCCTGACAAACTTCAAAGATAGAAACCATACAGTCATAATTTGTCAATCATCATCCCATGTCAGTTTTGAAGCAACTCTCTCACATTCAAAAAACAAAAATCACATGTTACAATACTGTATTTAAATAAAGCATGTCTGAAGGCTTTCATAAAAGCCTTGTCCTTTTGTGAACAGAATACTCTGTCTTTTACATTCCTTCACCTATCATTTCCCTAGCTGTCACAACTTTTACCTTGTCAAACTCATCAATACAGACAACACCGCGATCAGCCAGGACCATAGCTCCTGCCTCCAAACGTCGCTCGCCTGAAACAACAGAACAAGCTCTAATAACAATTTCGTCAACTCTTTTACACAGTAGAAGGTAGATACATGTACATGTAGGTATGGAACAAAACAGGAATAACATCTGTTGCTATTTCCTTTTTCAATTGGTGATAAAAAAGCAATGTTTTGATTCTTTGCATTCTGATTTCTTATGTAATAAGGAAAATATTCGGGAAAATAAACAGGAAGAATTCTTGCTGCTGCTTTTTGATTACAAAGTTTCCTTTGCATTTTTAACAGCAGTGAACTAGTGCAGTACTGGACAAATCCAACAGGGGTCTCTGCTGCACAGAAACCTACCATTGTACATCCTCTGACTTGATGCCAGGTATAGTCAGATAAATTTGGACAACAAACTTTCCATTGGGGGACCAAAGTCATTAAAATATTGTATTGGGTGATACTACTTGCATTTGCTTGCAAATGTTGTTTTTTTGGATACGTACCTGTTTCTTGGTCGGTCGTCACGGCAGCGGTCAGACCTACGCCTGACGACCCGCGTCCCGTGGTCGGGATGGCGCGCGGAGCGGTGTGTAGCACGTAACGCAGCATCTGGGACTTGGCAGTCGAGGGGTCTCCGATCAGAAGAACGTTGATGTCCCTGCAAAATACAAAATTGACTTAGACAGTGTAAACATACCCGCTTACAGTAATGTTACACATTGGGAAAGTCGTAAATTTTATACAGATTCCTCACCTTTCCAAACTTTCTAGACACCACACACACTTTGTTATACGACGGCAACAACTTCAAATTCAATGCTTCAAGAAAGACAGCGGCAAATCTTGTCACTTTGAATTTGGAAAGCTGTTTTGCACAGAATACTGAAGTCTGCAATTTTACCGTAAATCATGAGACATTCGCCTTTGTTTTGTGTTCGTGGGTTTTCGCCGTGAACTCTTGCAACAAACTCATCAAACTGTGAACAACTGCTCTATCATGTTTCATTGCATAATAACAATTTTGGTGATTCTTTCAACCAAAAATAAAAACACTATGAACACCCCTACTGCAAACTAGAGTCCCTAAACATAAAATAGTTCACTGTGAGTGGCTGATGTGCAAAACTTGTCTTTAAAACCAAATTAAGTACACAGAGTACAGAAGAAAGGAATTTGATGGTTATGTAAGCTCATCTGTGTTGGTAGCAATCATTAACAGATACAGTTGGCGTTATAAACTTCCTGGCACGTTTGACCAATTGCTGACGTCACATATCCGAAAGACAAGTTTCAATAAGGTGACATGCCTGTAACTTTCGCGACTTTAAGTTTGAAAGTGATTGGTCATTATTGATCCTGAAGAAGACAACAGTGGTCGTTGAAAATTTGATCCATGAATACCTAAATGTTGAAAGAAAGTTTAGCATTGTATTATGAATTTGATTGTTACTTTCTTAAGGAAATAAAACCAGTGTTTGTGGGAATCGAACCCATGTGCTCTAGTACTCACCCCCTGAGACGTGTTCCGTTTGTGAGCACCTTCTCACACCCACCCAGAAGCATACACAGAACCGCCTTCTTAATGTACTCATGGCCATGGATGGTGGGAGCCATCGACTTAGCCAAGATCTCAAAAACATCCTGTTTGGAACAAAGAAATACAAAGAGAAGCAATGTCAAAGTTACATTCCATTAAAACTCCTTTGTATTAAATATCATCTTATTGTCTACACTACAGGAAATTTGATTCCATGCAAAATTCCATATTTTACACACAAAAAATTTTGACAGGAAAGTAATTCTTTTTCCTCAAATTTGCCAAAAGCAAAGAGGTTTAAGAAGGCAAAACTCTGTTGTTCTTGCAGCTAGTATTTCCTGGAAGAGGCGGTCGCTAAACTTGAGAAAAAATATAATATTCATCATAACAATACAGCAGACTTATAATTACCCGTCGGTAAAATACAACAAGGACGCAAAAGTCTCTGTTATTGGTAGTAACGTAACAGTAATAGATATATATAAACATATTTCTTCGTACCTTTTTGGACTTGCTGAACTTCTTGATCTTGGCGACATCGTCCGCGGAGAAAGACGGCGCGACCTCCTTACTCATCAACTTCACGTTGTTAGCGATCATGATGGTTCTGTGGAACAATTCAAAATCTTACATAAATTTCTAACATTGACTGCCATAATAAAAGTCTACACACTCCATTTTCATATTGTTCGATTCCAGGGGACTTCAAAATTGTACAATTTTCTCTGAATAGCATTTAGCAATTATGAAAAAGAGTGAATTAGTTGAACACACACCACTACCAGTAGACTGCGGTAGTGCTTGTACTAAGTTGTGTTTCCGAAGGCCTATAGAAACGGAGATGGGCACTGCTTTAGATATCACAAGAAGGATCTTAACTTGACCTTTCTCAAACATACTGTAATTTCTCTATTAAAGTATGCACTTTTTTTACTTTAAAAAAAATAACCTTTCTAAAAATCCAAAGGCGTCCCAAGTCGTTGCATAGACAAGGCCTTATTACAAGTTAGATATTTTACTTTCGTAACCCCTGCTTCTCCTAATGGGTCAGTGAAATCATACTTGTCTCGAGCATTGATGTTTCTGACCTAGGGTGAAGAGATACTGCTTCAGGAACAGTTAGTTCAGTGCTTCGATGAGTGACCCTCTACAAGTTCATTGAAAAAAAAATGCTAAAAAATGATGACCAGTACTAATAGTTACTGAACAGTCCCTAATAGGAAGGCTTTTCCCCCACCTGAAAGTACCAGAAGTGAACCCTCCCTTCTTAGATGGCAGACAGCGGTACAGTCCGATGACCTGTACGCGGTCGCCGGGTTTGCACGCGTCCACCAGATCATCATCTGCCACGATGTCCACTGATCGTGGGAGTTGTCCAGCTGGAGCTTTCTCTGGCATTTCCTATTCCAAGAAAAAAGTTGAAAAATGATAAAGTTACTGTAATTCACTTTATCTTCACGGTAGCAAAATTTCCCGGTGTTAGGAAAATGGACATTTTCACTGAACTTTAACTTCACGATGGCAGCAAGTGATTTACAGAATAGATGTGTGAAGGAATCATAAATGATAACAACAGGTTTTTCACAGTGATGATAAGTTCATGGTACAGAGGTGATTGTGAAAACAATGAACACAAAGTCACAATGAAAGAAATAATAATTACAGTATCATAATGTCTGAAAATTTAAACATTTCTACAAAAATAATTTTTTCTTAAAGTATAAAGTTAGTAGTCCACATAATACACTTGGAAGTTGCAAGTTTGCAAAGTATTGCAATACTTTTTTTCCTAGTAAACAAAACAGTTATATATTACAAATCTTGAAATGTTTGAAGTGGTATTATATTCTACAATTTTCAGAGGTCTCTCCACCGCAAAGTTGTATTTACATGGTATTGCTACTGTACTACAGAATTGTCTCCACTGCGAAGTTTACAAACGGCGAAAACCTCAGACTATTCCTCTCAAACAGTAAAATCAAGTCCCCGCAACAATAAATCTACAGTAAAAATGTTAGCATTTGCAGATGAATCTTTAAAACTACAAAAAAATATATGAAGAATTTGAACAAAGGTTCCAGATTTATCATTTACAAGATTGAATCATAGCCAATACATATATATAACAATGTACATCAGTTGTGGTAATATCATACATATCTGCCTCACTTGTATGGTGAAGGTTTGGTGGTCTTTGTAAGCAGACAGGCCAAACTCAGTCTCAAGAGGGTTGTTATCCTCATCCTAGGATGGAATGAAAAAAAATTATTCTATTTTACAGTAAAATATCCATATTGATGATAGGTATCTGCATAAACTTTAGAAGTACAACATTGAAAAACAAAGTTACTGACAAGCACACTGTTTTGTTACCCCTTGAATCAATGATAATTTGCAAATATTCTATGATTGACAAACAGTTATTTTTTTAAAGAAAATAAATCAATGTCAACTCTCCACAGTGTCTTCTTAAGAATGTCTTGAATACCTGGATATCTGAAGTGTGCATAAGGGATTCCTTTAATTATGTTTAGCCATAAGTATGGCTAAACATATTGTTTTCTCTCATGTTTCTTCTTCTTCTCCTCCTGTCAAATCTTCAAATCGATTCATCTCTGTCATTTTTTGACCAAATGACCTGAAATTTGGTACAGAGGTAATGTAGGCAAAAACCAATGTGCGTTCTTTTCCTTTTTTTGATATTGACCTTGAAAGTGATTTTATTGAGGTTTTTAGGCTATTTTTAGCATATCTTGGCCTCCTGCGCCCTGGTATTTCAACCGAATGACCTGAAATTTGCTGTATATGTGGCTTGAACAAATATTTAAAGGACTATATTCCCATTTTTGGCATACATATATTCAAAACGATTTATTTTGGGCTTTCTTGACAATATTTGCCACTTCTGTCACTTTCAATACTACATATGACCTACAGGTCATTGACCCCGAGTGCCTTGCACCTGGCCAAGCTGGAAGTTTGCTTACGAGGAGGAAAGACCGGACATAAACATTTAACGTGATTATCGGGAAAACACCATGTTCCCTTAAACTCAGTGGTTAAATTGCAGTTTAGGAAATTTTATAACAGAAAACAAGTTAAATCAATGATTTTGTGAATGTTTATTCTAGCATTAGTTATTCCAGATATTTTCAAACTCCAAATTCTTCAACACAACACGGGAGATCGTTTCTCCTCAGACTGGCGCGACACTCCTGTCAAAATTGATTGATGATCTCTCTCTGCCGCCGACTTCATACATGATCAAAGGCGGGTGGTAGGCGGTGCGCGGGGAAACTTAAACATATAATGTAGCGAAGTGTTGCACAAGGAATTCTCATGCTGAGGGGTACATGAAAAAATGCTTACAAAATAGACCTCTATGAATCGGGCTACATTCAGCAATGGTAGACGGATTCGGGGCATGCCGCGCAAAACACATGGTCTCACTGGGGACAGGCGTTTTGGTCCCGCACGTTGTCGCAGCGGTGCGTCGCCGCTACACGATCGAAAGCACGCCGCTGTCTGTCTCGGACCAACACGCGTCTCCCGTGATGTGTAGCGTCCACCACCAGGCCTTCCTACATGTCCTACGTACGGGCGTATGGATCGTAGAATTCGGCAAAAAAGGAATGATTAGGCCAGTAGAGTCAGTCCCCGGTAAGGTCAATGATTCGCCCCTTTGCGCTAGCTTGTAACGTTAAATGAATGTACCCTCTGGTGGCCAAACTTCACTGACAAACTTTCTCCCTATTATCATCATGAGCTTGCGTTAGTCTGGTACTAGTGACTATTATGTGCCGGGAATGTTTATCTATCGCACGCCTTGGAAGGAAGTTCAACCATGATAAATGGTCGGCCGTTGCGAAAATTTGGAATCCCATGCTGTTGATTTTCGTGATTGAATCTGTAAGAAAATATATTTTCATGTCGTTCATGTTTTTTGGACGGACGCCGGGACGGGGTGAATTTTTTCTATCATTTTCGTCCCGTTAGTAATGCAAATCGAATCGTGTTGCACAAGAGGCAAAACACTAAAAACGTGGGTCTTGTGGAGTGTTTTGGAGCGGGAAAATGCCGGATATTAGCGGTGCCGAACAGTGTACATCGTCGCGCGCGGGTGACGCTCCGTCAAAACAAATCCGCTGGTGGTCTAGCGCGGCCACCGAAAATAGGCAGAAACACACAGGAGGACTTAGCACCTTCGTTTATGAGGGCAATTGTGAAAATCTTTTGTTACAAATTGTTCGAACATTAAAACATTTGGATAGATGGTTTGAAACTGTTCTAAATAAAGAGATTTTTGTGTAGTTACGTTCGAAATGTTTCCAACGTATGTGAAATAAGTTCAAACATGTTATAAGTTTCAATTCTAATTGTTTGAACACTTTAGAACTATTGTGACTTAGACATTCTTTTAATCAAAATAGTTCAAACATATTACAAATATTATATTAAAACCCTCTCGGTGACTTTGAATTGACTCAAATATGTTGTTTTTGGTCATTTCCTTCGTCTCCAGTGTCAAATCTTCATATGTATACTATGGAAAACTTCATTCTTCCCTGGGGTTGATCTTTTTTAATTCAATTTTGAACTAGGTTGATTATGCGCAAGAGTGTAATTTTCAGCGGATATTTTTCGACTGGTTTACATGGAAATGGCACGGAATATCCCATTCTTGCAAGGGGAGGATTCTTTAATTATTTCTTTCAATTTTGAGCTGGAATGATTATGAAAAAGTCCATTTTTTAGCAGAAGTGTATTTGTTAATCAATTAGTGGATATGGTTCTGGACTGGTCCATATTGTGTTGAGGTGCTACTGGAAGACTCAATTTTGGACTGGGGTGATTCATTTTTTTAGTGCAAGTATTTTAGAATGGTCCATTGTTATTTTGGGAGAGTCCATTTTTTGCATGGCGAGGAGTATGGCTAAACATGCTGTATTTGCTCGCAAATGTTGCCTTTCTAGTTCACTTTTTTTTAGTTATGTGGTGATCTTAGTAAGTCTTAGTATACCAGACGGAATTAAGACAAACTTAAATTTCTTACATAGATCCAAATAAACAAACAAACCTTAGTCGGGTACACAGCGCTGGAGGGAAAGGCATCGAGGGAGGTCAGGTCCGTGTAGCGACGCTCAATCGTCTTCTTTGTGGCCGGACAGTAGTGAACGCTACGCACCACTTTAGTACGCACAAGGGAGCCTGTAACAAATAATATTACCAATAAAAATGTAATCATCTCAATTACCGTAAATCCATTTAATATTGTGGTCCGCAATTGATGAATATATGTAACTCTGTCATCCTTGGCAAATAAATGTCATTGATGTGAAACTTACACTTTGTGACGATCCCCTCCACACACACTAGGTTTCCCAGGTAAGATGACGTCAGCGAACGTGGGGTCACGTGTTTGGCCCCAAAACTGTAAAGAAAAAATACAAAAACTTCATTTTTTGAACATCACTTTAAGTTTTAACCTACAAGTACAGAACTTAAGAACCTTTCTTAAAAGATGTGTTTTTTAAGTTTATTCTTAGGGACGTCCCTCATATAGAACGTTAAAAAGGTTCAGTGTTTGAGGAGAGCCACACCTTGAGCACGTAAAACGACTAAAAGAGCCAACCATGCTTATCGAAAAGAGTAGAGTCCTTCCTGGTGCGAGTGGATCAAATAAATCTGTCCAGATATGCAGTACTGCAGTTCTCAGATTCTCACATTGCTATCAACTTGAAGATGAAAATAAATATAAGGTGACAAGCACTATCACCGAGTGCGCCTCACCTTCCTTCGAACCCCACAAAGAATTCCTCGTGCTGTTTGGCGTACGCCGTGTCAGCTGTTGCCACGAACTCCTTCAGCGCCTTCTGGAAACACACCAACTCCTCACAGCCAGCGGACAACAGTCTTTAGAAAAAAACAAGAGATAGCAGACTTCACCCCTTTTGGCTGAACATACAGAAACTACAGTGCAGATGCATAAACACACATAAAAACACATGTGCATGCGCAGACACGCACACACAGATACACACATACAAATGCACACACACACAGATACACAAACAACACACACAGTCACACAAACTTTAACACACATATACACACACATGCATCACATTGTACGAACAAAGAACTTTATGCCGGACTCCCAAGGATATCCCAGAAAGTGAGAAACAGGCGACTCAGGTTTGCTGGGCACTGCTTCAGGATTAGCAAGGAAGTAGCGTCCAGTCTGGTGCTCTGGCTACCCCTGCACAGAAAGAGGAAGCCAGGAAGACAGCCTCTCACTGACATTGATGTACTACAGAAGGACACAGGCCTACCCTCTGAGTCACTGGAGAGGGCAATGGAAGACAGGCGTTTCTGGGCTGGCAGACTGGTTCGAGTGGCGGAGGAAGACTGGCACTCGACATAAGTCAAGTAAGTCAAGTAAGTCACACACATGCACAAACACACAGAGATACACACATACAAATGCACACAAACACACACACACAGATACACACACATAGCACACATACATGTACTATCACATTTTCAAATCTCCAACATACATACCAGCATCTTTGCATTACAATATACAATCTATAAAATATACATGTCTCAGTCATATACAAAATAATATTTATCTCACTGGCTTCACTTTCTGTAAAATCAAAGATTATCACCTAACCCTTGAGTTGAAGTTTGATTATGTAGACTTACGCGTTGGCACGTGTTTCGTTCTTCTTACGCAGTTCGTTGATGTTGACAATGAGGCGGAAATCGTTGTTGGTCACCATCTCGCGCACCTTGTCCGTGTAGGTCCCTTCAGTTTCCTGGTACAGAAATGTTATTTAATTAATCACATTTGAAGAATGAAACTCACAAAAGTAACTTTATGCAACCTCATAGAACCTGTACATATATATTCGGCAAAATTTGTCATCTTACAATGAAAATCAAATTAAATCTACATGAAACAGCCATATACAAACATAATATCATCTCCTTGTATTACAAAAATCATAAGAAAAAAACAACAACCAAATATTGAAATAATTTTTTTGTTGTTCATGCCCCCCTCCCATCCCACAAGTGAACAGTATGACTTCGACTTTAAACCAAGAAAACAAGTGTTTCATCTACTTTCACAAATACCACACGTAAACTACATATTAATTTTAGAAAAAAAGTTACGTTCGTAAGGTTTTTATTAATAGAATTTATGTTAATTTAAATGTTCTAACGTTACCACTAAGGCAAAGCATGGGGCACACAATTTCCTACTACAAAGGCGACAAGAAAAATAACATTTTCAAATATTTTTCATTCTTACCGCGTCGTCTAAAAAGTCTAGGTACTCCCTCTGCACGTCCCGCAAATGTTGGTCCACATCTGTGTCCATGTTGGTCTCGAAATGTGTGATTTTTTAGCAGAAAATACGCTCAGAAATCCACAAGAGTTCGGAATGTTTCTTCTGTAAAGACCCGCAGATTTCGCGCCAAACTGGTCAGCTGATCAACAGGATCATTACATGCTTTCAAAATTAGGGGTGCTCGTTTTAAAAGTTGTATTGTTTTCGAAACGTAGGGACAGTAATGTAGCAAATAAACATTGAAAAAATACCAATGACATTATTTAAGTCAAAAATATATCAGATTTTATCTTGTTCATTAAAGAGAATCCTTAGTTTAAAGTGTGTACTTTCTTTAACCCCTATTTTTGGAATGTTGACACTTGGCGCCATTTAAACCATGTGAGCAGGCTGTACCATTATACCAAATAAGCACATTCCTAAATACATCCTCTTCTTTTTTAAGATCTAAAACGACAAAGTTTCTGCAAATCAATCAGAAGATGATAAATGCTTAACATCATAATTTCATCACAATGTTTGAAAAAGTTGAATACGCACACTATGGTCTTCTTTCGAATGCAAACACCTATTTTTTTTAATATCCCCCCTTTGAATGAATTCGATCAATGACCTGTAACCTATTTGGCGGGAAACTAGGGGGCGGTCACCGTCGGGCCGTTAGACTCTGAGCGCGATTTAGTCAGGCTATACCAGCTACTAGAGCAGTTCTAAATGCATTAACTAGAGCAGTGCTAAATGAATTTAAACTCATGGTGACTTTATTTCATGGTAAGGAGACAAAAGAGTGTTCGCGGTGGTTTTGAGGTCGCGATAGCGCTATCGATATCTTCGTGATGAAAAAAACGGTGCCTTTTACAGCCTCATTACTCACATGGGTACCTACTGGCTGAAATAATACAACCTGGTGAATGATTTTATTTCGAACAGACAGCTGCAATACCGTACTCAATCGCTATCAAGAGTTCCTGCACTTGTTCGTCGCGTTACTTCAATTACTTTAGTCAGCATACATAGCCAATGAAGGACAGATTCCGGAATGAGATTTAATTAATATTGTAAACCAATGGGGAAAGTGCATTCTTGTGACCAGTGGAGTGGTCCTCAATATCAGCTTGTCTGCCTGACGTTCCACTGTGTATTGTGTTGTTGCAATTTCTAATAAAGATAAAGATAAAGTAACGAGACTTTCTGCCTGATATTCTGTCTGTAGCTGTTGGGTGGTAGGGGGAGACGGTATTGATTGAATCATAAGATGCCTTTCCTCTAAAGGTTAAGTCTCAAAAAGACAAGGGTAAGAAAACAATTGTCTTCTTTGTTTTCTAAACTCCGAGCCTGCACGTTCGACTAGGGCCTAGGGGCTGGCTCAAAAACCCTGTAGTTGCGCCATCTTGTGCCTGCAGATATGCATCTGGTCGCAAGAGGACGCCACGGCTTTGCGTGTACTTATCGGAAATACTAGTATATTCTTGTCATTTAGTTCGCACCTCATAGAGGTTTACACCAAAATCGTAACGAATGAGAAAATTGGAAAAAAAGACAATATCAAAATGATTTGCCGCTTTTTTGATTACTTTGTTCTTTAATCATTTCTCTTTTCCATCATTACTACGTACCTTTAGCCTTTCCAACGTCCTTTCCTTTCCTAATATCTTACAAAACAGCAGGAGGAATTACATAGCCCTTCCCCTCTGTTTGACACAAAAGCTAATCTCCAAGCAGATGTTAGAAGTCAAAATCGTTAAAACTCCGTTTTTAACAACAACAAGAAAACGCAAACAATCTATTGCAGGGAAAAAAATGCTGCCGCAAATATGTTACCTATTCAATATACCATGCCGCAAAGAACAAAGACGGAAAGTGAAAGTTGCTCTACTTCTGTATTCATATCGTTGTTATCCTGTCTATCATGTGATTTTATATTAAAATACTAAATGTAAAGCCAAGCCAATAAGGCTACTTGTAAAGGACCACATAAATGATAGCTAGCAGAAATATGAAGCTAATTGTGGAACCAAATAGAGTCAAAATGTGAAAGTTTCCATGTTCAAAGACTCTCGCCGACAAGCCACGAAATCTCGCGAGACTTGCTAGTTCACGCGAGTGTAGACGGTCCCAGTCCCCCAATCGACGTGGTACACTCTAGCGGCTGTCATCGATTCTTTTTCCCCCGATATCTGCAGTCCCCGCGCCGCGCCACCCCGATAAAACAATGGCAGGAGACGAGAAGCAAGTACGGAAGAGAAACGTCGAGAAAACCGACTCGAAGAACGGCAAGAAAGCTAAAGGTAGGCGTTATGCAAATATAAAAAGTAGGTTGTTATATATCGAGACTTGCAAACGCGGCAACAAGCTGGGCGAAACCATAATTTTATAGATAATTCCTAACATTAAAATTCTTTCCCTCAACCACAAGAAAACTTTCATAGTCGAACAAGTTGTTGCAAATGGCAGACGACAGTATCTGTCAGTGATTTATAGATATCGATGACGTTTCGGTGTCCTTGCGGGGATTTAAGTGAGGTTGTTACGGATATGGAAAGCAGGAATTTGCCGCTATCCCCCCGTGACGTGGTCCCTCCCGAATATGGCTACGTTGGCATCCCCAGTATGTGTTTTGCATGTGTCAATTTTCATACAAATTATTTAAAACCGAAGCGTTTAAACTTGACCGGGAGCTCAATGCATCAAGTATTGAGCTCACAATTATTATGATAAATAGATGTGAAGTGTTGGATTGGGAATTTCTTTGTTTAGCCATTTTTTAATGTACAAATATTATCTAAAATGAAAGTTAAATGTTTGTTTTTGTAGTTTCTTAGGCCCCAAAAATGACTCGTGTTGATTTGCTGTTGTGTAAAATAGTTTTGTGTTTATTATGTCATATTTTCTTGTTTTCCTCTTTTTTTTCTTTTTGGAAACAAATGTCAATTTTGCGCTCTTGCTTCTAGAATTTGTGCACTATAAATTTAAAATGTACTAGTAAGTTTAATACTTTGATAACTTGTTCTGTTTCAATTTCATAGGAAAAATTGTTTTGTGTGTATGGTGGTGAGGGGGGGTGTCTTCTGTATTTTTCAATGATTTTTAGTCACAAAAACTCACATTCTAATGATTACAAATTATGAGCAGTGTGTGATTATCCTGTTGTTTGTCCTTGTTTAACGTCTATTACATCGCTAGACGTGATAATCTCATGGACTATCAGATCTCGTTAACCGGATTTTCACAATGTTGTAATGCCGATCATTAATCTGTGAATATTTAAATGTTTCTGGCAGTTTTAATTTTTTCAGTGACCTCTTACCGTGAAACCCTCCTTTGCCCTTTTACTGCAAAATAAAGTCCCTGCTAAAATAATTTAGATGAGACCCTGTATGCATATGCCGAAAAAACATATGCCAATGTCTTATTTGCTCCCTACCTTATGTTTAGTTTGTTATAAAAGGGTCAGACACTCTATGATTTGCATATCCTGTAAGTTGAGAATGCTAACAAGGCCTTTGCAAGTAAATTGTATGGATGACATCTTCTAGATCTGCAGACTTCCAATTTAATGCGAGGACGCAAACAAAAACCGAACATGCCAAATTTTTTTTCAAAATAGAGACTATAAATATTATACGTGTAATAAGAATTGGAATTGACACACCAGAATATGGTATAATAGCCTTGATGCCAGACCCCCAATCTCTATTATAATATCTATTGTGTGGTTACAGAGAGTAGGGGTCTGGCATCCAGGTTAATGGTATTACAACCACCCCTTATAGATTATAACCTCCTCGCAAAGAAGTCTTTTGATTGATTGAGAAGGAGGTTTTGCTATATTGAAGAAGTGCAAAAAGTGACACTAGTATGGTAGCCTAGCCTAGCATCATTTATCAACTACACTCAAGGCTACCACACCTAGCCTCCGTTGCAGACTCTGAAGCGGCTTTTTGGGGGGCTAAATAATACACTTTTTGCAGCCACCCCGTAACTATCAGCCATCCTGTAACCATCAGCTGATGGTTACAGGATGGCTGATAGTTACGGGGTGGCTGCAAAAAGTGTATTATTTAGCCCCCCAAAAAGCCGCTTCAGAGTCTGCAACGGAGGCTAACCACACCAGTGTAACTTCCTTGTATAACTACACTCAAGGCTACATCACAACATGTTTTCCCATTTTTGGTATTTTCTCGTGATGTTGACCATCGTCGGAGGAGAACAACATTTCTTGCTTGTTTTATTTTTCGAAATCAATTAAAAATGAATACTTGTGTTGATGTCATCCATAGAATCAACTTGCTGTGGCCTAATGTCAAAGTACTAACAGTTACCACTGTCCAGATGTGACCTTATTGCTAAGATGAACTAGGAAGATTAGCCTCCTTGGCTGCTGGGGGCAGTTACATTTTAAAAGATCCTGATCATTTATCTGACCATTTATGAATATGATCATTATAATTTATCACCTGTACAAATTTCTCAGGTCCTAGTTGTACCAACCACTT
Organism: Branchiostoma lanceolatum; assembly: GCF_035083965.1. Lineage (NCBI taxonomy): Eukaryota > Metazoa > Chordata > Leptocardii > Amphioxiformes > Branchiostomatidae > Branchiostoma > Branchiostoma lanceolatum. The sequence continues at coordinate 10,925,647 of NC_089739.1, forward strand.
GATGCCTTGCACTACACAACCGTTTCACGAAAAAGAAGGAAAAATCAGAAAAACTTCAAAAAGAACTGTAAAGCTAAAAGTAGCAAAAATACATTTTTGTTTCTCTCACTGTAACTTTATGTTTTCACGGTCACCTCTGTACCGTGAACTGATCATCACCGTGAAAAACCTGTTGTAATTATTTATGATTCCTTCACACATCTGTTCTGTAAATCACTTGCCGCCACCGTGAAGTTTAATTTCAGTGAAAATGTCCATTTTCCTTACAACTACCATGAAATTTTGCTACCATGAAAATAAAGTGAATCATTGTACACAAAATTTCAAAGGCAAGCCTATTCTATACAAATGTTCAGAGATTTACATGTGGTTACATGTTTTAAAAGTATAATGCAAACAGGTTTAACCTTCAAAGTGGCCAGACTGATATTGATATAGCTATTGACATTTTGAGGGTTAAATGAGAGCCATGTAAGCCTATAATAATGGCAGTCATCTGTATTGAATTTGTACAAAGTTCAGTGGGTTTTGAACTATTGTGCAATTGAATTATAAAACTGAATCCAATTGACACCTAGCTGAACCCTTCTTACATATGGAGCAGTTTTGTCTCAATAGTTAATTTGTTTTTCCCACCTTTGTTTGTTTGAGTCTAGCGATAGGTGATAACGATTAGACAGTTTCATGTCATGAAACTGAATCCAATGGACGCCAAGCTTCCATTCTTGCATATGGAGCAGTTTTGTCTCAATAGTTAATTTGTTTTTCCACCTTTGTTTATGTAGTCTAGCAATAGGTGATAATGATTAGACAGTTTTCAAACATGCATGGTGTAAAAACTGAGGTTTTAATTTAAACCTCCTTGGTGTGAACAAATCTCGATGAGTGTGAATAACGTGTGTTTGTATGAAGTTATCACGCCATTTTTGTGTGTCTTCGACAAACAAACTTCCAGACAACCAAGCAAAGAGCTGAGTTTGCTTTAACTAAATTTTTACATCTAGGACTTTTTGGGTCAACTTGTTTGAGTTGCAATCTAATATCGGGGAAACAGTGGTATTTTGTAATACTAACTTCCTAAAGCTAAGTTCCTAGCTAAGACCAATTGTTTGGCTTTCATTTTCAAATGATGATTCCAGAAATTAAAACTGACAGAATAAAGAGGCTTTTAGATGATTGCAATGCTTTTGTCACCCTGAATGGCTTTGTTTCTAAGTAACCATATACTGTAGATTTTGAAATGTTCACTTTAATTTCATTTTCATGGTGACCTTTCTTTCATAAAAGCATCGCGTTTCCATTGGATTTCTACTGCACTGCCCTAATAAATTGTTTCAATTGCAAGTTGTGAACTTATAACACTATGAAATTTTAGGACACCTTTTTCAGCTCCCACTGCAAATTGCTGACTACAATTTAGATCTATGCAAAAATATAGGAATTTACAGTAGTTTTTTTAATGGCTTCTTCTCTTATACTTTCTTACATGTATGTTTTCCAAGAAAAAAATATTATTGAAACTGAAGTCTATTCATAATCTCCAAGATACATGTATGAAGACTAGCTATCACATATTTCGGCAGTTAATATTTTATGGTTTTAGTTTATATTTCTACTAGTAGGGGTAGTACACAAAAATTTCAAACTCTTCATATCTTTTTAAACTTGATGTCATCTGATAGGTATTTGTGAAAGAAACAGAATGGTTTTTGTTTCAACAAAATCGGACATACCGTTAGCGAGTTACGGCCCATCAAAGGTCTGAGAATTAGTCCTCAAATTCTCCGGAATCCGTAAAAACGTTGAAATGTAATATCTTAAAACTGTCATAACTCAGTAATAATTCACAATAGAAGCACCAAATAAGCTGCATTCTCTTTATTTACAATGATATTAACAGGCCCTTAAAGCTTGTAGCTCTGCCTTCATCATTTCTTTAGATTTCTCATATCAAAATATCACCAAAAGTGGGAAAAAATGGACATGGGAACAGGACATCTTAGCGTGCAGAGACTAAGTCGGCTAATTAAATATGCAAGATTGCGATATCTCTGTAACCGTACAATATACAAGGAAACAACTTGGCATACATGGGCTCTGTAACATGCTGAATCTAAATAAGGCCACGAAATATACATATTTGCTTCAGAAATTATGAATTATGATGAATAATTGATTTCCTGAGGTAATGTGATGCGCGTCCGCTAATTAAATATGCGAACTTTCCATATCTTCCCTATACTTGAAGATAAAAGAAAAAAACTTGGTACATAGAGGTTTAGACACATGCTGATTTCAAATCTAGCCTCAAAAATATAATCTGATCCAGAAATAATGAACTACATGTATTACCCAATGCTATATATTTACATTTGTACACACCAATATCATTCATCGTACAATCTGCAATATTGGTCCGACAATTCAATATCCAGCACTCATTTAATTTCTTCCCCTTTTTTCACTGCAGGACTTCGTTTTCTTGTTGCAGGGCAGTTGCGTGGCACAGTATTTATTGTATTGTACATGTATTACATTTTAATTTTACGGGAATCAGACAACTGGATCATGGAACAGGTGGACATTGCTTCTCCGGTCTGGAACTATTTCTACAGTACAGTTGAATCAACTACAAAAACTAAATCTACTTTTGTATGGTTTTTCTATCCAGCTGAGATAACCTAGACACACACATGCTGATCACTACTAGGGGTAGAAGTTACTGAAGTTCACTCTCTTTATGTACCAAAACTACAAAGTTATTAACGGCAAATAGAATATCTAGTCTCGTCTTCTGTTTCACTGGCAGTTCTGTCATGTCTGTTGGGTCTTGATCACTTTCCTCCTCTTCACTCTCTTCATTCCTGTGTCAAAAGAGAAAACGTCTGTTGAAATTCAAACTATATATTACATGCACATGGCAGACACAAATTTCAAACAATCTATGATGAGATAAATATGAAACTTGGATACTTGGGTATTTACGGTTTACCGGTATTTCCTCCAATAGCTATCATACATATACTAGTATACTAAGTAGTACTAGTAATTGCATACAATAATAAAGGCTATCATTCATTATAAATGTAACAACTTAATGAAATTGACAGACCAGCATAGTTCTGTTAAGTGAGGTTTATACTTTTACTCAATAAAATAAATTACAACGGAAACTACGACTCGAGTAGAGGGCAGCTGGGCATCCCCGCCGCCCCCCTCCCCCTAGCAGTGACAGCAGAAGGTGAGGATAGCAAGTACAGTTTTCTGCATTTTAAGTTTAGATTACGGCACTAGCAAAAAAAACAGGAACCAAATGCGTCCACAGGGCGTTGAAAATGATTCATAGTAATCATACATGCAACCACTGGCACGAAAATCCACGTAAAAACGGCAAATTCAAATCATTTGAGCTACCGGCATGCGGCATACAGAAACAACAGTGTTTACCGTTAATCATGCGGCCAAATTTGACATAAAAATACCCCAAAACCCACATAAAACTACGTAAAGACTTGGAAAAAGACATTACCTGGCATTTGGGTGGTAGAAGTGTCCGTATTTTGGCCCGATGCCGACGTAATCGGCTCCGAACTACAGCGGTCGGTAGCGCCCGGGCCGCCGGCCGCCATCTTGCTTCATTCCCAAACCTGGCTCGCAATAGTAAAAGTATGAGCCGATTTCGGAACCCACCATGGCTCGAATATATGCGAATTTGGTACCAAAATAACGACAATCTCTTGAATTTTCCCTCGATATAAGTGGCTAAAAATTTTTTAAAGGGTACCATCGTCCGCAATTTCGATTTGAAAGATTAAAATGTGAATATTTTCACCCATGGAAGTCGCACAAGCTGGCCACTTACATCAAGTTGAAGCTCGTAATGTTGGCTACAAATTGGCGACTATCTTTCTTGTTTACGAGTGACGTAACCCTCCGTATTTGGACCGGAGCGGAGCCGGCCCTCCCCAAGTGCTGCTCCCGAGGGCGAAACGCGCGTAACCCGATGGGCGATTTCTCGCTTATGGTTGACGGTATTTTAGTAAATCTTTCACAGATATTGAGTTAAGAACCTTCTTCAACTACTGATATAAAAATGTAAGCGATTTTTGACCGTTATGTATCAGATCGTACGCCTTGAATTTGGCTCATTTTTCGGTTTTGACGGGCCCGGAGAATAAATTTCGGTCTGTGCGCCACCCCTATAATTCTAGTCATTCTGGTCATTCTATTGTACTAATGTATTTACAATGTGGTAAATGTGGTGAGGGTAGTACATAATTGAGTAGAAAAATTTAAGCTCATTGTGATTTCACAGGTCGTTAACTTTACAACTCCTGGGGAGGGGGGCTGTTTGAAACTGAACATACCATATCTTTTTTTCTAATAACTGGCAAATACATTTGTATAAAACACTTACACCACTTATATTACATGTATTTATAAATGAATTCGTAAAAACTGTGGCAATTTGGACACTCTAATATATATTTAATTTCAGAACTTACTTATTCAACCTGTTGCTGAATGCAGTCAATGAAAGTTCATGTACATTACATACTGTAAATCGCTCTAATATAGCGACAGGAAAATATAGTTGTTAGGGGAAAATGGAATAGGTCATGGCACTTAATTTCAAAGATGGGAACAAACTTTACTGTTCCAAATATTAATGCGATGATGAAATTTTAGCTGTTGACTAGTGACTGTTAAATCAGCTAAAATTAAGTTACAGTTAACAAATAAAGAATTACAGTATACAGGGAAAAGATGAAATGGTTATCATTTGCATTTTTAAAGATCATGGCTCATGCGTTTGAATTCCAGGCTAATTGTTGGTTTTCTAAACCTTATTTTTAATCATCACATAAATTTTGCATACTGATTAAAAAATTGCTAGCCTAAGACAAAATTGAAGATACGCATTTTTTAAAGCTCTAACTAAGCTATATGGTTAAGCTTAAGCAAATTAAAGCTAAAGATGCAAAATACCACATCAAAGAACTTACGTATACAGTTCTCAAGAAGACTAAATGTTGAAACTGAATTACGAAACGAGTCCAACACCAAGTTTAGATCAAGTAGTTTTTTCATTGAAGCTATTTTCCAATCATACAATCATTCACACAAATACACATGAATTTCCAACCTACATTCACACTACAATGCATTTCGCATTCACACTACAAATTACAATGCATATAACCAACTTGGAGGATATAGCAAGTCCTTTACAACCTTAGCTACATCCTAGATCCGTCCAAAATAGACTGAAGCGTCACAAAGACCTCGGGGATGATATCAAACGTGCGGTGGTCATATATGGCAGGGTGGTCTCTAGCAAAGAGTGACCTTGTCATCTTACAACCCACTAACAGATACGGACCCAAACAGCTGTATCAATGTACGTTGTATAGCCAGTATGGAAGTCCTGGGTGAGTATGTACCGGTATTTTGTCTCGTCCAGATATTATTACAAAGGTCTATATTGTCGAACCAATCTTTAGTATTGCCTATATTCCCGGACACTTTGACTGTCTCTGAAAATAGAACATTTTCTGATAACCATTTCAGTTCAGAATTCCTTTTTCAAACAATCGTTTAGTTTAAAGATATCTATATACGCGCTGCTAGCTTCCTAAGATGTAGATGCGAACGTATGACTGTGGTAGATACGGTTAGGACATTCTAATGTATATACGGGAGTAGAGCATGGGCTATACATACCTACACGTTTGGGGTTTGAGCAGCATTCTATTTTTGATTAGGACAGTTTAATTAATGGACATGTTTCGTACCGCCATATCTGATCTAAGTCCGGATGAATTTATTTCTTCTATTTTCTGTAGCACTGAAGAAGAAAAAAATAATTCACACTACTTATAATATTATTTGTGACATAACGGTTTCTGTTAGACAATATGGTATGATGTGCGATACTACACCCCCCTCCCCCTTTGACCTCCATTTTAACCTTGATACAAGCTAAAATGGCAGACTGTAGCCATAGAAGTCGTCAGCAATGTATGCACATGAACTTGTCCACATATGTAGTTGTTCGACAAGCAGTGTGTTGTTGAAAACAACATAATTTATATCAGCTAGTGCATGATATTGGAAATTGAGTTCCTATTTATATATTCGAAAATAAATTTAAAAAAACAGTAACAAAGGATCAGAAAATACAATGATCAGACCAAATTTATTTCTGATTGTTTTTCTGGAAAATCACATCATGTCAGAGATCAACGCAAATTGAATATTTAAGACTCCTATACTATAGTCATGGTTTTCATAACTGAATATCAATCTACATGTATCCAGAGTAGTGGTATGTTATTGTTAATAAATAATAGTATTGAGTAGTAACTGCCAATTTAAAAATCATTGCAACTATGACAATGCAAAGTCCATATCAAGATAAATAAACAAATATTTCAAGGAATATTAGTCTTTATTGCAAGATGGTGGAATTCCAGCATTTTCCTATTCCGACTGTATATTCAAAGTCATAAACTGAATTTTGAGAATATTTTTAGGAAAAGTACAGTACACTTCAACTAGTCTTCACTCCTTGATTGCTGTTAGGTTTAAACTGAAAAGAAGGAATCTCTCATCTGGGGTGCTAGATATGGCAACAGGCTATTTTTAGAGGCTTATTTCTGTAGCCCTTTGCATTAGGCTCAGTCAAGTAAATAGATTGGTTTAAATCACAAGCTGATGTCTTTAATCTTGTGGTGTAGAGGTCTGTGTACTCTGCCACTCGCCACATCTGGTTCAAATTCCGTGGAGCCAGTGGCCTGAGTTTGCATCCGGGTCAGGACATCGCATCGTCCTTTCGGAGGGGGGGGGGCATGAAGCAGGTAGCTTTGTGTACCTAGATGCATGTTAAAGAACCCAACACAATTATTGAGAAGAGTAGCGGTGACCATGTGTGTTTGGGCCAATACATACAAGCCATATATAACTTGATATTATGTCATACCTGGGCCGCAAAAATATTCGTTCCGGGTGTTCCGGACCGAGCGATAACTTTGGGGGTTCTACTTTTACCACTGTTGAAAATTCGAATACCAGATTCAGAAGTTGGAATTGATGTTTGATTTTTGTTTGAGGACACTCTCTCAAGTTCTGGCGCATTTTGCTTTGAAATGTGTATTTGATACGGAATACACCGTGTTGTATTCTACATTGTACAAATGTACATATAAAATAGTAAAGCTGTATTACACTCACTACTACATGTACCTAGTACATGAAAAATCACAACTTTACCCTAGGCCTATCGCGTCATATCTGGATGCTTTAGATATTTGTGATATAATCGTCCACAGTTGCTATGTTGCGTGGACTTATCTAAAGCTTCCAGGATCTCATTTGCATACATACTGTACACTGCAATGTATCACTCATTCACTACAATATGGGTCAAGGCCTGCCTCTAGGACTTGAGTTCTCTTGTACAGGATGTACATGTACTTACTGTAAATTCATTTATGTTTGCGGGGACTTGAATTCGTGGTAAGAGAGGAAAAGAAGGTCTTCACTACAACTTTTAGGTTAGCGATTGGACCAACTGTAGTGTAGCAATACAGCGTTCGAAATACCCGTCTGCAATCTGCAAATTGCATAAAGATTTTCAAGATTGCAGAAGAAAAATTAAACAATCTGCAAATTTGCAGAAGAAAAAAATCAGAGTCGGGAATCAATGGCTCTCAATTCAGGAGATTATATTGATTGTTGTTGTTGTTGACTTACTAGTACCAAGTAAACTGAAGCCCACAGCGCCGCGCAAGATGGCGGCGTTTCGGTGCGTTCCGACTGCCTGGTGCTACTTGAGGTCAGTTTTTTCGGGGGGTTTCGACACTTTCCGTGATAACTTCGGGGACGAATCATGTGAGAAAATGTCAAATTCGTGCATTTCCGTCAACCCTCGCTAATCTCCGCGGTCACGATCTCGGGGTCGGCAAAAGTCGGGAAAACAATTTCCGGATGTTTCTATCGTAAACATGTAACGTTATGTCGCAAGCATGGGGCATGGGCGCGATGACAGAAGGAACGAAACGGTGGCCACTACATTAGCCCGTGGTCCTTGAAGCCCAGATGGCAGCGATGAAGTTGAGAACTACTCGGATAGATATTGAGCACCGCCCTGTGTGGAAAAGACGGAACATTTTCTCCTGTGCCGACACGGTGGGGAGGGGGGCACCCACGTGAAAAACTAACATCGCCGGGACGTCTCTTGAGTCTCCCCTAATGTCCGAAGTCGGAGTCCGATGTTTGAAACCGATATCAATGTTTCAGATTTATACAAAAAAACTACACAGAGGCCAAGGTTTGCATAAGAGCATTTTTTTTAATTTTACATTTTTTCTCGGTTTTCGTCATGTTTTCTGTGGGCCGTGGCTGTGTCACATGTCGTGCGATCTTATTCATTAATCATAATAGGCATCAGAACACGTATTTCTCGCAATGATATAATTCCCTTGTCCTTCTTATCAGGCAGGCTGTTGAATTTGTTTTTAATTTTGATACACATACTTAAATGATCAAACGAATATTTGATTTGATTGATATTGAATAAACATACTTTTGCTGTTGCAATTTTCGCTATTAATTTGAATATTTTTCACCCACATGCATGTTATTCCTCTTAAAAACTTTGCTAGTGATAATCAAAGATAGAGTGAGAGAATAAAGAATTACAGCAATGTTGCAAAGCTCTAGATATAATGTAAGTAAGTAGGCATTATTAAGTTGAGAAAGTTGTACATGTAGTATGGAGGCATGTGTATTTGCAGAAAATATTTTCAAATTGCAGAAAAAAATTTTGACATTCTGCAATATTGCAGAACACTGAAAAAAAGTATTTCTACCACTGCAATACAAGATTTAGCATGTTTTTGTGATGTTGTGATATTGCAATAGAGGGGTCACTGAGAAAAACACAAAAATAAGAACACTGCAAAATATTTTTCAGATTTGCAACTACTGACTTACTGTATTGTGTGCATCTATTTTGTCTGACTTGCATTTTTTTTCATTTAGAATTAAGGCCACACTAATTTGATATGTTTGTTAACGGAATATAAAAAAATGCTACATTGGAAAATCAACATGAAAACAGAATCTCAGAGAAAAGTTTGTAATTTGGTGCACACAGTTTCAGGGAGTGAACAGGGTCAGGTGCAAGTTTTCACCCTAGCCTTCTGTTTTAATGATGTCCTTGTGCTAAAATTATTTATAGATAATCTGTTAACCAAGAAATTAAATTGGTGTGGCCTAACAAATGTAAAATGATAATGCCAATGTCATTTATGTTTGCAATTTAGGAAGACCTTTATACTACATTTTACAATATCATGTACAATTGTGTACATTGTATTTGAGGGTGAGAGGGGGGCTATTGATCAGAAGCTTCTAGTACACTTCTGAAATTATATTCTGTCGAAAAAGTGTGTCAATTGTAACTTGAGATTGTGACAAAGGTCACAGTGTTTGGTTTTTAATCACGCCTGTGAGCATACAACTGGTATATGCACATGTACGTGCATGTGTGTGTTCGTGATGGTTGCCTGGGTTTTTGGTCAAGTTATTTTTTCAGATACTTTTAAGTTTAGGTAATGAAATTATTTACTAATCATTTGACGCTCACAAGCTTAAGTGCAGTCTTGGATGTTTTCTGATATTGTCTTTTGGACACTGACAGGAAAATATTTTGTATCATATTCATATATGTATCTCTGTACATATGATTTTAGATTTTTGATGTAGTTTCATTTTTGTAACCCACAAATCTTGAATGCAAAGTTTGAATTTCTTGTAAAGCAAAATGCTCATACTGTATTTCATGAAATACATTAATCTGATTTCAGGATAGATATGTGAAAAAAGTATACATGTAGCCTTTTTAAGACAGTATAAGACTAGTATAAAGTTCATATTTGTTTCAGACAAAATGTCTGCCGTGCCCATCTAGAACAAACAACTGAACTGCCAACAGGGCAAACAAAGTGTCCATTGTGCCACATGTGCAGGAAAATCTGGGTCAAAGTAAGAAACAGTGTCCCAGAAATCTGGACTTTGCATACAAAGGTCGTTGACTCCTAGTGGTACCATGGATTAGTCTATTTACATTAAAGGGGTTAGGCAATTTTCTTACCTATGGGGGGTCAACATGTGTTTCTATACTAACTAATTACTCAGGGCGCAGGTTAGGATATAACTTATAACATATGCCAATGTTTCAATTGTACAATGTAGATTTAACTGACAGATACCATATGATTATGGTATTTTTATAAGAGCGGAGGCTTTTCAAATTTGAAAACATTCATATATGCATTTTGCAACTGGTGTACATACTTGTAGCACAATTTAATCCTACAATGAATCCTAATTTTGGGACTCCAGTTGCCATGTTTTCTAAAACAATTAGACGTAGATATGTTGACTCCAAATTAGGGATTGACTCTGTCTAAATTCTGGCCCTTTAGGCCTCACCAATTTAATTTCTTGGTTAACGAGTTTTTTTTTAAATTATAGCAACAACAAAAATCATGAAAACAGAAAGCTGGGGTGAAAACTTGCTCCTGACCTTGTTCCCTCCCTGAAATAGTGTGCACCAAAGAACAAACTTTCCTCTGAGATTCTGTTTTCCTGTTGATTTTCCAATCTAGCATTTAAAAAAAAGATTCCGTTAACCAGGAAATAAAATTGGTGTGGCCTAAGCCTTGTGTCCAATCAGATAATCCATTTCAACTCAGATCGCTCCAACGGCCAATGGACAAGGAGTGAACAAAACTGAAACTTACTATAAAGGGCAACAAATATAATTCATTATTTTTTACTAAATGTGGTCTCTTTTGTCAATTAGGCCATGCATTCAATCATTATAAGTTTGTGGGAACTTACTAGTACTTCTGTAGTAAGTGAGGAAAGAATTTAGATTAGAATTAGAAAGAAAGAAAGTACCGGTAGTTCCTGTTCACATTATATGCAAGACAGATCACATTGTTTGCAGTGTGTGTGAGTTCTACAAAATTAAAAAAAGACACTGAAATGCTCAATATTAATAGAAGAAGAACTTAATTGCGCAACAATTGTAACGGGTACAATGTATGGCAATTTGTAGTTACATAACAATCGACTATTTCTAATACTAGTATTTAACAATTTCAAAGAACACATGTAATTCATTCCTGCTTTTCCCCTCTCCAGCAGTGAATGGAACTAAGAAGGGGGGTAAGGATGAGAAGCCGTCTGCGTTCCTGGTGTGGATGTTGGTGGTGGCCGTGGTGGCTGTGTGGGGGACCGTGGTCGTGGTCAAACTGGAACTGGTGGACTACAAGGGCATCATCGGTAAGGACAGGTCAAGTTTAACATCATTTAAAGAACAGGCAATCAATTTTGGACCCTACCATCATGAATATTTTGTTCACCACTGTAAAAGATGGTTATCCTTCTATTGCTAGCTACATAGTGGTTCAAATCACAATGTTATTTATATATTATTCAGGGGGTGCCAAAGCATTCCCACAAAGTTAATGAAAAATGCACTGAAATATCATGTATTTTATGATAAATGCAGTCTTTTTGGTGGGTGATGTGACATACAAAATGTGTAGCACTACAGCTACGTATGGGAGAGGATGATGTGACATGCTACATGAAATGTAGCTCACAGCCAACCTTGAAAACATCCATCGGGACCCGGGATGACTTTAAGTCATAATTTTTGCTTTTTCTCTCAAACCGTCAGAATAACAGAGCGGGGTGTGGAATCAAGATCTCTTACGGTGAAGTACAGGTTGCCGTGAAACTGCCTGAAGAGGAACTCCGGGACCCAGGATGATTTTAAGTCATAATTTTTTGCGTTTTCTCTCAAACAGCCAGAATAACAGAGCGGGGTGTGGAACCTGAGATCTCCTACGGTGAAGTGCCGGTGGCCGAGAAACTGCCAGAAGAGGAACTGAAGAAAGCGGAAGAAGTCATACCGGAACCTCAGAAAGAAGGTAAGCAAACAGTACCATTATCTTTAATTTGGAAAGACACTTGGAATTTTGATTGATTTTAAATTAGTCAAAAAGGAAACCACAATGTATAGATAAGTAATTTTTCAATTGATGTGTAACAAAATACTAAAATGTACAACGCTTTCTGTAATCAAAATTAGTTTTTCCAATTTTCCTGTGTCTTTCCAAATTCGTACTGAGCAGTGTTTAGTACTCTATTAGACTAAGTGTAAGTTATACCTACAATTCATCTACATTGCATTTACATTGATAGTTCAAGACAGTCTGATTATGAGCTCATTCTAAATAGTTATTTTACACCAATATCTTCCAATACCAAAGCACAGGCCTAGCTTGCTAATGAGAAAGGGTCTTGTACATGGACATTTTCCAGTATCCATCCTATAGTGTAACTGCAGAAGGCTCTTTTTGCAGCTGGATTAGACTGCCCGCATGTAAAACAAACTGACCCAGTTCTACGCTATCTGCTTGACTTGTTAAAAACAGCCGCTAGCCATGTTGTCTACACCTGCTTATGACCCAATTTTTGGTAGACAGGATGTCTTAAGTTACATCTAGACAGATCCTAATTACCTGTTCAAGATATAAGAGGTACATTGTTATGTTTGATGAAGAGGATAATGGTTTTAACTTTCCAGACATTTTTGTCTGACAGTCTTGCTGTGGGCTAGCTATACTTCTTCTGCTGACCTAATTTGAAGAAACTAAGGCTTTAGAGTTTGCAAAGGCTTGCTTGTACAGTTTAGCAGTTGCACTGCGCTGTCAAATATACATAGTGGTCACGGCTTTAAAGTTCAGAGTGTCATGATACATTTTTGTTGCCCCCTCCCCCTTGCTTCTACATGCAAGCTCTGAGTGTGTATTCAAAAGAATAATAATAATTGAATAATAATTAAAAATAGTAATAACATGCTTTGAGTTTTACAGAGGAGAGAGAGAATACTATATGCACAGAATACATGTACATGTAATACTGTAATTCACTTTATCTTCACGATAGAAAAATTTCACAGTGTAAGGAAAATGGACATTTTCACTGAACTTTAACTTCACGTCACAAGTGGTTTACAGAACGGATGTGTGAAGGAATCATCAATGATAACAACAGGTGTTTTTTCACGGTGATGATAAGTTCACGGTACAGGGGTGACCGTGAAAACAGTAAACATAAAGTTATAGTGAAAGAAACAAGAACTACAGTATGTAAATCCAACATTTTGTATTCCATGTATAATTTTATACTATATATCTAGAGAGAAATATATTATACATATTATTGTATATCATATGTATTAAAATGCTCACACAAGGTATATGCAGTCAGTAGTCATTGCTAGTTGAAGAAAACCCAGTCATTTACCCACAGCCAATCCTGAAAACTTTCTACACCAACATAACCTCTTCTGTCTTTCGTTCTGTTTTGTCTTGTCTTTGCTCTGTCTGTTCCTTCTTTCCTTACCTCTCCTCTCTACTCCTGTAGCCAAGAAAGTCAAGATAAAACTACCGCAAACCGAGGCAGAGAAGCCTGCTAAGAAGGAACCGTCTAAGACAGAGGAAGGTACAAGTTGTTTGAATAGATGTCTAGAGTTTGCCAGGTATCTGTCCTACTCTAGCTCCAGTTCTCTCCTCTGACCGCTTCCTTGTAGAATACCGTACTATTCAGAGTTTTGGTATAAAACCTGGTTTTGCCAGATCTTTGAATTCTTTAGTCACTGTCGAAAGATATCCGGTGCTATCTGAAACGTCTGACTGTTACAAAATTTTATCCAGTTGCTTGAGTAACTATTTTTGGCGTATAATTGTAGAATAGTCTGGCAACGTTAAATTTGGCATGACGCTTTCAACAAACTTTTTTTGGGCCGAATTTGTTAATCGACAGAAGGTCGTTGAATCTCAAAGTCGCCAGAGAGTCAAACATATTTTTCACCTGCAAATTTACCCTATTGCTTTTGAGGGTATATGGTCCATGAGAACATTGGCCAATAGAAATCATGCTAAGATTGAGAAAACACCGATGGAGAAGACACTGACTGCTGTCAAAATTGTTCTTTAGAGCTCGCAGAACCATCAAACATTAGCTACTCTCCTGCTGTGCCGTTTTAAGATCATGACATTTAAAGAGCCCTGTAAACTATGTAGATTAGGGCCTTTGAATATTCCAGTAAAATGTACACCAGAATCCTGATTGACTCCAAGTTGCATAATCCTCAAGATCTATAACAGCATGGTAAGGCCACACCATTTTAATTTTTTGGTTAACAGAATTTTTTTTTAAATGCTACATTGGAGAATCAACATGAAAACAGAATCTCAGAGGAAAGTTTGTACTTTGGTTCACACAGTTTCAGGGAGTGAACAGGGTCAGGTGCAAGTTTTCATCCCAGCCTTCTGTTTTCATGATTTTTTGCGTGCTAAGATTAAAAAAATCTGTTAACCAAGAAATTAAATTGGTGTGACCTAATGGGGTTCAGATCTGCGTCTACAAGTTTGATCCCCATTCCACTGCTTCTTAGAAATATTGAAATCCTGAAAAGAATCCATGAGATAAGGGCCAAACATTTAAATGGGGACACTGGGGCCAGGCTATTCTACAGGGAAGAAATTAGAGGAGAAAACTGGAGCTAGAGTAGGATGGATATCAAACTAGAGTTTGCAGTGGGTGTGCAACATAGATTGTTTTTTACGTGCTGGTGTAGAAACCATCAGAGTTCCGCTAGTCTCTTTAAGTCCCTGTGAGGACTTCGTTATTTGTACAGTTGATTACATATACATGTATGTACCGGTAGGTAGCTTGTATGGCTTGATGTGTGTATGCATGTAAGTATGTAGGTATACAGAAATTACGATATACATGTAGGACTGGTATACGTAGTTGGTTTATCAGGGTTTTTTTTTTTGAGAACCCAAAAAATTGTATATTAGATTGGTGGATAGTATACCATCATGTTTCATACACAGAACCTACCTTTGTAGTTAGATTGTACGCCACCATTCATAGTTAGATTTTGTTGTTTGGTTTGCAAAGCAAAAGTTTAGTGCAGATGTCTGATTGTTCAAGCATGTTTAAATGTGTGCTTTTTGAAAGCATGGAGAAACAAGTTTAAACTGTCTGAGGCATGTGAGACGTAGTCATCTTAATCGTTCTTAGCTCACAAGACAAAGATTTCTCCTCTTTCTTTTTTGTTTGTGTCTGTCTATCTGTCTGTCTGTCTTGCAAACAAACAAACAAACAAACAAACAAAAACATAACAGCTAAGAAGGAAGAAGCTCCAAAAGAAGTAAAGAAAGAAGTACCGGTTCTGAAGAAGACAGCTGCTCCCAAGGAAGAGACTGCCGCTAAAGACGTAAAGGAAAAGCCTGCTCCAAAAGAGAAGCCAGCTCCTAAGGAAGTCGAGAAGAAACCTGCCGTCAAAGAAGAAAAACCAGCTCCCAAGAAGGAAAAACCCGCACCTCAAGAATCCAAACCGAAAGAAGTAAAAGAGAAACCTGCTCCAAAAGAGAAGTCAGCTCCTAAGGAAGTCGAGAAGAAACCTGCCATCAACGAAGAAAAAATTGCTCCCAAGGAGGAAAAACCTGCACCTAAAGAATCCAAACCGAAAGAAATAAAAGAGAAACCTGCTCCAAATGAGAAGCCAGCTCCGAAGGAAGTAGAGAAAAAAACTGCCGTCAAAGATGAAAAACCTGCTCCTAAGAAGGAGAAACCTGCACCTAAAGAAGCCAAACCAGAAGAAACAAAAGAGAAACCTGCAGCCAAAGAAGCCAAACCGAAAGAAATAAAAGGGAAACCTGCACCCAAAGAGGAGAAACCTGTAGCCAAAGATGTCAAAGAAAAGCCTACACCCAAGGTAGTGAAGGAAAAAGCACCTACCGAAGAAAAACCTCCAAAAGAGGCAAAGGTAATACCATCGCCTAAAGAAGTCAAAGAAAAACCTGTGCCCAAAGATGTTAAGGAAAAAGCTGCCGTCAAAGAAGAAAGACCTGCCTCAAAGGAAAAGCCAGTCACTAAAGACGCGAAAGAAAAACTAGCTGCCAAAGAAGTCAAGGAAAAGCCAGCCGCTAAACCCACTTCAAAAGCGGTGGAAACACCAGTCAAGACAAAGCCAGAGAAACCTGTAAAGGAACAAACGAAGGAACCTGCTACCAAGAAAGAAGCTAAACCGTTAAAGCCGGAAAAAAAGGTAGAAGAAAAACCTAAAGCTGAGGCCAAAAAAATCGAAAAAGCTGAAAAAGCAAAGGCTGCAAAACCGGCCGTAGAGAAGAAACCCGTGAAAGCAGACGCTAAGAAACCCGTCAAGGAACCCAAGAGACCGCCACGCGCCAAACATGTGCCGCTGAAAAGGATTCCACCAGCAGAACAGAAAGTTAAAGCACCGAAAGAGAAACCCAAAGCAGTAGAGAAGCCAGCAGTCAAAGAAACAAAACCATCTAAACACAGACATGTACCACTGAAAAGAATAGCGCCAACTCCACCCGAAAAAGTTGCGGAAAAGCCAAAAACTGTGAAAGAACCGCCTAAAGAAGAAGTCAAAGTTGCAAAAGAAGCAGCTGTCAAAGAAGTGAAACCAGCAAAACACAGACATGTACCACTGAAGAGAATAGAACCAACACCCGAAAAACCTAAAGAAGTTGCCAAACAACCACCTAAAGAAGATGTGAAAGTTGCAAAAGAACAACCTGTTGAAAAAGCGAAACCAACAGTTAAGCACAGACATATGCCACTCAAGAGAATAGAGCCAACACCACCAGAAAAAGCTAAAGAAGCCGTCAAAGACCCTAAAGAAGTTAAAGTTGCACCAAAAGAACCTGTGGAAAAACCCAAACCAACCGAGAAACAAAGACATGTACCCCTCAAGAGAATAGACCCTAAGAAAGAACCCAAAGCTGTGAAAGAACCACCAAAGGAAGAATCTCCACCTGAAAAGAAAGCACCTTCCTACAAGTTGAAGCCAAAACGGGTCCCCAAAGAGCCTCCTTACAAACTCAAACCAAAGAAGCTAGCAGGCCAGAAACCCAAGGTGAAGAAAGTGAAACCAGTTGTCTTAAAGAAAGTTGTAGAGGAGCCTAAGATCCCCAAGGCGGTCCGGCCACCACCTCCGCAGGCTAAGCCGCGAGCCAAGAAAGTAAGCTTGGAGAAGTACTCCAAGCCAAAGGAAGAAGGTACTGGTTAAGTGTGATCTCTGATTGGAGAGTTGTTACTAACATCTTTAAAGAGCATTAGAAAGTGTTACAGTCTTTGCAAAGCGTGCCAGTGACTGTACATGACATAAAAATGTTGCTGCTTGTACTTATAGTTTATAGATAACTTCAACTTTCGTAATTATACCGCATTAACAAGGTGTTATGGAGCGAGGCCCTTCTCAAGAATGTAAAAAAAATATAAATTTGAATTAAATTTTGTACTTGAACAGATTTTCTTTCATGGATTTCACTCTAAGCTTTATCCAAAAGATAGGTCTTGCTGCGCTACGTTTATTTTTTGAAAATAGATTATGGGGTTGAAAATGGGTTTTAAATGGCCACTGTGTTTCCCATGGACTTTTCATTGAAATTACAAGTACCAAGTGCATGCATGTAGCTTTTAAGGTTTGCTAAACAGTTCTCACTTATTCATTATTGATTTTTGTTGCAAACATCAAAGCATGAACAGTTTTGAAAATGTTTAGTTTTTTTGCCTTCCTTGCATGAAGATTGTTTGACTTTTTTGTTTTGGTTAGTTACTTACTATTTAATGGTCTAGTAAGTAGAGAACATTCTCACTAATGTCTTACACAATCCTCTATTCAAATTGCCTTTTTTGTTTTTCTTTGGTGTTTTTAGTTGTTTCTGTCACTACCCCATATTGCTTAAACCATCATCACATGTTCTTGACTGTACATTAAACTTTCTATTAGACTCTTAGAGTGAAAAGGAGTTTGCTTGTCATACATATATTAATATTTCGTTAGATGAAGGAACCGTTTAAGGTTCTTGTTTTTTTTAAGTCCCAGATCCTGCAAATGTTCCTGTTCCTACAACAACAGAGGTCAAAGGTCAAGATTCAGGAAAAGATGTTGTAGAGCAGGAATGTAAGACCTTAATATTGATGATCAAACTCTGAACTCTAGCCTATCAGTATAGTACATGTAGTAGCAGTAAATAACAGTACAGTTGTAGTTTTTGTCATGTATATTTAGCATTAGTAATAAGTTATTTTAGCTTATTTTTTACATACTTCATACTAGTATTGTAGCTGCTATCATATACATGTAGATATAGACTAGAGATCTCTAATGTCTTGTTCATTAATCAATTTGTAGGTTAAACAGGCAAGCATTGCATTGCACATGCATGTAAAGGCATTGGTGCTTCGTCTCTGCATGTTATGTTGGATCATATAGAAAATTAAGTAAGATTTGTAGCTTGAACGTGCTTTGCCAGCATGCATGATCTGTATCATTACACTCAAATACTGTAAATGCAGAAATGTTTGCGGGGATTCTGTTTCGCAGGAGGGAGAAAATGGAGTGTTCGGGGTGGTTTTGACAAGCGTTTGAAAAGCGCTGTAACAGTCACACATGGGACAGCTTTTCACGGTGGTTCAAGTTTGCGATAAAGAGTTAACCGCAAAAATCTCAAACATTTCTGCATTATTTTACAATATAACACACGTCAGATGCATGTAGCTGATTCAAAATTGAATGTCATTGAACATTGTACATTCCACCTTCTTACATGCACCTACAGCTTCTCTCTTTCACGTCATCATCCCTATTAACATCCACCTTCAACCAGTTGTCAGGAACTGTAAGTTGGCATAGATTTACATGTGGTCTCCATGTATGTAGATGTCGACATGTATACATGTACATTGTATGTACGTCTGTATCTGTTCACACACACGTAGTTGATCTACAAAATGTGTATCAACTGCTCTTTGGCATAACATATCAGCTTTGCAGGCACATGGCATGCTCAGCGGTGGCTGGTGCCATGATGTTGTTGCCATTAATCCAATCCTGTCTTAGATTGTGACTTTTGAGGAGTCTTTTTAATGACTTTTTTTCACTAAAATCATGCCTGCGTCATCACTTCATACAGCAGTCATGAATTAGTAATGTTTTGAATTACGTTTTACTTAAAACGGTCATAAGAGTAAAGGTGGTTAGAAGAGATCTAGTCAGAGTCTCTAAGTTTGAATCGTTTTGTCCGTAACAGTTTGTGGTTCACACATTTGTACATACAATCGTCTCAGTCATTAAGTATTGTCACAGTGGTTTGTTGTCTTTTGGTAATGTTTAGGTAATTATTGAAACCATACAACTCACCCATAGATAGTATATTGTACATTATTGCAAAATCATAATTCAGAAGTAGAGCAGTCTGCACTGCACACTTTAGCTAGTTCAGTGGCTGAATTTGTGTCTGTGAATTTTCAAAACTGATATGATGTGACATATGTTATAGCCTGCTTTCCTTTTGACTGATTTAAGCGTTAGACAAGTCTGCTGCCCCTCCCGATGCCCAAGGTGTAGTGCTTCCCTTGAATGTCACCTTGTTGCAGGACGAACTGTCAGTCACAAAAAGTAAGACTTGCAAGCTGCATGACTGTGCAAGTTCAGTGTTGTCTGTTCTGTCCATAGCTCACTTGTTCCTTTGTCCTGTTTCCTGGCCATGGTGTTCTCAATGGGCATAACATTACGTCCCTCGGATAGGACGTTAAATGGAGGTCCAGTGTTTTGGGAGAGCCACACCCCGCGTACGTACTACAAGAACCCACCACACCTTTCGAAAAAGAGTAGGGGCATGCCCCGGTGTGAGATGGGTTCGCATTTATATTAGTAATAGCCTCCGGCTAGTTGGGCGACCCTGCAGCTGGCATGTACATGCTGAACCAATAAATAAATAAAAAGATGTATACATTTTTATTTCATACCTGGGCCGCAAAGCATTAGATACGGGTGTTCCGGACCGGGCAATGACTTTGGTTATCACACGAGCTTCCATAGAATATTTAGAATGCATTTCAAGTGCGTCGGATTCACTGCTGTGGAAAATTCGAATACCGGATTCAGGGGTTGGAATCGATTTTTCTACAGTTTTTTTGGCTGGAGGACACAAACCTCTCTCAACTTCTTTTCCATTTCGCATTGAAATGTGTGTGTTTTTGAGCGGGTAGGACATAAATGAAATACATGGTATATTTTGTATCACCCTCGGTCCCGGCCCTCCCGCGGATCGCACCGGCCTTCGGAATACACCGTGTTGTATTCCATATGTATCAAAGGATTGTGGTTTTGACTCCAACTACCGATATCATTTACTACCAGTGGGAATCCAGCTCTTTAGAGGCGTAACTTTCAGTTCTTTTCCCTAGATCGTAGAATCCATTGTGTTATGTTGCCATTCATCTGAATGTCAGTGTTGGCATCTACACTGTGTAGATTAGAAGTAAATAAAACAGGTTTTGCTATCACAAACCTGTAAAAAGCATGTTTCGTGTACTGTACATGTTGTTTAGGCCTGTAGTTAGTATATTTTCACATTTACTGTCAATACTGGAACTTATGGAAGATACTGTTCAATACGTTTCATGTTGTATTGTTTCATTGTCTTAGAGTTTGGGTCTGCATGATAGTTTTACTCATCTGGACATTGTTGAGATTAATTAGTCAAAGGCTTGATTTCTCTAGGTACCGGTGTATAATGATCACATATCAAAAGTATTATTCAAATTCAGTAAAATGTGTGTGCAAGTGGCTGTAATTTCTTTCAACGGTAGAATAACTTTTGACCTATCCCGTCTGGTACAAATGTTTAAATCTCTTATATTATGGTTTATGATGCAATGTTTACGAAGACAGTTTGATTTTGATACAAATATAAAACTGGTTAATAGGATGAGAGACTCAGTACATATTTATATATACAGAATTATGAATTTTTATGAAGTCTGAACATGACACTGTTATTACTCAGAATTGCTGTCATCTGTACATGTAACTTTAGATTCCTATACAGTGTCACAATGAATAAGTATACTTTAAAGTGCGTTATCTTTTGAGGTTGTAACAGTCTCCATTTTCTTTTCTTTTTCAGCACCACCAGCAGAAGAAAAAGGTAAGTGCTCTCCACATTTGTAATCTTTTAAAGAAAAAACAAACAACTGTTACAAAACTAACAAAAACTGTGCTGTACAAATCATTTACCAAATTCCTGACTCGCGACTGCTGTCCTTTCATACTGTCTCTCGGCCATTCCTTCCTTCATTCATTCCTCAATTTTTCCATATTTCATTTCTTCCCTTGTCTACATTCATTTTCATAAACTTTAAGGGAAACTGCTCAGAAATATTTAATTTTTTAGTGTTTCTGAAGAGCAGGTATTACAAAACACAAAACACTGAACTTTGAAAAAATTCCAAGGAGATGACATTCAAGTCAAGTTGACAAAAATAAAAAAAACGTCATGTCTTGTAAGTTTACTTAGTCTAGTTAAGTGCTACAAATTACAAAGTTTAGGACTCGTCTACAATGTACATCTTACATGTACATGTAGGTAAACATGTATAACACAGAAGAATACATAATAGGTGCATCATACATTTAATACAACAAACAAAATTGTGAAATGAACAATTATGCCACAATCTTCCACCTGTGGTCTTTTTTAAATTTTACTTGACAACACTGCCATAAGTTCTGATATTTTGAATATGTGGTTGTATACTACATACTACCAATAACCTGTGTTTGAACTTAATGTATAATTTGTTTGTGTGTTCTGTAAACAGATACTACAACAAAAAAGAAAGACAGAAAGAGGCAAAGTAAGGCATGTGAAAGAATAAGTTAGAGACATTATTAATATCTAATAACAATTTTTTTTGTGGTGGTATAAACTTTTACAATGTGTGGTGTTTGTAATACATGTATGTCCATAATGAAATAAATGTACAAGGTTTTTAATGATAATGCACTCATGTGCTGCATTTTCTTTACATTCCCATTTTTGCTTGCAAAGAATGCCTCCCTCCCCAATGCTTGATGCTGGAGCCGAGAAGCTCACAGTCAATCTAACATCAGTGTTAATGTGATTAAATGGCCGGTTTCCATTGGTCTATCTTAATCACATTATCTTTCCTTGTTTAACAAGTCTCTCATGTCTACAAACAGTATGCATTCGGTTGTTGTTTTAGAAGATATTCGAAACTGCAGTGTGAACATGGTGTGACTTTGTGTGTGGAAATATTTTGGAGTTCAAAGGCAACTCTAGATCTATACTACGAGCAGAAAAGTTAGTTTTTTGCAGTACCTGAAATTTGAGTGGCAGTATTTCCAGGTTTGCGATTAGCAAAGCCTGTATTGTTTGTTTTTGCGCTGCCGCTGCATGGACCAAGCATGTACCGGCTGCATGCCATGAGATTTGGAGTGATGCATCATGGTCATCCAAGCCTTGGAAATCTTGACCGTTTCGACGGAATCCACATTTCGTCCGAGCTGCTGCACCAAGTTCCTTTTTCAACCAACAGGAGCATGAGACAACCTCTGACCCCTGACCTCCAAACCTTGAGGCAACCTCTGACCCCTGACCTCCAACTCCTGAGCCAGCCTCTGACCCCTGACCTTCAGCCCTTGACTGATACCAGAGGACTTTCTTCAAGGATTGCACTGTGTGAACGATGCTTGATGTCAGGAATGTTGGAAAGCTTCATATCTGATGATATGACATAAGAACAATTTTAAGAGGGGCATATTTTTAACGTGGGCCTTACTCCCATGTTGTTTCCAGTTTTCACATCTGATATTCAATGCCATATATTAGTAACTTTTTCAGATGTTTTATTTTTTTTATGTAGTACAATTTTCTTTGTAGTGTTGAATACGCCTGGTCCAGTTACCTACTTTTTAATGCAATGAATCTTAATAAACTTTTAAACTACATAAAGTACAATGTAGTATCATAAATGATTTTTCTTTTTTTTCCTCAAAATTGTAAATATATGACAGTTTTTGGCAGCTATTGGACTGAAGGTAGCACTAAGAAAATGTTATTTAAAAAAAAAAAGAAAAACTTGGAACTAAAGACAGCAACATTCATATCCTACAGTTTTACCTGTAAAATATCTAGATTAGAAAACTCGTACATTTATGGCAAAATAGGAACTGAAAATAATTTAGAAAATTAGTAATTGTGTTTTTCTGAAATGAATTTTAAGTATTTTTTAGACTAAAAGCAAAAATGTGTCTACCAGAACCAGCATGAAAGTTCTTTATTTAAGGAGCTCGACAATGTATCTATTGTTAGATTAAATGGAGGAAAAAAATTGTCTGCCTTCTCATAGCTAGGAGATTACACCAATTATAGGTAGTCAGCTCTGCATTTAGAATAGGGTAAAACATTTAGTACTACCAGGCTAGTGCTAAATAAGTTGACAGATTTTTTAAAAAGAGTTTGGGTCATAAATAATGTAAATACTTAAGAAAGGAGAAATGATAGGAATGGAATCATGTGTGGGGATATGTTTAACTTCTAACTTAAAGGATGAACTGAAGAGGGGATGAAAGAAAGAAAGAAAAATGAAGGACACTGAAGATAAGGTACAGACCTCTGTGACGGTTGCTCATAGCATTGCCCAATGTACTACCAAGATGGAAAATAGAATATGTGAGAAACATCCTTCAGAAATTAAGTTGTCAGAAGACACAAAGTCAAGAATAAGGTCTCACATAGCTGTTGACTACATTATTTCGTATCCCACCTGTGTTTTTCATGCAAAATCTGTGGGTCTGTTGTGGACATCATTGGACGCCAGCTTCGGAATTCTTAAGCCACTCTTGTCTATTCTTCATTATGGTTCTTAAGTCGACTGTTGAGTATCTTGTCTCTCTTAAGTGTGTAAATGGCTGTTGTTCAAATTATCAACAGCTGGTGTTTTAGCTTTTCTTGCAACCTTTTTCTCAATACATACATAATAATATTTCACGTAAGTTTGTAGCCTTTTTTTACTGATTCATAAGCAAAACTTGGGTAGAAGATATTTGTAATTATACAAAATGGCGCTATCACATGCCCTTGTCAATTAGCAAGACTCTATAAATTCTTATACATGTAGGTATGTGTGCAACTGTACATAGCGATAGCAAAGACGAAGACGGTTTCAAGCAGGGGTCGGTCTTTGGTTGTTTATAACAATGCTTACCATGGGCAACCTTCTACAGGCACAGTCAGCCTGTTGGTTGCACTGGGAGCACAGGACAACCAACCAAAGTCCATATCCCTTTTTTGCTGCAGTTGAGACAAATACAAAGTACAGATAGTATAATTGTTTCTAATTACTGGTAATATGAAAGGTAAATTTTCATTGCAAATAAAACAATGTTGTTACTATGTCATCAATTTTGTCTCATTTTGTTGTGTTTTTATTACCTGAAAAAATAACATTAGGCAATATGTAAACATAATGGTTTGATAACAAAATGAATGATACTGACTGAATATCAGACTGGTTCTTAATCATTGTGTAAGTGACAAGTAGGAAACTATAGGATATAAATGTGTTTTTTTTTTAAATATTTCAAATATCGATTATTTAATTAAAGTTTTTACTGTGTAAAAATTTAAATTTCATTTGATAATGTCAAGATACATGTGGGTCATTTTGTTAAGTTTGCTGCTCCCAAAAAAACGAAACAGTGAAAGAAAGTGTATGCACTCACTGAAGAGCATGTCTACTACTGAACAGTATATAGGAAACTCCCCCAGCTCTTTTAGACAACTACAATGAACT
The DNA here is from genome assembly GCF_035083965.1 of Branchiostoma lanceolatum. Classification (NCBI taxonomy): domain Eukaryota; kingdom Metazoa; phylum Chordata; class Leptocardii; order Amphioxiformes; family Branchiostomatidae; genus Branchiostoma; species Branchiostoma lanceolatum. Next base: position 10,950,445 of record NC_089739.1, read on the forward strand.
GAGGACCACAGCTTAAGGTCCCGTCCTAAGCAGTAGCGTGCATGTCTGGTGAGCTACAACAGCTGGGACTCAAACTCCCAACCTCTTGGTCCAGAGGCAGGGTTAAACCAGTTGACTAAGCACACTATGTGTCTCATCATTGAACCCTAATCATACCTATAAAAACCTTCTTTTCCCAGACTTTGTCACAACATGAGACAAGAGACTTCCTTATCTGTACCAAGAACATACACACAACACAAACCAACATCCACGACCTACTAACACTGTGGAAAATGCTATGTCTTTGCTGTCAACTCAGGGTAACTTGACTTTGAAGTTGTGCTATACTTATTAACTACATCTCTACAGTTATTTCTTTCCAGAAATTAAATGTAGATTTAGTAAAGCACTTATCTGCGTCGTAATCTTAAATTCTTTTCTTTCCATATTTAGTGAAGTAGTGTTTTGCTGTTGAAGCATGTCTGCTCTCCATGACATATAATGCATTAAAGTAAAGCAATGTAAACAGTTCTTGCTGTACATTGCCCTGGCAATGCATACATCATTTGGTAGCCTCCAGTGATTGTTTGACTTGATAGCATTGACAAAACTTGCACATGTACCTCTCTATGTAAAAACTTCACTGTACTGTATATACCTTCTACTTGCCAATTTCATGTTTTATGTTTGTAAATTTGTTGTTTATAATCATGGTAGGATGTTGTTCAGTAAGAGGACTATTAAGATGAGTTGTATTTCTTCCCAACCCTTTTATATAATTAGTCGAAGAAACTGCAGATCAAGAAATTGAAGAGCCCGAAGCTGAGCCTGGTAAATTCCTGATCTTTTAAAATTCTATAAACATTGACTTTAGTTCTAAAAGAAGCTCTTATACCTGTATTTTCAGTACTATTTGTATTTGTAGACCTGTCCTTGGTGCTGAATTGTGAATTGTTAACACAATTTCACTTTCTTGTGAAAACATTGAATTTGTATGCCTAGAAATTAAGGGAAGGAATACATTTACCTCCACGTGTGTTTAATGACTTGCTATGTGTAATAATTTCCAATATTATCTCACTAAAAGATGTGCAATACATGTATATGTCAAGTGACAGTAACATACAGTCATTGGAGTGGCTAGCAGCTATGAACATTTAAACTACCTCATTAGTCTTTGTCTTGCGCAATGTTTGCTACTAAATGAAGTTAAATGGATACAATCCTGGCCATTGTGACTATTAGACATCTGATGACTTCTTTCCAAAGCAGAGCCAGAGCAGGAACCTGAAGAATTACAGGAAGCAGACGAACCTGAACCTGTGAAAGAGGAAGAACCTGTGGCAGCTGAAGAGGAGCCTGAAGAGGTTGCAGAGGTAGCAGATGAGGTTGCAGAAGAGCAGGAAGTGGCTGAAGAACCTGAAGCAGTTGCAGAAGAAGTTGTAGGAGAACCAGAAGAGACTGCACCAGAGGTTGCTGAGGAGGCTGCACCAGAGGTTGTAGAAGAAGCTGCACCAGAGGTTACAGAGGAGGCTGCACCAGAGGTTGCAGAAGAAGCTGCACCAGAGGTTACAGAGGAGGCTGCACCAGAGGTTGCAGAAGAAGCTGCACCAGAGGTTACAGAGGAGGCTGCACCAGAGGTTACAGAGGAGGCTGCACCAGAGGTCGTAGAAGAAGCTGCACCAGAGGTTGTGGAGGAGGCTGCACCAGAAGTTGTAGAAGAAGCTGCACCAGAGGTTGTAGAAGAAGCTGCACCAGAGGTTGTAGAGGAGGCTGCACCAGAGGTTGTAGAGGAGGCTGCACCAGAGGTTGCAGAGGAGGCTGCACCAGAAGTTGTAGAAGAAGCTGCACCAGAGGTTGCAGAGGAGGCTGCACCAGAGGTTGTAGAAGAAGCTGCAGAAGAACCAGAAGAAGTTGAACAAGAGCCAGAAGAAGCTACTCAAGAACAAGCAGCAGCTGAAGATGACAAAGAGGTATTAGACGAACCCGAGATACTTGAGGAGGAAGTACCTATCGAAGCACCTGAAGTGGTTGAAGACGCTCCTGCACCAGCTGCTGATGAACCAGAGGTCGCCACAGAAGAAAAACAAGAAGGTGCTGAAGATGTGAAAGAAGACATTGAAGAGCCTGAGGTTTCTGCTGAAGAGGATAAGGAACCTGAGCCTGAAGTGCCTCAAGATGATGTACAAGCAGATGCACCAGCTGAAAAGGAACCAGAAGCTGCTGAAGATGTAGAGGAGGACACCAAGGAACAAGAGGTGGAAGAAGAGAAGGAACCTGAAGTCCCTGCTGCGGAGGAGCCTGAAGTTGCTGCAGAAGCATCTGAAGAGGAACTTGAAGATGCAGAGGAGCCCAGTGAAGATGTAGAAGAACCTGAGGCGGTTGAAGAAGCAGCTCAAGAACCTGAAGTAGCCAAGGAGGAAGAAGCAGCAGAAGAAACAAAGGAGGAGCAGGAACCTGAGGAACCAGCTAGTGAAGATGCTGCAGATCCTGAAGATGATGACTCTGATGGAGAGGCTGAGACAGTGCAAGAGACAGAAGATGCCCCTGGTACAGTAACTCATCTTGATGTCCTCCTACTTATTCTACAAACATCTAATCAAGGGAATTCTTTAAAAGTTCAATTTTTACCCCATCAAGCATGCAAATGTAAAATAACAAGCTCATTACTCATCCATTAACACTGGGTTATGATCATCGGGAGATATCCAAGGTCATCATTGACTAACCAGATAATTGGGCAACACAAAATGTAAAATGTGATATTCTTACACATATTTGAAACAAATCTCATTTTCATGTCAACAATGTGCAATAATAAGTTTTTGTATACTATGTAATTTCTTTGTTTAATGCAATTCAAAAGCTATAAAAGTAGCATTGCATAGACCCTTTTCATATCAAAAAGTGCACAATGACAATAAGAAAAAGATGTCCCCCCAAGCAAGTAATATAACAAGAGGACTCACCGTTTCCATACTTTGATGTGAATAACAATGGAACTGTGGTATCCAACTAAATTGCTAGGTTTCTCTTAAGCATCGCAAATCTGCCAAATATCATCTTGTATGCCCCAAACTTTCCCATTGTCCCAAGTATAATATGGTATGCCCTAAAATTTCCCATTGTCCCGACCCACCCACCATAGCCCCAACACAACCTGTATCATTCATGATAGTGCATTCAACCGCTTATCCCCTACCAAGGTTGTTTGTATGGGACCACGTGTGTTTTAATGCATTTTGACCATCACCACATTTTCCTGGCAATGCTACAGCGGAGGATGCAGAGGCAGGGGAGGAGGGGGACTTACCGGATGAGAATGCCATCGCAAAGGAGGAGCAAGCAAAGGGAGAAGAAGGTAAAATACATCACTACCTTCGTCAAGAAGGTTATATTTAAATGCGTGTGTCTGTTAGTGAACACGATGAGTCGAGAACGCCTGGATGGATTGTTGTTGTATTTGGTGTGTTGGTGGGTATGATTAGATTATAGGCGAACTACTTTGTATAATCAACGAGAAAAGTTTTAAAATGTGTTATATTGTATGATCAGTTTGTATACTAACTGGGATGTGTTGACGGTGTTGTTTGGAGGGATCAAGGCTAAGTTCTAGGGGTGCATAGTTGTTAGGTGGGATAAATTGGCTTGTCACTCAGTTGTAGGCAGTGGTATGAGGAAGCTATAGTTCTACATATTCAGGGGGTTTTCTAGAAAAAATTGCTGGGGTGATAGTGTGGAAGGAGGCTTATAGAGACTTTTAAATTAAAGTAGGGCTTTCTTTGGCTTCCTGAGTTGCAAAATTACTAACAGACACGTAACAGTTAAACACTGTGGCCACATGTGACCTACTAGCATACCTGGTCAATCAGAATTTCATGCTTCTCAGAGAATCTGCTCCTCAGGGTAAAGGGATGCATGGTCAGGGCATGAGGGTGCTCCGCCCCTGTTCCCCCCTTTAGATGAACCCCTGTACAGTGCTGATCTCATTGTTACATCAAATATACTAGTTGTCTTAAGTTATTACAAGTATCAAATAGATGGACATGCCATGCATAGGTAGACATTTTGCTGGTCAAGATGCTAAAAGACTAACTTAAAATACTAGTATTGTTCTAGAAGTGCTATTTCAATAATAATCCTCATGTGGCTTTATAATTATTTATATGATTGGTTTTCTTGAAATACAATAGTCAAGATGAAACAGGCTGTCTTAGAATGCTAGCAAGGTTGGATATTGTGAAATTTGAAAACTGTCACAACCATACTCTTTCACGTAATACTGTGCTAAATGCTAAGCAGAGAAAGGATTATGTGTCATTTTTAAAGGCTTCGGTATAACTTGGCTGGAGTTTGACCCCATTACCTCCTGAATGCAAAGAGAGCACTCTACCTACTAGGCTGTTGCATCACATGAACAGCCATCATATTTAATACTTTCAAATTAATTTTCATAAAAAGGTGAGGAACAGGCAGTTCCAGAGGAAGCAGCGGCCACCCAAGAAAGGCCCCCTCCTCAAGTTACAGATGATGATGATGACGAAGATGATGACAGTAAGATCTTCCATTTCACAGATAAACATCTTTTAAACAGTCATTTATTTGTTTAACATTTCAGGCCCTCTGCCACTAACAACACACAATAAGAAAGGGACTTCAAACTGATGTCAACAGTACCAATTGAAATTGAAATTGAAATTGCATGGATGCAAGTGCTGACCCATAAATCTAGAGTCATTCCGTACAAACAATATAAAGAATTGATAAATGCATGAATTGAAATTATCATGTAGAAATTTATCGTGTTCTTCTAATTTTGTTTCATTCCCTCTGCCCTGTTTTATTTCCAGTTCTAGACAGCTTTATTGGGGGAAAAGAGGATGATGACGACGATGAAGACCAAGATAGTAAGATCTCTTTTCAGATATATGATATTGAAATTTCTATTCTAGTTTGCAAGCCTATGCATTTTACTCCATGATAAATGTACATTCCTTTTTTCAGTAAAGATAAAATTAGATATTTTTCGCCAATTTAAAGTGATATCACAGAAAAAAAACTATACACATTACTGTGATGACAGCAACACTGTCACAGGAAAAACTACACACAATAACATGATGTCAGCAACACTGTCACAGGAAAAACTACACACATTACCATGATGTCACCAACACTGTCACAGAAAAAACTACACACATTACCATGATGTCACCAACACTAGCACAGAAAACTACACACATTACCATGATGTCAACAGTACCTTCACAGGAAAAACTACACACATTACCATGATGTCACCAACACTAGCACAGAAAACTACACACATTATCATGATGTCAGCAACACCATCACAGGTAAAACTACACACATTACCATGATGTCAACAGCACCATCACAGGAAAAACTACACACATTACCATGATGTCAGCAAAACCATCACAGGAATAACTACACACATAACCATGATGTCACCAACTTTGTCACAGGAAAAACTACACACATTACCATGATGTCACAAAGTTGAACGCAGTCACTGGAAAAACTACACACATTACCATGATGTCACCAACACAGTCACAGGAAAAACTGCACGCATTACTATGATGTCACCATCACTGTTACAGGAAAAACTACACAAATGACCATGATGTCACCAACACTAGCACAGCAAACAATCCTATCCACAGAATGCCCATTAAGTGATGATGTCATTAAATTCTGATAGGTGAAGTCCAAGGCGACGAGCCAGAAGCTACGGAAGAGGAAAATCCAGAAGAACTGAAAGAGGAAGAAGAAAGTAAGGGCATTGCTTGTATCACAGAAGAGATTATAAAATACAAACATCATTGACCAATTTTCTGCATTTTAACAAAGCAGTGTTTTGTGTGGTACAGGCTATGATACATGACACATTATGATAGTTGTTTAATTTGTAAACAATATTTGTGCAACAAACATTATGATACTACATGTGATTCATTCCTAAAGTACAGCTGATTGACTTTTTTTCCTAGAAGAGGAAGAAGCACAAACAGATCCTGAAGAGGGCGATGCAGATGATGATGCTGATTCTGTTGATGATGATGATGCAGATGCTGATTCTGTTGATGATGATGATGCTGATGATGATGTCATTGGTTAGAACAGTTACTGTTGCTTCTAACTTAACCCTTCAATTCCTCAGCTTTTCCTTTGTTATAGTTTCTACTGTTGTTTTTTTCAGTGAAATCTCAAGATAGATCTTTAACTAATCTTAACATTTATGTATCTAAAACAGAGGAAGACGAACCTTCAACAGAGGAATTTTCAGAAACTCTAACTGATGAGGAAGAGGATTTGGATGATGAGTTGGAAGAGGATGATGGTACAGAGCGGTCCTCAATTATGCATGTGTTTCAGATGAGGATAAGAGCTGTCCAATGCATTGGAATCAGTGCCTGTTGTAAACAAAAAAATGTATGAAATGTAATGTATAACTAACATCTGCACTACAGGGTGACCAAACTAACCATTAACAACCCCTTTCTTTCCCTTGTGAATACCAATGAATGGGAACATTTTTTTCTTTCCAGAAAACTAACTGCTGGACATACTTTGAATTATTTTATAACTTTCAATTTGCATCTACGACTTGAATTACTACTCCATTTTTTTTTTCTCCAGGTAGCTCTAAATATGTGTTTTATATGAAGCTAGTCCACTGCATGGTTAGTATAATCTAGGTTAAAACAATACTAACCATTGATTTCGTCACAGAGAACACTGTTCTGAGAGTTGTTTTGAAAAGACTTATTTTACCATCTTCATCTTGACTAAGATGATGCAGACTCTGAAGAGCCAGCCGCTGTAGAAGAACCTGAGGAGGAAAATGAGGAGGAAGAGAAGGAAGAGGAGGAGGATACAGATGATGACAGTAAGTTTTGTCTGTCTACTAAAAAGACACTAGTCCGGGCCTATGCGACAGACATAATAGAATAAGAACAAGGCCATTGTGGCAAACATTAGACTGATCCTAACTGCCCATCACAATTAGCAGTTCAACCAATGATTGCATGGTAATTAGGGAATTGACCAATGAGGAAGTAGCTGCATGTCCGTTGAATATCTGCATTAATTTTTTTTTTCTATGTTTTTATTTTGCATTTCTACGTTTACGCCAGTTGTGATACTGATAAATAGATATAATAATTATTATATTTAAAAACTTAGTGTGATTTAGGAGGAAAAACTAAACCTGTAAATTATTTTTATTCTTTTGCCTTATTGGCCTCGTTTTCATTCTGCCATGTCCGCCTCGTGAGAAAGGTGTGTAGAGCCCCTCCTTTCATGAGTTTGTGGTCATTCCTCACTAAACCTTTGAAAATGAGAAGTACCATCAAGAGCTCAGGATTGCTTTTCTCTACAATGAAAATCAACCCAATAAGAGCTAAGGGTTCTCTGTCTCCAAGGAAACCAGTCATAACAGTACCAAGTCTGACATGGTCCGTTGTTAGTGAATACTTGTACATGTACATGCATGCTTTAATCAATAGGAATAGGATGTCCCCATACTTCTGAATGGCTATCAAACTTCTAAGGGCCTGACCATTGGAATTGCTGCTATTTATAGAAGGGTGATTTTAATAAGTCTATAAAAGACACATGCTACAATATTATTGCAAGGTAGTGGCCAGTGTGTAGGGCTTTTGCCTATGTACCCAATTAAGAAATTAGATTGTACAAGAGTCATTCAAAAAGCCATTGCAAACTCTCCAATCAATCAATCAATCAATCAGATTAATCAAGCAATCAACAAAGTTCATATTGAGTTAACTGTAAACTTTAAAACCTTTAATCATTGTCCACCAAAAGTCAAATTATTTTATTATTATTATTACTCTGGTCATTTCACTTTTTGCATGATTGTATTTGCAATGATATTTTCAATATGTTTTATTAAGAAACACTTCAGAATTTGTTACTTGATTCTTTTATCATAGATGATGATGAAGAGGGAGAAGCTACAAAGGATGAAGAAGAAGAAGAAGAAGAAGATGTTGACCCCGAAGAAAGCTTCAGACGTAAGGAGGACCAAGACCCTTCCTCATAGTACTGCCTACCTTCTCATGCCATTGCAGCTGCAACAAGTTTATTGCTTAATCGTGGTCACCCCTACATTTGATATGAGCCAGTCTGGTGTTGGGGAAAATCAGTCTAAATGGATCATTCCATTTCACCTGGAAGGGTGCCAATTCTGAGGTTATCTCTGATAGGCATTCTTGGAAAATCAGTGAAAAGTACCAAAAAATGTAAGAGAAAATTTTCTGCTGAGCAGACATTTTTTTAAGGAAATTCTGGGAGGGGACAGGACTTAAAAATCAGGTTCGACATACATATGTATTTCAAAAATGATTAATAATCATTTCAAAATTTCTTGATTTTGCAAAAGTACGTCTTTTATACATGTAGGTGGAATTTGTAACCTCACCTTTTGGCTGTTAGGTAGTATTTTCAAAGTGAACCTTAGCTAGGGTACATAAAATCAATGAAACTTGTGACAAGCTACATGTAGGTGTACTGTTTGCTTCACATAGTGTGAAACGCACAAACATATATTTCATTTATATGCTCTTTAACAGCAGTGTTAGCTAATATACGCACAAATATGCCATTACGCTGCCAACGCACACTAACACTATTCATACATGTATACCATGCTGCTACATTTTCAACTAATTTACAATAACCACACTATATATTAATACAATGTGCCATATCTTTTTCAATGTACAATGTTGTGTAACAACATAGACTAGCACTTGTTCGTAATTAACATTTTCTTATCTTATGCTTGTTACACCAGTTATGAATATGATTGTAGTTTGGATATATAATATTTCAAATTTTTAAGGACTTCTGTTTCTTTAGTTGATACAGTCCTCTAAGTCTTGATTTGTTTAACCCTGTCCCTGTTAAGTAATGCTTTAACCCAACGAATGTGTAATGCTTGTCCACATGCACTATTCCATCAATTTTGCAGCAGTATGTTTGACAACCATTGTCAAAAAACTTTGTGTTATAACACACATATTAAACTCATATCTCATAAAATGAAGTTTTAATAAAAATATTTAATCATTTTTATTCTAACTTCTTTTAATTCATTGTATTTTCATTGCAACTCACGGAATTGACAATCTATAAAGATGTGCAAAAATGATGTACATATTCTGTCATCAAATGGTCGTTTTAACAACTTGGTGTCAGCAATGGTGCATTAAAGGGGCATTCTAAAAATTAGGTGCAGCTATCTTTAGGGGGCTATCTTTATAATCACAGTGCTCTCAATCTAAAAATTAGGAATTTGAAAAATAAATGCATTTTAATCTTAAAAACTGTAATCACAATATTGTATTATATAGCCAATAGTTAAACCAATCTGTGCCATTTCTGTGCCTTTGTCTGCAAATTTAAGTAAATATCAAATACTTGATATAAGATATGGAGCAAGGCATAATTTCATGACTGTTACACAGAAATGCATTCCCCCCCCCCCCCAAGTTAAATCTCTGGTGTTTTAGGTATAAAACTAGTATTGATATAGATATTAGTATGGTACATGTAGCTTTATATTTGTTAGGTACAGCAAAGCTGGTGAATCAGACAGTAGTTAAGACATGATGTACTAGTGTCTGCACCATTTAAGGGGTTAGCACAACTGCTTAGCTTCTAATGGTACAGACAGACAAGACAGACAGACAAGACCCTGACAGCCTTTAAACTTATACCAACTTTTTAAAAAAGCATTTGACTTTCTAGATTTTTAAACACATTTGACTTAAAATTGCTCAATTATGAAAAAATGGCCTCTTTTGCGATCATAGGATATTGTTTTTGAATTGTGACTGTCTCGAAACCGTTTTGATTATAAAGAGTGCTCTACAGAATTTTGACTGCAATTTAAAAAAATAAACCATTCTGCAGAACGGTTTATTTTTGAAATTGCAGTCAGAATTCTGCTGTGCCAAAATTAGGTGCATTTGCTCAATACTACTTTGCAACCATTCGATTGTTTTTGTTAACAGAAGACAAAATTGTGCATGGCTGCAAGATTTTGTACATGTAGCTTTTGTAAATTGTGCATGGCTGCAAGATTTTGTCCCACGGATTTGGAAAAGTGCAAAGTTTAAGTTTTTTAGCTGTTCGTTGGTCTGGTCTGGAAGTTGTATTCTTTGATTTATACAGTTTTGTAATTTTACCCTTTGTTACACTTCTGGTAAAAGTCTCTTTAAAACCCTGTATCAATTTCAAATACTATATTTGATTGAGTTTGTAAGTGGCTGTTTTATCACTTTTTGTAACTTCTCCATAATAAAGTCTTGGTTACCATTCAATTCATAACTTGTCAGTCTGAGTTATTTTTATTCATAATTTGGAAGAATTTCAATACTATTTCCAGGCCAGAGCGAACACACACAACAAATAACAAAGCTGATATGATATTTACACTTATTAATTATTATGGCAGTTTCTCAGATACCTCATGAAAGTGTATATTTTACTGTATAGGGTTAGAAATAAGGCCAGGTACACAATATAACAGGCCTAGAAACACTTCTACCACTTCGTTAAAAGGTCCTCATAACATGCACAGGAAAAAGTGTTGCAAACTTAAACCATACATATTTTACATTTACATGATATTACTCATAATAAATGCCCACTACAAATGATAGGTCACATTAAGCTCCCCCTAGTGCTCGACCTGGCACTGCAGAACAAGGATGATACAAAAGCGCCACCTATTGTAGCCATCTGGTACGACAAGATGAGATTTACCAGGTGGCTTACAAGCGCCATCTTTCCCCCAACAGCGGTACTGCACCTTGGTCTTGCACAGTCAAGGGTGTTTGGTTTACCAGATATTTTAAAAGCGCCATCTTTCCCCCAAAAGAAGTACTGCATTTTAGCTTTGCCGAGTCAAGGGTGTGTGCCACATACATGTTACTACCACTGAATGGTGTAACATACCAGTTATAAACTTTGTCTCTATACAATGTACTTCAATACTTTTGTCAATAGGCTTGGTGGATTCTAGAAAGTGATCATCTCAAACAAAGGAATGACAGCATCAAGTTTCCTGCCAATCAGAACACTGACAGTTACGACAAGAATCGAGGCCGTGACCTTATGGTCCAAATGTGGGATACCTAACCACGAGATCAGAGCATGATGCTTGAGTTTTGCTTGTGACCAACGGTCACCAACCAATTGCTTGACTGCTAGCAATTTTATAGAGAACAGTGTTGTTTTTTGCATCATTTGCATATTCTAAGTGTCTTCTTTGACTTTCTTCTTTGATCTTTTGTTTCCCTCTTAACGCATCCTCATCTGTACATCTTTTTGTCTTGTCATACTAATAATGGCTTACATGACTGGCATCGTAATTTTGATCCATTGAAAACTGTTGCACTGGTTGAAAATACAACATAGATGTAGCATTTGTGTGCTTTCTTATACATGTAATGTGAATGACTGACTTGAACAATACTTTGCATGATATATTGTACTTTTAATTGTGTTCTTGAATGATGCAGTTTTTGAATGATGAAGAATTTGCTAATGCATGTCCTGAAGAAGGTGACACAGTCACCGAAATGTCAGTGTGAATGAGCAAATTATGTACAAAGAAGTTTGTTATTCCTGCTAAATGCATGGTTCGATTATCTTTGTAACAGGAAAGGTAAAGAAAGTTAAGGAGTCGATGGCAAAGTCGAAGAAGAAAGACCTGATCACAAACTCGGAAGACAGGAAGATCCGAAAGAAGCTGGATGAAGCTGACAAACTTGTTGATGAGGTAAGATCTCATGTTACTTAACATTTTTTTTTTTTTAACGAACTCGCTCAGTGCAAGGCCGTAGGGGGCCACTCATCAAAGCACTGAACTAATTCGTACTGTAAGTAGCAGCATCTCTTCACCCTAGGTCAGAAACATCAATGCTCAAGACAAGCATGACTTCACTGACCCATTAGGAGAAGCAGGGGTTACGAAGGCTGCTTGGGAAATTCCCTACCCCATTAAGGCCAGAAAATTCTTCAACATCAAAATCATAAAGATGACTGTTACCATACCATTATGTTGCAGACTGAGGCTGTCATTTAGTAATTGGACTCAGAGTTCATTCACAGGCAATACTCTTGGGTAGATATGAACTAAGATTCAACCATGCTCAGTACTTATTACCAATGGAGGCCATCGGCAAATTTTCTCAACGGAAATCAAATTTTCTCCTCCAGGGTGACTACGACGCGGCCCTGAAGAAGTACGATTCCCTGTTGGACATATTCCCCGACAGTCCGCGGGCGCTGTTTGGTCGGGCGCAGGCCGAGGACAAGGTAGCGGAGAAATGGAAGAGCAACGAGTGGCTCAAAACATGCATCGATACATACGGCAAGGTAGGCAAATATGGATCAAATGTGACCAGTTCTCAAAATACTGGGTGCATAGTATACAGTAGTAATGCACTTTTGTGCGCCAAACATTTGAGCTGTGCACCTCATTTTTGACTGTGTGTAGCAGTGATATTTGTAAGAACAAAAAAGAATGTCGCCGAAATTTAAGGTTTTTACTGTAACAATAGATTCTTGAATCAGAACTTAAACTATGGGTTCCTGAGTGTGCTGATATGCTTTGTTATCTATTTCAGCATCTAAAGCACCTTCACCTTCATTTCGTTTCGAAAATCATATCCAGTTGCTTGAGTAACTGTTATTTGGTGTTCATTTACTACTCTTTCTTTTGAGGTTCCAACACAAAGGAACTGTCCCAAAGAGCTGAAGAAGCAGGCACTACTGCGTCAAGCCAACAGACTCTCCTTCTATGGTAAGCGTTTTGTTATTGTCCGTTTTTCTATCTACTGTAAATCCAGAAATATTCACGGTGGTGTTCCCTGTAGTCTCTTTATGTACAATGTATTATGTGACTTGACCATGCTCCTGTATAATATATTATGCATGTGTATGATTGAACATGATTGTATGATATTAGAAGTACTTAATGTTGGGTTCAAAGTCCAACAATATGGTACATTCTGTCATGTATTGTGAATATACATGTACTATACAATGATTTTATGAATCATACAGATGAATTGAGTGAACCAAAGCCTAAAGCCAATTATCATAAATGATTTATTAATGAACTAGTTTCTATACAATCATAATATACATTTATTATGTATTAGGTACAGTTTTTGGGTGTTAAATTGCATTTGAGATGATAGAAGACAGTACAATGTGATGAGACAAATGTAACATATTTTCAAATTTCAATTTATTTCATTCCTTTTAAGAATTTGAAGGTATTCAGACACACACTGATGCCTTATATTTCATATGGATTTTTGTACATACAATGTACCTTTCAAAACTGACATGATATATGATTGAGAAACCTTTGAGCTCAGGCTTACATTTCTAAAACTTGTTAACTGAAAGGAAACTTACAGTCTTTCTACATTCACATCCAATTTTTTTTATCAAATGTCAAAATATTGCTTTGATTTATTAACATCTCAAGTGTGTATATTGAATGGCAATAGATTTTGATAAAAGGTTGCATTCAAATATCACTTTGCTCCGATTCAGTAGTTCTGGAAAACATTGACTGTGTGGTTCCGCAAAATAGGACAATCGGTCACGACTAACTGTCCCTGTGTTGCCATGGCAACAGCCATCGGTTTGTCCATGTCCGTCGCGACGTGTTCGAGGAATTTGCCTGACTTGTCAAACATCTCCACACGCATGTTCCCACTGTCCGCCACGATGATGTTACCCGCCCTGTCAGTACAGATGCCGCAGGGATGCCACAGCTGTTTGCCACTTCCCTCGCCTTTGAACTTGAAGCGAAACTTGCCGTTCTTGTTGTAGACGTAGATACAGTGGTTGTGAAAGTCTGAGACGAGGATGTTCCCTTCGCCGTCCACGGTGATGTACTGTAGACGCTTCATCCCCTGCTGCTGACCCACAGTTTTCACAAGTTTCCCATCCGACCGGAACACTTGAACTTCGCCGTGTCGGAAAATAAAGCCTGCGGTGTGTGTGATTAGGATGTGGTTCCACTTGGTGTCCACGGCAACTCCTCTTCTCCAGTCCGACTTCTCGAGCTCGATCTTTCTCAGTGCTCTGCCCTGTTTGTCGTACTGCACGGCAAAGTGCCCTGTCGCTGTCTCCCCCACCACCCACAGGTTCCCATTTCCGTCCATGGCTACGTCCATCGGTTCCATGTCCTGTTTGTCTGGCACGATCGTCGGGAACTGGCGGACAAACGTTCCCTGCAGGGTGAAGACTTGGAGTCTCTGGTTCCCCTTGTCTGCTACAAAGATCTCACCTTCCTCGGACACTGCAATACCAAGTGAGCCCTTGAACTGTCCTGTTCCTGATCCCTGCCCACCAACTGTCCACAACCTCTGAAACCCATGCTCCTCATCCCTCTGGTTACCATGGTGATGACCTGTGACCCTCACTACTTCATTGCTGGATGTATATGCAGCTTGGATTGGTCCAGATAGAAGAGTCTGGACCGCTTGATTTTTGTAACCATGGTGATGACCTGTGCCCCCAGGTGTTGCAGCTGTGATTGGTGTAGATGGGAGGGACTGGAATGATTTCTTTTGGTTACCATGGTGATGACCTCTGCCCCTAGCTTCTTCATCAATAGTTGCAGGCTCTTCATGGGTTGGAGCAGATGCAAGAAATTGTTCTGAAAATCTTTGATAAATAGTTCTAGGTACTTCTAGGGCTGTAGATGGGAGAGACTGTACGGATTGTCTGTGGTTACTATGGTGATGACCTCTGCCCTTTACTGCATCATCGCTAGATACAGGTTCTACCGGGATTGGTACAGATGGGAGAGACTGGACTGATTGTCTTTGGTTTCTATGGTGACGACCTCTGCCCTTTACTGCATCATTACCAGATGGAGATGCTTTTGGGATTTGGGCAGATGGGAGAGACTGGACCATCACATGTCCCAGCACTGGCACTCCAGTGTCTGCAATGTGTTTGGGCTCAAAGACAGCTGGCTGGGTTTGTACAGGAGTAGGCACTGCTTTTCTTCTGTACTTTTCTATTATCTTTGTCAAAATGGTTTCCTGACCGAGAAACTCGACCCCACACTCCTCCATTTCTCGTTCTGCTTGATCACAGGCAGCTGACAGTTCGTTCAAGTCCGTCAACACTATTTCTCTCCCACTTTGCATCCTCGCTAGGTTTTTCCTGCGATTTAGTTCAGATTCCGACAAGAGCTCTTCCCTTCTCTCTATGAGTTTTTGCAGCATTTGGTTGTAAGCTTGGTGGATGCTTTTGTCTGTTTGCTGTTTCTGTTCATTCAGGGTTTTCTCTTTTTCCCTCAGATCTCGTATGAAGCTGCAGTAGCTTTCCAGAATGTGCCTCCCCTCTGTAATCAAGACCTCTACTGTTGACGTCTTTTCCTGTGCGGCTTGGTTTACTGTTGTTGTGCGATGGTTATTATGCGTCTCCTCCAAGCACAGTTCACAAACAGGCTCCTGACATTGTTTACAGTAAAGTTTAAGATTGTTAGTGGGATGAAGGCTGCACCTGTTTTCAGACTGGGGTTGTTCCCTACTCTCTCTGTGCTGGAGTTTCTCACACAAACTTGTGACAAGGTGGTTGTCTGGAAAACCTGCGACCCCCTCTGGTGGGAGACTGACCTCCAAACGACAGTTCGGGCACTGGAAGGGTATACGAACTTCTGCGTGGTCGCGTAGGCAGTCTTGACAGAAGGTGTGCTGACAGGGCAGCGCTTTCGGCCGGGTAAACAGGTCCAGGCAGATGCTGCAGGTCAGTTCTTCCCGGATCTGTTCTTGGAAACTTGATGCCGCAGTTGTCGCTCTCTCTTCGACGGTAATTGGCGTAACTTCCACCACCGTTGAGTGTGATGGCCCGGACCCCATGATTCTACTCTCCGTTGATGTTGCGGCCTTGAATCCGGGTTAAGCACATGACGACCGCAAGTGTTTGTTTAGGTCAGGTCATACCCTTGACAACTGTTGCAACACGCAACAATATGTCCTCTTGACGTACGTACACCTACAAGTCGGAAATTTTGAAGAATAGATTTACTAACAAGCAACATTAATTGATCTTAAAATTATAGGTTACAGAAGAAATGTGGCCAGAATGCCCACATCAAATATTACAACCGTTACAGTTACCACAATCTTTGCCCATACCGGTATATATTTAAGTCAGGATCAGGTGTAGAGTCTGACAAACGTTGGTTAATCATTGTTTTGTCAAACATGTCAGGACGTTGTGATTGATTTAGATTTTAGGAGGTTTGCTTCCTTCCAAGGCCTAATGCTGTTTAAAGCAAGTGTTTTAGCAACCCAACCAGACAGGCTGTTTTGGGTCCTGTTGAAATAAAGTGCACATCAACTTAACGACACTGGGCTTCCAAATCTTAAGTGACAAACGTTTACATAATTTGTAAGTAGAATTTTCCTAAACATTTTTTAAGTACTGCAGATGTTTTAGTAGCATCATTCTAAGACCCTATGGGTCAGGATTATGTGCTACATATCATTGCAACTACATGTATGTGTGGGGTCGTGTGACGTAACGGCAGGGTGTTCGGCCCAGAACCAAGCGAATCTTCCTTATGCCAACAATCCCCATTTGGAAAGGCACTTTACACGACTTTCCACACTCAACCCAGGTGTAAAAATGTGTATATTGTTCTCTGTATGTGGCACTGTTAGATTATTAGATAAAAACTTGAGTGCAGTGCCACGTCGTCCTTGTCTGTCGAAAAATGATGTTACCACAAAAAAGAAAAACTACGACGTAGAACACCACAAACAAGTCCTTTCCCCTCCCACTGCAGAAAATCTAAATCAAATCACTGTTGGCTATAAAAAACGGCATCTCATTTATTTGTCCTGAATGTTTTGCAGGTAAGTCGCGACAGGCGGTAAAGACCATTGGTCGTCTGAACGAGTTGGTGCCGGGGCAACCGGACATCCTCAACCAATTAGGAGTGTCGTACCTCATGGTTGGGAACAACAAAGCTGCCAAGAAAATCTTTTCAGAGGTAAGGTGTCCGCCTCCAGCCTGGTATCCATCCTTTTTTGCTGTACCGTTTACTCCTCTTCTAGCTTCCATGTAGAATAGCCTGGCACCCGTTCATAGAGAAACGATTGGCATTTGAATATTTGCGTAAATAGAATTCGAAAGATCTGATTGGCTCAGAGTCTTGCAGTCCCCATAATGACATAATTATTGTAAAGGGGGTTGATGCTAGCATTCTGAAGTTTGTTCCCTGTTATAGTAATACTGCTTCTGAGAAATGTTTTATACCTGAAACAATTCAGGGAGTAAAGACAAAATGTTTCAATTGGGACAGAGGCTAGACTATATATGTTCTGTATGGAAGCAATCGTCGGAGTGAACTGGAGCTCAAAGGATGGATTGTAGGCTCACATGTGTGCTTCTCTTTAATTGTTTATTATTTGTAACACACACTGCGGTTTTGACCCACATCCTCTTCAATCGCCTTCTTATAGGGGCAAAAGATAGGCGACCACGTCTATGATTCTCATCCGGTTTCCAAAGGAGAACCACGCCCGCCATTTCCTTTTGTCACATATCATGACCTGCCAGTGACATTACCTATTCTTACGGATGACCTTTGAAATCTGTGGCATGTCACCGTAAAGTTGACTGTTTATTATGTGGCTCCTCCAGGAAATGTCGAGGACTCAACAAAGTAGGAGGGTATACAATTATATTTACACAGATAATTATACAATGTAGTTCCCATCAAGCAGATTTGTCCACGCAGGAATCAGCTCTGTAGAGTAGTTGACACATAATTAGACAACAGAACCTCTAGATCCTAAATCAAAAACTGTTTTTATTTTGTAAAGGTGTTGCAGATAAAGCCTGAAGATGGGTTTGCCAAGGTCCACCTGGGCTTCATCCTTAAGTCAGAGACAAGATACGACGAGGCCATCCCACTGCTGAGGGAGGGGATCGAGACTGAGGAGGAGGGGACCATCGACGGCAGGTTCTTCTTCCACCTGGGGGACGCTCTTTACAGGATGGGGCAGGCGGAAGAGGTCGGTACTCTAACAAACAACTGCACAGTCACATACATTGCAACAACAAAAAGATTTACCCCCCCAGCTGCCAGCTCAGACACCTCTTAACTGCATACTCAATATTTACTTTTCACTCCCCATACCGTAGGTATGTGTAGAATGAAATATATTGTTTTTTGTCATGTTTCTTCTTCTTCTCCTTCTGCCAAATTTTCAAATGGATTCAACTGTCATTTTTGGGCCAAATAACCTGAAATTTAGCATGTACTACATGTACATGTAGGTAGAATGGGCATCTTAGGGTCCGCACGTTCCACTTGCTGTTGGCCAAGGAACACATGTTCCATTTGGGTTACCTGAGGTCATGATGCAGGAACACACGCAGGATGAATGACACATTCAAATAAATCTAGTTTAAAGGCACCCAGAGCATTTTCTGAGAAAAACATTTTCTTGAAAACTGTAAATATTCTAGTTGCTGTAATCTTTATGAAATTGACATTTAATGGCACTGTTTACCACATTTGATGCCAATTTCTTATCAAAGGGCTCAAAAGCACAAAATTAAGCTACATAGTGATGTTTTAGTTTCACATGCCTAGTGTAATATAGACCGATACCATAGCCCCTTCCACCTCCGTCAAAACATAGAAATGCAAAATTAAAACATAAAAATGCTAATATTTGACTTTAATGTCGATACATGTATGTAATGGTATAATGTTATTGAAACTCACTATGTGTAGGAATGACTAGTTTTTTTATTCAAGTTTCAAGCCTCATAAAATGCTCTGGATGCCTTTAATATACTTGAAACTGGAATGGACACTGGTCAGCTTAAACATGAAAGATTGCATGAAATGTTATTGCATGTTTAGTCAGTGACAATGATCATCATCATGATGATTATCAAAATTTGAATATCAATAATTTCAATTGATAGTATTGTTCAATTTACATGGTTACACAAACATATGGCAAATACACTTACCCAGTAGGAATTGTTATTGCCCGTCAGTCAAAGTGGACGGATCATGCAGGTAAAAGCTGTTATCGTTAACCGTTGCTGAGTACTAGCCTAGTAAGGGAAACTGAACATCTGGAAACACATCAACCCTTTCATCCTAACATCAGCACCTTACACTCTGTACAATGCCATCTTTCTACCACACATCACACACGCCTGCACAGCATGGGACACTGCTCCAAATCAGGACATACATGTAAGTTGGTTTTTATTCAAGGAAACAATACAAATCGGCCTTGCAGCAAAAGCTGAATTGCGCCGAGATTTACAGTTGATTACATTGATGACTGATACAGTTATATCTATAAAAAAAAAAAGATTGAAAACCATATTATAAAAGGAATTACAAAACGAATGGCAATGCTAAACTAATTCTATAACTTTAAGAAATGTGGAATTCACATCTTGTCATCATTGAGTAGCCGAGTCCTTTTCAGAATGTGCAAGATATTTACAACAACAGCTGTTCAGCTAGTTTCATCAAGACATACAAATGTAGTAGTTGGTAGTGGTATTCAAAACAAAACATTTTGTAGACCAAAGGACTAAACGGAACTGTAGTAAAGTCTTAGGGCTTGTGGTATGAAGGACATTGAATGTCTTCTGCTTTTGCTGAGCGTTGATTGGTGGCGTCTTCCCCTGCGGAGGTTGTAGTGGTTGTCTGAGGGGGTAGTCATGAATGCCCAGAGAGGAGAAGTGCTGTCCTGCAGGATGTTTTCAAGTGTTCTCTGTGTAGCACTATCGCGTCTGCTTTCTAGAGAAGGGAGTGAGTCAGCAGGTAGCCCAATGATTCTGAGACAGTGATTTTGGATTGACTGTAGTGAGTCAGATAGGTGTTTGGGCAGTCCGCCCCACACCGGACTAGCATACTCAAGGGTAGGTCTGCTGAACGTCAGGTAGATCTGGGTTAGGACTTACATGTAGTACAGAAGATTCACAGGATGCAGAATCGGGCTGGAAAACTGATACTGAAGGCTCCACACAGTACACCATCAACCAAAGTGCTCTCTCGGCTTTGATGGAAAGACAGTTAAGTAGCAACCAGTTCTAAAATGCCATAATAGTCCTAAACTAGAAACTCCCATCCTACAGGAATAAACAAAGGTTCAAACAAACAAACAAACAAACAAACAGAACACAGACTGAAAGATTTTAAGAACGCACAGTGCCTAAAATGCTACATGATAGAAGTTATCGTTCTGTGTTTCACTTGCATTGTTTTTAGGCAAAGGAGTGGTACAAGAACGGAGCCGACCGCGGTCTGTTTGCTTCCATGTACCAGCGCTCGCTCTACAACGAACCCAACCTTCGAGCTCAGCCCTTCTGGAAACCACAGGACGGGGGAAATAACTTCATCCGAGCTGTCCAGGTATAGTTCCCTGTTTTTTCTCTCTTAGGACACAAATTTGATTTCTTGGTTAACAGATTTTTTTGTTTTATTTTAGCAAAAAAATATCATAAAAGCAGAAGGCTGGCGTAAAAACTTGCACCTGACCCTGTTCACACCCTGAAACTGTGCGCACCAATTTGAAAGTACAAACTTTCCTCTGAGATTCTGTTTTCATGTTGATTTTGGAATTTGACAGTTTTTCAAAAAATCCGTTAACCAAAAAATCAATTTGAAATTGGTGTGGCCTTACTGCTTGGGTTTGTTGTTCTTTTGGTGTTTAAATCTTATATATGTGTTAAAGATATAAGTACTCACAGCGTAATACACCAGCATTCAACACCGATGCAGTAACTACATTTCTGCATTTGCCATAAGCAAGAGTCCATGTAGGTACTGTAGTACAAATACAAATTAAAGCGTCATGCTTCGTCCCCAGTCTGAGGTTCTACTGCTGTACCTTAGTTTGCCTTTTACTAAATTAAATACAGATGGGAATCGTCCCTTACAATAATAGCTCAACTGGTAGAAGCCTCACAGCTGAGCTCCTGGTTCTAACAAGTTGAGACGCTGGTTCAATCCTGAGTCAGGACATCTCGGTTG
This sequence comes from Branchiostoma lanceolatum, assembly GCF_035083965.1. NCBI lineage: Eukaryota > Metazoa > Chordata > Leptocardii > Amphioxiformes > Branchiostomatidae > Branchiostoma > Branchiostoma lanceolatum. Next base: position 10,971,548 of record NC_089739.1, read on the forward strand.
GGGCAGAACCCGTCCTTCGGAAAGGGGCATGTTCAAGAAGGTGCCTTGAGTCAAGGGAGGAAGGCTAGCAACCCTTCCCTCGAAAAGTAATTACCCTGCTACTAAAACAGCAAAGAAACTTGCTGACCTATGTGCCACTAGGCACTACAAGGGTCTGAACAAACAAATAAGAAAACAAACTAGTACAGAGACATGATGTCTTGCCCTGTTCAAATTAAAGATATGTTCATGCTGGATTTTATGTACATTACTAATAACCTTTTTTTGTTGACAAATTGACACAGAGACTGGAGCTAAACTGGAAAGTCATTCGAGACGAAGGTATGAAGAACATGGATGCTGAAAAAGGAGTTTTCATTCCAGAGGAAGAAAACCTGAAGAATACTGGCGACTGGAAACAATTTACTCTATTTCAGCGAGGTACTGTAATTTTTACGCCAAAAATAGTACTCAAGCAACTGGATAAAATTTTTAAACTTTTAAAATTTTTAATTTTCAATATAAAATTAATCAAAATTTTATCCAGTTGCTTGAGTAACTATTTTTGGCGTATCTTACTACCTGGATGTCTAACCTTCGTCAACGTACTGTAATTCTTGTTTCTTTCACTGTAACTTTATGTTCACAGTATTCACAGTCAACTCTGTACCGTGAACTTATCATTACGGTGACGGTGAAAAACCTGTTGTTATCATTTATAATTCCTTCCCACATCAATTCTGTAAACCACTTGCCGCTACCGTGAAGTTAAAGTTCAGTGAAAATGTAAATTCTCCTTAGCCTGGGTGCCATCCTATTTCTACCGGGGCGCCTACATTCGCTACCCTAAAAAAATTCTTTTTAGGGTAGCGAATGTAGGAGCCTCGGTAGAAAAAGGATGGCACCCATGCTATATTCTCCTTACACCATGAAATTTTACTACCATAAAGATAACTATTATTACTAGTAACAGTAATCATTTAATTGAGAGCAACCTATGTATGTTATTTATAATAGATTAGTTAATTTTTGAATGCCAATTGTAAGCAAACTGGAGCCAGAATAGGACTGTACATCATACGGTAACAGTCTAATGTTTATTGATGCAGGTCACCTGATGGAAAAATGATACTAGGAATTTCAAATAGCTTTCCTTTTTGTATTCACAGGTAACAAAGGAAGGAAAAAAAATCTTCAGTTGATATCAAGACAAACAATAATTATTGATTAATAGAATCTTAAAGGAATCTTAAAGTAAAGCCTGCTATCTCATTTATGTGTGTTGAACCAGAAGTCTCTGAAACTGGCTGTGTTTTTTTCAATGTTCATCCTTTTTGTATTGATGTGTTTAGGTAAGAAGCAGGAGACTAACTGTAATAGAGCACCTCAGACTTGTGCAATTATCAGCAACATCAAAGAGGCTACAGGCTGTACAAGGGGACAGGTATGCATCAATTCTGTCCGATTGTTAATGAATGATGATTTATCTAATAAAATCAATAATTATCAACTGCTGTACGACATACTTTTACACAGTGAGTATAGTGTTATTACTCAGTAATCAATTATGATCAAATGGACAGGAAATAATTATTTCTTTAAACTTTGAGACAAAAAACACATTTACTTTGGGTAATTAAGTCCTCCATTTATTGAAGGTTGAAAGTAGAACAAACTGATTGTTGTATTTCATATAGTTTCAGCTATTGATAGTTGCTGTTTTTTTCTAACCCTTATCTAAATCATTATGTGTTTTTAGATGGCTTTGTTTCACCTGTCTTATGAAAAGGATTTCATTAAATGTTAAATTTGTGATGCACAAGAAAGTACTTGAACTGAAATCTAATATTTTTCCTTTTTTTCTGGCGACAGATAAAGTATTCCATAATGCAGCCTGGCACTCACGTCTGGCCGCACACTGGACCCACCAACTGTAGGTTACGCATGCATCTCGGACTGGTCATACCGAAGAATGGGACAAGACTACGAGTGGCAGATGATATAAAGTAGGAACACAATGTCACATCATTGTTCTTTACTCCCATACTTAGGCCACACCATTTGAATTTCTTGGTTAACGGAATTTTAAAAAAATGCTTGATTGTAAAATCAACATGAAAACAGAATCTCAGAATTTGGTGCACACAATTTCAGGGAGTGAACAGGGTCAGATGCAAGTTTTCACCCCAGCCTTCTGTTTTCATTATGATTTTATTTGCTTAAATTTTTTTTTTAAATCTGGTAACCAAGAAATTGAATTGGTGTGGCCTTAACGTACCGAAACTCATTATTAGCCTTACTCGGTTGTAATACTATATCAAAGACTTATGCTTACTATTATCATAATTAGGATGTTATGTTTTATGCTATACTCCTTTTTTGTAGCATGTTTGTTAGTTGTTGTGTGCGATTGTAATGCATTAAAGTTTTAGAATGTTTTGCTTTTTTCCCCCTTTCTCCTTCATGATTTGAAAAGTACATGGAAAAGATGATAGGGAAAAATTATTTCATTCCCTTTAAATAGATGTTGTTAACCTTTTATTTAGGCCCACTTTCTACGTAGTCGTGTCCCTGTGGTGCAGTAAACAGGAACTATTCGGCTACAGCGTCTTTTATGAAGATGTGGCGTGAGTGGGTACAGTAAGCTTGAGGTTGTCCACTAATGTTTGCCACTAACTGTGCACTTGTTTTATTTCAGAACGTGGGAAGAAGGAAAAGTCATCATCTTCGACGACTCCTTTGAACACGAAGTGTGGCAAGAGGCAGACTCCTACCGCATGATCCTCATTATAGATATGTGGCACCCAGACCTGTCAGCCGATCAGAAGAAAACCCTATCACCCATCTAAGATCATAGCTTTCTTATTGTTTTACGTCTTGTGGGCTAAGCATCATGTCTCTTCAAGGACAAGGAATATATTTAGGCTTAAAGCGTCATAAGGATTTAGAAGAAAGTTTGGAAGCAATGTTTTCCTTTACATGTGCTTTTTAGATAGCTGACTTGCTGTATGCAAGTACATGTACATGTAAACCTTGAGCGCATTGTTAATGTTGTATTTCGTTTCTTACATGTATCTGATTTGGCCTGTGTTGTACAATCACTTGCTGTCAGGGGCTGATACGATTCTAGAGGCCTGGTCAGTGCAAAGGCTGCTAGAAACTTGATTTAGCCAAGCTACATGTAGTATCTGGTGTTAAATGTCTAGAAAATGTCCACTTGTAAAAACAATCCTCTACAATGTCACAATCCACCACTACTTTGAGTATATAAATTGCCTTTTTGGTTTTGGGGCTATACATGTACAAAGTGCTGTTAGGTACATGTATTATGTTCGATACTGTGCAATTTTATTCGTAGTTTTACATATCTAATATGATATTACTAGTATTAATGTCCAAGCGGAGCTGCTAGGTAGAATCAGCATTGATTATCAACTTATATTTACCTTAAGTTTACTAACCTGTTAATATCTCAACTTTAATGTTGAAGAGAAAAATTACTGTTCCTTGCCTTAATGATAATGTTTATGATCAAGCCATTCCATTTATTTAATTGTTGCTATTTTAGTTGGCAGAAGGCATTTGTTTGTTTATCTGAATATGTTAGGACAGATTTCAATATGGTACACATTTGCGCATAGAAATAGGGAGTTTGGGAAATTTTGCTGGTTTGCAGGTTCAACTATTTAATAAGTGTTTTTCCAATATAATAATTCCAGTATAATGCACAACTGGCCAATAGAGACTGCTGTACTTACATGTAGCTAAAGACAATGTGATTTTGGTTTTCTTGGAATATTCCTTGGAATTTTTGAAATGACAAAATGTTGTTAAGAAGTATGTAAATGATGATTAACTTCTCTATGTTCCCAAATCTGTAGAACAGGCCAGCGTCATAATGCGCCATTCATTCTGATGGTTAACTTCTGATTTTCCGCTACCCTTCAACCCTGTGAAAACGGTACACAATTTGTGGCAAAATGCTACCTTAGTAAGGGAAAGGTTAAAATGTCGAGATTATTCGGTTTTACCCACCCAAAAATTCGTACTATTTTTGTATCTATTTTGCCCCAATTTGATAGCATTGAATTCAATGTTACGTAATGGGTGTGTTATAATCTGCACAAGGCTACTATTTTTACATCACAAGTACATTTCATGAATCTCTAAATTTTTCAATTTCTTTTTAGGAATACAACTACTTGAAGGAATGTACAAACTGTACAATGTATTTTTATAACAATATGAGAAGAAATATTGCATTCAGCATTGCTAAACATATCAAGACTAAAATTATATTCCTAAAAGTCGGTATCAGTACTTTATATCGAACTTCACAAGTTGGCAATACGGGCAAATATATGATCGTACAATAGGCAACAACGTTGTACATACATGTATCATGTATTAACTCGAGTGAGCTACATAGTATTCAAATAATACATCCACATTATGGCGCTCTATGACCGTATTTGTACCGTAATTACCAACGAAGTAACAACCGCATTCTTAATTGATATATCATATCATGGGATAGCTGCCTTTAGTATTTTGACGAAGGAAATGCTTATGAATAGTTAGTATTGGATAGAGCTATGTATATTGATGTTTTAGTCAAATTATGATTTCAAATTAAAGTAGGATTTTAAAATTATGTTAACTTAGTAAAACAAGAAGATCTGTACTTGTGTTATTAGGGCAATATAGATATCGTCTAAATGAACTGGAATCATAAAAGAACTAAAGCAAGACGGTTGTGTGTAATTTTCCACCTGTTGCGTTCATCTAGTAGACGCTCTTGTAAGAACAGAATACAATAAAACGTTCAACTAATACAATGTAGTCTGTCAAAATCAAATCTACGTTGTTGTTGAATCAGTCTCGAAACTGACGTCGCATTTCTCTACCATTCGTCTCAGTTTCCGTCTCTCTGACGTGCACGGAAGAATACCTACGGCTTTTTCCAAGTACTGTGACGCACTACTTTATACCCGAACCACTATGTCGCGAATAAATACTGTGTTCCGCGACCACAATTAGGACACATGCAGATCCCTGTGGGATTCTAGGCTGTAACTACGCACGTGTGGAACATTCCACATACTCCACAGATAAATTTGTGGAGTTTCCTGACAATTTGTCAACTAGCCACATAATGCACTGTTTGGTGCGTCCCTGAAACGCCGCCAAAAATCAGCAGCTTTGACACGATAGTTCAGCCTCTAGCACCCCGACCAATCAAACCACGTGAATCGCATTGAAACTAGGATTCGTATCAGGCATTTTCCGACAAATCGCTTTCTAAGTTGCGTTAACGACTACATCTGACAAAACAAACTCTCCAGTGAGATGGTGGAAGTTGTCAGCTTTCCAAAGATGTTTTCAGATTGACAATCTTGGCACTTTGGAAGTGATTGAAAGCGACCGCGATTTAACGTTTAGAAAAAAATAATTTCTACTACTTTTCTCTAGACGTTAAATCGCGGTCGCTTTCAATCACTTCCAAAGTGCCAAAATTGTCAACTGAAAACATCTTTGGAAAGCTGACACCTTCCACCATCTCACTGGCGAGTTTGTTTTGTCAGATGTAGTCGTTAACGCAACTTAGAAAGCGATTTGTCGGAAAATGCCTGATACGAATCTGAGTTTCAATGCGATTCACGTGGTTTGATTGGTCGGGGTGCTCTAGGTAGTTGAGTTTTGATACAGAATTTAGCATATACATAGAGAGGTTTCCTGAATTTAGTGTAAGATATTGACAGTAACATTTAGCGTAAAGTTCCCCGTCTAAATAGGGTTAAATGTCAAGGGAAGATCAGTCAGGAAAATGGTGTCTTTGAAACATCACACTTCAATCTACTATGCATGATGTAACTGGATGAAGCATGTCGTAGTGTAGAGTGACCGCATGATATATCTATACATTTACGTATGAGAGTTTATTTGAAACACCGAAGCGGGTGTAGTCTGCATGCAGACAACTCTATTTTTTTACCATCATCAGCTGTCTTCAAGTTGGATAACCGAGTCTACGTACATGCAGACAACCGTATTTAACACCATCATCAACTATCTTCAAGTTGGATAACCAGTTTAACTGCTTTTCGGTACAACAAAACACTTCAGCAATTTCTACTTATGACAGTGTCCCTACACGTACAAAACTGAGTCAGCTTACAGATTTGATTTATGTGGCAGAGACTGCCATTCTCGTACAACGCTGTTTAGCCATAGTCGATGCTCTAGGGCTGATGTGAATTAGAATTTTACCAGGGTCAATACTGACCGACGGAGGCTATATATATATATATTATTACGTACAAGGACTTTTTTTACCATGGGTTTGCTGTCTCAAGGATCGCCGCTGAGTTGGGAGGAGACGAAAAAGTGGGCGGACCATGTCCGCAAGCACGGCATCCAACAACTTATCAACATCTACCGGCGACTTAAAGACCGGCACGGAGACGTCTTAAAATGGGGAGATGAGGTAAGACGTTTGAGTAGTATTCTTAAAATTTATAAAGGATGTCGCTCTTATCAAAAAGAAACTTCGAAAAAAATAAATTGCTATCAATCAAAGATATATACACTTTTATCTTAAAGTATGATGTAGCTTATAGACTGTTGTATCTGTATCTGTATAGCTGGTATAGCCGCTTTTTAATTAATTTTATTTGTATATTTATTGTTTCGGCTGTTCAGGACACACAGCTAGGGCTACCCAACTAGCCTGTTGCTATTACTAAGGGCTAGCCCTGCTGACAAAGACAAGACATTACAATGGACAGCATAACGAGCAATAAGAATATTCTAAATAGCCGCTTTTTTTAACTTTGCAAAGATGTCAATCTTACCAAAAAGGAGAAAATGGATTGTTATGAAACATATTCTTTCTGTGAAGTTTAATAGATAAATAAATGAATAAATATATACACTTTATCTTTGCTATAGCTTGCAAATTGTTGTATAGCTGGTATAACTGCTTTTTTTGCTTTGGTTGCTAGGTGGAGTACATGCTGGTTGTCATGGACGAAGACAACAAGACGGCCCGCTTGAGTCTGAAGGGGACCGAAGTTTTGGAACAATTGGAGAAGAGGGAGAGAGAAAATAAAAAGTAAATAGTTACATATTTATCATGTCTTCTAAATGCAAACTTCGAAAAATGACGTTATGTGTGTTTCATATATATTTCTATCATTTTCCAGAGATTGATTTAAAACGAAAATCATAACACTATCAGAAATTAACGAGATCTGGAAAGTTCAAAAGTTCGTCTGTGTTGTTCACATAATAAACCGTTTAGATTGTGTTACAGAAAAAAAAAAGATCACTATGCGTACCAACCATCACTCAGCAGAGACGGGAGTCGGTATAAACTTCCGGGCAATATTGACCAACGTCACGTGTCCACAAGGTCACGTGTCAGAAAGATTGGCCAATCGAACCTGACAAAGGCTGCAGTACATAAACAGACGGTCGAAACTTTGGAAAGACGTGTTTGTTGTGTTGTAATTTATTGATAACCCATTTGTTATCGTATCTATTCATTAAGACAATTCAGACTCTACAAATTCCTCCAAATTTCATCCAGTTGTAGAATTTGAATTGTCTTTATATATTGTCTACCTGGATAAACCTTCATAAACGTATCATATCTATTGTTTACATGATGATGACATTTGTTAATGTACAGTGACTACCCCGCAACTTGGCGACCGGAGTATGGCGGTTTCATTGTCGAAGGGTCGCCAAGCAAGCCGTATGGATGGCGCATAGAACACTTCAATATGGTGGAGTCTAACATGAGGTTAAGGTAAATGATGCACACGTTTTTGCATACACGTATATTCAACTCAAATAGACTTTTCAGGTTCAAAAATATTGTCCTTTAAATATATATCGATAATAATGTAATGTAAAAAAAGTAGCAAAGTGTAAGGGAAGTCCATTTATTTAAAAGCATAAAGTATACCAGAATGCTAGTATTTGCCAGCAAACGCAGGATGATTATTCCCCTGTCTTCTGTAGAATTTGTTCTGTACCTAATAATTTGAAATAACAAAGACAAAATTATATTGTTATTTGTATATGTTTCAGGCGACAGGAGATATTGTCACTACTCGACCAGAAAAAGGGCGAAACTGTCATCACCATCACTAACTTTCCAAGGTGCCTACATTATCTCACACATGATTTTACTGATATGATCACATCACTGTGTTCTTCTTTTTTTAAATTTATTTGCTCAGTGCAAGGCTACATAGACAACTTCTGGGCACTGAACTAACACCCATTGAAGTATCCACTCGTCTCGCTAAGTCAGAAACGTCAAGCTTGGAAAATTCCCTAACCCTTTTAAGCCAAATTGTCTTTTATTTAATCCACTGTTCTTTTCGATACGTGTGATGGGTTCTTTAACACCACTTCGGGATTTTCTTCTCAAACACGGGTCGACCTTCTTTTAACGTCATATCCGAGGGATGTGTCTAACCGAAGATAGGTACTCATTTCCAACTGGGTGAAATAAGGAAAGTGAAGTGCCTTACACAATGACACAACTTCGCCTACTTGTATACACAGAATACAATGATGTCAGTTTAGCCCTGATATATCTAAAAATTGTTCAGTGATTTGATTTGATTTGCTGTATGGAAATTCATGAGACATAGTGTATATTGTGCTTGTGTCTTTCAATGACGTCATACATACTGTATCATGTGATGTCATCACATACATATGTTAAGATGATGTAGTAGTGTGAATGACCGCTTTAAGTTTTGTGTCCTCTTAGAATGATTTTTGAATTTTTCTAAACGCACACTGTCACGATACTGGCAAGCAGAAATTTGCTTTTAGTTGTTTTTCTAGTTGTTTTTAGTTGTCATTCTCGGAGATGCTCCTCAATTGTTTTTGGCAACGCATCAGAGGCGGAGGCATTTTTGAAACTTTGTTTTGACTATTTGACCATGCATTAGGGCTGGCTGCCGAGGTTTCACGGACCCGGATGTAGAGTGTAACCCCACAGTAAACATAGCATCACGTTCGCTGTTCTTCCCCGATGCTGCGATCAACCCTCATCCTAGGTTCAGGTGAGAAGCAGAAAAAAGACTGAGCTGGTTTGCCTAATGTAATAAAGAACATTAGAAAAGAAAGGAAAAAATGTATTATTTCCCAAAGCATTGTACATAGAGGGCAAAGTTGACTGATGGTTTTGCGTATAAGTTACATAATTAGTGATCGGGCATGTATGATAATGAATAGTATGATATTAAAAGTATCAAGAATCAATGACTGAAAATATCGTGAAATCGACTGTATTTCGTGACATATCAGTATTGTTTCTGTTCTTTTTAGACATAGGTTCGTCATCTAATCACACTTTTAGCTGTCAACTTGCCGTGTTTTCTCAATTTAGGACTCTAACCCGAAATATAAGAGAGAGGAGAGGAGAGAGAGTCTGTATCAACATACCAGGTAATTATTATCTCCATGAAAAATGGAAATATAGTTTTTGGCGTGTCTGTTTGTATGTCTGTCTGTGCGTCTGTCTGTTTGATTGTTTGTTTTTCCGGACTCTTGTAGTCAGCATAACCTTTGGATGGATTACGATGATATTTGGTATGTGGGTAGGTGTCGGGGAGACAAAGGTCAAGGTCGATTTTGGGCCTCCTGGTATGTGACCTTGGTACTGCAGCAGAATTTCCGTTTTTTGTATCTTTTGACCTGGACGTAATATGGTCTTGATTTTCTGATGGCAGATAGCTTGTTTGGATAGGAGTGTCCTCAGACACTGCTGAAGTGTACAAACTTCAAGATAGACACAATGATAGAACAAATTTCCTTTTTCGATAAAAACATCATTTGAAATATTGAATATGAATATTACAACAGAATTTTAGTAATAAATCAAGCAACACAGTAAGGAAACAGTTCTAAAATGCTATTGTCGCAGTACAGTAACGTTACAGTAGTGTCAGTAAATGCCAAACTACTACAATGTCAACCGTATGAAATACTGCTGCCTGGACCAATCGAATACTGTTCAGTAACCGAGTGTCTTTGGGTGTACGGATCTAATGTATTTTCAAATCTAACACATATACCACGCATTCATGTACTTGCCTGAAAATTTTGAGTGCCCAGTAAAAGCCAATACGTATACATTTTGTATCATTGTACAGTCTTCCAAGATGTAAATACACCAACGCCATTCAAAGAAACATTCCCAAACGACGACATAGAAGCGTCGCTGAGTGCTATATGGACCACATCTATATGGACCACATGGGGTTCGGCATGGGATGCCCGTGTCTTCAGTGTACCTTCCAGGCCTGTGATCTACAGGAAGCCTTACATCTATATGATCAACTGACACCGCTCTGTCCCATCTTTGTGAGTATAGAATTTCATAGATGGATAGACAGATGGATAATATTAGATAGATGGGTGGGTGGATGGATGGATGGGTAAATTGATAGAATTAGAAAGATAGATACATGAATAGATAGAAAGATGTGTTGGTAGATACATATCAAAGAGTCAAATGGATAGATAGATGAATAGATAGCTATAAAGATGGTTAGATGAATAGATATATGCATATTACATGTACTAGATAGATAGATGGATAGATTAGATGGATAGAAAGATAGATAAACGAATGGATAGATAGATGGATGGATGCAGAAAAACAGAAGAATAGAATATAACATCACGGAGAAACATGTCTCTAGCCGCAAGACATCAGCCAACGATGCTTGCGGATTATTAATTGGTTGATTGGTTCATTGACTGATTGATTGATTGGTTCATTGATTGATTGATTGATATCAACTCAGCTGGCGCTGAGTGCGGCTGCCCCGGTGTATCGTGGGTACCTGGTGGACACAGAATGCAGGTTTAACATCATTGCGGGGTCAGTGGACTGTAGGACACGAGAGGAAAGGGGACTGGAGGTTAGCAACACATACTTTCTTTATTTACATTTGCCAATAAGGTTATGATTTCGGTAGCGTTTGTAGGTATGTGGGTACAGGTATGCACTCTCTCTCTCTCTCTCTGTGTGTGTGTGTGTGTGTGTGTGTGTGTGTGTGTGTGTGTGCATGATTTTCTTAATATTTGGTATACTGGTAGGTCTTGATAACACCCTTGATAACACCTAAAAACTAAAAGATTTTGAGCCCCATGGCGGCTTGTCAAAGTACTGCAGCGGAACTTCCGGTTGTGATATCTTCTGTTCTTGACATGACATGACATGGTCGTGATTTTCGAGTGGTAGATGGCAGAGTATAAGTGGTGTAGGTTTAGGCCCGCTAGTGGCTTTTTTGTAGAATGACAACTAAAACACACACAAAAAATTGAAAGATAACAGTTATAGTTTATAGTGTATGCCATTTGTTCAACAAAGGCGCGTTGACCACCCATAGGTTTTGAAATACCTTTAAACGGAAATCGATGGTAAATGTTACGTTTCGCGGAAATTTGGACAATTTTTCGATGAGGCTTTAGAAAACGAACTGTTTGAAACATGGAGAAACATTGAAATTAATTATCTTTAATTTTTTTTTTTCAAATTTTCAATGCAAATTTGGATGCGATTTAAGTATTGATAGAGTTTATTTCCTCCTCTGTAGCCATTGAAGAACGATGAGTTTGTGATTCCGAAGTCCCGATATGATTCCGTTGACTGCTATCTGACCAAAGAGGCGGAGAAGTACAACGACATTGACCTTGTCCTGGACCAGGACATCTGTCAGCAACTTCAGGACGCAGGTAGGGGTCAACGACCTGTAGGGCAGTTAATGATAATCTCCAAGCAGATCTACACGGGGGGGAGGGGGGGGGGCAAATCGTAATACCCTGCTGCCTGAAGATTATCTGGTTGACAGAACGATTTTGCCCCCATGTAGATCTGCTTAGAGATTACTTAGTTCATGAGGCGAAAGAAGTATCGACATTGTGTACAAGTAGACATTGTGTTTATGAATGAAATTGACTGTGATTTGGGTTTGGTATAAAAGTGTAGGCTATCATATATTTATCTTAGGATTGCTATCATTCATTGATCATTTCCAATATCATCACGGATTTTTTTGGCTATTGGGTGTCTAAAGCATCTTTGCTCAATTACGTCGACATCACTTTGTTGAGTTAGTTAATTGTTTATTTGCATACAAAAAAAACAGGTTCATTTTGCTACAAACATTAAAGAGAAACATGCAGGGAAAACCAGAAACCTTCATGGTTTTTCAATGGTTTCCCCTTAACTGCGATTGATTAGTGGGAAGGGACAGGGAATTTCGTTGCGAATGACTAAGATTGTTCCAAATATTATTGTGACTTTTCAAAAATAAGGCTTCGTCATTAATTGCCTTAAATTGTGTTGCTGTCGGGCACCGTAACTGTGGACATCTGAGTTGAATTATGTAGAATTTGTTTTGTGATTGTCTTTATGTTTGAAATGTGATAATGAGAGCTTGAATTATGTTGAATTTGTTTTGTGATTGTCTTTATGTTGGAAATGTGATAATGAGAGCTAAATATGTTTTTATCAATAGGAATGAGTAGGCCTCTTGCTCGTCACTTCGCTCACCTGTTTATCCGGGATCCGATCTCGCTCTTCAGTGAGAAGATCCACCTAAACGATGAGAAAGAATCAGATCATTTCGAGGTGAGCTTTTCTTTGTTTGTTCGAATATCCGGTAAATTAAACCGCATCGAAGAGTAGCAAGCCGTACAAGCTGAGTAAAAACAGGGATAGGTGTGTTTTGTTGTAAACTGCCATGCTTTCTTTTGTTTCGTTTCTTTCGGGGTCATATAGAGGACATTGGCAAATAAAATGTTTTTCATTATCCACTGCGTTCATTGTACAAAGTTTACACATTCTCTCGTGAGCAGGCAGCTTTTTCTCTCTACCCTTTTTCTATTTCTAGTGGGTGTGCGATTATTCGTATCTTACACACAGCTGACCGTTGGTAAAAATCTTTGTTGGAAATATATTTTTAATTGAGTATTCTGTTTTGACCTCCCTATAAAATCTTAACTTCCTGTCATCGATAGATAATTTATAAAGAAAACTTCCCATAGCTTTCACTATTTGAATCCATCTTACTACTAAAATGAACCAACCCACTTACGATACAAAAGGTGGGTCACTTCTTTTTCCACTGCCTTCAAAAAAGAAATCAAACCCAATCATAGTCAACATTAGTTAACATAGAACTTTCACAGTACGTAGACTAGATAACTATTTCGATTTCCATGTATCTCCATGTACTGGATAGACTAGTACGAGGAGTAGCATTAGAAATGGTCTTATTACAAACACGTATTGTCAATGAATGAAATCGGACATCTGTGGAAAATCTTCTCACTAGATCCAGGTGAAAATTAGTATCTAGTTTTGGTTAGGGATGCTGTGAAAAACCTTTGTATCTAGTGGCCATACGCGTGTGGCTACCCCCAGAAGGTTCCACAGAGGGTAGCCACAAGGCCACCAGATGCAAAATCGAAGAACAATTTTTTTCAGTCTTTAGAAGTGTTCTTATAACGTTGTGACCTTTTGACAGCTTCTCAGTTGTTTTTATCAGGTTTCAATGAACTCTAACGCTATTTGACGCAAGATTCCTGTCCCAAACGCGACTCTACCCCTGAAAAGTGTCAGGTTTTAAACTATTCTTCTTTTCCAGAACATTCAGTCGACCAACTGGCAGTCCATGAGGTTCAAACCGCCTCCTCCCAACTCTTCCATTGGCTGGCGGGTCGAGTTTAGGCCGATGGAGGTCAGTATATTGCACCAGACTTCATTATGTATCTGAAACGTATTGCATCGCAAAAGTACACTCTTCAGCCATTCGTAGCCCTGGATATATGAAGTGTTCATCATCATCATCATCCGTCGACCTCTGCAGCAGAGGACGGGGCGAGCCCTTGTACAACCGAGGCCCACATCAGTCTGTCTGACATGGCTGCTCCCAAGTCCTCCAACTCAATCCCTGTGTCCCTTGAGATAGTCCTTGGGAAGGTCAGCTTCCTGGAGTGTGTTTTGAAGTGTTGCTGTAAAGCGGCCATGTTGAAAAGCGGCCGTGTGGCCGAACATGCAATTAGAAGAAAAATAAAGGCTTTGACGTGACTTTGACTTGTAATTCAACGTTGAAATCAAGTCACTGGAATTTAGGAGCTGTCAAACGCTAAGTGTGGAAACCCAGCATATCGCATCTGATTGAAAATTTCCACAAATCTAAAGTTGAGATAATTAAGATACATCATGTAAAAATCATTCAAACCATGCAACATATTTTAGTTTATAACATAATAATGGCACTTCCGAAGACAATATTTGAAACACCACTGAAGTGTTTTGCGTCTTTGTCTCGATTAGGACTGGGTTAAGACATGTACAGGACAGGATTTTGATCTGTCATTTTTGCTTTTTGTACAGGTGCAATTGACAGATTTTGAGAATGCGGCTTACGTGGTGTTCATCGTTCTCTTGACTAGAGTCATCCTGTCTTACAACCTCAACTTTCTCATTCCAATATCTAAGGTGGGTCTTTTTTCACGTCACAAAGCAGTAGTGAAAACAAAAGAACTTTGTCATAAGAAATCCATATTTGATTAATCTTTTAGTGAAAGTGAAAGTGAACTTTATTGCTCAAAAATCGTACATGGTACAATGTATGGCATGAAATCAACAATCTGTTCTACAAGGCTAATCTATCCTACAATTCTAAGTACAAAATATTTTCGAAACCAGTGTATTTGTTACAATATATAGTCATGTATGGATAATTCTGTCTCGCTTTTCTAATGATTTATGGAGAAATTGACCTATGTACATGGATATAGGAATCGGACATGACAACAGTACATAGAAAATATCGCTCTGTGTACCAGATAGGGTGAAGTTTGTCTTAGTAGTAATAGTCTGTAAAAGCATATCTCTCTCTTTGCCATAAGTTGGACAATTCATCACAAAGTGTAATTCATCTTCAACACTTTCATTACATGTGGGACACAATCTCTGAGTGGCTGGTGTGTTGTGGTGTCGACCCTTTTCAACTTCTAAGCAATGTGCACTGATTCTCAGCTTTGTTATGCTGTAAACATGTGCCTGTACGTAGATTCTCCTTTCTATACAATCTATGTATCATCGGTTTCAAATGTTGATATCATTTCTTTATTGGCATGGCAATTGGTTTCTTTATGTAGAAGTGTTTCCTTGCCCTCAACAGGTTGATGAAAATATGCAGGAGGCCCAGAAGCGAGATGCGGTCAGACAGGGGCAGTTCTGGTTCAGGAAGGAGGTTTTGCGTTCAAGTAAGTGTGAACATATACTCTAGGTACAACCGGTCTAGATTCTGAATTCCAAGTGTGACTGTGTACTTCTTACAGATTCGGGGTTAATGCTGCCGTTTTACTTCTTACTGTTTCGGGGTTCTTGCTGCTGTTTTAACTTTACACTGAAGTTGATAAACCATCATTTCTGTATGGTTATACTCATGTACATTTGTATAAGAAGGCTGTTTGTTGTCTTCTCAGCTTCCTGTAGTGGTCATAATGACAGGTGCATGGAGGGACAGCAGGAGTACACCAAGATGACAATCAACGAGATCATCAACGGACAGGTAAGGCATACAGTACATACATACTTATCTTACATGCGCACTTGATGATACTCTGTGTAATCCTTTTGACGCTTTCCTTAAATTTGTGATTACCTTATTAAGAAGGTTATGTTTCGCACAGAGTTTTCTTTATTCTTTCTTTATTAATCAAAAATTGCAACAAGACAATACATAGTGGAGCGCCAGGCAGTCAAGCTGATGTTGCGGAATACTTAACATTGCAATTACATTGAAGTACAACAATAAAATACTAGAGACAATTCAGTATACAATTCAAAGTAGTACACACAGAGTTTGTGTGTGTGTGTGTCCTTCTGTAAACACGATAACTCGAGAATGCCTAAATATAAATGGATTATCTTCTAACTTAGTAGCCGGGAAGTTCATCTTGTGACCTCGAAATTATTGCTATGGTACTGCAGCGGAACTTCCTGTTTTGATATCTCGTGTTCTGGACATGCTATGTTCATGATTTTTGAGTGGTACATAGCTCTAGTCTTGATATTGTAACCCATGGAACACTATGCAAAGTTGAAATAAGCTACACACAGATTGATAAACAGGTAACCCCCCCCCCCCCCACACACACACAGGCCGGAGGTTTCCAGGGTCTTGTGTCGTTGATGAACTCGTACCTGGAGACAGTGGACGTCGATGTGGACACCAGGTGTTCTGTACAGCAGTATCTCAGGCTCATCCAGAAAAGGGCTTCAGGTGAGACACTAGGAAACTAATAGAATAAGCGAAATGTTCCCAAACTAAAAAAAAATGGACTTTTAAAAGTTTTCCACCAAAAGGCTAAGTCCTCTTCAAGACATCTAATCCATTCACTATGAACACGAGACTTTATGCATGTGTGTCGTCAGCAATCAGCAACTCAAAAACATGTGTCCATATTGCCATTAGTTTTTAATGGCACAAGATCGTAGCTGGTGATTAAAAAGATTCGTCACACATGAAACAATCCCATCAACATATGATAGACGTATCCGAAATGTGTCTTTTTATTTTCTATTATTTTATTCTACTGTCTTATAATAGTAAACGAAAAAAATTTTTTTCTACTAATTGTTAAATTTACTATAGGTCTTTTTAGATTGAATATTCCTTCTTAATGCTCGTCAATTAGTTAGCTCTTCCCGCATCAGACGGTACAAAGGTCGGCTCCCATCTCCGTTTTGATAGACCTTGGGGCACACAACTTTGTGCAATCACTTTAAGTATGGCGGCTAGTCCACTTTGTGTGTGTTCAACTACCAAACTCTTTCCTAAATGCTGAGTGTTAAGCAAAGAAAGCAGTCTGTACCATTTTTAAAGTCTTTGATATGACTTGGCCAGGGATCGTACTCACGACCTACCGTATGCAAGGGAAACACTCTACCCACTCGGCCATTGCACCGGTATAACATAGTGTTGTTTCGTATTTTCCAGGTGAATTGATGACGACAGCCCGTTGGATCCGTACCTTTGTCCAGAACCACCCCAAGTACAAGTCTGACTCCGTCGTTTCCGAGGAAATCACGTACGACCTCACGAAGGTTGCCGACGAGATCACCAAGGGGATTCGGACATGTCCGGAACTCTTCGGTACGCCGAACTCGCGCACGAAGGTCTCCCTGTCTCCGGTAGTGCACAAGATCTTAAGGAAAGATAATCCCAACAAAGAGGAGATTGATATTCTGACTTAGAACTACCTACAAAACTAGTGAATCTTGTTGAACCTTAAATTTTTGTTCAATCTAGCTTCTTTGAAATTTTGGCATGAGATAGTATAGCCCTTTAAAATGATCGTTTCTAAGATGGTCATTCATTTTTCGCCACATGAACCACATGGAGACCGATGTAATTTCCTTGTTATCAGATTCACAGTTGATTCTTTTAAGGATCATATGTAGTCATGTACCATTTAGAATATGGATAGAATATTCACATGTTGGAACCGACAGTTGAAAAAAAAAGTCTTCATTACGTCTGCTAAAGTCTGCAAACGCCTTCATTATGTATTAGCAGTTCAACGTGTAGGAAAGCTCTTTTCATGTTTATCTCGCCCGCGCCACCCACTAACTTCCATCAAAAATCCAATAACAAAAATAGTAGATTTGTGTGGCCTAGCGTGCTTTTGTTGTTACAGAGTAACTCTAGAGGATATGGATGGATAGTTAAAGTGTGATTAGGCATGGGGTTTTATTTATTGATCATTATTATCAAGTTTAAGCGAGGTAATAGGTAAACATTGTTTTAACAGTGCCCATATTTGCAGCGGCATTGACAAACTTAAGGAAATATTTGAACAAACGTAACATGAATAATATATGACTGAAATAAAGCTATCAAATTACTGAAAGTAACAACGTAATAAATTCATAAATATACAAAGTAACAACTTTGATGTGTGCATGTCTTAGCTCATTCTTCTCTTCACCTTCAGATCACCTCATTTTCATCCTTATATAATAATTTCTATTCATTTCTTTCTCAAATAATTTGAATAAAACTTGTATCAAAACAAATACAGGTTGTGAAGAACACTAACAGAAAGTACGCGTATTCCAAGAATAACAATCTTTATGTATGACATAATCTGACTTTTCCAGTTTGTCTCATGGACTCTATGTCCTTTGATTGTGTCTCCTTCCATGGAAAGGAAAAAAAACTATCTACAATCGTCAAAAAATGCATGGTCTAACATAAGACTGTGTGGACAACTGTGCCTGTATAGCCGGTATAACCACCCTTCGGCGTAACACACGCGACAGGTTTCTCCCTAGTATAGTGTAGTATTTTCATGGCGGATCCTTTATCTAACTACAGGCCTCTTCTCTGCTTTAGTATTCTCATGGCGGACCCTTTATCTAGCTACATGCCTCTTCTCTGCTTTCTGTATCTGTATCTATCTGTATCTGTATCTATATAGCCGGTATAACCGCCATTAGGCGTAACACACCAGCTTCGCAGGCACGCGGCGCGGCAGCAGCTGGTCATATTACACCGAACGGTCTGTTACACCTAGTCTTTGCATATCTGACTGCAACCGTTCTTTAAAGCTACTTAGTGAGGAAGCTCCTACAGTACTTGATGACAACGAGTTCCATTCTACTATGGTTCTCGGGAAATACGAATTTTTGAACACATCAATCCTTGGCTGATAACTCTGGTACTTAAAAGCATGACTATGTCTGGTCCTCTTCTGAGCTGGCATTAGATACTTATCAGTCGGGACGTCCACAAGTTTATTAGTCATCTTGTACATCATGCAGAGTCTGGACATTGTTCTCCTGTCCTCAAGTGACATCCATTGCAGGTCTGCTTTCATTTTTGTTACACTAGCGCCCCTTTCATAGTTGTTCGTGCAGAATCTGGCAGCTTGGTTCTGTACCCTCTCCAGTTTATCTATATCCTTCTTTGTGTATGGATCCCAAACTGTTGCAGCATATTCAAGGTTTAGTCTTACTAGAGACGTGTATGCAAGTGATTTTACCTTTGCTGGGCATGCCCACAAATTACGTTTGATCACTCCCAATGTCTGTTTAGCCTTAGTTGTTACTTTGTTGATATGGGTGTTCCACTTTAGCCCCGTTGTTAATGTAACGCCTAGGTACGGGTGGCTCTTTGCTGTTGCTAGAGCCTGTCCACAGAACTGGTAGGTGGTTACAATTGGGTTTCGTTTGTTTGTTATATGCATGATGTAACATTTTTCCGGATTAAACTGCATTAGCCATCTGCTTTGCCATTCTTCGAGTGTGTTCAAATCTTCTTGCAAAAGCTGTGAATCACTCTGTGTGGACAACTCTATATATAACAGGCAGTCATCGGCAAATAACCTAACATTTGAATCAAGCTGGTCTGGTAAGTCATTTATGTACAGGAGGAAGAGTAACGGTCCCAGAACGGTTCCCTGTGGTACGCCTGACGCAACTCTAACTGGAGCTGAGGCCTTGCCTTCTACCACTACCGTCTGTTCCCTATTGGTCAAGAAAGCCTTCAACCAATTTAGTGTGGTGCCTTGAATTCCGTAGTGCTCTAGTTTTGTGATGAGTCTGCTATGTGGGACTTTATCGAAAGCTTTAGTAAAATCAAGAATTGCTAGATCTACCTGTTTTTTACTGTTCAGTGCGCCAGCTATGTCGTGAGCTGTCAATATAAGCTGTGTTTCTGTGGATCGCTTTGCTCTGAATCCATGTTGGTAGTCAGTCTATATGTTGAAACTTTCTAAGTGTTTCATGACATGACTATGGATATTGTGTTCAAGTAGTTTGCAGGATATACAGGTCAGTGATACAGGTCGGTAGTTGCCGGGGACAGCTCTATCTCCCTTTTTAAAAATGGCACATATATTTGCATCCCTCCAGTCTTTGGGAATTTCTCCTGTGTCTAACGAGTGTTGGAAAATATTGGTTAACACAGGTGCTATTTCGGTGGCTGTCATTTTGAGGAACCAAGGAGGTATTTGGTCTGGACCAGATGCTTTAGATGGATTGAGACCTTGGAGCATTTTTTCGACACCATTAGGGGAAATCACTATGTGTTCCATGGGAGGGGTACAGGGCTGACCGAGAGTTGGCATGTTTGTTGTGTCTTCTTCTGTGAACACACTTTTAAACTGTGAACTGAGTGCCTCTGCTTTTTTCTCGCTATCACTGATAATGGAATTCCCAATCTTTAGAGGGGCTACGCCGACAAGGTCTCTTCTTAGGCCTTTTACGTATGACCAGAATGTTTTGGGTTTGTCTATTATGGCTTCCCCCAGTATGTCTGCCACATATTTTGGATGTGCTGCTCTTATGCTTTTCTGTACACCCTTCTTAACTCTCTTGTATTTGTTCATGTCTTCCTCTCGCCCTGTTCTCTTAGCTTTGTTGTAAAGACGTTGTTTCTTACGACAATGTCTTCTTAGGTTTCTGTTGAACCAAGGCAGGTTGTATCTGCTTGATGTTGTTTTACTAGGGATGTGCAAGTTCATCGTGTGCTTTATTTTGTCTTTAAAATCATCCCACTTCTGTGTCACGGACATATCCTCGGTTCGTTTGTTAAAGTTTGTTGCATAATCACTAAGGTCACTCTTAATGGCCGGTTCATCAGCTTTAGTTCGAATGTACATTTTTCTCTTGGGTTTCCTGTTTTGTTTGGGTGCAAGGTTTACATCCACCAATACCATGTCGTGGTCACTTATTCCAGGAACTACTGTGGTCTTTTCGATTATGTTTGGGTTATTAACTAAGACCAGGTCCAAGAGATTACCATTCCTAGTGGGCTCTTGAACTGTTTGGAATAACCCATGGTTATCCACTAAGTGCAGTAGCTTCTGTGCCTGCCCTGAATTGTTCTGGGTATTATGTGTTATGCTAGCATCCCAATTTATACCAGGTGTGTTAAAGTCTCCAAGGATGATCACGTTGTCAGAGTTAATTTTAGGTCCCATCTTACTTATGGACTTGTCCAGTTCATCCAGGCTATTGCCCTGGTCCGATGGAGGTCTATAGTATGTACCAATCATTAGTGGTTTCTTTCCTGCTAGTTGAGTCTGTGTCCAAATGATCTCACAGTCTGTGTCTAGATCTGGCCTGTGTGTGACAATCAAATCATCCCTGTTAACCTGGAATACACCACCTCCAGGGCCAGTCTGTCTATCTTTACGGTGAGCTATGTAGTTGTCAGGGAATATCTCACTGCTTGCTATGTCTTGATTGAGCCATGACTCTGTGCCTGCTATTATATCTGGTTTGTACGTGTCAATTACAGTCGCCAGTTCGGCTTTTTTGTTTCGAATACTCTGGCAGTTTACCAGTAAGAGTTTACCATTGGTCTTTTTGAAACCACGACCCCTCATATTGGGGTTACCCTGCTTAGATCTAAGTGGAGTGGATGTAGCAACCGGGGAGTCATCTGTCAAGCTTGCACTAGAGCTCAGTGTATCAAATGAGTTTACTGAATGAAAAGTATCATCAGTTATGTCAAACATAGCTGATGCAAAGTTTGGTATACCACAGTCACAGCAAATCCACGAGTATGATTGGTGTGTTTCTAATGCAGTGTACACCTGAGAACATAGCTCAATGCAGTCTTTATGATACCATTTATTGCAGCCGTCACAACAAATTGCAGCATGAGTATATTGTACAGCTTTGTTACAGCTCCCGCAGGGAAACTTTGGCGGTCTAGGCCCAGGATTTATCTCGACATCTCCACTTAGAAGCAAGATCATAATCAATGATAACTTTGTACTATCATTGTGCATCATTATTTTCTTGTGACCGAACTGAGTCCCATTCACCCCACTGTTCTTAATCATAAAAGCAAACGTAGCCCAGTCAGAGGTGCAGTCAGTTCTGAAGTCGCATGTGACATGTACGTCCTTTATCTCGTGTTTGTCTATTGGCTGTGCTCCTGGCTGAGCCTTGCCAAGCATCAGGCAAAGGGCCAGGAAAATGCAAGTGTAATGGAGTTCCATTTTGTTATTGAATAATTATCACCCACACAGATGTATGCCACACAGGTTTCTACCACACTAGCTGTACCAACACAACAGGTTTACACCACACAGGTTGTACCAACACAACAGGTTTACACAACACTGATTTCCGCCACACTGGCTGTACCACCACCTGTTTACTTTACACAGGTATTCGCCACACTGGCTGTACCACCACCTGTTTACTTTACACAGGTCTCCGCCACACTGGCTGTATCACCACCTGTTTACTTTACACAGGTATCCGCCACACTGGCTGTACCACCACCTGTTTACTTTACACAGGTATCCGCCTCACTGGCTGTACCACCACCTGTTTACTTTACACAGGTATCCGCCACACTGGCTGTACCACCACCTGTTTATTTTACACAGGTATCCGCCACACTGGCTGTACCACCACCTGTTTACTTTACACAGGTATCCGCCTCACTGGCTGTACCACCACCTGTTTACTTTACACAGGTATTCGCCACACTGGCTGTACCACCACCTGTTTACTTTACACAGGTATCCGCCACACTGGCTGTACCACCACCTGTTTACTTTACACAGGTATCCGCCTCACTGGCTGTACCACCACCTGTTTACTTTACACAGGTATTCGCCACACTGGCTGTACCACCACCTGTTTACTTTACACAGGTATCCGCCACACTGGCTGTACCACCACCTGTTTACTTTACACAGGTATCCGCCACACTGGCTGTACCACCACCTGTTTACTTTACACAGGTATCCGCCACACTGGCTGTACCACCACCTGTTTACTTTACACAGGTATCCGCCTCACTGGCTGTACCACCACCTGTTTACTTTACACAGGTATTCGCCACACTGGCTGTACCACCACCTGTTTACTTTACACAGGTATCCGCCTCACTGGCTGTACCACCACCTGTTTACTTTACACAGGTATTCGCCACACTGGCTGTACCACCACCTGTTTACTTTACACAGGTATCCGCCTCACTGGCTGTACCACCACCTGTTTACTTTACACAGGTATCCGCCACACTGGCTGTACCACCACCTGTTTACTTTACACAGGTATCCGCCTCACTGGCTGTACCACCACCTGTTTACTTTACACAGGTATTCGCCACACTGGCTGTACCACCACCTGTTTACTTTACACAGGTATCCGCCTCACTGGCTGTACCACCACCTGTTTACTTTACACAGGTATTCGCCACACTGGCTGTACCACCACCTGTTTACTTTACACAGGTATCCGCCACACTGGCTGTACCACCACCTGTTTACTTTACACAGGTATCCGCCTCACTGGCTGTACCACCACCTGTTTACTTTACACAGGTATCCGCCTCACTGGCTGTACCACCACCCGTTTACAATACACAGATTTCTACCACGCAGGTTTCCGCCACACAGGCTACACCACACAGGTATCCGCCACACTGGCTATACCACCACACAGGTTTACAGTACACAGGTTTACACCACACAGGTTTACACCACACCGGGTTACACTACACAGACTCTACCGTGTACCGCGGCCGCTGGCACGCAGTTTCCACCAAGCAGTTTTCTACCACACAAGTTTACACCACAAAATCAGAACAAACAACGTATGAAATCCAATTAAGTAGGTAAGCTATCAGAATAGATGTAATTCGGTACAAATATTGTCCTACAAAACATGTAATCACTCACTCGCCCTCCCCACTCTGCATCCGATTCATATGCAAATGACTACAGTTGGCCGGGACGCGCCGCCGACGTGTTTGAATTCATTCAGAATCCACAAATATAGGTGCAAAAAATTGATAACAACTATCTGTACGTGATATATAAGTTGTCCGAGTTCCCTGGCAGACCATATAATAATGATACGTCTTCAAATGGAATTCGTACCTAAAGTTGCCCTCCCCACTTTAGAAGTTATCGTTGCCCTCCCCACATTTACGTGTCGGTTACAAAACAGTCAGGAAATTGGTTCAAAATCTAAAGAAGTCAGCATTTACCAATATCACAGCTTCACAATACGTTTACGTATGACTTATGCCCTAAGTCAAAATGAAAAAGTCAAGGAAATTGGTACTTAGATACGTGAAAAAGAGAAATTTCTCGGGAGCTCTCGTGTTTGCTGCCGCTTACCTCCGCGCCTGCTTTAGTATTCTCATGGCGGATCCTTTATCTAACTACAGGCCTCTTCTCTGCTTTAGTATTCTCATGGCGAACCCTTATCTAACTACAAACCTCTTCTCTGCTTTAGTATTCTCATGGCGGATCCTTTATCTAACTACAGGCCTCTTCTCTGCTTTAGTATTCTCATGGCGGACCCTTTATCTAACTACAGACCTCTTCTCTGCTTTAGTATTCTCATGGCGGACCCTTTATCTAACTAGATACTTCTTCCCTGCTTGGGTACTCTCAAAGCGGAAGTAAATACACTACACAACTAATTCTGATGCACACAAAGAACCCTGGCAGATCCTTTCATCTAACTACAGAACTCTCCTCTCATTTTATACTCCCAACAGTCTATTCTGCTACAAACCATAGCAAGGATATGAAGAACACTATAAAAAAAGATGGCGACTACAATAATAGCGAAGGTATCCCATCATCTAACTTTACGTTGTTAAACAGGTTCTGTGGTACTCTGTAAACGCGTACGGTAAGGAATTATATCAGTAACTACATAGGACATGTCTGCTTTTTTGTGTCGCTAATTACCTGGGTACAGGGTTTGTAAAAGGCGTGTTTAGCTGTGTGTATGTGCGTGTGTGTGTATGTGCGTGTTTGTGTGTGCGTGTGTGTGAATAGCTACTCGTGTACCATGTTTGTAACCGGTGTGCCTGTCTACGTGTGTGTGTGTGTGTGTGTATCACTGTTTGTGTGTCTGTGTTTGTGTATCTGTTTGCGCATGCGTGTGTGAGTTTCTATGTTTGTATCTGTTTGTGTGTGTGTGTGTGTGCCCCTATCTTACTGGACCTGCTGATCATTGTAGGCCTCGCTACTAGCGTGCTTCACCGAATGGCGGTTATACACAACCAGAAGCTGGTGTGTTACGCCGAAATTCGCCATTATGGCGGTTATACCGGCTGTACAGATACAGATACAGACATAGCATAATTCCATATGACTCTTCAACTTTTCATTCCATATATCTAATGAATAGATAAGTGGACAAGTTATTCATTACAAGCAACCAAAACTGTCTCCTGGCTGCCCTCCAGGTCAAAACGCCTTTAAGACTTTAAGAGCAGCTGTCTGTAAAAACCAAGCAAAATGAGAAAAAAGTGGCCAAAGTCAAAAAATGAAATTTTCTTAGATTTTGTGTGGTGGTAGGGCCTTGGCCCAAACCTACAAAAATGGGAAAGTTTTGGGTCGGTGGTTACCAGTTGCCATGGCAACGGCCATTTTTCAAAATGGCGGATTTTCGCCTTGTGAAGGCCTCTCTCTCACTCAAAATTGACCATCTTTGGCCTACTGTAACGCCCACAAATGAACAGAAATTTTATTGCCTCTAACATATGTTATTATCCATATCCTAACGAGTAAAATGACGTAAAGTTTTGCTCGATATGTTTTGGCAGTGAGGTGCAACGAACGTTTAAAGATGACCTGTTTTTGTAGAATTTCAAACTTGACAAAAACCCATTTTTTGGACGTTTTTAGCAAGCAATATCTCCTTAAAGGGCACTTCAAATTGGCTGATTTTTGGTAAAGGTCCAGCTTAGATCTTTATAAATGTCATATTAAAAATAAAGTTTGGGTTCTCAATGGGGCGGGCCACAGTGACCCAAAGACCAAGCCATTATTTCCATTGTAGCAGAATTGCAACTACAGAATTGTAGGTGAAATAAACATGTGCAACTTGGTGATTGAGATGAAAATGACTTTTCTTTAACTTTTTCATTCTGAAAGAAACCTGCCTGGCACTTACAAAGGTATTTTGTAACAGTTGACTGCTGGTTGCCATGGCAACGGCCATCTTTGTTCTTAATGGTGGATTTTCACATTGTTGTAGGAGGAAAAACATCCATAGCTTGGCTATATATGTAAAGAAAATGAAACCTGCTGGTTTTCATGTAACAAAGAAACCTACCTATCACTTAGGAAAATAGATTTCGTCAGGACGGACAGCTGGTTACCATGGTAACAGTCATTGGCCAGCTTTCAAAGGTTCAAATTGGTTTCTCAGGAAAGTCAGGATTGCAACTGTCTATTTTTACAAATATAGGTTGACATTTATAATTACTTTATCTAGATCTAGGCATGTAATTATGAAATAATAAGCATTGAGGTCAGGCCTGGGCTTTGGGCGGGGGTGGGGGTGTCCCCGTCACTAGGGAAGATTTCATTAATTTAAAGGGGTGGTGCAGAACTTGATAGCATCAAAGGAAAGAATAATAAAAAAGAGTTTAGTGTAATATTTCTAAATTAATAGTCGGAGAAAGCAAATATACAAGGTCTGTATGACACTTCGTTCTCGGACCCCCGTCGGAGACCCCCCTCGGAGACCCTAGAAAATCGAACAATTTATGGTTAAAAATTGCTGAAATTGCGATAGATACCCTGATGATTTTAATGAAGATTATCGATATAAGTTTCATATTTCCATTATAGCATGGGTTTCAGAGTTTCAAAGACCAAAAGTTCAAGATCAAGCATTGAAGAGGGTGTACTAGGGGTTTATCAGAACCAATGAAAGCAGAATTTTAAATGTCGCTACATTTTAGTTATTTTTAAGTGACTTTTTCTCCCGTCATCGGCAATGTTGATGGATGGTTTTACCTTTGCTGGAGAGAGGAACATCTACTCAAAAACAAGTAGTTAATTGGGACAAACATAGTGGGAGCCGTGACTTGTGGGTCTTTATGGGGATTTTTCGTGTTTTGGGACTGATAATAAATCAGGTGATCAAGTCTCACAACGGTGTAAGCTGTGGCCATTTTTGTGTCGCTGTGTGAAAACCATGGATAGATGCCAAAAATGCTAACAATAATTAGAAATCTTAATTAGGGCACTGCATGGGGGTTACAAGGAAACTTGAAATGGAATTAAGCTGACTTGAATCGCTCAGTTCCTTACTCAATAATTTTGTGTATTCACTTTGCGGTACATAACGACAAAGGCTCTGCATGGGGGTTATCAGGACTCCGTATATGTGATGTGGTATCATACCGTAGAGGGGAAAACATTGATAAAGATAAAAGAACTAAAGAACTTTGCGGAACACTTCTATTTGCCCGTTTCTGACCTCCTACGTACATCCATTGGAGACTATTGTGCGCACGCATGAATGAACTGCCTTAGATGCTTTTTCGTTTAGTTTAATCTTTGGATAGTTTTGTGACTTCTCCGTAGGTGAAAAGGGAAACACTTTCTGTATCTGTACTAATTTTACATACAGCTTTTTACTGCGACTCAAACTGTAGCTGCAATAGGTGCAAGAATTTTAGGCTTTTCTTAAATCGGAGGCTTTTAGTTTCTATATTGTCGATATGATACACGTAAGAAATTCTGAAGACACTCATCCCCGAGGTCCTTTGAATATTGGATATACATTTTTTGTTTCGCAAGGCTAAGTCCCTCGATTACGGGACAGCTTCATTGTTATACAATGCATAAAACAAGTATGCAGTAATATAGGAATAATTCTATGAAAAGAAATCTTAACTTCATCAGCAATGAATAGTCAAATCAAGGTATAGTCCCTGACACAAATACAAAGCCCTTCTAAAGCTCAGTTCATTGACTTTGTTTTCTGGAGCAATCCTGAATGGTATGAGTGAAAGTTCTATTGGTTAAAATTACCATATGGTCTTCAATTTTATGATGGTCTACCCATTATGATTCTCAAATTGTATTAACAATCTTAAAAACAACTGTCTCTGCATCGGGATGTATCATGTCAGATGAATAGCGTCCTACTACTCCCCTTTTTTTGTCATTGGGAGTTGCAGAAGATCAAATACAAGTAATTTACTGTGCGCATAACTGGGACATTCACCATGTGAACATTCATAATAAAAAGTGGCCGTTGTCATGGCAACGAGCCATGAACTGTTGAACATTTTTTGAAGTGCCAGATAGGTTCCTTGCAGCATAAGAAGATTAAACAAAAGTCCGTTTTATCTCCATTCCCAATTTGCCAATCGCTGAGGAACCAATTTTGAACCTTTGAAAGCCGGCCAATGACTGTTACCATGGTAACCAGCTGTCCGTCCTGACGAAATCTATTTTCCTAAGTGATAGGTAGGTTTCTTTGTTACATGAAAACCAGCAGGTTTCATTTTCTTTACATATATAGCCAAGCTATGGATGTTTTCTTCCTACAACAATGTGAAAATCCACTATTTAGAACAAAGATGGCCGTTGCCATGGCAACCAGCAGCCAACTGTTACAAAATACTTTTGTAAGTGCCAGGCAGGTTTCTTTCAGAATGAAAAAGTTAAGGAAAAGTCATTTTCATCTCAATCACCAAGTTGCACATGTTTATTTCACCTACAATTCTGTAGTTGCAATTCTGCTACAATGGAAATAATGGCTTAGTCTTTGGGTCACTGTGGCCCGCCCCATTAAGAACCCAAACTTTATTTTTAATATGACATTTATAAAGATCTAAGCTGGACCTTTACCAAAAATCAGCCAATTTGAAGTTCCCTTTAAGGAGATATTGCTTGCTAAAAACGTCCGAAAAATGGGTTTTTGTCAATTTTGAAATTTTACAAAAACAGGTCATCTTTAAACGTTCATTGCACCTCACTGCCAAAACATATCGAGCAAAACTTTACGTCATTTTATTTGTTAAGATATGGATAATAACATATGTTAGAGGCAATAAAATTTCTGTTCATTTGTGGGCGTTACAGTAGGCCAAAGATGGTCAATTTTGAGTGAGAGAGAGGCCTTCACAAGGCGAAAATCCGCCATTTTGAAAAATGGCCGTTGCCATGGCAACTAGTAACTTCCGACCCAAAACTTTCCCATTTTTGTAGGTTTGGGCCAAGGCCCTACCACCACACAAAATCTAAGAAAATTTCATTTTTTGACTTTGGCCACCTTATGCTTGGTTTTTACAGACAGCTGCTCTTAATAGGGGTGTCAGTACAAGGGGGGTTCGCCTCCGGGGTGATCACTATTAATCTTTGTCCACAAAGGCTGATCTTATCAGCGTGACTCCTCACTGGAAACGATTCACTCACTTTCATCAAAAACCTTCCGATCGCCTTTATGCTTATGCTCAGCTGACAATACATAAAAAGACACAGAAGCATGTTTTTAAACCAGTCACCAGTTTTATTATCCTTTTCACATTCAAACATTCACTGTCATCCCGTTGATTTCTGGGACGTACACACACATGTCCGGAAATTGTTATCAAACTTTATCGAACAGTTTCTTAAAGGATATTTTCACCATAAACTCCCTGCCAGTATTAGTAATAAGATTCGATGCGTCAGTGGTCGGGAGATTTTTGCATTTTCCGTAATGTTTAAGATATGTGGCGGAGAAACTTAAATGCTGCAGTAATGATATAAACCCTAATCACCATTTTACTATTACATCTAGCAATGAAATTATTCATGGCCTAAAATTCTGTCCCTTGTAAATATGTGTTTTCTTTCAATAATGAAATGTTGTGCAATGAAATCTTAGTGGACAGCAGTTCTAGTATACAATCCTAATCAGCATTCGGCCATGTTAAGTATCACCAAAGAAATTAGAAATCAAAGTTGGAGATTTGAAGTTGGATAAACAAGGATGACTAGTACTGAGATAAGTATCCTTCAATTGGCGTTTCAATGGATTTTAAAGGCTATTGAAAGTCTACTGACTCAGCGTCTAGGTACTCTCTGCTTCAGGTATTAGGTCTTCTATCTTAATGATCAGCTTCGCATTTTTTTATGCATTGCCTCACTTGATAACCAACGGACCTGCATTTGTCTATGCATCTCATTTTCTCTCTAAAACCCCTCTTCCCCATCTCCACCTCCTGTGGTTCTGTTAGGACAAGAGAAGAAATATCACGTTAGAAATACTGACATCAAGCCCAGGTGGGACATTGACAACAAAATTGGCAACAGAATTGACAACAAAATCGGCAACAAAATTGACAACAAAATCGGCAACAACTGACGAGAAGGAGAAAAGCAATCTACGACGTGCTACAATAATGGAATGGTCACGTCACAGTTATGAAGTTATGAAGTTATTTTTGGTTCTTCCCAACCAAAAAAGTACAACTCAGTACGGTACAATGCAGATCAGCTCAAACGTACCTTCTGCCTCAGCCTCCAGGTCCTCATCTTCGGCCAGCAGGTCTTCCTCAGCCTGCTCCCGCTTCTCCATCGCCGCCTCCTGGAGGTCTTTTAGGACAAGAGAAGAGTATCATAGAAATACTCAGATCAAGCAAGGTGGGAAACATGTAAAATTGACAACTGAAAACCGGTCTACGACATACAGTCATATATATGTCTCAGCTAGGATAGGATGAATTGACGCGGTACCTTAGAGCTCAAACGTACCTTCTATCCCGGCCAACAAGCCCTCCAACTGGTCCCGCAGGGCTTGCAGACCCTCCTCGCGCGGAGCAGGGAAGGCCGCGGCGAGCACCAGGCAGCCCAGGAAAAGGACGCACACGGACAGCTTCATGTTCCAATGGTGTGGTGAACTCTGAGCAAAGATTGTAAAACGAATTCCAAAGTTACACATGATTCAGGCCTGTTTATGTGTCCATGTAATTGATATGTGCGTGTTGCAGCTTTGTCTTACTGTTTAGTGATTGTCGAGCACTGTACAAGATAAATGTCTGCCATTTTTGGTACCTTTTTCTTAGAGTTTTTTTCATGTCATTTGCCTTTTGAATACCCCGTGAATAGGGTTATTAGGCTGGTAAAGTATTATGAATTTCCTTTGGTTTCACCGTAGAAATCCAATGACGACTTTTTAACAACTGGCATATGCTCCCCGGGGGCACAACGAACACGGCTGGCTGAGAAAGGTGTGCGCCTCCTGGGACGCCGACCGTATCACTTGATTAACCACTTTGGGGACTACTGCCTAGTATTTTACAGATACAAGGAAGCACACGTGAAGCACACACAAACACACAGCCCCGACAATATCACCTTCTTGACAAAAGTGATAAGTCTCCATGCAGAAAGCCTGTCCATCAATACAGCACAGACCGATAACAAAGTAGAAAATTTGAAAAAGCATTGCGAGAGCGCAAACCTCCACAAGAAGAGCTCTGGATTTAACATAGACAAATAGTGTGATATCGATAGTGTAATCAGTCACACAATGTAGGTCCGGTCCAAGTATCCATTACAGTAACTGTAAAATTGTCTATCCAGGCCGGGGGCAACCAACTGCCATGCTTGGATCGCCATGCTTGAGACTAGAGCTAGCGGCCGTGCACGGTGTCATGGCGGGCCGACATGCCGACCGGGTCCACCAGCGAACACCGATCGCGAGTTCGTTGCTAAATACGTCAAAAAATTTAAATTAAAGTCAGAAGGTTTTGTTAGCATGTAAAGTAATATTTACAAGTAGGATTCATGCATATAAAACCAGTATAAAACCAATTTTAATAAGTTCTGATTTGGGGCGAGTTGGTAGTTAATTTTTGGGGCGAGTTGGACTTGGGACGAGTTGACTAGGATTCCCTGTAAGTCGGAATCCAGGCCCCAACGACGGCAATTTTATTTTAGATGTACCACCGCGGTTACTTTGACATTTCGTTTTCACTGTTGATTGGTGATATCATACCTTTTGTGCATCAGAAAAACCAAAAGCACCCATAGTAAAGTAAAGAAAATTATGTTTGTTTACAATTATTACAAAAACAATATCAAATATGATTTTCTTTACTTTCCCACGGGTGCTTTTTGGTGCATTTGGGTTTTTACTGATGCACAAAGAGTATGATATCACCAATCAACAGTGTTTTCAAAAAAACACTGTAGTTTGGTCAAGTTTTGACACAGAATTTGTGGTGAATATTTGTACAATGATCCGCAAGTGTTTATGACACGATTTAGAAAGTTGTACACGAATTACAAAGGTCAGACAGTCATGGACTACTTCAGTCTTTTGACAATGGTGTACCAGTTGCTGCAATATCAAAGACAACATGACCAGTCTATATGATTCTTGTCCACAATCAGCCATCTGTGGGTGTGTATTGCTGGATGTGTATTGAGGAATCATGGGATGGTAACATATTCAGTCTTTTGGCAATGGTGTACCAGTTGCTGCAATATCAAAGACAACATGACCAGTCTATATGATTCTTGTCCACAATCAGCCATCTGTGGGTGTGTATTGCTGGATGTGTATTGAGGAATCATGGGATGGTAACATATCCCCTCCTGACATGGTCCCGTCCCAGAAGGCGACCACGACGCACCTGGTGTAACCAACTGAAGGACGACCTACTGGCTGTCGGCCTCGACCTCAACACAGCCTGGGAGGCCAGGGACAGATCCACCCGGAGAAACGTATGCCGAGGCACTACGCTCCCCGTGAGCGGCAAAGATTTCTGTGTGTTTCCCGTTCTTATTGAAAACCTAAAGAGAATAATCATCCTCGATCCATGTCGTTTTAGATTAATGGATTCGCTGTGAATCTGAGGGTTCCTTAAATTAGAGGACACATTTCTGGCACCCTGATCTCAATCTTTGTCACTACGGACTCGAGATCCGACCGATAGAATCTCATGTGAATTTAAAAAAACCCTGCCAGCCGAATAAAAAGATTCCGGCTGACACAGGAGAGGTGGAGTTGCCACAGTGTTGTAGCCTGGTCCCAGTCTCTAGGGGTCGGCTTAGGGTTTTTTACCGGGCCCAGTTTGCTTTATTGAACCAAGGAGGGTTTTTTTTCTTTCTATATAACCTCCTTGATTGAACCGTTTCTGATAGCCTTCCTACCTCTATGTATACTTCCGCTACACCCTACTTCCGCTTGCCACCCTACTTTCCCAGCCGTCGGTGGCGACGTAATCTAATCCAAGGCCGTAAACACACCCCGAGCGGACTAAGCTGTCTGAGCGGGCGGGGGTTACTCCCAGTGCCGCATGCGATATCGAGGAGCCCCCAATGGTATGGATTCCAGGCTAACAGTGTTGCTACTTACCGAGTTTCTTGTCAGGCGGGTCACGGTGAGATTGTCGTCTGGAGATCTTCCGTCCACGTCTTCTCGATCTAGAGACGAAAGGATGAAGTAAGGGAAAGGCGGTGGAAGGGGCTCAATTTAACTGTTTTCACGCGGAAATTATGCAGGTAATTAAAATTGGTGACGCCATTCCAACTGATAAATGTAGTTGTCTGATCATGTTATACAACTGATGAAGGTAGTTGTCTGATCATGTTATACAACTGATAAATGTAGTTGTCTGATCATGTTATACAATCCGTCTGTTGTGGACCTGCAATGCCTCATCCTGGCCGTTCCACGGATACTGAGTTTGAACAACATCCTCCATTTGCTGTCGTTATTGGCATCCAGGTCTTGGTACGTTCGATGAAGCTCTCCTACTCAAGTTACAAAGTTTAGTGTTCTTTGATTGAGGCACCAGCCGGCCGACTTATAGACCCTGTCAGCTTTTCAGATCTGCAATGTCACGTGAACCATTTCCAATGGACAGAGAGAAACAGTTTTTAGTTTTTAATAACCAATATGTGCCACGCCTTAGTTTTTCTCGGTCTAGAATCTAGAAAAAGAACTTCAATAAACGAACGGATGTTCATACAGAGACAAAACTTTAATGTTTCTAACTGACAGGCAAAATTGCCGTGAATTCCTTTTAGAACTAGTATCCAATTAACATTCCGCGTATTGTAAAGATAGTGCTGCCGTGGGCTTGTTTGGTAGGTGTAATTTTCTTATAAAATATGTTTATTGTGTGCGGTGGACTGTTGTACACCAAATTGGCATCTATTATGAAAATAAAAGTTATGAACGCACCTAACAAGACAACAGCATTATCAGCATATTTCAGGTCAAGGGCCAAGAGGTTTTTTTAAGACAATGCAAGACTAAAAGTCACGAGTTTGTAACATTTCAGATCGGCAGTTTTACATGACACATTATCCAATGGGTTGAGAGAAAAAAGTTTTAGTCTAATATATGTACCATGTTCAGTTTCTCTCAGTCTAAAGTCTAAAAAAGAAAGCATCCAAGAACAGATGTTCATGCACAGGTAACATCTGACGAACGTTCATTGTCCTAACTGACAGGTAAGATTGACGGCAAAGGCTTTTGAAGCCTATAATTAAGATTCCTTTTCTTGCTGAGTCAGAATTGTTGTGGGGTTCGGTGTTGTTCTCTTTTATCCATGTGGAGTGACACGTTACCCCTCCTGAAGGCACCCGCATAAGGATCCTTTGTCCACTGCAACTATGCAGTTGTCTGTTTGTGATATATAACAATTACGCTGTCATATCAAACATTCCTTCCCGCTTACACACCTCCAAAAACGATTTGATAGAAGAACTTTATTGCACGACAATTGTGCAGGGTACAATGTATGGCAACAACTAATAAACATAATACAAAATAGAGATATAGAATAGATTCAACATCCTACGGCCTGATTACCAATACAATACAATAAGGGTTAGCACAAGTCTTTGGAGTTGCCACAGTGTTGTTTCTTCCCGAGTATCTTGTCAGGCGGATGACGGTGAGGTTTTCGTCTGGAGATCTTCTTTCTTCTCCGTCTTCTCGTGTCTGGAGACGAAAGAATGAAGTGAGGGAAAGGCGGTGGAAGGTAAAATGTTTTCACGCGGTAATTATGCAGGTAATTAAAATTGGTGACGCCATTCCAACTGATAAATGTAGTTGTCGGATCATGTTATACAACTGATGAAGGTAGTTGTCTGATCATGTTATACAATCCGTCTGTTGTGGACCTGCAATGCCTCATCCTGGCCGTTCCACGGATACTGAGTTTGAACAACATCCTCCATTTGATGTCGTTATTGGCATCCGGGTCTTGGTACGTTCGATGAAGCTCTCCTACTCAAGTTACAAAGTTTAGTGTTCTTTGATTGAGGCACCAGCCGGCCGACTTATAGACCCTGTCAGCTTTTCAGATCTGCAATGTCACGTGAACCATTTCCAATGGACAGAGAGAAACAGTTTTTAGTTTTTAATAACCAATATGTGCCACGCCTTAGTTTTTCTCGGTCTAGAATCTAGAAAAAGAACTTCAATAAACGAACGGATGTTCATACAGAGACAAAACTTTAATGTTTCTAACTGACAGGCAAAATTGCCGTGAATTCCTTTTAGAACTAGTATCCAATTAACATTCCGCGTATTGTAAAGATAGTGCTGCCGTGGGCTTGTTTGGTAGGTATAATTTTCTTATAAAATATGTTTATTGTGTGCGGTGGACTGTTTTACACCAAATTGGCATCTATTATGAAAATAAAAGTTATGAACGCACCTAACAAGACAACAGCATTATCAGCATATTTCAGGTCAAGGGCCAAGAGGTTTTTTTAAGACAATGCAAGACTAAAAGTCACGAGTTTGTAACATTTCAGATCGGCAGTTTTACATGACACATTATCCAATGGGTTGAGAGAAAAAAGTTTTAGTCTAATATATGTACCATGTTCAGTTTCTCTCAGTCTAAAGTCTAAAAAAGAAAGCATCCAAGAACAGATGTTCATGCACAGGTAACATCTGACGAACGTTCATTGTCCTAACTGACAGGTAAGATTGACGGCAAAGGCTTTTGAAGCCTATAATTAAGATTCCTTTTCTTGCTGAGTCAGAATTGTTGTGGGGTTCGGTGTTGTTCTCTTTTATCCATGTGGAGTGACACGTTACCCCTCCTGAAGGCACCCGCATAAGGATCCTTTGTCCACTGCAACTATGCAGTTGTCTGTTTGTGATATATAACAATTACGCTGTCATATCAAACATTCCTTCCCGCTTACACACCTCCAAAAACGATTTGATAGAAGAACTTTATTGCACGACAATTGTACAGGGTACAATGTATGGCAACAACTAATAAACATAATACAAAATAGAGATATAGAATAGATTCAACATCCTACGGCCTGATTACCAATACAATACAATACAATAAGGGTTAGCACAAGTCTTTGGAGTTGCCACAGTGTTGTTTCTTCCCGAGTATCTCGTCAGGCGGATGACGGTGAGGTTTTCGTCTGGAGATCTTCTTTCTTCTCCGTCTTCTCGTGTCTGGAGAGGAAAGAATGAAGTGAGGGAAAGGCGGTGGAAGGTAAAATGTTTTCACGCGGTAATTATGCAGGTAATTAAAATTGGTGACGCCATTCCAACTGATAAATGTAGTTGTCGGATCATGTTATACAACTGATGAAGGTAGTTGTCTGATCATGTTATACAATCTGTCTGTTGTGGACCTGCAATGCCTCATCCTGGCCGTTCCACGGATACTGAGTTTGAACAACATCCTCCATTTGATGTCGTTATTGGTATCTTTGCCTTGGTACGTTAGATGTAGCTTATATCGACAGAGGTGGGATGAATTAGATGTGAAATGTGCATGATCAAAAGTTCAAATCTTCCAACACCTGGAATGTACTGCCGTAGGCATACGGTATGGCGTGATCCTAGTCTTCATGCCGGTCATCGCTGAGAATAATTTTTCTTGAGAGGTTTCGACGATTTATTCAGAATGTTAACAAATTCTGCAATATGTTTTTTTTTTACAAAACTTGTTTTTCGCACACAATGGTTAGAATTCAGTCGTATAGCCGGGAGTGTACTACTAGTTAGGATATACTTGGTATGAAATACACATTGGTGAAAGATCTTCCAAACCCTGGCTGTGTCGCTCAGATCCCACAAGTTTTTAAACGCGTTATGGCGGGCGGTGCGCGACGCTAGCGCGGTGCAAATGACACAAATCGGGTACACAAATGCTTTTGTGATTTCACTTAAATACAGGATCATACAATGGTATCATTTATGAAGAAAGGATGGATTAGCCTCTAAGCATATTTTCAAACTTGTGACAAGGGCTTCAAGCCATGCAGTTTTTGCGCCCGGGTGCCTAAGATTGAGTAGCATGGCAAACGAGAGAGAGATCACTGGTGAGAGCCATTGTAAAATACAACGTGAATTCGAAGGACACTTTCAAACGGGAGCGCATTAATTTTCATGCCATCTTGATTATTTTTCAATAGTTGATAGGAGGGGGGAGGGCGTAGGAAAAAAACTGGCTTGGGGGGAGGGCCTAGGGAAAAATTTTTGAGCTGGAGGGAGGGTCTAGGAGTCTTTTTTAACCCGACCCTCTGACGACCCCCCCCCCCCCCCTTCGTACAGTCCCTACAGTCCCTTAGGCCCTATCTCACTGGACCAGCGGCACGTTGGCGACCTCGCTGCGTCCTAAATTGGCATAATATTCCATTCTGGTATCAAGTGAATATGATTCACATAAGGTAGCAGACTACATTATTTCGCCTATGCGGATTTAAATGGTTAAGGGCCCCAAAGTGAGAAGGTTCGACGCCTCAAAATTTATATCAGGGTGCACAAGGAAACTACAAGAATGTTTGACGTCAGGGTACAATCTACAAAATGCCTGCTCATTCTCTTTCAAAAGCCACTTTTATTTGACCCCAGCAGAGGTCATCATACTGCAGCCGATGCACGGCAGTTGGCGGGAACCATATCCAGACGAGTATCCAGGCGTAAATTTACCAGCCCGACCAATCGATCGCATTGAAACTCAGATTCGTATCAGCCAAGACCCGACATATCGCTTTCTAACTTGCGTTAACGACAGACTCACTAAATCTGACAAAACAAACTCGCCAGTGAGATGGTGGAAGGTGTCAGCTTCCAAACGATGTTTTCAGATTGCCAATTTTGGCACTTTGGAAGTGATTGAATGCGTCCGCGATTTAACGTTTAGAGAAAAGTAGTAGAAACTTTTTTTTTTCTAAACGTTAAACGAGTTTGTTTTGCCAGATTTAGTCGTTAACGCAAGTTAGAAAGCGATTTGTCGGGTAATGGCTGATACGAATCTGAGTTTCAATGCGATCGATTGGTCGGGGTGATTTACGCCGGCCGACACAAATGTCGCAATCCCGCTCATACAGTCTAAAAACTGACGTGTTCCTCTACAATTCAGCGCAGTTTTCGCCTCGCTGACGTGCACAGAAGAATCTCTGTAGCTTGGTCAAATTATGGGACGCACTACTTTATACCCGAACTACTATTGTGTTATGCTACCTTTATGTTCCAGCCCCCAGTGGGCAAACACACGGGCCACCGGTTACACAAACATTTTATTCACACAGAACTGACACCTTGCGGATTGCAGAAATACTGCACCCACTTAGAGCTTGGTGTCTACTAAGTAAAAACGTTTTTGATTTCTTTTCTATTCAGAAACAAGATACATATGGCCATTGACGTAGTGGCGCGCTACAGTCAAGTACTTATTTCTCAGCGCCACAAAAAAGCTATAAAAAGATTAGACAGCTTATATCGTAAGTTTTGTAATCTGTAATAGCATTTTTCAATTTTGCTCTGGAAAAGTAAAATTATGGATTCTTGTCTTAACAATTAGTGTTTGTTATCAAGCCATTCCTTTTTTTCAAATTGTTGCTCAAATTGTGGTAGAGGGCTTCAACTGTGTTTTTTATTTGAATGTGTTAAGACAAATTTTCATGTTTGTGCATAGAAACTTTAAGTTGTGCATAACATGGTCAAACCCAACATGGCGGCTGTGACGTCACATGCAAACACACTACATGCATGTATTCTTTAGAATTCCTGCTTTGTTAGATGTCCATTTTGCAAGACCAGATGTTAAACATTTGTTACATGTTTTTTTCTCCATGACATTCTTCCATACTCTGCCTTTAATTTAGTAGCTTGTTAACATGCTTGGCATGTGTATAGTTAGTGAAGGACCATGAAACAAATACAAGTAATAAGTTCCTGTTACAGAAATAGTCATTATCTTCGCCGAGTACTTGTACTCGGAGAAGATTATGTTTTCGGTTGAAAAATCTGTTGGGTGGGTCTTTATGTATGTCAGGAGCATATCTTAAGAAACCTTCAATGAATCTTTATGATTTTTGGTAGGTGTGTAGTTGTTGTGCAAAGGAAGGTCAAGTTCAAAAATGGTTTCCCTGGCATTTTCCGTCGGTACTGCAGCGGGCTTTATATGTGTGTGAATTTGTATGTCGCCAGCATAACTCGAGGTGTTGTTGACGGCTGTGCATGATATTCAGTTGGTAGGTAGGAGTGTTAAAGACGAAGGTCAAGTTCGATTATGGGCCTCCTAGCTGATAATTAAGGTACTGCAGCTGAGTTCTAAATTTTGTGGTCGAATTTTCTGGAAGTGCCAGGTTCATGATTTTTCACCAATACATAGGGTCTGGAACAGGGAATAGGTGGTGTAAGTTTGGCCCCCCTAGCGGCTTGTTTGGACCTGCAGTTGGCGTTTTTGTTGAAACCTTTGGAGGCTAATAACTACAGAAGGGGTTGACAGATCGTCATGATTTTTGGTATGTAAATAGCTTGGGTAATGTTTTACATAATCAAATACATATTATGAAAACCAGGAACTAATTTGCATAATAAATGATGAAAGATTATTAATCCGCTTAAAGTTTGTGGTTGAATTTTTTGCAGGTACAGTCAAACTTGTCCATCCAACCAACTCTATCCTACAACCAACTCTTGTCAACAACCACATTCAGACAGTCCCGTCCGATTTTACATAGTAAGTGAACTCTTTCAAGCAACCAACTGCAGGCTTCAACCAGCAACCACTTCCTCATGGGCCTCAGGGGTCATAATGTGTAGATTTTACACTCCATTCAACAACAAAATGATTGACAGTGGCAATCAGTCCAGCGAGCATTTCAGTAAAAGAATCTACAGTCGACGGCAAGCTTGTGTTTATGTACATGTAGCAACAAAAGTAGAACAAAGTGAATTTAAATGTACCAACAAATGTAGAACAATGGAGACACAAATCTCAATGTAAACATTCATTGTAAGTACAGCAAAGGTTTTGTACATGTACCTCGAAACACTTTTGTTATGTTAACGTTTATTGGCAATGTAATCGACAGTGCATTGTAGTCTTGTAGACAACAACAGTTTAGTTTGTTTTATCTTGTACATACTGTATTTCTTCACTTGTCTTGTAATTTTATATGCATAACAGGCAGATAAGTGCTATATCTGCGTAGTATTTATGCAGCTCCTCATTTATGCCCACAAATTCAGCAAACCGACCCCAGTTTTATCCAACAGCCAACTCCAGCCAACAACCACATTTCCTTGGTCCCTTGACTGGTTGTTGGATGCAAGTTTGACTGTACTAAGGTTATGATTTTTGAGGGGAAATAGATCTTGGGTCAGAGAGTAAGTGATGTAAGTTTGGGCCCCCTTGCGGCTTGCCTTAAACTGCAGTGGGCCTATTTGTTTGTAACTTTTGAGGAGGATAACTCAAGCAGGGGTTGATGGATTAATCTTGTATTTGGTATATATGTTCCTTAAGTGATGATCTGCATAATGATACCCTCATTATGCAGATCATGACCTACTTTACGTAATAATTGGCATATATAGGACTGCCTTACCATAGTACGCGGCATGTGTTAGTGCACACCTGCCGTCCAGAATCTAGGTCAACAGCTGGCGTCCTGAATCTAGGTCAACAGCTAGCTTTACTAGCTGGGCAATTGAAAAAACAGGGCTAAAATGTATCTGTTATGTTTGGTATGAAGATCTTACGATTGATGTAACATGGTAATTATGCGAAACAGAATTTGCATGATTAATGAAATGTTTTGAAATGCGCTGAGTTCTATGTTTGTGCCCGTTTATATGCATTTTAGTCGTATTCTAGTCTTTGTGAAAGCTTGTATCAAGGTCTGCATATTGTTCAGTTACCAGGGCTAACCCTTTGTAATAGCTTTAGCCTTTGGTAGCCCTGGCTGTACTTATCTACAGCCGAAAAAAACAAATAAAAACAAATCACATTTGAAAACTGTGTCATCCTTCACTGAGAAAAAGAGGCTAGTAATCATCGATTATAATCGAAATATCAATTATTCAAATGACCTCATTTGAATTATTGCTGAGATTATACTAAGATAATAACACTATGTCCGTAAATGACAGGACTTTTTATATTCATGTTGGGCATTTTAAAATAGCTGAATCTGATAATTGACATAGCCAAGCCAAGTTAAAAAATAAGATGCTGATTATGCAAAACAGGGTCTAATATTTGATAGAGTTATACTACTTCACTACGTTTCGAAAATCCATCCAGTTTTATTGCGTATCTTATTACCTGGATGTCTAACTGTCATTGACATTCCATGAGAGGACTTTCAGACCTGTGGCATATCAAGCCACTGAGAAAGAGGGGAACATTGATAGATATTATCTAAGCAACTAAAGACTAGAATTTAATTGTTG
Source organism: Branchiostoma lanceolatum (assembly GCF_035083965.1). Taxonomy (NCBI): domain Eukaryota; kingdom Metazoa; phylum Chordata; class Leptocardii; order Amphioxiformes; family Branchiostomatidae; genus Branchiostoma; species Branchiostoma lanceolatum. The sequence continues at coordinate 11,013,063 of NC_089739.1, forward strand.
TTTAGAAAAATGGCTATGTAATTCCATATTGGTAAATGGCGGTAGTTTGGTACTTGCATCTGTCGATACAATTCATATTATTTGGCGAAGATATGAGGTCGTGGAACTCTAGTTACAAATGTCGCAATGCTCGAAAAAGAGTAAAACTGCAGCGGGCATTGTTGATGTAAAGGTCAAACGTATTTGGAAAAATTCAATAATGACTATAATTTAGCTGATTGGTCATCCATATATTCGATAGTTTATGTAGTATTTTGCCCTGCTACTAGATTTTCAAACTTGCAATTGATGCTTTAAAGCAGAATGACAAAACACTACGAGTGTGCTGGTGTTTTAGTCAAATCCTTTTGCTGATTACCTTATCTGGAAGGTGCACAGTCATATAAACGAGAGCAAAAAATAAGCAACCTTGATATCAATATTCAAATGACTAGCTTCATATCAGACAATTAACATCACCATCCACGCTAGACTAGCCTTTGGTTTTCACTGCATTACGGATCAGCTACCGAAGGACGCACCCTGCAAGAACAACAACTGACGCCTGAAGCTATATTCTACACCGGTTCCTTCACAGAAAGTGCTAATTATATTAAAGTCATTCTGACCAGTTTGAAAGGTATGTTTTGCCAGCGGGGAATCTGCTATGTACACAGTTTATTAAATACCTTCATCAGGCAACCTCTATGTTTAACCATCCAATATGGTGGACAATACTACATCGTAGTCACGTGACTGCAACAGCCTATTAGCTAGCTGTAGTATGTAAGAGTTAATCATCATTGTTTTGTTTTTCTCACACCCTGACAACAATGATGACACTCAATGTCATCACTTTTAATTCTTTATTTAGAAGTGTGCTCCGTACCTGGCATGAAATCCACGGTAGCTTGCTGATTAAAAATAGTGCAAAACGTCCAATAAAGATTAATTATGTTTTTGTCTACTAATGTATAGTGTAATATAATCATGTTTAATGATGTATATGTTTGCGAGGTGAGAGCTAGAATTCGAAAAGGCGAAACCCAATAAGCGACTAAAAATCCTATTTTGTATTTCAAACGAATTCTTAAAAGAGTGTATTCAATTTTTTTCGTCTCTCGTATCATACTTTAATATCATGAATGATATATTCAATGTATGAAATTTGTTCAATGGTCTATGCCGGTAGAAAGACCCCTTCCCCAGGGTTTAAATGAAAAATATTCAGAAACTACAAAGGACGCTCGTCTTGTTTTGTTTTGCATAGACTTGAGTTTAATCTGCATCTCATACTTATAAGTACAGATCAACAGCTACAATATGCAAATCAGGAAGTCACCTAGCAGATATGGTCTCTCACCAAAGTTTATTTGTGCAGGAATAAAAAAAAGACGCTAGACAGTCAGTCACAGAAACAACATGGTAGAGAGCTATAGAGCTAACAGTATTTTGCATAATGTAAATCATGAGTTTTGCAAACACCAAACCATGTTTAGCACTGCATGGCACTTTGTCACATCTTTGTACATGTACATCAAAGCCATTCCAGTCAACTTACGATATGTAGACACAAAAATTGCATGTTGTTTAATATGTGATTTACATGTATGTTTTATGATTCTTAAAATAAAGTTCTAAGTATATGTTGACACTGTGTATTACTACCTACATGTATTGACTTTGGCAATCCGAAAATGATTTCATAAAGTTGGTAGAATATATGCATATCTTAGCCACATTTGGAGTTGTGTTCTCGCTGCAAAAGCGCCACCTATATCTAAATCCTACATATAGCGTCGAGAAAGCACTCCAGTCAGAAGCTCTGACAAGCATCGAAAAGTACATGTAAGAGACATTCCTCAGTTTCTGAAAGAGAAAACTCTAATGTTCTACCTACATGTAAATGCTACAATATGACATCATAACCTTTTTCAGACATGCTTTTATGAAAAGCTAAAAACAATACATGTTACACAACCAGCATAAAGCCTTTTTTCTAAGTTAAACCAAGAGAATGTTGTCAAGCATAACAATCAAACAATAAACTAGTGTTACAGTAACAGATTCCACAAGTCCAAGAAAGCAATTTGAAAGTGGTAAAGATCAGTATACGTATGTTCTACAGAATCTTATGTAAAAGGGTAAATTGGAAAATCAGTTCTTTTGAATATTTTCCTGAGGTATTCAAAATGGCAGCTTAGAATTTTATGCATTTTTGAATTTGACAATTTCATAAAAAAAGCCTGCCATGTTTTTTCCCAGCTTGAAAACCACATGCACATATTTGTATATACTTAGTATATATATAGACTGTGTAAACAATCGTTGTTATTTCGGTATTTGGAAATATATTTAGTTTATAAAGAAGACTAAACTCTATTTGACCAACACTAAAAAGAGACTAACCCGTATTTTAGTGTTAGTCATAACAAGTTTAGTTTTCTTTCATGATGCATTTTACTAACACAGTTCCATGCTCACATTCAATTTAGAATTATAAAAAAAATTGAACATTTAACTGTTGGATAAAAGCATTATTTTTCCCAAATGGAATAAGATATGCACAATATAGATGTAAATCTCCAAATGCAGACCAATCCAACCATTATGTAGAATCTGAATTCTTAACATACACCAGAAACAAAACCTATTACAGACACTGTAAGTTGTTGTTTACATATGCCATGCCTGATATTTATGTGACGTTACATGGATGTTGCACATGTTTATTGTTTATGATTATGATAATAAGGGTTCCACCATATGATAGAGTTTTGAATAACCTTACATGAAATCTATGACAATAAAATGCCTGTGGACAAATGCCTGTGCAATTCCTAGAATATTTGCAAACTGCACACAATACTATAACATTTGGCTCGCCACTGAGGTGTCGCCAAAAACTGAATGACTAATAATCCTTTATTAATAGGTGCCAGACTAGAAGCGAAGCGATGAGTGGAGCTAAATTATAATGGATATTTAGCCTATACTGGCTTAAAAGAACTTCGAGTTTGGTCACTTTACCATAATCTATTATCAATTCATTATAACTTCAAGAAAATATAATTAGCTGGTTCTTACACACTGTGAGGAAAAATGTAATCATGAAAATGTTTAACAGGAAGAACATAATGAAAACAATGCATAAGGGCAATGTTTATGCTTTGGCAAACACTGTTTCAGGGAATTTTATATACTGGCTATTTCTTTTACTATAAAATGTATTGGAACCAACTGAAGATGATACATTGGTGTGGTCTAATATCACAATCATGTTGAAGACCACAATGTACAATATTCCCACTGTGAACCTCAGCGATACAAAATAAACTCTATACATGGATGCTCTAAAAATTGAATCTGAAGTAGATAACTCAAACTCTCATAATCATATGGCAGGTACTCATTGATTGATTTAAGATCTGGCTACAAAAAAAGGTAAATCTTAAAGAATGTAGCATCAGTGATCCTCGAGGTATGCACACTTCAGATATCCAAGTGTTCAAGATGTTGAATAAAAAGGACTCTTTTTTATATAAGAAAAAAATAAGAGTCTTGTTTATTCAGTGACTTACCAATTTGCAACCTGATGAAACTATTCACGGATGTTCAAAATATTCTTGAAGAGGGCCTTAATAACACTTTTTTCTTCAATGTGGTGAATATCTAAGTCTGCCCGGCGGAATTATGAGAGTTGTAGGTACGTCAATGAAGGTTATACATCCAGAAAATAAGATATGCAAGAATCATAACAGTTACCAAGCAACTTGCTGGTTTGACTATTTCCAAATCAATCGTGTCCCTCCAGTAACTGTTATCTTGTGTTATTGTAACAAATGTTTTGTACAACGTTCATGTACAGTGCCTTCCATATGCTGGGACTTCAATGTAATTTTGCTGTAAAAAGGTATGTGCTACCGTCAATGTTTACAACGTGCTTATATATTATAGTAGCAGGCTGTGATGTAATGTGATTATCCCTATTCTATATTTCATTCACCATTGATGATAATAATATAGTAAATATACCATCCTCCCTTATTGAGATAGACATAACAGTTACAAATTATCAACATTATACAGCCCTCTGTTAACATACAATGCACACGTACAATTACATTTAGACAGAATGACTGGAATTTTGCACCTCCCCTTTCCTTATTGGTTATACAATACAATGCATATCCCCTTTAAAATCTGTTGTACATTACTCAAAAATCTCCCAATCAACAGACATTACAAAACAAATTCCACACCATGTTATTAACATTAACATTTGAAAAGCATCACAGTGACTAACATGTTGGGTGATATTTTGCTAGATAGACACATTTGTTTGTAGATGTACATGACGTTATATAGTTATGACGTTATGAAAAATCATAAATGATAAAGTTACTGGAGATTTGATATAGATGGTAGTACATTGATTGATATATTTACTCAAAATGTTTCTATAACTATGAAAGATGAAATGTTCACAATGTCATTTATTTAATTCTAAATTTGCAGTTTCCACCACAACCTCCCTATACTGAACTCAGTATGCCACAACTGTTTGTTTCTAAGAAATGTTTCAACTGCAAACTTGAAACACAACAAAAACCAGATTCCCCCTCCAAAATCAAGACCCCCATGAAGATCGATCACTTACCAGTATTTATCAAGTGATGATAATCAAATCATCATTTATAAAAGCAGCTTAAAACAACAAATTTACTGTAACACCACTTTCCCAACAGTTTTGTTGTTATTTTCTTAAGTCAAAATATCGTGGTCAGGGTTTTCTTTCCTCAGGTTCTTGTGAACAACGGGAGGTAGGGAGACTTTTGTGCGCGAGTTGAGCGTTCCGAAGAGTTCCGGACATGCCCGAATCCCCTTGGTGATCTCGTCGGCAACCTTCGTGAGGTCGTACGCGATTTCGTCGGTAACGACGGAGTCGTATTTGTACTTGGGGTGGTTCTGGACAAAGGCACGGATCCAACGGGCTGTTGTCATCAATTCACCTGGAAAATGTAAAATCATGGATAACACTTAGTCTATAATGAAAGCTCATCTGTGTTGGTAGTAATCATAATACAATGCTAAACTTTCTTCCAACACTAAGGTATTCACGGATCGAATTTTCGACGACCACTGTCGCCTTCTTCAGGATCAATAATGACCAATCACTGCCGAACGTAAACTTGCGAGAGTTACGGACACGTGACTTTATTGACACGTGTCGTTGCGGATACGTGACGTCAGCAATTGGTCAAACGTGCCAGGAAGTTTATAACGCCCACTGTCTCTGTTGAGTGACGGCTGGAGTGCCCTGATGTATATGGCCTCCTTTATACCTCTCATAAAGTAGTCCTGCTCAGTGTCCAGTATTCTGACTTTGTCCAGCGAGACGGTATGGCCCGAAGATTCAATGTGGATGTGTTGAGAGACTTCAGACGAATGCGAGCTCGGGCGTTTGTGTTCAAGGAATCTAGTTCTCAATGAGCGTTCTGTTTCACCGATGTAGAATTCGATCCGTGAATACCTTAGTGTTTGAAGAAAGTTTAGCATTGTATTATGAACACTTAGTCTAGTTGTCGATCCTTTTGGATAGATTTCTAGCTTAGCCCATGAGTGTGGTAACAAAGTTATTGCTATATCTGAAATATCCATGAATAAAAGAAAGTCCTCCAGTAAATTTTTTTTCAGTTTCAATTGTACCCTTTAAGGAGATATAACTGTACAATATCTACTAATTTAGCTGGAATTCATCATTTATCATGAGTTGCATTTTTTCAAGTATGTTCAAATTTTATGAAATTTGTTTCTGTTAATTAATTTTGTGTTATATGATTCTAATTTTGATTACAACGCCTTTGCCATGCATGTCTGTGTGATATAATAAAAATGTTCTTTTGTTTTGAAAATTGAATAAAAAGAACATGGAAAAAAATCTATCCGGAGGATCAAACAGTGTTTTTTCAAGGTCACTGAGCCCCATTCTATGTGATAGGGTAGATTTCCAGGCGAAAAATACCCTTGTCTCTCTGCCGATTTTGAAATTCAGCAACCATCCGGTGATCAAAAATTCGGCCAAAGGCCATCGATTTTGTGATGCTGCTTTTCATATCAAAAGACTATTTACCTGACAGTGTATCTTTAACCTTCTCCCTGCTGCCTAACCCCATAACCAACACAAATGTGGTACCAAAAGGCTACATTAACAGACTGAAGGTTAAGCACAAGATGTGCCCAGTGTCCTTACCTGAAGCCCTTTTCTGGATGAGCCTGAGGTACTGCTGTACAGAACACCTGGTGTCCACATCCACGTCCACCGTCTCCAGGTAAGAGTTCATCAACGACACAAGACCCTGGAAACCTCCGGCCTGGGGGTCAACAAAATTATTCAAAATTCAGTACATGAAATATCGTCTGACCAACTGCTGATGTCATGTTTATGGAAACTCAAGTGGGCAGCCTGGTATCCGATTCCTATTCTAGCTCCAATTTGCTCCTCTGATCGCTACCCCGCTGAATAGTTTTGCATCTGAGTTAGGTAAGAGTCACGATTCTAAAATCCAGGCTGGACTGATTTCCCAAATGAAAAGTGTACACCAAGAAATATACAAATTATGCTCATAGCTATTTTCTTTCATTTTGCGTCTTTTGTTGTCTTTTATCTCATACTTTCATTTCCGCAAACTGCCTGGAAATGTGACTCTGGTATAGATAGAGAAATTATTGACATTGAAATATTTATACGTGGGAAGCCTGCTTCACCCTGAGTAACATTATTTAATTTCAAATTTTTGGGATTCATTGCATCTTGGATAATTGCAATTCAGAATGCATATTTTGAATTTTGTTATGTCCCAAAGAAACATCCCAATGGTGACAAATTGGGCCATCTAGCAATATTCTGTGACGGCTAGGGTTATGGCTAGTGCTGCGTACCGGTACTGTGTACCGGTACTGTACCGTAAAAATTGATTAGGTACAGGTCCAAAATACCGGATCATGAAGTACCGGTACTGTACTGATGTAAATTCACACCAAGTATGCGCTTATTTTGTGACTGATCTCCTAACCTAATAACCTCATGCAACACCAAACGTGACCAAAATGACACATTGGAACTGCGTAACTTATAATGCAACAGATCATTCAGGCAGGTTGGGAGTTTTGATAGCAAGGCCAAGGGAGTTTGGCGGTAGGAAACCTAGTTATGTTCTTTGAATAAAGATACTGACAAGTTGAAAACAGTTTATTTAATGTTTCTCTCATTATTGAAGAAGTTCAGAAAAACACATGTAATTTTTTCAAATTGTTCAGGTACAGGTACAGGTCAGGACCTGTACTAAAACTTTTGTACCTGTACCTGTACCTGTACCTGATGTTTCGTTTAGGTACGCAGCACTAAGTTATGGCATCACAAAAAATCATCTTTGGAGCTATGAAATCTTTGATTTCTTGTATGTCTGACCTGTCCGTTAATAATCTCGTTGATTGTCATCTTGGTGTACTCCTGCTCATCCTCCCCGTTACACTGGTTGTAGGACTTAGCCGCCGCCGGCTTGGTCTCAAGGTCATCACAGCACTCATCTGGAAAAATAGATTTTAAAGTAAAAATAGGTTTTCGATGGAGAATATTCACATGATGCAAAATTAACATCTTTATGATATAGTGTTCCAGAGGCTACACCAATTCGATTTGTTGGTTTTTGGATTCTCATAATATTTCACTGGAAAAAATTATGAAATCAAAGCTTGAGGTCGAGGTTCATGCATTCATTTTCATGCCGTGAATATAGTGTAATATTGAAGTTTTCCTCTTTGCCCTATAGATCTGCTTTATAAATCCACTTGCTACAATTTCACCTTAAAATTTCATCATCTACTTGGATGTAGAACCTAAAGACTGGTTGTATCCAAATTACATGATGTACATTTTATGGTCAAACCTCTTTCTCTATTTACAATTCCTACCCACTTTGCAGTTTGATTTGTTCAGACTTACTTGGAGGTAGAACCTCCTTCCTGAACCAGAACTGCCCCTGTCTAACCGCATCTCGCTTCTGGGCCTCCTGCATATTTTCATCAACCTGTTTGAAATAGGGAAAAAGTTCAAAACAAATGTTCACAGACAAACGAGAGATCTGACATTGTGTTTGCTTTGATTGTAACATGATTGTAACTTTACTTTAAAACTGATAGATGTTTCAAGGCCCTTAACTCAAACTACCAATTGAAAAAAAAACGCTTCACAATCTTTTTGTTTCTTAAAAAGTAAAGATTACAGGTAGTAGTCTTTTTCCCTACAGCAAGTTATCGCTACTGACAACACTTTCAAAACACGAAGGTACCAACACTGACAAATGAAGGAACAATGAATTGTGCACAATAGATCTATCATCTCATTACTGAAACAATTTGAATAATTTCTTACTGTGACCTAGCTAGAGCCGAGGAAAAGACCCACCTTAGATATTGGAATGAGGAAGTTGAGGTTGTACGACAGAATGACTCTTGTTAAGAGAACGATGAACACCACGTACGCCGCGTTCTCAAAATCTGTCAATTGCACCTGTACAGCAAAATGGAATAAGGAATGGTGTTATTGTTGTTGTCAACAGTTACATAGTATTACATGTAATTCAAACAGGGTACATAATTTATACATTGCTTTCTTGAGGCCGTATAAGCAGTGAGTGTTATGTTAGATATGCCATTTTGTCTTGATCTTAGTATTGGAAAGCTTCCACAGCCTTTTACCTTCCCAACCAAAGTACTAATTCTTACACCTGGGTAGAGTGAAGAAATTTGTGTTAAGTGCGTTTTGTTAAGTGCCTTTTCCAGGAATGTTTGGAATCGAACCCGTTTGGCTATCAATGCCTCATATGGCGTAACATGATAATCATTATAATATGATATAACTGTAACTAGATACCCTGAAACTATATATTATATCTAATATCTAATGCTGACTACATTATGATGATTTGATCAAGAGAAAATTGACTAGAGAGTTGTCTACATTGTGAAGTATTTTTTTCTAACATAATGATATAGTTACATGTAAATAGATATTTGCTTCATACAGCAGGACTTCTCAAAACTCCCAGTCTATTTTCATATACAAACTGGTTTGTCCGTTCCACTGACCTCTGTTGGCCTAAACTCGACCCGCCAGCCAATGGGAGAGTTGGGAGGAGGCGGCTTGAACCTCATGGACTGCCAGTTGGTCGACTGAATGTTCTGGAAAATGAAAAAAGTTTCAAAAGTTAGTATCTTAGCCATCTTAGCAGTTTCTTGCAGATCTAACTTAGCATACAAGGTCAGATATAGAATCTCTTTTTTGTTGTGTATAGAAAATATGTTTACCACTAATTGTTTGCACAAAAGTATGGCCGCATTTAAACAGACACCAATCCCAGTGGACAAGCCAAAGTGCTTGCACAACTGTGCGATCAAAGGGAATTTTGCATATCTCAGACCATGCCAAGTATGAAATACAAAATTGAAAATCTGCACCAAGATCTATGTCCATGTTGCTGACGTTCAATGTTGTTGTGTTCTTTGGTAGGACTCTCAGACAAATATGGGCACCACCTTATACTCTACACAGTGTGGGAAGAATTCTAACCTTACTGGACACAATTTAGATATTTGGAAAGAACTCCAGGAAGAATTGTAGGTAAAAGTTGGTAAAATTTCTAAAATGGTAATAAGACAAACAAACAACAAAGATCCAGTGATCTCACCTCGAAGTGATCTGACTCCTCGTCATCGTTCAGGTGGATCTTCTCGCTGAAGAGCGAGATCGGATCCCGGATGAACAGGTGAGCGAAGTGACGAGCAAGGAGCCTGTCAATCCCTGGGGATCAAAACAAAGTTCATGACATGTTTTATGCACATGTAATGTCCAACATACATGTATGGTGTCAACTCTTACTTAGTACCCTAAGACCGCGAAACCTAAAAAAAACTATTCAAGAGGTGAATTCAAAGTCACAGAAATCTATTAAATGCAGCATCTGTCATTCAGTAATCCCTGAGTTGTGCACACTTCAGATATCCAGGTGTTCAAGACAGTCTTGAGAAGAGTCGACAATACTGCATTTTTAATGTGGCATGAGATACCCGGCAGGGTTTTTGCTTATGAGACATTTAAAAATTTTTCTTGTCTGTCTATAGTGCCCTACAGAGCGTTGGTATCTAATTTCAATCTCTGCAGGTCATTTACATAATATATGCACATTTTGCTTCATCACTGTCCATGACATGTTCTATAGGCCATTTATAACATTTTATATTGTATTTTTGTTTCAAATCTATGCCTGTTGGTTGTTTTAACTGTTAGCACACTGAAGCAGCTGTTTTAATGGCACCAAATTTCCTATTGGTTACAGAGTTAGGCAGCAGGGAGAAGGTGAAATTTGCACCATCATTGTCCAATGTAAATTGCCCTATAGGTCGTTGAAAAAGGTCCTGCAGATCGTTGACCCCTACCTGCGTCCTGAAGCTGCTGACAGATGTCCTCGTCCAGGACAAGGTCAATGTCGTTGTACTTCTCAGCCTCAGGGGTCAGGTAACAGTCGATGGAATCATATCGGGACTTTGGAATCACGAACTTGTCGTTCTTCAGAGGCTACAGAGAAGAAAAGAAATTAATATGTTTGAGTGGCGTCTGTGTGGCACAGTGGCAGTGGCGTCTGTGTGGCACAGTGGCAGGGCATCCGGCTATGAACCAATAAGACCCAGGTTCAATCCCCAGTGGAGTACCCAGACATGTCCGGACATGAACGTGCACCCAGACGTTGTGCCCTTGGGAAAGGCACTTAACACACATTTCCCATGTCCTAAGCCAGCAGTAGGGTTTGGGTTGGCATTAGGAAGGGCATCCAGCCGTAAATACTCTTGCTACAAAAAAGACTTGCACTTGATGAGGAGTTCTGGGGCTTCCCCATCCATGTGCAAGCACGTCCAACCCCCATATGATGGGGAACAAAAAATGACGTTAAATTGGATAGAGAGAGAGAGAGAGAGAGTGGTGATTCAGTCTACATGTACCTACTAGTAGCAGTTTGTTAAATGTTTGTTTGAACCTTAAAGTTTGTTTATTCATGATAAGCTCAAATCAGCACGCAGGTGGCTTTTCATTGAGGTTATGAGGGAAGAGGTAAGGGTCAGATACAATATAGCAGAGATACACAGTCACTACTGTTATTCTTTGGTATGTATAGGTGGTAACTTAATATCAATTTTGTACACTTAGTCTTGTAAATTTAACATACACTCAATAGTTTAATGTATACAAAAAAATGTAATAATCAGTCTAATTCTGTTTCTATATAATTACTGTTCATAATATGATATAGACGGTATAATTGTCCCTTGGCGTAATACACCAGCTTTGCAGGCCTAGGCAGCAGCTGGTTATATTACACAGAACGACCTGTCACACCTAACCTTCGCACATCTATGTGTTAGCGTTGTTTCAAGCTCAGCCCTATACATGTACATGTATATGAGGATGCTCCTACAGTACTTGGTGGTAACGAGTTCCACTCTATGATACAAGTCATGTAGTTTAAGGAAAAACAAATTTTGAAGGTCTTGATTCTGGGTTGGAGGTGGTTCACCTAATAATAAAGTATATTTCCTGTGTGTGCTACTAATTTTAGTTAATATTTTTAAGATTATTTTTTTATTATTTTTTTATTGGATTTCACAAAATGAACAACACATAATACAAAACAAGAGAAAAACAAAGTACAGGAAAAGAAAACCATAAGCCACGGATCCAAAACAATAAGTAAAGGTGGAAACAAAAATGAGCTACTATGTAGATTATATAAAAATAATAATAACAGTATCATTGGCAAATAAATATAACAAAATCAATATCAACCAAAGATTACAGAACATTGAAATCAAACAGAACTTATGTTGACAAATGAATATGAAAAGTCCATTTTTAAGATTAGTTAATATAATAAATAATTATGTTAATCAGTCACCTCCAGTCCCCTCTCCTCTGGTGTCCTACAGTCCACCGACCCCGCGATGATGTTCCACCTGCAGTCCACGTCCGCCAGGTACCCACGATACACCGGGGCAGCCGCACTCAGCGCCAACTGATGACACAGAAAGAAATATCAATCATGATCATACACGACAATTTTTCAAAGACTGACTCTTAATGGTTACTAGTACTTAAAGGCATCCAGAGCATTTTATGAGGCTTGAAACTTGAATAAAAAAACTCAAATTTCTAGTCATTTCTACAAATATAGTAAGTTTCAATAACACTAATGCGTTGACCCATTAAATGTATTTAAGTGTCCTTTTGATGAATTCGTTCTTATTGTCGTCAATATTTCAAATCGCTATTCATGATGATAGATTTGCACTTGAAGTCACCATAGAATTATTGAAAACCATTTGGAAGAAAGAAAAAAAAACTTGAAGTTTGCAAACAAATGTGGTACCATTTAAGACTAATGTATAGTCACTGAACCCTAAGGCTTGTATTTCCAATAGGTAATGTCTACAAACCTGACGTATCCAAACAAAGGTACATTGTAGGGTTGCCTAGTCTTTAGACAAAGGTACATGTACATTGTATGTAACCCTTATCCACACTGTAGTGTGGACTTTTGGTGCAAGCTTTCTTTATTTTGACACTTTGCCAGTTCAAAATACCCCAAGTGCCATGCAGTTCACACAATCCTGTATGTATATCAAATATTTACAAGACTTAGTATGGCTACTCCCTGACAGCCTTCCTTAAAAACAAACACTGTAAAACGCCTTTACTATTAATTACCATACATGACAGCATACGATGATATCTATAACAGGACTAAAGTACATGTAGGGATGACAACAAAGTTACTTGCCCCCATTGGAGCCCAAGATAAGACCCACTAAAGTAAGGCCCTATAAAAGTACTTACCTTAACTTCAATCTTAAAAACACTTCTACATCAGGAAGTCACAAGGGTTTGATACTTGATAAACATGCAAAGAAAACAGAGGGTTGTACAGCTCGACCTCGCAGAAACGCCACCCGGAAGTAAACAGACCCTATCTCTGACCTAGTTCCCGGCCATACCCATCTGCATGACCCAACAACTCACATGTGTTCTTACGCCACTTAAACTGCTGAACTAAACAATTTTCAACTAAAATGGGAAAGCTAAGACCCTACCTGTTCCTTCTAACCAAAAAAGTCTCCAGATTGGGCAAACAATTTCAAGGAAAAGAAAGGTTTCAAAGATTTTAAGTAGGGTCTACAAACGAGTTCAAAGATTGCGCAACTCAACTAAGGGGTAAGCCCTGTACATGTATGTGACAAACAGGTGTAGAACACTGAAAAACTGTACTGTATATTCATGTGTGTTGTGTTAAAATACTGTAAATGCAGAACTGTTCGCGGTGGTTTTATGTTCACGGTTTTCGCAGTGACCGTTCCATCATGCACTTAAAACCACCGTGAACATTTTTGTCCAATATTGTAGCAGTATGTGACTATAGCGCTGCCGCAAACTTTATATATATATGGCCTCCGTCGGTCAGTATTGACCATGGTAAAATCCTAATTCACAACAGCCCTACAGCATCGACTATGGCTAAACAGCCCTATACGAGAATGGCAGTCTCTGCCACAAAAATCACATCTGTAAGCTGACTCAGTTCTGTTGCAAAGCTCTTTTCTGCGGATCCGCTTTTCTTCTGCGCTGTGCATCAGTCTGACTTCTCCTGATTTGAGCTGTCTGAACAGTGTGCATCTCCACCTGGAACGGTCACTTGCAAGGTCCTCCCAGTGCTCCGTATCAATATCTAGAGCCTTCAAGTCCCTCTTGCAGACATCTTTGAAACGCAGCTGTGGCCTCCCGGTACGTCTCTTTCCTGAGATCAGTTCTCCGTAGAGAAGGTCTTTGGGGATTCGGCCATCCTCCATGCGACGGACGTGGCCTAGCCAGCGAAGTCTGCGCTGCCTGAGCAGGGTGAACATGGTGGGGAGGCCGGCGCGGGACAGCACTTCGGTGTTGGTCACTTTGTCCTTCCATGATATGCCAAGGATACGGCGCATACACCTCATGTGAAAGGCGTTTAGCCTATTCTCCTGCTTGGCATAGGTCGACCACGTTTCACTCCCATAGAGAAGTGTGCTGAGAACGCATGCGTTGTACACGGCCATCTTTGTCTTGACAGAGAGTTTGGGGTTCTCCCACACTCGAGTGGTAAGACGGGCGAGTGTAGTTGCTGCCTTTCCAATCCTCTTGTCGATCTCCTTGTCCAAGGAAAGATTGTTGCTTGCCGTGGATCCGAGGTATGTGAAGTGGTTCACAGCCTTCAGTTCATAGTCACCGATGGTGATGGCCGGGGGTGCTTCTACATCCTGGCCCAGCACTTCTGTCTTCTTAAGGCTGATGATCAGACCAAAGTCATTGCATGCCCTGGAGAAGCGATCCATCAAAGACTGGAGTCCCTGCTCTGTGTGAGCTGCAAGTCCGGCGTCATCAGCGAACAGTAGATCTCTGATCAGGGCTTCCCTTACCTTTGTTTTGGCCTTGAGGCGGTTGAGGTTGAAGAGTCTGCCGTCGGATCTTGTGCGGAGGTAAATTCCTTCAGTTGCTGTTCCAAAGGCTTGCTTCAGGAGCAGGGCAAAGAAGATCCCGAACAGCGTGGGGGCCAGAACGCAACCTTGTTTTACACCGCCGCGTATGTCAAATGGCTCAGACAGGTTGCCACTGTACAGTCAGGGCTCGATCTTAACTATGTCCCGATGTCCCGGGGCCACTAAAATTTAGGCCGGGACAACTGAAAAATCTATTTGGGACACTTTTGGGACAATAGGAAAATAATCAACTAATCAACATCAGAATGTCCGATCTCCCCGCGGTAGACCGGATCCGGACCGCAAGCGACCAAAACGTAATCTAAGACGACCACGTCATTTTCAAATGTGTGGCGACGTCAGTTTTTAATGGTAAGTTGCGGGAAATCACAGTAAATCGGCTCGTGTGCCGCTGGCAGCATCGCGCGAAAACGTAAACAATAGCCGAGTAGGTCTCCATGTGCACAATCTGCGGGGCGGTTCCCGACTATCAGAACAGCCATAAATGTATCTGATTCCCGGGGAATCTCCTTATTTGGAAGTTAACAGTCCGCGGTTGACCAACACAGAAGCTGTTCTTTGTAAAAGATTCCTTTCTCTGTCAGCGCGGGGATAGAATTAATTCTTAACGGTATTTCTGACAAATTTCTAGAGCAAGGTTACGTCATTTTCCAATCCATAACAGCGAATTAATGCACAGAAAATTAATTTTTACAAAGAGAGGAAGATAAAGTTTCAACTTCTTTAGAAGCTTCGCCATGATTGGACGATTCGGCTACTGCAAATTTGTGGTACCGCCCACAAACCGCCGGCTTTCCTTTTAGCAGACTTTCTGCCGCCGACGTCGCCATGGTCGCGACTGTCATCAAAGGCTGCCGACTGTCAATCAGCGGCAACTTTGTGGGAAAACGCGCGAGTTGGATCTCCGTGTGCCAGTCAACAGCGAACCTCTGACGATTTTACGTTCCCTTAACTTTCCCACAGCGATGCTTGTACAAAGTTTTTATTAGACGGAAGTTCCGCGTTATCTGTAAGACGCAGAACAGCGGTTTCGGCTTCCTGGAACGGGCCGGCGGCGTATGTACTTGGGGGAGAGGGGTGACGCGATTTCTTAGACGGGCCAAGGGCCGCGGCAAGGGACTTTCGTATTAGGATTTTCGCCGCCGACCGCCGAGGGAAGATCACCTCGGCGGCGATTTTTCTGGAAACATGCCGGCGTCGAAGCGTACTATACCAGGAATATCGCTTCCAATTTCGCACCGAAGAAAACTTCTGACAGCGACGATTGTTGCGCTTCGACTTAGGACAGCCGGACACAGCCAAAAAAAGGAAAACTGGTATCGACTATTGATATTGTTGAGTAGCTAAATAAACTATTGATATTGTTGTTTCTGAGTTTCAAGTTGTCTTTCACCAGAAGTATTGTATGTCAAGGTCCTGTGGAGAAGTTGATTGACTGCCACGATTGTCATAAATATGACCCTCAAAACTGAAAAAAAAGCCTTCTCAATACCCTAAAATGCAAGAGCTTCCGGGGGGCTTCGCCCCCCTGGGTCCCCCCAACGGGGCTCTGCCCCTGGACCCCGTCGGGGGCTTAAGGCAGCCCCCGAACCCCTGCCCCGATGCTGTGAAAAAAACCTGGCGAGAACACTGTTCATTCTTTTCTTCCCACCTGCCACTGATAAAGTACAAGTGGTCCCTGTAAATGTACTAGACTAGTGTCACTCAGTGACTCACTATGTACTGTTTATTTTCAGAAAAAGATTATGTTCTTAAAATGACTTTTTGAAGTTCCCAGTTCCCACTTGCCACTTGTTACATGATAAGGCACTGCAGCAAGTGGTCTACCTGTAAGTGTGCAGTGGACGTTGCACTACTATCCATAAGATATAATGTAATAAATCTGTTGTTTAATAAAAAAAAACAAGATAAGTTTGAATCTGAGTTGATTATTTCAATGGACAATAAGCTTACACAGCAATACTGTACTCTTACTGAGCTTTACAGTTGTTGTAATACATAATTTCTGAAAATAGGGTTGGGACAGTCCATCCTCACTTCGGGACAGTTGAAATTTATTTTTGGGACAATGCTGGGACAGTAGGGAAAAAAGTTAATTTTGAGGCCTGACAGTACTGTCCCCTTCATGTTGGTGTGGAAGGATTCGATGAGGCTCTGTAGCTTTGGTGGACAGCCTATCTTGGGTAAGATCTTGAAGAGGCCGTCTCTGCTAACCATGTCGAACGCCTTGGTGAGGTCGATGAATGCTATGTACAGAGGCATGTTCTGTTCCCTGCACTTCTCTTGCAGCTGACGGAGGGAGAAGATCATGTCGATCGTCGATCTGTTGGCACGAAATCCACACTGCGACTCGGGGTAGACATGTTCAGCAAGCCGTTGTAGACGGGCTAGTACAACTTTCGCGTATACCTTGCCGACCACGCTGAGTAGTGAAATTCCCCGGTAGTTGTTGCAGTCGCTTCTCTCTCCCTTGTTTTTGTAGAGGGTGACAATCTTGGAATCTCTTATGTCCTGTGGGACTGCACCTTCCTTCCAGCACTGACAGAGAAGTTCGTGTAGCGGGAGCAGTAAGACGGTCTTGCAGTGTTTGAGTAGGTCGGGCGGGATTGCATCACTGCCTGGTGCCTTTCCTGTGGACAAGCTGTCGATGGCTTTGTTGAGCTCATCCAAGGTTGGCTCAGCATCTAGTTCATCCATGGTTGGCAGACATTCGATTGCGTCGAGGGCTGAGGGGGACACAGTGTTTTGCCTGGAGTAGAGGTCCGAGTAGTGTTCCACCCATCTCTCCATCTGTAGCTTTAAACCACCACGAACACCCCATTTTCCCCTTAGTGCGAAATAAAAACCACACAAACTTAAATACATTAAATTTTACAGTAGTCAGCTTCATACATCTTTCTTGCAGCAAAATAACAGGTACTACATGTAAATCCACCAAATGTACAGCAAACTTTAAAACGGAAGAACTCACCCACTACAACAACAAAACCACCATTGATAGACATTACGAGATTGTAAATATCATCAACATTTCAATACTCACAAAGATGGGACACAGTGGAGCCAGTTGGTCGTACAGGTGCCTGGCCTCGTCTATGTTACATGCCTGGAACGTCATCTGTAGACACGAACACCCCATGCCGAACCCCATACAGTCCATGTAGATATGGTCTTCCTTAGCAGCCTTGGTCGCTTCTGCGTCGCCGTTCGAAAACGTCTCCCTGAATGGTTTTGGCGTGTTTTTGTCCTGGAAAACTGGACATGAAAATCAGAGGTTAATACTGTAATTCACTTTATCTTCACGGTAGCAAAATTACACGGTGTAAGGAAAATGGACATTTTTCCTGAACTTTAACTTCACGGTGGCGGCAAGTGATTTACAGAACGGATGTGTGAAGAAATCATAAATGATAACAACAGGTTTTTTCACGGTGATGATAAGTTCACGGTACATAGATGACCGCGAAAACAGTGAACATAAAGTTACAGTGAAAGAAACAAGAATTACAGTATTGATCTGGTCCATCACATACATGTATGATGATGAACATTCATCAATGGTGTCTTACATTTACATGTAAAAAGTTGTCTTGTAAAGAATCTAATCTAAATGTTCTGGGTTTGAATCCCTAGCAGGGCCCAATGTTGTGCCCTTGAGAAAGGCACCCTACACTAGGTCCTAGTGCACTCAAATCAGGTGAAAATGAGTACTACCTATCTCCAGCAATGGCCTAGTGGGTGTTCGCCTTGCATACGGCGTCATGAGTTCAAACCCCGGCCGGGTCATATACCAAAGACTCTAAAAATGGTACATACTGCTTTCTCTGCTTAGCACTTGAAGCATTTTGGAAAGAGTATGGCAGTTAAACACACACCACTACCAGTGGACTAGCCCCCTGCTGTAGTGACTTGCACAAAGTAGCGTGGCCCAAGGGCTACGGAACCGGAGATGGGCGCCACCTTATGCACCTTCGGTGCGGGAAGGACCTTAATTAACTAACTAACTATCTCCAGGATCAAACCATAGATGGATCAATCCTAAGTCCGGCCTTACAAAGCTTGTACCTACTGTTTACAATACAAATTAAACTGGTGTGTTATGCCTTAAGGCGGTTTACCATGCAGTTATGCGAAACAATTACACAAATCCGTGTTGACAACATACAACAAGGTTATGATTATTTCAGGAATTAAAAATGAATCGGACCATGATGGCATGAAGTGCGCTCAAATGCTACATGTAGTATTCCAACTGTTCATCTAATACATTTTCACAAAATTGTAAGTTGTATACAGCATTTCTACAACTGCCTTTTTGTGCTTGATATTCTAGCGACATATTGTGTACACAATGGGTAACAAGACATTTAAATCAAGGAATCAGTGTCTATCAATACACCATGACTATTGCTCATCATTACCTGGTATGTTGATACAGACTTTCTCCCCTCTTCTCTCCCTTATATTCCGGGTAAGGGTCCTATACAACAACAAAAAGATCATGGTAAACAAACTAGGATAGAGCAGATACAGTTTTATCAAACTAGGACAGAATTGCCAAGTGTGGGAACAAAATAGGACAATAACTGATTTTATAACATTACCAAAAATCATTACCATCCATCAACCGTGTCACTCTGGCCTTCTTGACTTATTCTCTTTCAAAGCCTAAAACAAAATTGGCCCCTGCAGTTCCCAAAAAAGCCACTAGGTAGCCCAATAATCTTACAAGAGTCCCTTTTATTGAACTTGACCCACATACTAAATATCATAAGGATCCAGCCACAGCTTCTTGTTTGTATGTTTTCCACTGTGACACACACACACACACACACAGACAGGCAAGCTAACGGCGACGAAAACATATAATATCAACCTTCTTGGCGAAGGTACAAAAATAACAACCTGACCAACAAACAGAAGCTGGTAAAAACTAAACATTGGAGTCATCGTTTCTGCTTCTCACCTGAACCGAGGATGATGGTTAATTGCTGAGTCAGGGAAGAACAGCGAACGTGATGCCGTGTTTACTGTCGGGTTACACTCAACCTGCGGGTCCGTGAAGCCTGGACTCCCAAGCCTAATTTGCGAAAACATAAGATTCAAGAAACATTTCAAGAAACTTGCTACATGAGAGACAAATGAAATAAATCTATAAACGCCATCAATCAAAAAAGTATGTCTCCCTTCATATTTCTATCCTACATTCCCTACTACTATTTTGACTCTATTTTGACCTTAGCAGGGTCCATAGAACACAACAAGGGGCATTCTGTATCACCCCAGGCCAGGTATCAGCCCGACCGCGTGTATAGATCTGACATGCGAGAGGGCCGGGACCAAGGTTGATGCGTAATACATCATGTTGTATCTTATCATGTCATTATAACCCACCTTGAGAAAACACACATTTCAATGCGGAATGCACACACGTCAAGCAGTTGAGGAAAGTTGGTGTCCTCGAACAAAAACTTGTAACAGCCCAATATCCCAACATCCCGACGCCTGAATCCAGTATTCAAATTTTCGATAGCGGCGCACTTTAGCACACTCGAAATGCATTTCTAAATGTTCTAGTGAAAGTTATCACCCAGTCTTTAACTTCTGTATCAAACGTTTTTGCGGCCCATGGCAGGTATGACATAAATTTAAATATCCTACAAAGTGAATTTTATGTACCTTGGAAAGACTGTGAAAGAAATGGCAGTTTCTCCCAGTTCCTGGTCTAGTAGTGACAGCAACTCCTCACGCCTGGAATATACAAAATATGCATATCAAGAAATACACACAAAAATATTCAATATAAGACCACAGGAGATCATCTAGAGGAGACTTTAAAAACTATATTGAGAAAAACATTGTAGTACCTTACTGTAACAGTACATGTATATGAGGGAGGGAGTAAATGTAGCCTGAGATTCAACTGTTCCTCCCTGCCCCATAATTAATCTTGACCGCTTGCTGTATCTATCTGTGTATCTAGAAAGCTATTATTAAAACTGTGCCCTTCAGCGTAACATATAAGCTGTCATTATTCTGAACAACCAGTCTCACTATAGCTATAGCTTTTGCAAATCTAACTGTTGCGTTGTTTGAAACTATCTACCGAGGGTGCTCCTACAGAAGTTGGTGGCAACGAGTTCCACTCTACAACAGACCTAGAGTAAACCGAGCTTTTGTACAAGTTGCTGAAGTTTTATCAAGAAATGTCAGAGATGTGTGGCCTTAGATGTGGAAACAATTTGTACCATTTACCTTAGCCTCATGTTAGACTCCACCATGTTGAAGTGTCCCATGAGTCCTCCGTAGGGCTTCCCTGGCGTCCCCTCGATCATGTAACTGGCATACTCCGGTCTCCAGGTCGTGGGGGGATCACTGTGAGGTAGGGAACTTATGGTTAACCTTCATCCTTAAGGTCTCATTCATGAGTTTTTTCGCCCATAGGATTACATGTTATAATACGTGTTTTACATGGGCGCGTTCGTAATGAAGATTAGAAAATGTGCCAATGTTTTTCAGTCCATGTTGAGAACATTTACCCTAGATTATGTAAAAAAATTGACAACATTTTCACTACATACAATCTCTTTTTATAGCAATTACAAACTGCACTTGGCTACACCCCCACAAAGCCACTTTCCAGCTGTAAGCGCCGGACCGATTCACACACAATGCCCGGCCTGTGTACGTCCGACCTCGCGCGCGGCTGCCGAACTTTGCCTGCTAATTTCTTCAGATACAAACAAGCTTTCATCAGTTTGACGCTTGAGATAGGTTGGCCTAGCCAAAAGGGAATTTCCCACCGATATACACACACGTTCATGCAGCCGTTCATTTTTTTGGGCCACGCACTCTTTTAGCATACCCACTCGGAGTAATACAGAAATGAGACCTTAAAAGGTAACTGTCCAGCACCAAATCTGCCTTGGTTACATGGGGTTAGGCAGCAAGGAAAAGGTTATTGTCTAGTGGTTTAAACTTTTGGCCAATGCACCACATCCATTCATTCATGATACATCAATTTGTTAAACAAATCATGACGTTTCTTTTTATACTTAATTTACATGCTATAAAATAATTAATGTCAGTTCCCTTAATTCCAACAGGCATTCCCTTTCTAAGACTGCCAAATGGAAAAAAATTGATATCAAAGCCTTTTCAAAAATATCTTCAACACAATGGATGTCTGAAGTGTGCATATCTTGGGAATTACTGAAAACAGATGTTGCATTTGGTACTAGATCTTCTTAACATCTTCATTTTTTTCTTCTTTTTGATGTGGCTGTCTTACAATACCCAGTAAATTTATAAGAGTTGAATCAGATGGCATTTAGTACTCTTTTCTGGACTACTTTTAGATTGTGGGTTCAAATCCTGGTCTGGCACAATCGAAAATACCAAACTTATCAATAAAATTATTAATTTAAAAGTGGTTACCGGTATGTCTGGTTGTGTTATGGCTAATAAACTAATTGAAATCATTCATCTGTTCATTCATCTAATCATTCTACTCAATTCATTCATTCAGGCATTCATTTGTTCAGTCAATCATTCAATTCATTCAGTCTTTCTCTCATATACACAGCTTTTATTTATATAGTTATTACACAGATCAGACTTTGACTACAGAACAGTTACTGGTTATATAAGGCAGTTTACTGAATATGCCAAGAACAAAAAGGTTATGGTTGTATCAAAGTTTACTTTGGACTTTCTCTCTCTCTCTTCTCCAGTTGGTCCAAAACTTCGTTCCCCTTCAGACTCAGGCGGGCCGTCTTGTTGTCTTCGTCCATGACAACCAGCATGTACTCCACCTAGCAACCAAACACAACATTGTGTAAGTTACAAGCAACAGTAAAATGGAATCTTTGATATTAAATGTAACTTTCCTTTCTTTCTTCAAATCTTGCTCTTTTTTTTTTCAAGTATGATTACCTACAGGTATAGATGTAAGAGAGAGTATGCAAATAAAATCTTGAAATGTTCACAGTGGTTTTATTTTCATGGTGTTTACTCAAAAATTTCTTGTGTGGGTTCCATGAAAAAAAGACTCTTTCATGGAGATATTGTTTTGCGTGTGCTTGCTTGTGTGTTTGCGTGCGTGTATGTTTGTACGTCCGGATGCTTAAAGTCAGCATAACTGAGGAACGTCCAGATGGATTGTAAAATTATGATATTTGGTATGTGGTACTAGGTGTTAGGAGGAGGAAGGTCAAGGTCGATTTTTGGCCCCCTGGTATGTGTCACTGGAACTGCAATGGCGTATTTGTCAAAATCTTTCAAGGAGAATAACTGAAGAAAGGAGCAACAGATTTTCATGTTATTTGATATGCTTAATAAGCTTAGACAGAGATGTACACAATGAATTGCAACAGAAGTTGTTGAAGTGAAACTAATAAGTAAAAGTAGCACCAATGTGGAAGCCATGAGTGTAGTTGCCAACTTGGTAAGTGATACCAGTCTACCACACTAGTGTCATACAGTAGTAAAAGACTAGTTGGCTGTGATACCATGTTGTTTCGCTTCAATTCTTCGTTGTTACAACATTTATGGTGTCTATTTTGTAAATTTAACATTCTTGTTTTTCTACCCATCTTGTTTTTTTTTCCCCCCTCCCACTAAATTTGGATTCTGCAGAGCATGTCATCCATGTGGCCAAACCAGTTTTTGGTTGCTTCTCGGAATCGCCTCTAAGGCTTTTTCCCATTTTGAAAAAAAAAAAAATTGGGTCACTCTTCCAATTCACAAATTTTTCCTCACGACTTTACTATTTGTTCACTTGTAAAAATCAACAGCCACCAAAATAGAATCATTATAAAGGCCTGCACATACTGTACCTGAAAAGTGTGGTCACATTTTATCATAAGTCATAATTTCTCATTTATCAAAACTATCTCTCAGTATCAATCCATAATATTACATAGCAAAACTTACAGTTACAAGGTAATTTTGTCACTGAAATTATAGTGTACTAGATCAAAGAAAGGGGTTCATTGTATAAAATGAGCCATACAAAGCTGAAACTTGAATAATCCTCTTATTCTTTGTGTAAACCCTAAATCTTCACCCCAGACTATTTGCAAAAAAAATGTATTTTTACTTTTCTTCGCCATGTCGCTCCAATTTCTTTCTAAAAAAATCCAAGAATCAACAAATAAAATTGGTGTTGCCTGAAATTTACTTGCTGTGGCCCCACCCCCCTTGCTTGATTCAACAGCGATAACATTGTACCCATGTACAATTGCGCCTCGCCATTAAGGGGAGGGGCACTTCTTTTCACACCTGTGTTTACTCAACAAAGACTACACAACTGCCCCCCTGAGGCCACCCGTAATCAACATACCGTAAAATTGCAAACTTTTACAAGCATTCTTAACCGTATTTTCTGATCTATTTCTTTTCCTTTATCCAAGATTAAGAATTGTACACATCATAAATAGGTCAAGATTAAGCAAATCTAGACTAATCTTGCAACTTCAAATCCTATATAAAAAGTTCTTTTTTTAAAGTAGTTTTACAGTAATTTGCATTCTCATGCCACTTGTGTACATGTGAACCTAACCTCATTACTTATTAAGCAAAGGTACAAATAAACATAAGAAGGATATTCACCTTTGACACAATTTCTTTCCTGTAAAAGGTACTTAAAAGATGTTTACCTTCTTAAGGTAACCCAGAATGTAGGAGAAATAAATAATTCAATCAATGCACTTTACATATCAACTACTAGTAGTGTTGTCTGTCTTTGCAACCTAATTTGAAGACAACTCTGAACAGTAGTAATTAGCTCTACCTTTTCCGAGAAGGCTATATTTTTGTTCCCATTTGTGTTAATGTATAATTTATGTGGTTGAACACTTACAGCGTAACTCAAGAATTCGAAGCTATCATCATCATGGATAAATTGCCAAATATCAATTTAACTCAAGCTACTGGATTATAAGAATTCAGAAACTGTCAAGCAGATTCTATCCAATTTGTGTATCTATTACCTAAAACCTTCATAGACAAATGGATGGATTGGCATGAAATTTGATATGTGGTTCCCCTTTCAAAGATTTCATTTTGGGCCCCCTGGCAGCTTGTTTTCGTATTGCAGCGGAACCTCCGGGTTTTGATATCTCTTTGTAAACCTATTTTTGAGGAGACGCAATTTTGAGGAAGAAAGAGATTAACCTGTTTTTGCGGTGTTTTAAGTTTGCGGTTAAAACGGTACGTTCTGCTTCGGCTGCCTTTTTAAAAAAATTTCAATAGACTTAATCCAGACACAAATACATTGTAGTTTTCCAACCTGCAAATTTACATATTCATACCCCCACAATAAAAAGAGGGTCTGCATGGGGGGTCCCAAAAATGCTTTACGCTGAATTCAGAAGAACCCCCTACTAGTAAGTATTACGCTAAAATCAAGGAAGGCAATTACACACAATTTGGTTGCCTCGCTACGAATTACGTGACTAAGAATAGTAAGATTGTTTTCCCTTAGCCTCCGTTGCAGTCCTTTTCCCCGCAGCGTGTTTTTTTTTTTTCAACTTTTTTTGGGGGGGGGGGGGGACGCCACGTATCTGCTTGGGATCCCGTATCCGCCGTGCCTCTGTGTCCACTATAGACCCTGTGTCCGCTGCTGGGGAAGGACTGCGTTTTGTCGCTTCCAGCAAAGGCCCATCAAAAATCACTTATCACCATTGCCATGGATGTGCGAACTTCCCGTAATAAACACGGCCAGCGCGGGGAAATCTTCATGCCCCTTTGAGCAGCGACAACGTTCTAACGGTTGCCGGGATGTCTTTTCAAAACACGACGGACGGACACCTAAATGAACGAACCTTTCGCATTTTTTCCTTCGTACATCCATCGAAGTTGCTATAATGATTTTGTGCTTTTCGTGCAAGGAAACGTGGCTCAAACATGTCTCACAAAGCGTGAGAAAGCTGCAATACTTTCTCCGCGCACGCTGCGCTAGACAATGGCCGATCATAATCTAACCCCTGACCCTTTGTTGTCTTCTCTGTCGTATAAGAAACACTCTAATTATAAGATCTCTTAGCTACGACGGCTGAATCCACAGAAGATATCAGCAATAGAAAGAAACATCAGGCCACATTTCAGACAATTTGTAACTCGACTTTGAAGACAACATGATAATCATTTGCAAGGAAGCATGCGTCACTTCACGTGGGCTTTGTGCAACGTAACATTTGAATTGCTTCTCGTGGTAGTGTGAATTACTTCTCCCGGTAGTGTTAATTACTTCTCGCGGATACATTAATTGCCTTTGCTGGAAGCGACAAAACGCAGTCCTTCCCCAGCAGCGGACACAGGGTCTATAGCGGACACAGAGGCACGGCGGATACGGGATCCCAAGCAGATACGTGGCGCCCCCCCCCCCCCCCCAAAAAAAAATTGAAAAAAAAAAAAAACACGCTGCGGGGAAAAGGACTGCAACGGAGGCTAGTTTTCCCTACAACTTACGGTAAATAAAAATTGACTTCCCACGTCACACGGAAAAGATCCTCTAAAAATGACATCTTTTGTTTGGTATCGCTTCTTTCAGCCAATTTGTAGCAGGTAAGTTTTGAGCCCTGAAAGATGCTTTCAGGATCAACGGTTTTTGATTGACACAACCGACAGCTCCATTACATAACACTGAAATGTGATGCCAACAAGTTGAATCAATGATTGTGTTACTGTTAAAGATGAGAAGACAAAACAGAAGGACATCGAAACCCGGGGACATTTAAGTCACGCTACTGATGGCTAGGACTTTGGAGATAGACAAAGAAGTCACGGTTGGAGGGGGGGAGGTAAAAAATAAAACAACAAAATCAATAAGAGTTTACAGTCAAGAAACTGTACAGTACGTTAGTGAACAGACACAAAACACTGCAAAGTGAAAAAAAAGGGGAAAACTCAGGTCCAGTGTTTAGGTATGCAGCACTAAG
This sequence comes from Branchiostoma lanceolatum, assembly GCF_035083965.1. Classification (NCBI taxonomy): domain Eukaryota; kingdom Metazoa; phylum Chordata; class Leptocardii; order Amphioxiformes; family Branchiostomatidae; genus Branchiostoma; species Branchiostoma lanceolatum. The sequence goes on from NC_089739.1 coordinate 11,039,618, forward strand.
CCTGACATACATTTGTAATATGGATTTCAATTACTCTTCAGGAAAGATAATGGAAAAAAATCACACAAAAAACCCTTCTCAAGACAGACAAGATCTATTGTCTTAAAATAGGGAACTGTTCTAAGTAATATTTAGAGGACCCTATATAGCTAAACTGGTTGAGTATTTTGCTTTGTCATGCTTGACATGTGGAGACAAGATAGTACTAGTGTCATCACCTCACTGAAGATGACCTGAACTAAATCTGCATACTGGTTGAGTAGCAAACGTATATATATATCGACTACTGCCAATCTTGAAATGTTTACAGTGATTTTATTTTCATGGTGACGTTTTACTGCAAAACCATGACACAGCAAATGTGTTGTGCTTTGTATTTTTACTGCACTACGAAAATCAAACACTACAAAATAGCTCCTTTCACCTCCCATCATAATAAATTCTACACAAAAGTAACTGAAAGCATGGTACTTTGATCTAGTACTCGTAATTAACAAGGTGCACACACAAAAGACCCTGGCTTGAGCATTCTTAACCCAAGGACAGTCTTGTCATTAAATGGGACTCCTTAAATCTAATTCTTATCAATTTGAAACTCTCAAGACATAACCTACAAAGTTAAACTCACAACTAGCAGTTCCATAATAGATTAAATTTCTACTTATAGAAATTTCATAAACTGTACGCACTTACAATACATGTATATTGTATAAACATTTGTAGTATTTTAACATTTTGAGCATCACGTCAAGCAGTAAAAATCTGCTCAACGTCACTTTTACTCAAAATGTCACGGCCCAATACATTAACATATTTATCCTCAGCCCACTTCTTAAAAGAAGCCAACACACTTATCAAGAAGATTAGTAGGGGTGACACAGTGTGCTTGGGCAAAAATATATGCGAGCTGTAGCGAAGCCGCATTGCACTACTAGCGAACAAAAAAAGCATCATGCTTCGTCCTCAGTCTGAGGTTTGACCACTTTACTAGTACCTACCTACTAGTACCCTACCTGCATGTACTTAATGTTGACATGAGCAAACTAAAAGACTTTAAGAGTAAACACTCTAACACTTAAGGTGTCAGATAAGATGACTTGCAGAAATATCTTAAATCCGTTTTGGCATCACAACATTGGAGGGCTAAATCTTCAAGCCTACTAAAATACACATCTAAACCCCAATTTTCCTGTTACATGTACTAATTCTTTTAGTATTATATACTACATGTACGTGTACAAATGAATTCAATTTATAGTGACAGGGGAACAAGTGGTGATTTTACATGTGTTATCTGTCTGTTGTCCTGGTAATAATTGTCTTTCCAGATCCGTTGTGTATTCTAAAGAATATTCTAGGTACACCTTGGTTTAGAATCTTAGACAAAATGTTCTGTCAGCCTTCCATACATAATATTGCTTTTTATCACCAAATGTTTCATAGAGAACTTTTAACTGTTACAGTACTAGTATGTACATTTGTATAAGGTTTAATACTTAAGTGCAACCCTACCCTCACACCACCCCTCCCTCTGCACTCCGGTATGCTCTTTTTCAAGTTATTTTCCCCCTCCACCTACCAAAAGAATGAACTAGATTACTGTAAATGCAGAAATGTTCACGGTGGTTTTATGTTTGCAGTTTTCGCGGCGACTGTTTCACCGCGAACTTAAAACTACCACCGCGAACATTTTTGTCCAATACTGTAGTAGTATGTGACAGTACTAGTAGAGCACTGCCGCAAACTTAAATCCACCGCGAACACTCTATTTTCTCCTTAGCGCGAAATAAAAACCACTTAAATGCATTTACAGTGAGTCCTTGGTGTGTGGTCTATTTTATGTTCTTGCCTGTCCAGTTTTTTAGCTTCCTATCGTGACCGGGACCGATCACTGCGATTAGTTCTCACCTCATTACCCTGTAGGTGTGAAAACTAGGGATAGTTCTGACTTCAGAAGTTGCTAATTTAAAACTTACGAAAATAGTTTTTTGTAGCCTTTTGTTGCAAATTTCCTACAACAAGTCGACCTAGAATGCCAAAAATAGTTACTCAAGCAACTGGATAAAATTTTGAAACAGTCAGATGTTTCAGACAGCATCCGCTATCTTTCGTCAGTGACTAAAGAAAGATCTGGTAAAACTTTTAGGAAATAGGTGCACTGGTGCACCCAACCCAAAAGAATTTTGGGCGCACCACATAGAATAAAGTTGAATGTCAGCTAAACATGATTACAAAATTTAACTTCAATCTGTAATTCTTGGATAACCTTAGAACTTAAAACAATTGATACATCAAGTCAAGTACAACAAAGGGATACATTGCTATTTCTGATACTTACATTTCAAGAATATTCTGTATACTTAAAGTGTACATTGGTGCCGTTACCCTATAGCCTAAAAACATATCTAGATGCACTAGTGCACCCACAGTCAAAAATTAATTAGGTGCACAGTTCCAATTTTGGGTGCACACGGGTGCACATGCACCCAGTTTTTCGAGCCCTGATATGTTAATGAAGTGAAGACAATTTCGGATGGTTCAATAGAATAGTGAGTCTCATAGAATGGTTGTTATCTAGCAAAAAATTGCAAACCTTGCACTGAAAATGTATTTAAGTTTGCAGTGGTTTAATGTTTTTAAGTTTGCAGTTGCAACTTTTGTAGAAACCTTCCGATCCAACAAACAATGATCAGACAATTTCTCTACATCTGACATGGCAAAATATTAGCATAGTGCTGTGTACCTAATTCTAAACCCTGGATCTGAACTGGACTTTTTAAACCTAAATGTCGGGATTGAAGTCGGGACTTGCAAAAAAATCTCTCGCTTATATTCTCCTTTTTGTTCTAAACCATCTAAAACCTTCCATTGTGAAATTTGTGCTATATAAAGAAAAAAACATTGCTGTTTTGTGCTTATTACTGAGCTTTTTAAGTTTACCACTTACTACATGAGCTTTTATGTGTATTTTTTAGATTACACGTAAAATTTATGCCAACATGCAATTTTACATGTAACTGAAAACTAGCACGCATATGCTATGGGTCAGGTTCTGACTTATAAGTCCGAAACTGAACCTGAACATACGTTTAGGTACACAGTATAATATATCAGCATGACATAGCAGAAATATATTTTGTGTATACAAAGAAAATCTGTGAAAAGATTAACATCCAACCCTTGAATATACACTTTAATTAAAACTATTTAAATCAAACATAAGATTTGGATAGTCAAAGCCTTTATGCCTTGTGTTTTGAAAAGAACAATGTGGTTACTAGGGAATTTTGACAGGCTAGAATTAGTAGAAACAACATAGACCATGTTCACATGCCTAATCTATAAACTTAGAAGAATCTAGAAGCAAGCAGAAGCTGATACTTAGTTTAGAGTAGATCTACAAATGTCCTTTCGAAGATTTTGTTCTGTCAAATGCTCAGTTATCAAGAACAAAAAATGTGTTCTAAAATTCACGACAACTCCCCCTTTTCATACGAAGAGATTTTCGTAGCCATTCTTTGATTTTCTAGGTGAAGCGAACTTGGGTAGAAAATCCGCAGGAAGATCTTCCGAACCACTTCTAAGACATCTGCATCACACAGGAAGTTCAAGGAAACCTTCAGCGACGTCTTACCTCGTCTCCCCATTTTAAGACGTCTCCGTGCCGGTCTTTGAGTCGCCGGTAGATGTTGATAAGTTGTTGGATGCCGTGCTTGCGGACATGGTCCGCCCACTTTTTCGTCTCTTCCCAGCTTAGCGGCGATCCCAGGGACAGTAAACCCATCTTGAGACAGTCTTCTTTCCCTTCTTGTTCCCTCTTAAGAAGTACGTTAACCGCCCTTAGCCTGAAGCTGTCATTTGAAGGAATTGAAGGATGTCTAAGACAATATGATGTCAATACCCGCCATTGTTGGGGCAAAGGTCATATCTGCGTGCGCAGGCGCACAATGTGTCTACAGCATCCGAACGCAAAAAAGCAATTTTTTAGTAATCTCCAAGCAGATGTGGGGTTTCATGTTACACGTATTTTCGGCATTTTTTAACGTCTTTCTGGTAAATTGTTATTTTCACGTTTTGCCTCAGACTATGAAAACATAAAAGTGCCACGACATTTACATCTGCTTGGATATTTAGGCTTAGTAGTCGTAACGATGACTCAGCGATTTGTACTTAAAGTATAACGTTACTGATTAACGTTATATTCTAGAAACCATTTGATTTGATTGATTGATTGATTAATTCGATTGATTTGATTGATTCGATTGATCGATTGATTGATCGATTGATTGATTTTGTCTGTACAAAAGCTTTTAGACATTTCTTTAATTTTGTGCCTCCGCCGCAACGTTCATTCGAATTAAAATAACAAACTGTAACTGTTATCGATAATCTGATCACGTCAAAATTACCTTAGTACCAAACCAATTACCCCACCCCATTCCTCAGATATAATGTCCTTGCCTCACATCGACACATATATGTATTTTTCCACCCGAATTACGAATTGAGCAAAATTTTCGCCGCCGATTACGAATCTATTAAATTCTCAAAGTTGATTAAGAATTACGTTAAATCATGAGGCTTCCCAACCGACATCAACACTTTATGCTATATTCAACCATCTTAAGTTCTGGGTCAAAACTATTAATTTTAGGTTGAATACCGACTTCTGTAGACACCTCCTTGACGGGGGCCTGCATGTTGTCCCGACATCGCTCGGCGCTAAATTTTGGAGCACTGCCTAACGTTACATGACGCTAGATTCAGTCAGCCTTTCTACGCTCTACTCTAAATTCTATGTCAAAACTCACACAACTAACGGCTGAACTCTTGCATCAAAGCATAGCAGCTTGAAATCATCTGACTGAAATTTGGTCACCTCCATTAAATATCAATCTGTTTTCCCCATGCACAATGTCCATGACACGCATATGTATTTTTCCACCCGGAAATAAACAACTTTAGGAACAACTTTCTCGTAACTTTTGAGCATAACGTGTTGCAACTGAAAACCCGAAGAAGCATTCAGTGCGAGAAACTAGCCTTTGTCAGGAAGCGTAACAAACTGTTCTGGTCGTTTCAAACAGATTAATTAGCAGCCATGGCAGCACATGCCTTCTAATATGAAAAAAAACGGTGTAATTATTGCATATATATATATATAACTTTCTAAGTCGCAATGCAAACATTCCTTAATGAGTTAGAATTTGTACAGTTGATATTTTCCCACCTGTGTCAAGCACGAATCGGACGACAATGTTAGGGATATCTTGGTGATGGTCTCCCACGGTATCATTTCTGCATGGAATGAAGTCGAACCTGTCTGATCGCTCTTGAGCTTATTGTGAGTTAAGCTATTGGGATCTTGATATTTCACCCATGACAATGGAGTGGCGATAGATAAAAATCTCAACTTTCTCTTGAGTGAAGCAGACAGTGTATGTGATTTTCGATGGTGCAACTGATTGATAATTTTTGTGGACATGATGACGGGGAGGCGCTCGCTTGTGGATTGGACCATTTTGAAATCGGCCCACGCTTTACTAGTAAATCTACGGATATACGTTTTACGTTGCATAAAGGTAAATTCCTACGCTTTACGTACGTAGATTGAAATCGACCAATTACGCACTACGGCTATTGTACTGATTATGTATTACGATAATTTTGGGCGGCTGCCTACGGATTACGAAGACAAAAAAGGCCTGATTACGCTTAATTGCGAAAAAGGGCATGCAGGCCCTCCCAAAGAACTCAAAAATGATTTTCCTAAGCGGTCCCGGCCGGAAACAAGAAGGTCAGGACGTACGTAGCAATTAAATCTTGAGGTTTTGGAGGTAGTAGATAAACATTAAATATTGCGAAATCAAATCGATGAAAGAAATTAGTTCTTTATCAACATTCACACAAAAATGACATCTACCAGCCTTTTTCAGCTGACTAGACATGATACTTTATTTCTTATTTTGGTTTTTCATATTAAAGCAATGTCGTAATTGGTGTAAAAACCTACGCATCCTGCTACACAACTTGAGGTACCGCCCTTGGCAAAAAAGGACAAAGCAATTCTAGACTTAAGTATTAAATGTGCATATATGCAATAAAGACATATGTCACAACTGTGCTAATTATGCAATTATGCTTATCATGTAATTAGTATAATCATGCTTATTGTTTTCATAAAGAAGCTCGATTATCGCTTGAAGTTTGATCAACAAATATTTGTGAGATCAATTCATTCTCACATGCACATGGTACGTAAAAACCAGCAAGAGGTCACAATGATAACGACACACAGGACTCACATATTCAGGACTCATATGATTTAAGCATTTTAAAAAATACGAAACCGACAAATTAATTGACTCAGTGTGCCATTTCTTATTACGACCGTCCTTATTGCTACGAAGACACAACTCTTATATGATTAAAAATACCATTAAAAGCAACATGCATTAAGCACTATGTTTCACAAAAACAGTTTGTTGGTATCATTATTACAACCTTGAAAATGACTTGCTTATAAAGCTCCAAATCTGACATTTTACCTCAAAGTTTAAACCATAAGATATTCACAGAGAGCTTTCTTTCTGCAGTGGTGATGAGATCTTGGCCCGTTGCCCTGGGTACTAGGTACACCCTGTGATGAAGGAATGAACGAAATCGTTATGAATGAAATGAGGAATGCCTATGACAAGTTTTAACTATGGCGATGAGAACCCAATGTGGATATTCAATAATGTCATCGTCATTTGAATAATAACAATTAAATGTAAAGTACCTGGAGCGACCTGGCAGAAGAAACGTGTTGTCATGTCGCATGGGTAGTCCGACCATTTTCCTTCTCCATGGAGGGTATCCAAACCGACACAATCACCATTCTCACCGCTAGGTTCCCCCGGATACCACGAGTTGTGCTTTTCAAGGGCAGAGCCATCCATCCACTCAAACTTTCCTTCTTCACGCTGGTCGTGTAGGCCAATCCAGTAAAAGAAACTCGGAGATTTAAAGGAGAATAGAAAGTCGTTGGTGTCATCGTCTCGGGGCATGGCGAGGGTTCCGCCATCTTGGAGACATGGCTTGGCTGAAGCTCTTGTGTGTTTCGAACACTTTGAAGCAGATTCCACGAAACTTTGTATAACCTTCGAGACAGGGCACTACAAAAAGAGAAACGTTTTACATCTATATTGCAGGGTGAAGAAAGTATGATAAGAATAGGGATCGGGCCCTTTTCAAGTGTGTCTGTGTGTGTGTGTGTGTGTGTGTGTGTGTGTGTGTGTGTGTGTGTGTGTGTGTGTCTGTCTGTCTGTCTGTGCGCAAATTTCTTTGTTTTCTGAACCGAAGTTTGCGATTCGTATGTTTGTCTTCATGCCACAGCTATAAAGTCCAGAGAATTGCATTCATGTAAGGAGACACGAAATACTAGTACGTCATGTTCAAAATCATTCGATAGAAACTAGAAGTGAAACCTCACCTGTATCAAACTCTGAGCGTCCGGATATTTGAGGATGGTCAGGTGGCCCAGTAGGACAGACTGTGCTTCTTGGTAGACCAGGAGGTCCAGGAGGCCCGACGGACAGAGGCCCAGCTGGCCCCATGCCCCCCTTTTCTTCTGGAGGTCCAGGAGGGCCGGCAGACAGAGGACCAGCCGGCCCCAAGGTTCCGTTTTCTCCTGGAGGTCCAGGAGGGCCGACAGACAGAGGACCAGCCGGCCCCATGGGCCCCTTTTCTCCTGGAGGTCTAGGAGGCCCGACAGACACAGGGCCAGCTGGCCCCATTCCTCCCGTTTCTCCTGGAGGTCCAGGGGGCCCGACAGACACAGGGCCAGCCGGCCCCATGGGTCCCTTTTCTCCTGGAGGTCCAGGAGGTCCAACAGACACAGGCATTGTTTGGTAGGAGGACATCTTTGATGATGCTTCGATAATAGAAGCTGCCACCGTGGTATACTCTTGTGTTGTCGATGGTTTAGTGTCTGCCATTGAAGCAGAATCTATAATGACACAAAAGGCACATTTCTAAGCCCAGTGTCCTTTATGAAATATATAATACTCAAGAATTTTCACATAATCAACACTTACTGTGATATCAGGTTGATTTACCTGGAGAGTTGTTGGTAACTGGTGATAGTGTGGCACGCTCCGAACTCAAGCTGTTAGAAGTTGATAGTGTTGTTGTTGAATTTCCTTCTCCAAAAGGGTCAATAGCATGTCTCATCTGTAATAGAAGACCGAATGTTATAGAGTTGCTGTATCTCTAACGACATTAGTTTCTCTCCCGGCCCATTAGTCAGGCCTCTAGAATCTTGATGATTAACACCTCAAAGTCAGGAGAACTGGGTACATTATAATCCTGTTTATTTATGCGTACATGCATTTACTAGCAGATACTATGTCAGACATGGAACTGCAAGTTAGCATGGTGATTGGGGTTGTAATGACTGGTTTCCATATGGTGACATGGAATAATGACCTCCTATTGGGTGGACCCAACCATCCTAGGGGGGTCCGGAGGCATTCACCCCCGGAAAATTTTCAAATATTGACCCTCTGAAACGCTATTTCCTGCATTTTGAGGGGCAAATTTTGCTGGTAGAATATGCTTATTTTGATGACATCTCTTTCGGTGAAAAATTACACAAAGGTTTCATGCTTGAATTTGGGGGAGGCGTGCCGTCATCGTGGTAAGATCGAATGTTTACACACAAGCTACACTTTTACATGCATATGTTGTATACAATCGGCAAATAAAATAAAATTTAGCACAACAAAACTTTATTACGCATCTACGTCCTACAAAAAATATAAACAGTGAACACGTACACTCACCTTTTGAACATTCTGTACGGTGCTGAAGAGATACAAGCCGGCAAAGATTCCCCCGAGTAAAACTATCCCCAGGACTGCAGCTGTTTTTGCAACATTACACATTCGGCGATATGAACACCCTAAAGAAAACGCCCATTATAAAAATTATAAGACGTCATTACCAAAAAACAATGACACACACACAATGAAATGAATCCTGGACGAGGAAGAAGAAAATAACATAAATAAGATTAAACCAACGTAAAATAAACAAATTATCACCTTGACTGAAATACAGGTTGGTATAAAGAAAATGTCGTATAAAGACAACACAAAATAGTATTTCTAGATGAGCCGAATTTTTTTCTTTACTACTATAAATTGCAGATGTTGGGGAAGTGCTATGGAAGAACATGTAGGGAGACTTCATCACAATGTTAGGAATAATTTAACGTGTAGAAACGTCTTACCGCAAGGTAGTTGCAGTGGAGCGTTTGGGACGTTCATCGGACTCGGGTTCGAGTCGTTTTGCTCTTCCATCTGATTCGGAGAACGCGCATTCGGGGGATGTCGGGGTTTAGATATGTTACTGCTATGACTGCCCAATGTTCCAATAGGATCTGAAAGGATTTGGTTTTGGTAGCTATGGCTGCTAGCGTCAGCAAAATTCGAGGTGTCATTATCGTTTTCAGGTGAGACAGATCTAGCTTCGTATGTCAGGTTTGGGCACATGTATGTTGTAGCATATGGCTGTTCTATATCGGCTTCATCAGAAGCGACTGTGATAGCTTGGCCCTTTCCAGCTGCTACATTACTTGTAGCTGATGTTTTGTTGTCATCGTCAAAGTGACGTGATGGTGTAGATGGCTCAGGGCAGGAAATGCCGTCATTGGTAGCTGGCCTAACAACGGATTTAGGACAAGTGGTAGACTCGTTTATTGGATAAGGGTCACCAGCCAATGGTTTGTACAAGGGATTCAGATCTTGAGCGTTTTGTGGGGACATTGGATTGGAATTTAGGGTGCATGATGCGTACATCGGATTTGGATCATCTTCGTTCTGCGGGCACATCAGATTAGAGTTCAAAGCGTTTGATGCGTACATCGGATTTGGATCATTGGCGTTTTGTGGGTCAGTGTTGAGGGTGCTTGGGTCGTATATAGGATTCGAGTCCCGGGCGTTTTGCGGGTCATTTGGGTTCATTGCACTATGCGCGTACATGGGATGATTATGAGCCTCGTCGTTATTCTCCTCATATCTATTGGGGAGGCAGGGATTTCCATCACATCCTGCGGTTTTTCGAGTTCCGTTTTCAGCACCTATTTGCGTCACGCTGACGTCATTGACGTCGAGGACTCCAGGTGAGACGTCAGAGTTGCGGTCTTCAGCCATGGTCGGTCGTCCTGCATGATGGTTATCAATGATAATACGAAGGATAATAGTTATCATTAGTTTTTAGTCTAGCTTAGTCCTACTTTGTGTACTCGAGTTATGTCGAAGTAAGGCCACACGAATTCACTTTTCTTGGACAGGACATCTCGGTTGGGCTGCCCCCGACTTTCGGAAGGGAAGTAAAATGATGGTGCCGTTTTCGAGGAGGTGCCTCTAGCACGTTAAAGAGAAAGGGCTAGCAAACCCTTTCAGCAACAAAAAAAATGCTGTCCGCCTTTTTACCGGGATACACCGGAATACCCATAAAGGAGGGTGAAATCTACCGATTTGGGAAATACATTATGCCCTGATCAGCAAACATCACAGGCTGCTGTATGTTGGCATTAGATAATGTATTTATTGCCCAGGAAAGAAGAAATCACTAGAAATTACTAATGGCAATCGGCGATGGCGACCCGGCCAGGCGCCATATTTGTTTTCATTGGGGATTACAATGTTTGTTTATATTTGATGAATATCCTAAATGATCCATACAGTTTTAGTCAATATATCTACTATTTAATCAGAATGAGATCAAAAGTATCATGAATTTCCCAGAAGATAGCGAAAAATGTTTTACCTGCTCTGGAGCCGTACATAGGGTTGGGTATTTTTGCAGCGGCGTCCGCTCGTGCCCTCCAATCAGTCTGAGGCTGCTGCTTAGGCGTGGTGCCTGGTTGAAAATTGTAACATTCTCAACAATGTTTAATGCAATTAATGGAAAAACAATCCTTAAACTTCACAAAGATCAGACTCAGATAAATACCGTCATCTTTATATAAGAAATGCAAGTTTCGAAAGCAATTACGTAGGATGAATATGACATGAATACGATGATGGTATCTTGGTAAACACCAGTTTTGAATACCCACTCTCTAGATTATTTTTTCAAATCTTAGCACGTTCTTACAAAAGAATGAAGATTTAGATGGTGTCAGGATGCAGATATGTAATAAGTGCGAACTCTTGGATAGTTCCTGGCACATTAATTACATACATATAATCCTATATCATCTATACACGCAGAAATTGTTTCAATCGATTGTATGTAACTCCGATAAAATGCCGCATATCAAGACAGAGATATTCAATATGATATTGTCCTACCCTGTTCATATATTTACCTATGTAGCCCAATTTATATACAACTCTATGCAAAAACGAGACATTCCGGACACAGAATACTATCATCGTTACCATTACATTGTATACAGTTTTAGCCATTAGAATGCACATTATTAGATCCATTGTTATTCATGTTATAGATAGTTATTTGAAATTGTAAAATATTAGAAATAGTCAGACTGTTATGTATCTACAAATTGCTATACATTGTACCCGTTACATTTGTCGCGCAATAAAGTTCTTTTTCTATAGGAAGTAAGATAGCGTGGTCGATCTTTGAGAAAGGTTTGTATAAAACATTTTTAACATGTCCAAATTTTTCATTGTACCACCGAACGCTGCATTATCCTTGCACACTAGAGGGCAAGGTTGCATTTGAAATTTTATCAGAGTGAGCAATTTTTTATCAAGAAAGTAAAACCACAAATTTTAAAGGCGGTGACTTTTCATAAAATGTCATATTCTTCAGTATCATAACGTTCTCAATTTTTGTTTACAATAAGGACTAATCTATTGCACCCTGTTTGCAACCCTTTTAGTTTAAATACAAGGCTACCTTTACTGCTCTATAGTCCAACAGACAAAAAGGCTACACTTAGTGTGTTTGCCAGCGGTGTGTTGTGGGCAATATCTAAAACCCAAAACCACTGGCCTCAGCTACCAGAACCTTTCTGTACAGATGTATAAAATCATATAACTCCTTTCCACAACACATCAAAACATCCACAACTTCACTGATAAAAAAATTCCTCAAAGAAATACTGATTACACTAAAGCACACAAATAAGTCATAACAATACTGGTGGTAGCTGAATGTATGTACATAATGTATTTCAAGTTGACCTTGGACCTCTCACACTCTTTTGTATTGCATCAAATTTGATTCTGTTCATCACTGTCTGTCAATTGCAGATGTCGTGTATCACATTTGATTTTGGTCATGACTGTTTATCATTTGTATATGTTTTCTTCCCTGTATTTTGATTTTAATGTATTTAATGTGAATGGAATCCAGGAAGAATAGCGCATGATTTGTAAAACTTACGCTAATGGAGATGCGAATAAAACAAACAAACAAACAATCTAAAACAAAGATAGACGCAGAGACACACAGACATGAAGACACACCTGTGCTATAAGCCAGGGATTGCTGCTGCCCTCCCGACATGATGCATCTTCTCACGCTTCTTATCAGCGAAGTAAACATGTCCTGAACCAGACAAGACGCTCGTCGATTTAAGCGTACATCGAATCTTAAAGCAGTTTCTAACTCTGATTACTGTAACTTACCAAGAAAACAAAAGATAAACGCCTACAATATTGGCTACAGACGTCATACTTTGAATAGCCCAGACAAACAATTCGGCAATTTACTACTGAAACATGGTTTAAAGGAATGTCATTTGTGGCTGTTACTTTGCACGAAAGCTGTAATAATTTTTCTAAACGTTTACGTAACGTATGTGCTAGAGAAAACAACCTCTTGAAAACATTTTCAATTTAATTAGATATTCATCGTAAATACATGATAAAGTTTTTTAAGAAACTCTTCCGTATATTATATCTCTTCTTACTATAGACGATTTCAATCATATCGTTTGAACCCCCTTAAAACATTTCTTAAACGTTAAGAAGAGTAAGGATAAGAAACTGATATTTTCAGAGTGCAGACAATAAGTGAACCTCTATTGCAGTTTTCTTTTCTACTTATACTTTAAGATTCCAACTGGTTTTCTTCAGTTACTGAATGCTGTGGGAATCGGCAACAAAATACTGATCAAGCAAGCGCAGATGATGATGAGAATGACAAAGATCCACAGGTTACATCTAATCACTTTTTATTCGTTTGTATGAGCTTGTGCACATATACTTCCCATTTACTTCACATTATAGATCCGTTTGGCAATCTCTTAGGTAAAGTGAAACATGCCTCATAAAGTATGAGGCATTTCGCCTCCCACAATAAAGAGGACACTAATTACTAACACAACTCATTTACTTCTTACAATCAAAGCAATAGAAAATTTGAAACATCTTTAAAAGAAAGGAATTTGATTAAATTTCAAATACTATAGTTTGTAAACAACTTGAGTCACCTTCACATTAAAAAAGTAGCATGCGGAGTCCAAATGGACCTTGTTGTCAACTTTTGATATTCACTAAGTCCTTAATGACAATGTAAATCTTACAATTCATAATTACATTTCTTCCCTCCAGATAAGCTGTCTTAACCAGTTGTTATTAAATTTAAGTTAACCCTCGGTAACTTCCTAGCCTTGTATTGTTGCACCCTTAAGGAAATTAAATATAAAAACAAACAATTTTCTTACTACAAAGTAAGTAGATAGAACTATATAATATTACAATTCAAAGGAGTTTGCAGATATGCTGAATTTTTCACAAACAGCAGGTCATTTCTTTACTTCTCAAGTATTCCATGATACAAATGTACAAATCCAGCAAGATGCCATTTTCTTAAATGAATACTATATTCACTCCAAAAGCTGTATTCCACTAAAACTATATTCTCGTTGATTTCTGGGTGCTGAATTTTTCTTTCTCCAATGATTCTAGAATCCAATCAGCGTCCTTTCTAGCTCTGATTACTGTAACTTACCAAGAAAACAAAAGATGAACGCCTACAATTTTGGCTACAGACGTCATACTTTGAACAGCCCACACAAATTATTTGGCAATTTACTAATGAAACATGTTTTCCAAGAAATATTATTTGTGGCTGTTGCTTTACACGAAGGCTGTAATGTTTATTGTGAACGTTTATGTAACGCATGTGCTAGAGAAAACAACTTCTTGAAAACGTTTTCAATTTACATATTCATCGTAAATACGTTTTTGAAGAAAATACTCAGCAGATTGAATTTTTTTACTGTATAGACTATTCCTATTATGTCGTTTGAAACCCGTAAAAAGACGTTTGTAACAAAATGTAAAAACGATTAAGTATTAGTAACTGATATTTTCACAGCGAAGACAACAGGTGAACCTGTTGGGAATTTGGCAGCAAAAAATGATCAGGCAAGCACAGATAATGATGAGAATGACAGAGATTCACAGGTTACATCTAATCACTTTTTATTAGTTTGTATGAGCTTGTGCACATATACTTCCCATCCACTTCACATTATACCTCTGCTTGGAAATCTGGTTTTCATCTTTTAGGAAGCATGCCTCATAAGTATGAGACATTTAGCCTTCCACAATAAAAAGGACACTAATTAATATTACTAACACAACTCATTCACTTCTTACATTTAAAACAATAGAAAATTTGAAACATCTTTAAAAGAAAGGAATGTGATTAAATTTCAAATACTATAGTTTGTAAACAACTTGAGTCACCTTCACATTAAAGAAGTAGCATGCGGAGTTCAAACGGACCTTGTTGTCAACTTTTGAGATTCACTAAGTCCTTAATGACAATGTAAATCTTAAAATTCATAATTACATTTCTCCTCCCCAGATCAGCTGTCTTAACCAGTTGTTATCAAATTTTAAGTTCATCCTCGGTAACTTCCTAGCCTTGTTCTGCTGCACCCTCAATAAAATTAAAGAAAAAACAAATGATTTCCTTACTACAAAGTATGTAGACAAAACTATATGGTAAACATCGAAACACTCTACAAATCCTTTGTAAATTTTCACCAACGGTTCGTTTGCATTTATATGTAAGGTGGAAGTCTTACTTATCATCTCTATTACAGAGGAATAACCTCTTATTCCTTGTGATAACTGGTGATGCTTCCTCGTCACGCTTTTCATTATCTCTTATCCCTCAAACTCCTCAACGTGGTCCGTTTGGACACCAGGCGTATATTTTAAAATGAACATGTTTGATCCCCAAAAACTCCATCCGTGACTTTTTCAGTAAACATTAGATTTTTACTCTCCTTATATTTACGGAGATTGGCACAATGTTGTGGACATTTTGGAATAATGACAGTGTTCTGAAAGCATGACATTTTTTACATTTCTGATCTTTGTGCATACATTATGATAATGAACCATAATTTTTCACACCCCAACGTGTAAAAAGTATTCCTCTTACATTGATGAGCAAAGTATGTACAAAATGTATGTGGGGAAAAATGTTACTAAGCAGAACATAATTTGGTCATTAAGTTACAAAAATGTAGAGCTGTTGTTGAGACTTAATGAGTGCCGAGAGTTAAAGTTCACGATGTAGTTCACTGAAGTTTTTTTTTTATCACACACAGACACAGTTATATCATAACATATTGCTATTGACCAGACCATGGTATACAAATTTGAAAGTTAGTTTCGAATTACAGTATGTATCTCTCTTGGTAATATTCAATTACAGCACTTATTCTTCTACTCTACCAAATTGCTATTTTCTATACTTGCTTTACAACAGGTCGATGACATCATCTCATTAGCTGAGTATCGAGATGTGAATCGGAAACAAAATCAAGGGACTGGATTCAAATGTCGTATAATTCTTGTCACTGAATGTAAACATTTAGTCATCTGTTCGTCATTCTAAATAATAAGCCGATCTCCATGAAATAAGAGAAAATGGAACATAAACCGTTTTACACAAGCGCTAATGTTATGTAAAGTAACATTATACAAACACATATTTTTCTGCTTAGCTCCTGCATTATCTTGAGACTCTATAAGTCATAAAGTTATTTTTCTTACTAAAATTCTCATGCAAATGTTGTTTTTATATTCAAATCTCAAAGGTTCTAAGAAAAAGGTAGACGGTCTAAGAACCGTCTCACAGTGAGATCTCAGTCTACTGCCGATGTACGTCCTGTAAAGAAATGAATGAAAAATTATTGAGTAAAATGAAGACTATTTTGACGACAATTCGAATTCAAAGATGAAATCTATAGCTAATGATGTTATCATTTGGAATGATGTAAATAAATTGTGTTTTAGTCAGCCGTACCTGGAGCGACCTGGCAGAAGAAGCGTTTCCTGATCAAGCAGGGGAAGTCCAACCAACATCCTTTTCCCCTGTAGCGGCCAAAAACGACGCAACAATATTTGTATTTAGGTCGTCCCGCATACCACGAATGGAACTTCCCCAGTTCAGAGCCATCCAACCACGCAAAATTTCGTTCTTTATGCTTATAGCGCAGGCCGATGAAGTAATGGATACCTGGCTGCTGTAGGGAGGATAAAAAGGCATTGGTCTCGGCGTCTCGGGGCATGGCAAGGGTGCCGCCATCTTTGTGGCAGATACTGACTGCTTCGCCGAAGGTTTTTGGTGTGTTGTAGACCTTGTAGCAGGTTTCGCGCCACTTTGTATAACCTTCGAGAAAGGACACTGGAAAAAAATCGTTTACTTTAATACAACAGGGCCTGGGATGGTAAACGTGATACTGAAAAAGGATCTAGACTTTTTTCCCAGCGAAAACCTTTCATTACATTAAAGTCAGTCTCTACCTCCCAGAATGTGCTTGGGCATGTGTTTGTGTGTGTGTGTGTGTGTGTGTGTGTGTATGTGTGTGTTTGTGTGTGTGTGTGTGATTGTGCGTGTGTCTGTGTGCATACGTTTGTCTGTGCTTGCATAACATTTTGTAACGCGTGCTTGTCCTCAATCCAAAATAACGTAAAATTCCAAACATTTCCCTCGAAACTAAAAGTGATACCTTACCTCCATCTAACTCAGATCCTCTGGAAGTTTGTGGATGTTGAGATGGTCCAGCAGGGCAGCCTAGCCTTCCGGACAGACCAGGCAGCAGTTGACGACCTTTCTTTGCAGGATATCCAGGTGGCCCGACAGACACAGGACCAGCTGGCCCTGGACGTCCAGGAGGCCCCACAGACTGAGTGCCAACTGGCATCATGGCCCCCTTTTCCCCTGGAGGTCCAGAAGGTCCGACAGACACAGAGCCAGCTGGCCCTATGGCTCCCTTTTCTCCTGGACGTCCATGAGGCCCCACAGACACAGGGCCAGGTGGCCCCATGACCCCCTTTTCCCCTGGAGGTTCAGGAGGTCCGACAGACTCAGTGCCAACTGGCCTCGTGGCTCCCCTTTTTCCTGGAGGCCCAGGAGGTCCGACAGACACAGGGCCAGCTGGCCCCATGGCTCCCTTTTGTCCCGGAGGTTCAGCTAGTTCTACTGGTTCTACTTCTCCTGAAGGACCAGGAGGCCCCCTTGCACCAATTTCTCCAGGAGGTCTGGGAGATCCTGACATAAAAGAAGTTAATGAAAACAATTCTTGATTCTCCATAAATGCGTCACAGTCATTTGCTCTAATCATAAAACACGATATGAAATTGTTTTAGTGCACTCGGCGAACCTAAGAAATTGAGTAATCCTTTGAAAATGAGACGTACCTTTATCTAAGCAATTTTTTAAATCATTAACGTTTCGGAACAAAATTAGCAAAAGTATGCTTACGTTCTAGCTCAGCAAGACGAAGTTCAGTTCGCATGTTCAGTCTGGCCATCTGCTGAGAGTTGGTGGTGACTTTAACTGTGTCAATAATAAAAATTTGACTTTAATCCTACAATACGTGTCCGTAACACATTAGATGATCTCTATAATTTTGGAAAAATACATTTGGGATTAGCTAAAAGCTAAAAGGACTCAAGCAAACCCGTTTTTTGTTGTTAGAAGATGTGGTGTCTTGGTTTACACATTATGTAGATGATATCAAATTCATAATGTCTGACTTATAAGCCCTATTCTTACTGTCGATGTTTTGGATAATCAAAAGCTATGTATGCCGTATTTTGCCATCCTAGTTATTGTCACGTTCCCTAACGACTACAGAAACATTTAGTAACGTAACCATGTACACATATTTTCAGATAAATATGAATAAACTATGATACAGAATACAAATATGATTCCATTTCAGATTGACGCTGCAGTTTCCCTCGTGAACCTGAGCTATTAGAGTTACCATGCGTAATAACAATAAAACTTGTGCATTTTCAAGCAATAAAATGAACTAACCTGCGAAATATGGCAGCAGTATGGCGTTGATGACGACGAACAGAACGCTGGTGATATGCCACAACTTCTTACACAGGCCCAAACATTTCTTCCTCTTGCTGTTACCATCTGCAGCGTAAGTCGCATCTGTTCGAAGAACCAAGATTTGATTAAAGATTAAGAAAGAGAAGTTGAGATGAAGTATGCCATCAGGCCTTTAAAGTAGATAGCAATGGTGCAATGAATTTTGTACTTTATGGTGCTAAGTTTTCAGGTCTGAAGTTGCCAAGTATAAGGGAGCGTCAGCATTTCATCCCAATTGAAACTGCAATCCTATTAGAAATGCAACCCGAAAACAGCTAGTCAGAGCTGGGAATCGATCGCATAGAGACATTATTTGCCTTGTATTGCAACTTACGACTAGGAAAGCCTCGTGGTGATAAAAGTTGAAGACTTATAGGCGATCTCACAGATATCAAATAAACCGATGATTGACTGGGAGGCTAAAATAGAGATAAAGCGTCAATCGTTTTGTGACTGAGAATGATATTATGAATAATCAAGAGAGCAGTCAAAATTTCGCATGCGGCAGTTGTAATGCTTTACCTGCTCTGGTGACGTACATAGGGTTGGGTATTTTCGCAGCGGTGTGTGCACGTGACCTCCAATCAGTCTCAGGCTCCTGCATGGGTGTGGTACCTGGTTGAAAATTACAATCACCTTAAGTCAACTATACCACAAGCTGAATTGTTCAAGTTTTAGTTTTGAATCAATCTTTAGAAATAGAACCTTAAAGGAAACATCTACACAGATTTAGTTTTAATATGATATATTCATAGTTGGCGTAATAACCAAAAGACCGAAAAGAAAATACATCAAATTAGTATCATAAAGTCCAATAGGAAAGAGATAAAAATTGATAGTCAACTATACCACAAGCTGAATTGTTCAAGTTTTAGTTTTGAATCAATCTTTAGAAATAGAAACTTGAAGTAAACATATACACAGATTTGGTTTAATAATGATATATTCATAGTTGGCGTAATAACCAAAAGACCAAAATGAGAAAAAAATACATCAAATTAGTATCATAAAATCCACTAGAAAAGAGATAAGCATTGATAGTCAACGATACCACAAGCTGAATTGTTCAAGTTTTAGTTTTGAATCAATCTTTAGAAATAGAAACTTGAAGTAAACATGTACACAGATTTGAAAGGTCAGGCTTTGTGAAATAGTTTGTGTTTATGTTAACAAATACATTTTAGTTTTTATCGAATAAACCTTGAACAAAGCTTTACAACATGGGCCCCATTCTATCTCGGAAATAAAAATTACTACATGAACGTTTAATGCACATTTACCCAATTAGAAAATGTTAAGATGCACTGTCAAATGAGAAGTTGATATGGAAGATTTTAATCTTTTATCTACCAAATCAACCTCTGCTTGGTCATTATCAAAAATGAAAGATACCAAAGATGTCATTTCTTTATAGAAGAAATTCAAAATCAATCAGAAAACATCTAAGATTGGAAGGGTGAATCTGGAGGGTCTAAAACGGATCATGCAAAATGCCGATACCTCCTGTGTTCCCAGTCTGAGACTGCTGCTGCCCTCCCGATCCCAGCATGGTGCCACTTGTACTGTGAACAAAAAACACGTCCAACACCAGGCAAGGCGTTTACTGATCTAATCAAGGCTCAATAGCCAAACCAGTCTGCTTATTTGATTACCGAAAACAACAGAAAACAAAAAAAAAGAAGATCTAATTGTCCCGTATTTGATTGGCTACAAACGTCACTCTTTGAAAGTTTGAGACAAATGTCATAAGACCTAATAAGACCTTAGATCATCTAATACTGAAACATGATTTAAAAGGAATACCATTTCTGGCTCCCTTTTTTTCGAAATATGTCATCTTTATTGCGTATGATTATGTAAGCATATGTTGGAGACAAACAACTTATCTATACAAGATTATGCATTTGAAAAGTCTTCGTCAATAGTAAGACGGGCGTTTTTTTCATAAACTCCTAAAGTACATAATTTTACAGAAAACGTTTTCAAAGATACGATCGGTGACAGTCCAAAGTGACACGAAAATAAGAAAACTGTTTGAGGACGGTGTACGAATAAATTAACCTACTCTCCAAGCAGATGTTGGTGGGGATGATTGTGACCTTTTTATCATAAGTCCCGGTGGGGAGAGTCTCTTGGTGGGGAGAGCGGACAAAAAACGGGGCATATGATAAAAAGGTCATAATATTCCCCACCAATATCTGATTGGAGAGTCATAATAACCTAATTTCAAGCGAGTTGCACTCGCTCACAGCAACTGTTTCCTGTGCACTGCATTCTCTTACCAAAACTTTGCGACGTGTGTTTTTGTTTTAAACTTTATTTTACAGCTAACTACTAGTAGGTACTCCATTGATGAAGAATAACAGTTAACGCAGTTAGTGAAAGAAAGCTCTTTAGTTATGACTGTACGATAATTTTCCCTTACTAATTTTTGAGAATAATGTTTTACTGACAGTGTATAAATACAGAGTTTTGATAATCAATAATGCATACCCGCCCACACAAACATGTTGCAATGTTTTCTCGAAAAATTATATGATTAGTCTCAGCTTGAAATTCTTTAACGGTAGTACGATATGTATTAACAATTCTACAAGAAATACAGGAACCTTCAGCTGTCCTTTCGACATGATATAACCTGACATGTTTCTAGACAAAAAAAGCAAAAACGTGTCCCATATGAGAAAGTGTACTTTACAGTTTCGCGGACACCGAAATCAAAGGCAAGTTAAATCAATGGCAAGCTATGTTGGATATGAAACAGGCAACAATATTTTCACAGTTGAGACAAGATTATTTGACTACTTAATGCTCGAGAAAGGTTTAAGATGCAATATTCGTTATCCTTTTTGTCCCGATTCTGCTCTTCCGTATTCAAATATGCGTCTAAATTTTGTCCCAAAATGTTCCAGATGTCTTTTCCGTATTAACCAGTTCAATCCGGAATGTGCTGGCGTTTGCAAGCAATATCACAGCTGACATGTTCAGTGAATACGACATTATCTTTATGATCCATTCCCAAACGTTTTATTGTTTTTTCAAATGTGCATTCTACAACAGAAGAAAGCCCAGACATTTCAGACAGCCCTGTACTTTTCATCCTCGCATTTCGAAAGCAATGTTTGAAAGAATCTACTGCAGGAATGGACATATAATTTTTAAGAGTTCAAGTAACGAAAAAACATACCCACATACTCCCACGTTTTCCAATTACGCCCACCATAAAATATTGTTCTTTTATTCTTTCTGCTCAAAGAATTTCGTTGATTAGTCTATCCCTGGGGGTGTTTTTATATAACCCAGCATTTGATCAGCAGTGGCTGTACAATACAGAAATAAAGTTCTTCATTTGATTTCCGAAGACATGTTTGCCCATTTTTCAAATTGATTCTTTCATTGATTTTCATATAACAAACAGAAAACAACAGAAAAACAAAAATGTATTACACAGAAGTCAAATAAACTGTCGCAAAATCATTGTCTGTACAAATTCCTATAAAGTAAATCAACAATAATATACAAATGATTTATCTCAACAAAACTTTTGAATCAAACCAAATTAGGAAGGTAACAAGTTACCTTTACAAATAACATTGATTATAGCAACATATTCAATCGAATAAAGATAACATTGATCCTTTAAGGCCCCCTCTCATTGGGCTGAGGTACTGTGGCGGTAGCGTGCGGTAGCGTGGAAATGGCTACCGCCGCAGTGCCGTGCACAGACCTCAGCGTACCGTCCTAGTGACGTACCAGTGCCGTACCAGTGCCGGTCCACACCGCCGGCGTGCCGGTTGAAATGGCAATTTTTTTAAAAATTTGAAAAAAAACGCAAGTGACAAAGTGCCGCGCGCTCGCCGGGAGCTTAAGGCCCTGTCACACTTGTGCGTATAACATGAGCGTGTGAGTTGCGTGTAAACATTTTTGTCATACGCCGGCGTGCGCCCAATACGCACCTAATGCGTTTCTCAATCGTTTTGTGATAGTTTTAGGCACGCAGGCACACGCAAGGCACGGCCCAGCACGCCTGATAGTTTTGAAACTACCGAAAACTTTCGTGCGAACGCTGGGACGCAGCTCAGACGTTATAAGAACGTAGTTCACACGTCCGACATCGGTCGAGTAAGGTACGAGCGCGCTTTGTGTTTGCGTTCCAATCGCCGTAATGCGCTACTCTTGCGGCACGATCTCTGCGCAGCGACCACATCGCGCACTTGCAGCGCAGATACAACGCATGATGATCGACCGTATAGCGAATTAGAATATACGTCACGAATTAGTGTCGTTCGTCCTGCGATCGGGCAGCGCATTGCACGTACCAGTAGCGCCTGACAAACGCACAGATAGCTAACGGATATCGTTCACATAGCGTGCCCGACGAACATCCGGGGCATATTCCAGATTTGGTATAAATACGAGGGCACCTCTGACTCCAGGGTGGATAGACCTTCCGAAAATGGCAGATCCAGGCCATAACCGGCGACACCCCATGCTTGCTGTCATCCAACACCAGCATGACATCGTCAACCTACAACTCCATCTCCTTCGTCAAAGAAAGAGAAGAAGGAGAAGAGCAAAGGACCATCTGGGTCCGGCCGTGGATAGAGAGAAGACAACAGTTTGGGATCTAACACCAATTAATGGTGGAGCTACGAAACGAAGACACAGGGGCCTTCCATACTTACACTTCTCATTGGTTGTGACACGTGCCGGACTAGTGGCCGCAAGAAAGTACAAGTGGCAAAAATCCATTCGTCCCTCTCAGTGAGGTCCTTGGGCCCATCTCCGTTCTTCCTCTTGTGTAGCCTTGTGAATATGTCCTTAATGGACCTCCACCAACCTTTCAAGTAGGTGGCTGTCTTCTCCAGCTCTTTCGCCTTTTCGTTTCATAGAGCTTCTTTTAAATCTGTACGTTTGTAGCGGATCAGCTTACTGTTCCAGAGTATATCGTTCTCCTTGATCCATTCCACCAAAGCCTTTTCTACCGCTCAGCATCTGGGGAGTAGCTGGTCTTCTTTGCTCGTGGCTTTTGGGGGGTAGCAGACGAGGCCTGAGGTGATGGTGATCCGGAGGTCTGCTCCTTCTCACCACTCTTGTTTGCAGGTTCGTGACCAGGGGAGTGAGACTGGACAGCTTCGCCTGATGGGGCCGAGGGACTGTCTTCAGTACCATGGCCAACACAACCATCACGGTCACCTACAGCATCAGGGGTGTTAGACGCCTCAACGGGTGATCCAGAATTAGACGAGCCACAGCCACGGCCATGGCTAGCGTGGGTGGAAGAGCCACGTTTCGGCCGGCGCCCCATGTTGTTCTTGTAGTCGAGTCTGAACTTGTAATAAAAGGAAAAGCAGGCAGCAGCTGTCGTTTCAGCACATCTTAAACCTGGGGTACGCTCGTAATTCGATTAGCAGTCGTCGGAAGTGCGCCAGGCATGCGGCAGGCAGTCGTTGTGGGCATTCGGAATGCGCTCAGCACACGCACCTGATGCGCAGCCATTCGCTGCAAGGATAAGAGTATTGCGCACTTCATATGCAAATAACACGTGTCTCAAACGCATTGGATGCGTTGAAGTCGTTATTCACACGCTATATGTGCGCCGCGCATAACTGGAAAAAAATTGATATTTTGAGCGTACAACTGCGTGTTGTCAAAATTCAACACGGAACTCACGCGCAATGGCTTATACGCACAAGTGTGACAGGGGCTTTACCGGGAGCTCACCGCGCGCGCTATTGTGTAAAAGTGATATGTCAGTTTCAAGGTTATACGTATATTCTATAACATGTATAACATTTTTTGCACCAAGTGTAATTAAGTGAAAAGCCATTCATCCCTTGAAATCAATTGTTGAGGCACTTTTATGATTGTACATTATATTTTGATTCATCGACAGCACTACGATGTCTGATTAATTGAAATCACTACCATGAATCTACAGTCGGTCCATCTCCCTAGCTATTGATCTGTTTAAGAGTTTGCAATTGGTTGAACCCATTTTACTGCATTGTAGTGAGGTTGAGGATTGTAGCTGTAGATGTTCTGATCTTTTCATTGGGATATTGCTTAATCCCACTGAAAATTAGATCCCTACATTGTACATTTATTCAAGTACGGAAGTTGATAGACTGCAAGCTAGTCGCTTAGTAAAGAAATCAGACCCCTCGTCTACCCGTACTCGCTCTGCTCTTGTGCCTTTCAAGAAATACAGTGATAAACTGAACTTGATATACCAGTCAGACACTGTATCCCAAATTTTACTCAATGTTTCGCCGTAAGGGGTGAATTAGGAGAATTCCAATCGATCGTTGACAGTAAGAGTGACTAATTTACCTACTGACAGAGTTGTTGATAAATGCCAGGATTATTAATAAAACACACGACACTTCAATCGAAGAAGACCATGACTAGGCTACTGAAGTTCAGGACATTATCATACAATGTAGACATGTTTGACGTGGCCCCGCAGTCAATGCTAACCATTTTGGAAATACATTTCAAGAACGTCTGAAAGACTCGATTCTCCCTGGTTTGAGGGAACCAATTAGGAATATCAGTAAACTCCACACATGTATAAAAATCAACAACCACTTTGGTAAGGAAGAATATATTACATAGAATAATCATAAACCGTTTGTAAAAAGCATAACTAAACTGAGAATCAACGCATATTGTCTAGAAATTGAAAAGGATCGACACCACAACACACCAGGCACTCAGAGACTGTGTCCCACATGTATGAAAATATTGAAGATAAATTCCATTTTGTGATGGCATATCCTACTTATGGTAAAGAGAGAGATGCGTCGTTACAAAGTATTACTACTAAAACAAACTTCACCCTATCAGGCTATCTGGTACATATAACAATATTCCCCATGTATTGTTGTCACGTCCAACTCCTCAGTACCGCCTACATAGGTCAATTTCATTTTACTTCATTCTAAAAGTGAGGGAAAAAATCATCCATAAATGGCTATATTGTAATTCATACACTGTTATCGATACTATATTGTGCTTATAATTGTAGGATAGGTTAACCTTGCATTATTGTTGATTTACTGCCATACATTGTACTATGTGCGATTGTCGAGCTTGCTCATCTGGGCTTCAAACGCAAATGCACCGCACGTCAGTGAGGGTGCAAAGGAAAATTGTTTAAAAAAACGCGACGGTGCCGGAAAAATCTGGCGTGGCAGTGCCACCGCAGTGCCGCAGCTCAGTGAGAGGCGGCCTTAATCAAATGAAATAATTCCTGAGAAAAACCATAACAAATAAGGGATCAAATTGTTTACCCAAATTTAACTGATGCTGCAAGCCCAACATTTGATACGTTTTTAATACATTTTTAAACAGGCCCTTGGTAGAACAATCCATCCATTCAAATTTTCAATATCTCGGTAACTTTCTAGTAAAGAATGTAAAATATATGTCTTCATAGATGTAGAATCACAGTTTGCGTTGTTGCAGTAAAAGCAAAGAGCTACGTACTCAATTGGAGATTGGAGTTTGCTTGATTTGTTCCTTGTGTGTTCACTTTTTGTAGAACAATCTTAAAGATACAGCCTATATTAAAGTATTGCTACATGTATATAGAATCATGTCATTTGAAGTCCTATCTTGGAGTTTGATTTAATGAATAATGTATACCCGCCTATTCACATATCTTCCAATCACACCCACCTGAAAATGTCATTCTATTGTTCTACTGTTTGTTGTAAAGCAATTCGTTGATTAGTCTCTCCTTTAAAGTTTCACCATATAATTACTGTTCGATCAGAATCATTGATACAATAGAGAGTGAAACCTTTATAAAGTATATCAATTCAAAAAGATAAAAACTTTATTTTGCCAACATTAGGACAGCTGCTGCGCCCCGGGCATGGCGCTACTTTTGAAAATCTGAGAACAAAATCTTTTGCCTCGGGAGTAGGTTGGTTTCTATTGTGAATGCGGACTTAAAGTAAGCTGTATTTTTTTTGATTACGTAGGAAAATCAAAAAGAAAACATGAAAAGGAATCGTATTGGATAAGTAACAAAGAACCCTTTTTGTACAGTCGAGACAAATCATTAACACCAAATTGTTGAGTATACACTATAGTAGAGGAAATATCATTTTTCAATGGTTGTTATTTTCTATGCAAGTCTCATCTTTGCAACGTTTATGTGTGTGTGTGTGTGTGTGTGTCTGTGTGTTTGTGTGTGTGCGCGTGTGCTACTCCAAAACATTGACACTGCTGTTTCGTTTACAAACTATGGAAATACATTTGTTACATGTTTTATATCCCAGGAAGCCTACATTTCAAGAGCGTAGTCTACACAATACGCAAATTTTAGTTTCTTCTTGTATAATTTTAGATCCTACCTAATTATAAGGTTCCTAGCATTTATTTATTTACTTATCAAAATTGCAACAAGGCTCTTTGTATGATTTTTGCACCAAATGTACGCAGCTAAGTACGGATTAAGAATGAGAATGACAGAGACATGTCATATCCATTCATTTTCTTTATTAGTTTCTTAAGCATACTAGTATGTCTGTCGCTTCACACCGTAGCTTTGTTTCCTGTTAGTACAGATTAGTCAGCTCTTGGTTATCACGTTTTTTTCTGCAACACATCTGCATATCACTCATAAAAGCAAGCTATTCAAAGTTTTAAAGTGCGAATTAGGTCATCATGGATTGCCTTCCAAATTGGATGGGCCACATCGGCCTATATGTAATATGTCAAAAGTTACATACATTTTGGCAGTAGCAAAAGAGCTGAACATTAAGACAAGCTACATAAGTTCTTTTAAAAAAATATATACATTTAGCACTTCATACAAAAAACACACACAAATAACAAACACACCTTTTCGATTACATCATGAAGAATAGGAGCTGTGTATTTTGGTTCCGCAATGTGTACGTAGCATTGATTAATTTTGACACAATTTCTTTCCTGAACTCTAAACACCAGTGTTTTGCAGCCTAATGTGGAACAGCTAAGCAGCAAATAAGAATATGAAAATAAGATAACATACACGGAAAGCTCTACAGATCTACAGATCCGTTTTAACGATTAATAATTTTTGATTGACACATCACGTTGGTATTCTTACTTATTCACCTAAATCCAGATATATGATCTTTTTCCATTATTTTGCTAGTTGTTGATTCTCAGTCAATAAGACCTTTTTCATGTTAAAGTTCACTGAATATATCTGTGTCATGCACAATTTTAAAAGGGTATGATATAGAACTAATAATTTTCAAACCAACATATACAATGCTAAGTATCGTTTTTAACATCACACAAGTACATTTTGCTTTACTATTACTTAATTACAAGGGCTGTTATTTCTTATTAGGCTTTTTCTTTTACTTCATGTCTACCACGTTATCTCAAAATCTAAGCTTTCCCATTTCTGAAGTATGAAATGAGATTGAGAATTTTAACTCTCAAAAACAAAAAGCAACTCACTTGAATTAGATTTCATACAATCCTGGTCAATGGGTGTAAACAGCCTTGCGTTTCTTTATCATCATAAACAGATCAATGGTCTTGAAATAACAAAAAGTTCGACAAAAAAATCTTCTGTACAACCTCTAGTTTTTTATAACACTGCACAAGTATATATTATGTTGTTAGTAATTAGATCCTACATTATGGTGAGGTTAAATCCTTAGTAGTAGTCCACTGTGTTCTGCTGCTACAGTACAGTGGTCTGAACATTTTGCATTTACAATATAATCACTCAAAAATGTTTTTCTGCTTTAAATTCCCATTCAACAAACTGATACGAACAACTAGAAAAAGACACTGTTTGGCTCCTTGCTGTTTCATTGTTTTACTCTTACGTTGTCCAAGAAAAAGTAGACGGTCTAAGAAACGTCTCACATCACAGTGGTGATGAGATCTAGAGCTTGACCTGTCGCTTTACCTGCGTCCTGTGAAGGAATGAACAATACAATTATATGTTTCATAATGAGTAATTTCTTTGCTAGTTAAAGTAAAGACAATAAGAACATAATCATATGAATATTCAACAATATTATAGAGTTACGTCGTCAGAAAGGTGTTCAGTGTGTAGTACCTGGAGCAACCTGACAGAAGAATTTTAGTTTCTTGTGGCATGAAGCGTCCCACCACCTTCCTTTCCCACTAGAGTAGTGCATAACATGAACGCAATCCTCATTCTCATCATAATCATTAGGTTGTCCCATATACCACGACTCGTACTTTCCAAGTGCAGAGTCATCCATCCACTCAAACTTTCCTTCTTCGCGCAGATCGTGCAGGCCGATCCAGTGAAAGTCATCGTCCTGCTGTAGGCAAGATAGAAAGGTGTTGGTCTCGGCGTCTCGGGGCATGGCAAGGGTGCCGCCCTCTTCACGACAGGTCGCGGCCGCTTCGTTGAAGGACTTAGGTATGTCGAAGAACTTGTAGCAGGCTCCACACGACCTTGTATAATCTTCGGGACAAGATCCTAAGAAAAATATTTTACATGAACAGTAGGAATACATCATATCGCACCTTACATCGATAACAAATGTCCAACACTGTCAAGAAATATTAATTATTGGGATATATTGCCCTTTTTTTATTCGCAATTTATGTATATTGCCCAGCCTTTTACCTTTTAGTTATTCTTCCTTTTGGGGTATATATGTTTAGCTAAGATTTTATTTTTAGAGAATGACGGATAAAAAATGCATGATTCTGACACGATATCTACAGGTAACGTTTCAAAGGATGCAGTTTTATACCGAGGTAGGATGCCTCGCATGTATATGACACGCGCAGTCCGGACGTTTTAGTGTGTTCAGGTGGTCCAATAGGGCATGGCGGACCAATGGCTCCCCTTTCTCCTGGAGGTCCGGGAGGTCCGACAGACGCAGGACCAGCTGGCCCCATGGCACCTCTTTTTCCTGGAGGTCCAGGAGGTCCGACAAAGGCAGGGCCAGCTGGTCCCACGACTCCCTTTTCTCCTGGAGGTCCAGGAGGTCCGACAGACACAGGGCCAGCTGGTCCCACGACTCCCTTTTCTCCTGGAGGTCCAGGAGGCCCGACAGACACAGGACCAGCTGGCCCCATGGCTCCCTTTTCTCCTGGAGGTCCAGGAGACCCGACAGACACAGGGCCAGCTGGTCCCACTGGACCTTTTTTTCCTGGAAGACCAGCTGGTCCCATGATTCCCCTTTCTCCTGGAGGCCCAGGGGGGCCGACGCACCCGACCAATTCTGTCTGGTTTCCTGAAAAGATAAAAACAATATCAAAACTAGAATGAAATTTATTCAATACTTACAGCATTTGTGAATTAAATGGATGGTGATGATCTTAGATAGCTTACACACGTATACGATTCCAATCACTATGCAAATTCAGTCTTCATATGAATAATTTGCATCAGATTTTGGACATCGCTGTCTTACCTGCCTGCATACCCAAGATGATAAGGATCCGTCCGTCCTTTCTTGAGGTTATCCTCTTAATTTGAAAGATTTAACCAAAAAGATGAACCAAAAATTTAACCCTGCACTTTCACACAAGTATATCCAGGATAGAAGATGCATTGAAAACAGTGTTATTCGGGAATTTTCGTACTAACTATGAAAATATAGTTGTATTTTGCATGACGATGTACATCGGAGTCTCAGCTACCTACAAGTAGGTACTCAACATCGTAATAACCCGCTGTTCTCTTCTTCAGTTATGCTTTTAGAAAGTTTTTAGCTCAAACACCCCTACAGATATAGAAAAAGCTGCTAGTGGGCGCAAAACTGATCGTCAAAATTCCACTGCAGTTCCTTGGAGAGTGTTAGGGGGACCAAAAAACCTAATCATTTCCGGCTTTTGTCATAACCCACAAACACATTTAGTCTGGAACTAATCCATTTAATAGTAGTTAATTAATCTTGGTGGCCAATAGACACAAGATGAAGGTTTAATGTCAACAAACTCACCTGGGGTATTTTTCATGTCCTGGAGAAGACGCTCTAAAGTAGTAGTTCGGTTCTGCTCACTGTTTAGGTCTCGTTTCAAGGCGTCAACAGTCGTGGACAGTTGGGATATGCCGATCGACAGTTTATTCATTTCCTTGAAATGTAAGAGTGCCAATCTTCAAACGAATATTCAGAAAGTACGGAGGAAGTTTAAACCAATTAGGAACAACTGACAAGAATCCGAAATATAACCTAAAGGAAATGTGGAGAAAATTAGTTGTCGATGCAATAGAGTTTACCTCTTTATAGATGAACGTGAGAGGCGTGAGTCCTACGGCGAGCAGGCTTAGAAGCAGGGCAATGCCGGCAGCCATGCAGCTGAGATGGGATATGATGAAGCTACAGAGACCTTGCTTGCTTGCCTTACCCTGTTGCGTGCGGTCTATGGAAAACAAACGGAAAAAAACGAGATATCTGCCACTTATAAATCACGATCATAGAATGTCCATAACACGAGGACATAACATAAAAGTTTTGATCTGATATCTGAGTGATGAAATTTAAAACAGCATTTCTGTAGTTCACACAGAACAGGTAACAGGTGACACTTTTGAACAGTTACCGTAACGTGCTGTACTGTAGTGTACTTCTTTGTCTGGTTATCGGATATGAATGTGCTCAGGCAGTATGAATATATGTATGATAAAAACAATGATGTTAGAGATACCCACACTAATGCATTTCAGTTTTCCATTGGCATTGCCAAAATATACTGTAAATATATTTAAGTTCGCGGAGATTTAATTTCGAGGTAGTGAGAAAAATGGACGCGGTGGTTATGAATTCGCGTTTGAAACAACGGTAGTGCTACAATCACATAAAAACGCCGGTGATTTAAGTGAAAGTCAGTCATTAACCAAGATATTAGACTAGTGCACGGCCTCAGACCTACTCAGCAAGGTTGGCTACAGACATTCTCATCATGAATTTCTTCCGTTCACTTCAGATAGTACATTGCCTGGGCAAAACGAAGAAATCACATATACATGTATTCATAGTACTTGAAATCAACCACATTATGTTACTGTTTGTGCTTCTTTCTGTTATATCTTATTTGATTTACACATTTATGTACATATGCCCCTGTTTGCGAAATTCCTGTTTATTTACATTTATCATATATCCAACCTGAGTTGATACTTATGTTCATCCACCTTTTGTATGTTATATATTTATTTATTTATTCCACCCTGTGCATATTCTGCTTTAGTCGTTTACGTTCATCTTTGTGCTCCTGATCTTTTGTTTATGCAATTAATGTAACGTATACGGTGTCTTACAAGCCCGCATGGGCTTGGCGCAAAATGCCGCAAGACACGGTAATAAAGTTTTCATTCATTCATTCATATACGGTATGTATAGATAGATTAGAATACTACAGTACTGCACAAGTGTGCAGATCATGTCCTGGACAAACATCACACACTCATGGAACTAGAAATAAAGTAGAATACTACTGGTACTATAACGGCAAGCGCGAGAACTATCAACAGACGTGCCATTTCCCGCATTAATCTGCTTGGTACCATTTTTTTCAGTTAAAATACTGTCATTCAATAACGACTCCTTTATTTGAGTGCATTTAATGTGCTGCAAAAATAATTTTGGTCAGACACTACAAGTTATTAAAAAAAGGTATCACCTAAGAATTAGATAAGTGATGGTATACCCTATTTTAGGGGAAATGTATTTTCTGGTAATAAAAAAGCTCAATGAAGAATTTCAAGGTGACATAAGATTATCATTGGTACCTGCAGACTTGCGCGCTGCGCGGCGTTTCACCGTCTTGGCTCTAGCGTAAGGATGTTCAGACGTTTTGTGGTTTTCCTCCAACGTGTCCGAGACATCGTTGCCATGGCGAACACGCCCGCTGGAACCACCCTGATCGCCCAGAGGTGGTTTGGTCGGCGGCCCTCCGGTATCTACCCCCGCCTGGCTTGACTCCCGCTGCGGCCCTGCCTCATGTAAAGACTGCGGGAGATCCTCGTCCTTTATGGTATAGTACACTGTCTCGGCTTCTTCGTACGTGTTTGAAGAAGCTCCCTGCCCTCCCTGCAGCTTGTCAGAAGCGGTATTGCACCGATGGACAGCCGGAGGTTGGGGCGGCAACCCGCTGGATTTGCCGCTGCTAGAACAGTAGAGAGGGTTTTGGAAATGCTTTACTTTTCTGTGCATTTTGTCGTCATGTGTAGACGCAAGCCTAACAGTTTATCACAAGTATAGAAATGAATAAATGAATGAATAAAACAAACAATACCTTTATGTTTTATTAGTCTGATGCAATATAGAACATAATGCGCTTATATGAAAGAACTGCGTGGGCATTAGATATGTCGAATGGCATTTTGTTTTTCTACAAATTGCAGCCTAATTTTCGGGGGGCATGCGTCAATCTACGTTTGATGTATACTTATGCAATAGAGATCAGAATACATATTGTGATTGCTGGGCTCTCGTGCTTGTTTACACAAATTGCAGAACTTTCCTGTGCAAGGTCGTTTAGGCCACACTCCAGTAATCCGCGCAGGCGCAGAGGGCCAACTTTAAGCCTATAGATAGAGATAGGTTTGGTACCCTTTGTAAAAGTAGGTATAAAAGGGCTTTACTTTTGGATCTGTTGGTATTTTGGAGCTGGATGATACAGATAAGGGGTTTTACCTTCCCATTGTGTTGAAAAATCAGACTTTCATCCATGTTTGTGGTGTCTGTGGGCTGTGGAAGTTTGGTGTTTTGGTGCGATTATCAGGTTATGAAGAAGGGTCAGAGGTCAATTCTTGGAAACATGGCTGGATACCTACGGTTTCTGCCGATTAAAAAGTTGAAATTATGCTCTAAATTGAAACTTTAGAGGTCAGACACCCCATCCAATGTTAGCTTTTTATGGACTAAAATTCAAGTAGGTGACTTTTGACAGCCTCTTTCTTACATGATTACCATGTATTAGATAGCAGGTCTGGATTACTGTCTTGTGGCCTTTACATTGCATACACGCCCACTTGTTTGTTTGAACCTTTGTTTATTCATGATAAGCTCAAATCGGCACGCAAGCCGCTTTTCATTGAGGTCATGAGGGAAGAGGTAAGGGTCAGATAACAGAGATACACAGTCATTTGAGTCCTAATAACTCTATAAACATATATCATTACATATTTATGGTACAACAATATACAATTGTTACAATATATAGTAGGGCGAAAGCTGGTTCATGGTCCGTGTCCGTTCGTTTTGTTCATTTCCTTTACTTCATCATCTCCCATGGATCTCTCACTGTTCATGAGTCAGACGTTTTGTTGTCGATTGGTGTGTGTGTTTGTGAGAGTGGGGTTTGACCACACTCCGAAATTGGATTTTGAATGCTAGCTACGTATGGGAAACTAACAGGAAGTTGGTGTCAAAGGTGCCAGAAAGGTCCCAGAAAGGTGACAGGAAATAGTATTGACCCCAGAGTTTTCCCAAGGCGCCTCATGCAGTGTTTTATCTATAGGTACAGCTCATAGATAGATTATCAAAGATAAAAAAATAAACAATAAACCTGAGCAAAAGAAGCTGTCAGAAGTAAAAAAAAAGCCGTTAAGTGAGGGTAGTCATACAAAGTGCATTTCCCAATGCCACAACATCGGGGCATATCAGTAGTTTCGAACTTGGGAGCTCTCGGGGGCTATGTACCGGGATTTGTCTATAAGCGCATGCGTCGTTTGTATTTGTATCTATTCACAAT
The DNA here is from genome assembly GCF_035083965.1 of Branchiostoma lanceolatum. NCBI lineage: Eukaryota > Metazoa > Chordata > Leptocardii > Amphioxiformes > Branchiostomatidae > Branchiostoma > Branchiostoma lanceolatum. The sequence continues at coordinate 11,073,707 of NC_089739.1, forward strand.
GAGACAAGTCATCACAACGGGTCAGCCAGGGCACAAAATACAGACGAACGTTCATCGCTTTCATTGTTTATCTGGCACGGTTGACCCTTGACACGGTGATGTACTATACAAACACACGTACACATGCATTCATCATGGCGCGTCTTGTATGGTTCGCTTTCCTGTCCGCCATTTTAACACTATCCCGAGGAAACGATCGGCCCAACTTCGTATTCTTCGTGGCCGACGATTTGGGAATCGGCGATGTCGGCTGCTTCGGAAACGACACTATCCGGTAAGCACACAGCCCCATACGGCAAAGTATTTTTCAACTGGTCATGTAACGATCCTATATTGAGCCTGCACTTCGGCGGGTACTAGTGTAACAGTGGGGACCAACCTCCACTGGTGTAACAGTGGGGACCAACCTCCACTGGTGTAACAGTGGGGACCAACCTCCACTGGTGTAACAGTGGGGATCAACCTCGCCCCTTCGGGTTTTTACAGTGGTTCCCACGCCGGCCCTGTGAGTAACGATCAGATCCTACAGGGAATGTCGTACTCGGAGACTCGAGACGAGTCTTAAAAGAAAAGGGGGAGTAGTGTAACAGTGGGGATCAACCTCCACTAACTGACCAGTCTAACTGGTCCGGACCTTTTAGCCTTGTGGTTAGCGCGTTGATTCCCCAAGCCGTGCGGATCGGGATTGGCGCGGGTTCTAATCCCGGGAGCGGCGTACTCGCCCCTTTGGGTTTTTATACTAGTATTGTTGTTCACACGCCCATGTCAACTAGCGCTAATCTCCAAGCAGATCCACACCGGGCGCGAAAATCGTAGTATGCTAGCCAGAGAAGGTCCAGTCAGCCAGAGAGGGTCCAATAGCCCGGTAGGGATCTGCCCTTAGACGGACCTGAACAAGGTTATTAACACGCAATTGTTACCTAATCTCCCCGCAGTCAAACTGCGCTTAGAAAGAAGGTGCGAATTGTGCCGGCGTTCGAAGCCCGGCGCCCGTCATGGGTCAGCTGCGCGCCGTCTCACAGTTACCCGGCAGGTTTGAATTCCAGATAACAATGGAAGCAAGCAGGCGCTGGTGGACGGAAAGAGTCAGCCGTAATTTCTGTGCTATCTGGGAGTTTGAAATTAGGGAGACTCAACTTGATGCCATTCTAGCATGTCTGGAGAGTAAAGATGTATTTGTTGGGATTGCGACGGGCAAGGGGAAATCCCTGTGCAACCAAGTTGCATTCCGCTGTGTCTGCCGTGAAACAAAACTCGTCTCACCGTTACGAGCGCTAATCAGCGACCAAGTAAGGACGTTATGTAGAGACTTCTCGATCCACCGGACGACGCCATGGCTTCTGCCATAACTCAAGACATGACAAACGATAAGACTCGGGTTTTACTGAACTGAATATAGACGCGAGAATCTGACTCTCAAAAAGATACAAACCAAAGACACTGAAAGATGGCGGTGTTTCGGCGTGGTTTTGCACCGCATCCAAGCGTGAAAGAATGGCCAAAAACAGATTCCAAGTTGTGGTTAAAAAAAAGACACACCAAGCATTCACATAAATAAAAAGACATTTTAATCAATTATGGTTTAACATTAAGCTAGAAACTAATGGTGCAAATTTGTCTAACCGAAAAGTCTGTATGTCGATACGTTTGCTTTGATGCGTTGTGATGCGGTGTGTTCCCGCACTATTGTATCTGAGGGGAAACTCCCGCTGTGAAATGGCGCGGCCGCCTGGTTCGTCCCAGATTCGATGTTGTAAAACGATAATCCCTGCCAATTTTCATGTTGGAGTTAAACAGGCACGAGGAGGAGTAGAGGCACCTTTCTCAATAGGCTGCCCCTCCTCGTGCCGGTTAATAACCTTGTTCGGGTCCGTCTAAGGGCAGATCCCTACCGGGCTATTGGACCCTCTCTGGCTGACTGGACCTTCTCTGGCTAGCATACTACGATTTTCGCGCCCGGTGTGGATCTGCTTGGAGATTAAACTAGCGCAGGCTGGGGGAATATTACGACGTGGTAACCAAGCTCAAAATACGTACGGCCATCATGAAAAATCGTCAGTCAGAAAAAGGCTCAGGCGGTAAAACAGTTATATCCAGGGTCCGCGGACTGCATAACAGGGTAGTACGAGTTCTACTGCGAGGCCATAATAGGAATAATCGTCGAGAATGGATATATACACATAGTCAAGTTTTCTGTCACAATACTGCTACACTTTGTACGACACGATTTAATGTTGTAACTCTATGAAAGGTGAGTCAGGGGTTTGAATAGATGCGATCATTTCTGCAAAAGGAATGTGCTTGTATGTTACAGGGGTATTGCCGTGAAGTTTGTAATGTATTATCACCGTATCAGTGATTTGTTGAACTTTGACACGCTTCCTACCGGGTTATATTGACCGATCGGGCAAATATTGCCCGATCGGTCAATAGCACGGGAGGACCCGGCAAATTACATCACCTTATGTTTGCAGTAAGAAGTTGTGACTGGTTTAGTGAGCAAAAAACATAGAACAAAATAGTCTTCCAGTTAACACAGAATTGTGCCGAATTTTACAATCTCTACCTCATACAATAATAATTTCGGAATAAATCATACGATACTTAAAATATTTACAAATCACAATCGTCATTACCGACATATTTCAAAGTTGACATAACGCGTGGGAGTTACTAGCTTTCATTCGTTTTTCCTAGTCCCCTATCAAACATATGTAAAATTGTAATTGTCGCTTGTATTTTTCAGAACTCCGAATATTGACAATATAGCTGTTAAGGGAGCCAAGTTGACCCAACACCTGGCTGCCGCTGCCGTCTGTACCCCCAGCAGAGCAGCATTCCTTACCGGACGATATCCGATCAGATATGGTAAGTAGTTTTGTCCTTTTCTTTTCTTGGAACAACTTCTATGTTACACATGCTCTCTCTGTCAGGGGTGGGTTGGGCCTAACCCGTGGAAGGGCACCCTCCTGAAAGCCAGAGTCCCTATCACTCGATTCATTAGCTCGCTCGCGTAGGGGCCCTGCTCTTTAGCCCCGGTAGACACGGTTCTGGCGCCGGCCGTCGCCACCAAAACAGCATCAGCCAATCAGAGGGTTTGCTAAACCTCATCCAGAGCAAAAGCGTAAAGGACGCTGGGAAGCTATCAATCAATCTGGTTACGTCTAACATCGTTTCTTTAGGTTCAGAACAAATTAACCGCCAAATAGAACCCTTTCCAAATACCAGCGCCATTTTGAATCTCGCGCGAGCGCGCGTTTAATATTTGAGCCGCCCGTTTACCGTTTGTTTATTTTTCCCGTGCTCAAATAACGCGCGCTGGCGACAGATTCAAAATGATGCCGGTATTTGGAAAGGGGTTTATTGTGCCAAATAAGGATAGCTCATTAATTATTCATGAGCAACTGTCAGTAACGTCGACAGAACCGTGTCTACCGGGGCTAAAGAGCAGGGCCCCTACGCGAGTGAGCTAAAGAATCGAGCGATAGGGGCTATGCTTTCAGGAGGGTGTGGAAGGGTTGCTATAGAAGCTTGATTCAGTCAGGCTACTTGGAACGCTGGTCACAAAATCTTTGAGTGTAGGGGGATGCTATATCCGTTCCTTGTAGCAAAACGTTTACATTATATCTATAACGTTACATACATGTTCAAATAAATTGTCTCAGGCTCGAGTTATTGCTGCAGTAATTATTTACTCATTGATTGTAGATTCTTGGAATGCGGGATTTGTTTAATCTCCTATGTCTCACACTGATAAGAAAAATCTTGCACATACAGGAATGGTTGGAATGGACCAACCCGCGACTTGCATCCATATGTCCGAACCAAGCGGGTTACCGAGGTCGGAGGTCACTTTTCCCCAGCTGGCAAAGGATCATGGGTACCGAACAGCATTGCTTGGTGAGTGCGTATTTTTATATAGTTTGAATAAGCCATAGAATGATTCAGTCCAAAGTTGCGAAGTACGATTGGGATTTCTAAAATGATACCAGCTTTAAGAATCATGTCTCAACTTCCTGCTGAATATACGCATTTCTGTGTACTGCATCCCAAAACGTTTCAAGTATCATTTGGAATAGTCCACTTCTCCACGGGGATAGGTGCAGGTCATACATTATAACTTTTTTAGAAACTGGACACTCAAGCATTCATAAATATACCGTTTGTTTTCTTACAGGAAAATGGCATCTTGGTCTGAACTGCGCATGGGCAGGGGACCACTGCCACCATCCCAGTAAGTTCGGTTTTGATTATTTTTACGGACTCCCCGTTAGCAACGCCCTGGACTGTGACCCGGATGCGAAGGAAACGATTGGGCAGCGCGTCGCTCAGATACTCTCTCAACGTCTACGATTGGTGGAGATATCGACGTCCATTTTTGTTGTCATCTTGGCGCTCAAGTACTTGAAGTACATTCAATGGAAAACAGTGATTCTGTTCTCCGTATTTGCTTCGTCACTTCTGGCATATCCACATCTAAGACAGATCGGTGGAAGACGTTTAAACTGTGTGATGATGAGGGATGATGACATCATAGAAATGCCGTTCAACATCTCCACCATCACGCCCAGGATGACACTGGAGGCCATCAAGTACCTCGAAGAAAGCAAAACCGCAAACGAGCCCTTCTTGTTGGAAGTCTCCTACTGGAACGTGCACACAGCCCTCCTTCCTTATAAGGAGTTCCGCGGGAAAAGCCGACACGGTCCCTATGGCGACAGTGTGGAGGAGATGGACTGGAGCATCGGGGTTGTCATGGCAACCTTAGAACGACTGGGCTTGACGGACAACACCTTTGTGTACTTCACGTCTGACAACGGCGGCCATATTGAAACTGGCGATGAAGGAGGGTCAAATGGCATATATAAGGGTAATGAATGATGTAATTGTTCTACCATTAAGATTTAAAACATGGATACATTTTTTCTTTTACTTAACATATTGCTTAAATCTCATTGAGTAGCATATCACAGGATCAAGGTAAATTTTTGACAGGAATATTTTTTTATAGTGTTGAAAGTTTGAAATCCAACCAAAACGATGTCACTCCTCTGGATATCTATTTACATATACAGCGTACAAACCACTTCTTTGTGACTAAGAGACCCAGTGTTTCTGCAAAATTTAAAACAAATTAGACTTCAACGAGCTCATTGTTCTTTTCATGGAACGCCGCTATTCTTCTCATATGTAGACCATAATGTTTTTTCTTCTACTCTTACAGGAGGCAAAGGCCAGGGAGGCTCTGAAGGGGGAATCCGTATGCCTACAATTGTGCAGTGGCCGAGGTATTTCAAAAATATTCATTGCATCCTAAAGGCTTTAGCTGAATCTATCGCTTCGATCATATCAATGGCATTGTTTGTTTATCATATATTTATTTGCGGAAATCATCTACTAAAGGTATGTAATGTATTTCTATATTATGCATTTGTGGGGTCGGTTGTAATTTGGCTTCACGAAATTTGTCTACTTAATACAGGAAAATCAAGCCCGGTACTGTAGTTACGGAGACCACTAGCCAGATGGACATTTTCCCCACGGTAGCAGACATCCTCAAGGCCCCGCTTCCACAGGACAGGGTGATGGACGGGCGGAACATCCTGCCGTTGCTAGGCGGGGCCAAGCAACCGTCTCCACACGACTTCATGTTCCACTACTGTGGGGAATACTTGCACGCCGTTAGGTACAGGCCCAGGGACGGTGAGTTTGTTTGTTTGTTTTGTATCTATCATCACACGGCTGCTTGTGTGACTACTAAGGTGGCAAGTCCATATTTTAGGTGCGCACTTAAGGAATATGAATCCGTTTTTTTGTTTCTGTTTGTGCCTCAGAACCAGTGGACCGTCTTATGGCATTCAAGATTGTTCCTAAGTCTCCAAGCAGAGGTTAGGTTCCGTCTTGCTTATGGCGTCGTTTTTATAGCCTCCGTTGCAGTCCTTCCCACTAGCGATTTTTCAGCGATTTAAAAAAAATAATAATTGGGGTGGGGGGGCGTATCTACTTGAGGCCCCGTATCTGCTTGGGATTCTGTTACCGCTGTGATCCACACAGCGGACACAGGATCACAGCGGTAACAGAATCCCAAGCAGATATGAGGCCTCAAGCAGATACGACCCCCCTCCCCCCCCCAAAAAAAACAAATTGAAAAAAAAATCGCTAGTGGGAAGGACTGCAAAGGAGGCTATCGTTTTTAGGCGTTTTTGTCGGGCTTTCCATTTTGTGTCACGTTTTCTTTATATTTGGCCGGCGGACATAAAGAAAACGCACGTGAAAGCCCGACAAAAAACGCAAAAAATGACGTCAAAAACGAGCCGGAGCCGAACCTCTGTTTGGGGAGCAATTATTTTCTTACTTCGGGCTGTGGTCAACTAAAAGTATTAGTCTCTTGAATTATAAGTAATGAAGTTTTTCTTTGTTGTGTTTCTTTTTTTTTTACAGGAAATGTGACGTGGAAAGCACACTTTGTTTCCTACAACTGGGATCCCGGTACCACTGGCTGCTCCACACTGTTCCTCTGCCGGTGCGCAGGTCAGGAGGTCACCCACAACGATCCGCCATTGCTGTATGACGTCACTAACGATCCCGTTGAAGATCGACCAATCAGCGCCAGCTCAGACCCTACATACTCAGTAGTTATTGAAGCCATCAAAAGGGCTGTGGGAGACCATGTAGATTCTCTGACTGATGTTGAAAAACAGTTTGGGCTGTCGAATTTCTTTTCTCGCCCATGGTTACAGGAATGTTGTAACTTTCCTTTCTGCGACTGTCAGGAGAATGTCGACTTGTCTTCTCTACAAATTGGTGGCTAATCATGAACAAATTTGTAACTTATGATGAGTACATCAAAGTTTTGTGGATTTCCCACGTTTACCCGTATTGATTATCAGATGCCAGGCTTTCTTTTTGCTTTTTTTGTGTGCATTCGGCAAATGCTTTTGATACCCAATCTGTAGAAGGTTGGTTGGTTGGTTGGTTGGTTGGTTGGTTGGTTGGTTGTCTCCTACCAACCTTCAAACCCTGCAATAATAGCATGTATAAGCAATGAAGAAGTTTGACAAACATGCTGTACTCTTTGTTGTCTTTGATGCATGCAAGCGTCAAAATTAGTTTAAGCAAGACCAAACTAAACATTATTACATCGTACTGTATGAAATCAACCCACATTAAAATTTTGCATTGGTCGCTCATAAACTGAAAACTCATATACATAAATTGTGTATACATAGATTATGTTAATTAGCTACTCAATTAATTAGCTACTAAAGTTACTCAAGTTAGATTTGAATCTCTGTCGCCTTCCAGATATTTATCACATCAGCGATGGACAGTCAGGATCGGTCTATTGTGCCAATTTCTGGCTATCAACACGAATAATTTCGTCAACATCACCTGATAGTAGCTACCCCTAGATTTGGACTGAGATCGGGTGGACGCGCTACCATGGTCAAAATTAGCAAAGGTAAAAACAATATATGTCATTGCTATACGTGTGGTATGGCGTGAAATATGAGGGTAGCATTGTCTGAAGATGCTGTCCATGTTAGCCTATGCGTTATAGATCATTTTAAGTTAACGTTTGATCCATAACATACAAAGCAAAGTAAGCAAACAATGACAGGTATAAGCTCATTTTTAATCCCGACTACGCATCTGCAGTGTCAAAGGTACAGGCCCCTGAGACGTAAACAAAGGTGCCAGAAAGGTCCCAGAAGGGTGACAAGAAATAGTATTGACGCCTGAGTTTTCCCAAGACGCCTCATGCAGTGTTTTATCTATAGGTACAGCTCATAGATAGATTATCAAAGATGAACAATAAACAATACACCTGAGCAAAAGAAGCTGTCAGAAGTAAAATAAGCCGTTAAGTGAGGGTAGTCATGCAAAGTGCATTTCCCAACATCGGGGCATATGAGTGGTTTCGAACTCGGGACCTCTCGGGGACTATGTGCCGCGATTTGTCTATAAGCGCATGCGTTGTTTGTATTTGTATTTGTATTAATTACCTTCGTCAAGAAGGTTATTCGTTGATGCTTGTCTGTGTGTCTGTTAGTGAACAAAATAAGTCGAGAACGCCTGGATGGTTTGTTGTCGTAGTTGGTGTGTCGGTGTATATGTGGGAAATTTCAAGATGATTAGATTTTGGGCGAAGTGCTTTGCATAATTAACGAGAAAAGTGTAAAAATGTGTTATATTGTATGCTAGAGCATTGTGTTCTGCCTGGGACGTGTTGCCGGTGTTGTTTCGAGGGGTCAAGGATAAGTGGTAGGGTTGCGTATTTGTCATGTGGGAGGCAGGAAACTTAATAGTTGGGACAAATTGGCTTGTCACTCAAGCTGTCGGCAGTGGTATGAGAAAGCTAGCAGCAGAAAGTGGTGTGGAATTTGGTAGAAGCAGACCAAAATTGGATATACACTGCCTTACATCAGGAAGAACAATCAGTAGTGGTGTGTCACAGCATGAGGATAGGACGGTGTTCAGGGTAGGTGGGTTAACCATGTTATATCTAGGAAGGAAGAGGTGATTTATTAGTATACGTCATACTGTATGGTGTACATGGAGGTTGTACATGGAGTATGGATATGTATTGCTGAAGAAGTATTTGATGAAGGGTGGATGTAATATATATAGATAACAACTATGCAAAAGAAGACCTCATTTGCATAATTAATGAGAATATACTATAACTCAAGGTGGGCTTGATGGATGGTCATGATTTTTGGTATGTAGATAGCTTACGTGATGCTTTGTATGATTGGATGATAATTATGCGAATTAGATTCTTATTTGCATAATTAATGAGGTAATTTTAAAAACCCGCTGTGTTCCATGATATGACTATCCAAATATGTGACATTTGTAACCGAGGAAGATAGGAATGTTGATAGATAGAAAATATGAAAATGTAGGCCTAATTTGCATAATTGATGAGAAACTACTTTAATTCCATACTATTAAATAACGGACGGCAATTTCATACTTGTGGCATTTGGAAGTTGTGTGAATGTGAACACCATTGAATCAATCATGCTAAAAAGGACCTCATATGCATAATTGATAAATGTTAGCATAACATTCTTTGTTAAGCTCATACTTTGGACAACTTATGTTATTTGGGTGAAGACGATCAACTGGTATGATTTATAATTGATGAGACACACTCCTAATACGTCAGTCATATTTAGGTTAAAATCATTTGGCGAAGGTATGAGGTCGTAGAACTCTTGTTCATAATGAGACAAGTCATCACACTGGGGCAGCCAAGGCAGCTTTCGCTGGTAGCGGCTGCCCCACAAAATACAGACGAACGTTGATCGCTTTCATTGTTTGTCTGACACGGTTGACACTTGACACGGTAATGGACTATACAAACACACGTACACATGTATTCATCATGGCGCGTCTTGTATGGTTCGCTTTCCTGTCCGCCATTTTAACACTATCCCGAGGAAACGATCGGCCCAACTTCGTCTTCTTCGTGGCCGACGATTTGGGAATCGGCGATGTCGGCTGCTTCGGAAACGACACTATCCGGTAAGCACGCAGCCCATACGGCAAACGATTAGTCAATTTGTCATGTGACGATCCTATATTGAGCTTGTACTTGGTACACATATTGTTGTTCACCCGCCCATGACAACTAGCGCAGGCTGGGGGAATATTACGACGTGGGACTCAGCAACCAAGCTCAAAATACGGCCATCATGACAAATCGTCTGTCAGAAAATGGCTCAGGCGGTAAAACAGTTATATCCAGGGCCCGCGGAATGCTTAACAGGCTAGTACGAGTTCTACTGCGAGGCCATAATAGGAATAATCGTCGAGAAGGGATATACACGTAGCCAAGTTTTCTGTCACAAAACAGCTACATTTTGTATGATACGATTGTGCCAAGAACCTCCGCAATGTTGTAACTCTATGAAAGATGAGTCAAGGGTTTGATTAAAGGCGATCATTTCTGCAAAAGGAATGTGTTTGTATGTTACAGGTGTACTGACGTGTAATGTATTTTCGTCGTATCAGTGATTTGTTGAACTTTGACACGCTTCCTCCCGGGTTATTGACCGATAGGGCAAATTGCATCACCTCATGTTTGCACTTGGAAGTTGTGACTGGTTTATTGAGCAAAAACATAGAACAAAACGGCCTTGCAGTTAACACAGAATTGTGCCGAATTTTACAATCTCTACCTCATACAATAATAATTTCGGAATAAATCATACAATACTTGAAAAATTTACAAATCACAATCGTCATTATCGACATATCTCAAAGTTGACATAACGCGTGGGAGTTACTAACAATCACATTGAAAGCAGAGTCTCTGTTCGACAAGACAGGTGTCAAAAACGAAGGCTATATTGAAAGTAATAACGGCTTAGTTCTGTAGTCTGACAAGGAGACTAGTCAGTGCAGTGATGGTATCGCACTTGCACCCCGACCAATCGATCGCATTGAAACTCAGATTCAAATCAGCCTTGACCCGACAAATCGTTTTCTAAGTTGCGTTAACGACTAAATCTGACAAAGCAAACTCACCAGCGAGATGGTGGAAGGTGTCGGCTTTCAAAAGATTTTTTTTCAGATTGACAAGTTTGGCACTTTGGAAGTGATTGAACGATTTAACGTTTAGGAAAAATATAGTAGAAAGCGATTTGTCGGGTCAAGGCTGATTCGAATCTGAGTTTCAATGCGATCGATTGGTCGGGATGACTTTTGGTTTAGCGATTAGTTCCCCTGGCCTGGGAGTCTGGGACTGTCTGCCATGCTGTTCTCCTCGAGTCGGGGGCAGCCAGGAAGAGAAACGCGGTCTACTTGAATGAGTAGTCTGACCACCTCCCCCCACCCTACCCCTCAGTCCGTCACATTTAAAAAGTCCTCTATGAATCACTGATCTAGAGGGAAAACAAAGGTTAAAGATCCCCTGAATGGTACATTTATGTTCTTCAGAAAAAATGACCTAAACAAAAAGCAAAACATAGAAAAGAACAAAACAAGCATCACGACTGAAAAACTTTCATTCATTTTTCCTAGTCCCCTATCAAACATATGTAAAATTGTAATTGACTCGCTTGTATTTTTCAGAACTCCGAATATTGACAGTGTAGCTGCTAAGGGAGCCAAGTTGACCCAACACCTGGCTGCCGCTGCCGTCTGTACCCCCAGCAGAGCAGCATTCCTTACCGGACGATATCCGATCAGATATGGTAAGTAGTTTTGTCCTTTATTTTCTTGGAACAACGTCTATGTTACACATGCTCTCTCTGTCAGGGGCGGGTTGGGCCTAACCCGAGGAAGGGTTGCTATAGAACCTTGATTCAGTCAGGCTACTTGGAACGCTGGTCACAAAATCTCTGAGTGTAGGGGGATGCTATGTTCGTTGAGTAGAAAAAAGTTTACATTATATCTGTAACGTTACATACAAATAAATTGTCTCAGGCTCGAGTTGTTGCTGCAGTAATTATTTACTCATTGATTGTAGATTCTTGGAATGCGGGATTTGTTTAATCTCCTATGTCTCAATACACTGATAATAAAAATACACATACAGGTATGGTTGGAATGGACAACCCCATGACTTGCATCCATATTAAGACGACCTTGACCTTGGTTTTCTTCTGTTCATGCAATGTAACAGGTTTAGTTGAAGAAGTGTACGAAAGCTTTTTGCAAACATCCGAACGGTTGCCGAGATATCGCCAGCTTTGCACTTCAGGACCCGGCATAGGGGAAGACCCAGGGCAAGGCCTGTATGACGGGCCATTTAGCGCTCTCATTATCTAGACAAAATTACTATTCTGGTGGGGTTTTTTTTCGTGGAAGGTATCATTAGTGTATATTCTTAAGTTCTAAGTGATTTTAGGTCAGGTTCATGGTTAGTTACGACGTAGGGGGGGGGGGGGGGGGGGGAGAAGCGGTGTCCGGGTCCACACCAAGTCCTATAGTTAAGGATAGGGGGCGAACTTAGAGGCCGTTGCCATGGCAACGGCGGGTCTGGCGGCAACAAAAACGACCGATTTCAAGTGAGTCGACGTCAATTACTGATACACCAGTAAAATTTGACCGAATGCAACGTTTATGGCCAATCCCCGCTGGGGGTTAAGGTTGCAGACCACAGTATTTCTCCTATAGGGATTTATATAGTTAAGGATCCCAAGGTGAGATGCTTCGACGCTTGAAAATTTATGGAAAGGTGCAGAATTAGGGTACCAAATTTTTATATGCTTGACTTCAAGGTTCAATCTACAAAATATCTGCAAAATGAGGTTGAATTTGCCGGCTCGTTCTCTTTTAAAAGCCACTTTGATATGCCCCCCGGCGGAGGTCACCGTACTGCAGGCGACTTACAGTAGTCGGGCGGTAACAATATCCAGGCGCGAATCCAACCCGACCGAACAAACATCGTAATCAAACTCGTACTGTCTCAAAACTGACGTATTCCTCTACCATTCACCACAGTTTCAGCCTCGCTAACGTGCACAGAAGAAAAACTATGGCCTTTTCAAGTAATGTGACGCACTACTTCATACCCGAACTACTATGGGGGTCGCCCATTAATACTGTGTTCTGCGACCATATGTCCGAACCAAGCGGGTTACCGAGGTCGGAGGTCACTTTTCCCCAGCTGGCAAAGGATCATGGGTACCGAACAGCATTGCTAGGTGAGTACAGGTTGGTGTAGCGAAACCTATGTAGTAACTGTAGGGTAGTGTGAGGGCCGCCATCTTGAATTGTGACGACACAGATCGCCTTTTTTATTTACAGGTTTGCGTAGCAAAACCTTTGATGGTTTCGTCGGCGGGTTTGCGGAATCGATGGGGTGGTCAACTGGGGTGGGCTAGTGGGGTGGGCTACCTCAGCATCTACCCTTTCTGGACCTCAAGGCTGTGCATGGGGGTTTGGCCTCTTATGGAATTTCATTGAAGATGAACTGGGTCAAGCTGTGGGTGGGCTAGAGAGAAGACAACAGCTAATCATATGGCAGGTGGGGGGGTTAGGTGCACCAGAAATGATAGAAAAGCCATTTATCATAAACAAACTTCTAAGTACTAAGTATACAATTAGGATTTTAGGGGAGAGGTACAAGGGGAAATAAACTGGAAGTTGGATAGGACAGCTAGGGGATGAGAGAGCCTTTGTTTGACAAAATTCAAAACATATGTCTCACATTTAGACTAGAGTGTACCTGAATGCATGTGCTTGTATATAATGTACAATGTATTTGTGGTTATGTGTGTCAGTGTGCATGAGCGTGGGTTGGAATGTTGTAAGTGTGTGTGTTTGTACAATGTATAGTGTTGCTTTTGTTGCTCATTTCTTTCGTGTAGCCACAATGCTCCTGTCCTGTTGGCCTGACTGAGCAGAATATAAATGAACAGGAAACATAGTCCTCCATGTTTAAAAATCTAAAACTGGGGATGACAAACTCCTGCAGGATGTAAATGTATGCTCATTGCCCACCTCCACCCCCCACTGTAGCATCCCCAAAGCAATATGATCAGTTGCATTCTTTCTTGCCCTCCCACAGAGTGACCCATCTTTTCCTCAAGGAAATTCCATTCAATGCTAAACCCCATGAATAGCCTTGAGGCCCAGAAAGGGTAGAATGCTGAGGTAGCCAACCCCACTAGCCCACCCCATGGCCCAGTAGACCACCCCATCGATTCCGCAAACCCTTCGTCGGCATGTGTAGTAGCCGCCATCTTGATTTTGTGACGTAACAGGGTAGTCATACGATTTCATTGGGAGGGGTGTTTTGGGGGATCGCTAGCGTTCTCTCTATGTTCAACAAATCGGCACACAACTATCACACATTCAGCTCAAATAAAAAGAAAAAATCAATACCGATTCATATTTATAGAAAGACACCGTAATCGCTAAACTAACAGCACACCTGAAGTACATGTAGCACAAATACTTAACTCTAGTTTTATACAGTTTAAATAAGACATAGAATGATTCACTCCAAAGTTGCAAAGCACGATTGGGATTTCTAAAATGATACCAGCTTTAAGAATCGTGTCTCAACTTCCTGCTGAATATACGCATTTCTGTGCACTGCATCCCAAAACGTTTCGAGTATCATTTGGGATAGTCCACTTCTCCACGGGGATAGGTGCAGGTCCTGCATTATAACTTTTTTAGAAACTGGACACTCAAGCATTCATAAATATACCGTTTGTTTTCTTACAGGAAAATGGCATCTTGGTCTGAACTGCGCATGGGCAGGGGACCACTGCCACCATCCCAGTAAGTTCGGTTTTGATTATTTTTACGGACTCCCCGTTAGCAACGGCCTGGACTGTGACCCGGATGCGAAGGAAACAATGGGGCAGCGCTTCGCTCAGATACTCTCTCGACGTCTACGATTGGTGGAGATATCGACGTCTATTTTTGTTGTCATCTTGGCGCTTAAGTACTTCAAGTACATTCAATGGAAAACAGTGATTCTGTTCTCCGTATTTGGTTCGTCACTTCTGGCATATCCACATCTAAGACAGATCGGTGGAAGACGTTTAAACTGCGTGATGATGAGGGATGATGACATCATAGAAATGCCGTTCAACATCTCCACCATCACGCCCAGGATGACACTGGAGGCCATCAAGTACCTCGAAGAAAGTAAAACCGCAAACGAGCCCTTCTTGTTGGAAGTCTCCTTTTGGAACCCGCATACCGCCCTCCTTCCTTATAAGGAGTTCCGCGGGAAAAGCCGACACGGTCCCTATGGCGACAGTGTAGAGGAGATGGACTGGAGCATAGGGGTTGTCATGGCTACGTTAGAACGACTGGGTCTGACGGACAACACCTTTGTGTACTTCACGTCTGACAACGGCGGCCATATTGAAACTGGGGAACATGGAGGGTCAAACGGCATACATAAGGGTAATGAATGATGTAATTGTTCTACCTTTAAGACTTGAAAACATGGATTCACTTTTTCTTTTACTTAACATATTGCTTAAATCTCATTGAATAGCATATCACAGGATCAAAAATTTTTGACAGAAATATTTTTTTATAATGTTGAAAGTTTGAAATCCAACCAAAACGATGTCACTCCTCTGGATATCTATATACATATACAGCGTACATACCACTTCTTTGTGACTAAGAGACCCAGTGTTTCTGCAAAATTTAAAACAAATTAGACTTCAACGAGCTCATTGTTCTTTTCATGGAACGCCGCTATTCTTCTCATATGTAGACCATAATGTTTTTTCTTCATCTCTTACAGGAGGCAAAGGCCAGGGAGGCTCTGAAGGGGGAATCCGTATGCCTACAATTGTGCAGTGGCCGAGGTATTTCAAAAATATTCATTGCATCCTGAAGGCTTTAGCTGAATCTATCGCTTCGATCATATCAATGGCATTGTTTGTTTATCATACATTTATTTGCGGAAATCATCTACTAAAGGTATGTAATGTATTTCTATATTATGCATTTGTGGGGTCGGTTGTAATTTGCCTTGACGAAATTTGTCTACTTAATACAGGAAAATCAAGCCCGGTACTGTAGTCACGGAGGCCACGAGTCAGATGGACATTTTCCCCACGGTAGCAGACATCCTCAAGGCCCCGCTTCCACAGGACAGGGTGATGGACGGGCGGAACATCCTGCCGTTGCTAGGAGGGTCCAAGCAACCGTCTCCACACGACTTCCTGTTTCACTATTGTGGGGAATACTTACACGCCGTTAGGTACAGGCCCAGGGACGGTGAGTCTATTGGTTTGTTTGCTTGTTTTTGTTTTGTTTTTTGTTTGTATCATCACGTGCTGCTTGTATGACTACTGTGGTGGCAAGTCCACATTTTTAGGAAAGGTGAATCCGTTTGTTGCTTTGTTTCTGTTTGTACCTCAGAACCAGTCAACCATCATCAGGCTTATTGCGTACAACCAAGGAGGTTAAAATAAGAAGGTCTCATTTTAACCTCCTTGGTACAACATAATTTCTAACACTCTAAGCAGAGGTTAGGCCCTAGCTTGTTTTTGACGTCGTTTTAGGTGTGTTTGTCGGGATTCCTATTTTTGTGATGTTTTCTTTATGTTTGGCCGGCGGACATAAAGAAAACGCACGTGAAAGCCCGACAAAAAACGCTTACAATGACGTCAAAAACGAGCCGGAGCCGAACCTCTGGTTGGAGAGCAATTATTTTCTTACTTGGGGCTGTGGTTAACTAAAAGTATCAGTCTTTTCAATTATAAGCAATTAAGTTATTCCTTTTTTTTCTTCTTTTTTTTTACAGGAAATGTGACGTGGAAAGCCCACTTTGTTTCCTACAACTGGGATCCCGGGACCACAGGTTGCTCCACACTGTTCGTCTGCCGGTGCGCAGGTCAGGAGGTCACCCACAACGATCCGCCATTGCTGTATGACGTCACTAACGATCCCGTTGAAGATCGACCAATCAGCGCCAACTCTGACCCTAGATACCCAGTAGTTATTGACGCCATCAAAAGGGCTGTGGAAGCGCATGTTGAGTCTCTGACTGAAGTAGAAAAACAGTTCAGGCTGTCGAATGTCTTTTCTCGGCCATGGTTACAGGAATGTTGTAACTTTCCGTTCTGCGACTGTCAGGAGAATGTCGATTTGTCTTCTCTACAAATTGGTGGCTAATCATGAGAAAATTTGTAACTTATGATGAGTACATCAAAATGTTGTGGATTTCCCGCGTTTACCCGTATTGATTATCAGATGCCAGGCTTTCTTTTTGCTTTTTTTGTGTGCATTCGGCAAATGCTTTTGATACCCAATCTATAGAAGGTTGGTTGGTTGGTTGGTTGGTTGGTTGGTTGGTTGGTTGGTTGGTTGATTGTCTCCTACCAACCTTAAAACCCTGCAATAATAGCATGTATAAGCAATGAAGAAGTTTGACAAACATGCTGTACCCTTCGTTGTCTTAGATGCATACAAGCGTCAAAATTAGTATAAGCAAGTCTGTCTAAGACCAAACATTCATATGATTATAAGCATTATTACATTGTACTGTATGAAATCGATCAAGCTACATTAAAATCTTGTTGCATAAGAAGCTTAAGGAAGATACATGATTTTTTTCTTGTGTCGGGCAGACTCAAGTTGGTTTTGAATCTTTCAGATATTGGTCAGATCAGTGATGGACAGTCAGAATCGATCTATTGTGCCAATTTTTGGCCATCAACACGAATAATTTCGTCAACATCACCCGATAGTAGCTACCCCTAGATTTGGACTGAGATCGGATGGACGCGCTACCATGGTCAGCATTAGTCAAAGTAAAAATGATATATGCCATTGCCATACCTGTGATATGAGGCGTGAAATATGAGGGTAGCATTGTCTGAAGAAGCTGCCCATGTTAGCGCATGCGCTATAGATCATTTTAGCTCTGGATCCACAGCATACAAAGCAAAGTAAGCAAACAAACAAACAGGTATAAGTTCATTTGTAATTCCGACTACGCATGTGCAGTGTCAAAGGTACAGGCCCCTGAGACGTAAACAAAACCTGTCTGGACGTTGTTATGCAAACCTAGACAATGTCGAGACGGGAACTTGTTTACAAGTCAAAGGCCTTCACCTTTGACACGACGCATGCGTTGTCGGTATTGGCGAATGGGCTTCTTCATCATGGCACGTCTTGTGTGGTTCGCTTTCCTGTCCACCGTGCTAACGTTATCCCGAGGAAACGATTGGCCAAACTTCGTCTTCTTCGTGGCCGACGATTTGGGAATCGGCGATGTCGGCTGCTTCGGAAACGACACTATCCGGTAAGCACACAGCCCATACCATACGGCAAACGATTTTTTAACTGGTCATGTACGCCTGGTAACGATCATATATACTGAGCCTGCGCTTGGTACCGGTATTGTTGTTCACCCGCCAATGTCAACAAGCGCAAGCCGGTTGAATCTTACGGCGTATGACTCAGTTACCAAGCTCAAAATACGGCCATCATCGATCATGAAAATCGTCTGTCAGAAAATGGCTCAGCCGGTAAAACACTTATATCCCGGGCCCGTGGGCTACTTAACAGGCTAGTAGGTGTTCTACTAGTAACGAGGCCATAAGAGGAATGACCGTCGAGAAAGGATAAACAGGTTTTCTGTCACAAAACAGCTAAATTGTGTACGATACGATTGTGCCAAGAATCTCCTCAATGTTGTAAATCTATGAAATATGGGCCAGGAGTTTAGATAAGAGCGAACATTTTTTGCAAAAGGATTGTGCTTGTTTACTACATTTGTATTATCGTGCAGTTTGTACTTTTGTCAGCGCCAGTTGTTTGCTGAACTTTGACACACTTCTTCAGGGGTTATTGACCGATAGGGCAAATACTAAGTAACAGCTGCTCATGTTTGCATTTGGCATTAGTAGTGTAGCGTTCCAATAGTTAAGTAGTTCCCTGTTGGGAATGGTAGAAGTCGCCACCCCCGGGCGGCGAATGGTAGATCCCGAAGAGTCGAGATTTGGTTACGTTGCGCTCCTGAATAGACCTACTCTCAGTCACACTTCTATGGTCTCCTTTCGTCATTGACTCCTATGTTTGGACTCTTACAGTAGTCCAACCACGGGTACCCCGCCCCCTTGAGATCGTATTTTTCTCCCTTAGCTAATAAGCGTCATATTTAAATGGTTGTCCATCAATGACTAATCTAGAGGTGTGAATGACTAATCTTGAGGTGAAACAAAGGTTAAACACCTCCTTAACGGTACATATTAGTTCTCTAGAAAGAATCTGACGTAAAGAATAAAAAAAACTTACAAAGGAACAAAACAAACATCAAGACTGAAAAAAAGTAATTCTTGTTTCCGAGTCAGTTCCCCAGATATAGTGTTGAGTGTGTCTGTCTGTGTATGTGTCTCTATGTGTGTCTGTGTAGTGTGTTTGTGTTTCCGGATTTTTGTAGCCAGAATAACTCAAGAACCTCTGGATGGATTATGTTAATATTTGGTATGTGGCTAGGTGATGGTGATACGAAGGTCAATGTCGATTTGGGGCCCCCTGGTATATGACCTTGATCAACGTGTTGCGTGCATTTTTCCAGAACTCCAAATATCGACAGTATAGCTGCAAAGGGAGCCAAGTTGACTCAAGATCTGGCTGCAGCTTCCATCTGTACCCCCAGCAGAGCAGCATTCCTTACCGGACGATATCCAATCAGATATGGTAGCTAGTTTAGTCCTTATTTTTCTTGGAATAACTCTTGTAATACACATGCACATTCTCTCTTCGTCAGGGGCTGTTTGGGTCTGACCACTGAAAGGGTTTCTGGAAGGTTAATCTAGGCAGGCTACTCATAAACACAGGTCACAATCACGGTTCGCAACATGAATACATGCGGGAGGGATGCCATATTAGTCCCAAGTAACACTCTAGGCTTACATTATTATTGAACATACATAAATGGTATTAGACTCTAGTTGTTGTTGTTGTTGTTGTAATATGCTAATCTAGATTCTCGGAATACCGGATTTGCATAATTTGTTTTGTTACTGATAAGAAAAAAAAATTACAGGAATGGTTGGAATGGACCGCCCCCTACCTTTTGTACTGTTGTCAACCCCATCCGGGTTACCGAGGTCAGAGGTCACTTTTCCCCAACTGGCAAAGGATCATGGGTATCGAACCGCATTGCTAGGTGAGTTAGTGATTCTCTTCAAATTTGCAAAATAAGATTAGAATTTCAAAGATGATACTAACTTAAAGTGTCATATCTCAGCTTGCTGCTAGCTGAATATACATTTTTTTCTGTGCACTGCATTCTGTAAAACTCTTACCGAAAGTAACACGTGTTTGGACTTATTACGTTTTCGTGCTTTTTAGAATACCCCTGGCCAGTGGTTACTATCTTGTCATTGATTTGACATAATTCATAATTATCAATAATCGTTGAACATTTCGAATTGACGATGTTTCACGGTAAGCTACTGTGCCAATGATTGTTGAAAATGATTTTATTACATTAATAATCTCAAAAATATATATCAGAAAAGAATTCCTTACAACGGATCATACCAAAAGGAGCCCGAGAATCATTTGGGATAGTCCACTTCTACCCGGAATTGCTATGGGGCAAAGGATAGGAGCAAGTCCTATGTTGTAATTTTTCTTTTTTAATTTGTATCCAGGACACTTCATAATTGTTTTTTTTTTTTTTTTTTTTTTTTTACAGGAAAATGGCATCTTGGTCTAAACTGCGCATGGGCAGGGGACCACTGCCACCATCCCAGTAAGTTCGGTTTTGATTATTTCTACGGACTTCCCCTTAGCAACGGCCCGGACTGTGACCCGGATGCGAAGGAAACGGTGGGGCAGTTCGTCGCTCGGGAAATGTATCGCCGTCTACGATTGGTGGAGATATCGACGTCCATTTTTGTTATCATCTTGGCGCTCAAGTACTTCAAGTACATTCAATGGAAAACAGTGGTTTTACTGTCCGTACTTATTTGGACACTTGCGGCATTTCCGTTAATAATCCAGATCGGTGGTGTACGCTTAAACTGTGTGATGATGAGGGATGATGACGTCATAGAAATGCCGTTCAACATCTCCACCATCACGCCCAGGATGACACTGGAAGCCATCAGATTCCTCGAAGAAAGTAAAACCGGAAACAAGCCCTTCTTGTTGGAAGTCTCCTACTGGAACGTGCACACAGCCCTCCTTCCTTATAAGGAGTTCCGCGGGAAAAGCCGACACGGTCTCTATGGCGACAGTGTGGAGGAGATGGACTGGAGCATCGGGGTTGTCATGGCAACGTTACAACGATTGGGCCTGACTGACAACACGTTTGTGTACTTCACGTCTGACAACGGCGGCCATATTGAAACTGGGGAACATGGAGGGTCAAACGGCATATATAAGGGTAATAAATACAATCGCAGTACATTAAAAACTTTAAAACATAGATGTACCCCTTCTACACTTTTATTTGACTTTACCCATAGCTTAGATATCATTCAACAATGTATCACTAAATCAAGGAACATTTTTCACAGAAATAAAACATTTTTACGATCTAGAAAGCTCGAAATCTAACCATACCGATGCCACTCCTCTGGATGTGACCATAAATCAGTATATGGCAGAATTACCACTTGTATGCTATATGATTTAGCAAGAATCAGTGTTCCTGCAAAATTAAAGAAACCTCTATTAGTTTTCGACCTCGGCGACATCATTGTGCATCATAGGGAACGCCACATGTAAAATTGCCCTTTGTACCCAACATAGTCACTTATTCAACAGACGTTTTCGTGACCATCTGTCACCTTCCCCATGACAATTCTAACTGTTTTATATCTCACGACAGCACATGTTCTCAAACAGGGAACGTCGCTCATATTGTAGACCATGATATTTGTGCTTCTACTCTCACAGGAGGCAAAGGCCAGGGAGGCTCTGAAGGGGGAATCCGTATGCCTACACTTGTGCAGTGGCCAAGGTATTTCAAAACTCTGACTCAACTAAATGAGATTCATTGCATCCTAACGATTTCAAGCTGAAACAATCACTTCAATCATAGTAATGGTATTGTTTGTTGCACAAATTAGATTTATTTGTAGAAATCATTTACTCAATGAATGCAATGTATATTTGTATTTGTAGGTTACGTTGACGAAATTTGTCTTTTTTCGTACTTATTACAGAAAGATCAAGCCCGGTACTGTAGTGTCGGAGGCCACGAGTCAGATGGACATTTTCCCCACGGTGGCAGACATCCTCCAGGCCCCGCTTCCCCTGGACAGGGTGATAGATGGGCGGAACATCCTGCCGTTGCTAGGCGGGGCCAAGCAACCGTCTCCACACGACTTCCTGTTTCACTACTGTGGAGAGTACTTGCACGCCGTTAGGTACAGGCCCAGGGACGGTGAGTTTGTTTGTTTGTTTGTTTGTTTGTATCATCACACGGCCGTTTGAGTACGCAATGTAGGTGGCGCGTCCACATTTTAGGCCAAAGGTCACGATTACAGTCATACGCAGAGGGTCCATTTTCATTTCATAGAAATAGCATTGTATAGCTTTGTTAAAAGTATCTGTAGGAGCCCTCTTTTTTAGAAATGTTGGCGTTGTTGAGCTGGTATAGTCAGGTAAGGGTTGTGGCTATTTCATTTAGTTAGAAAAACAGGGTTTTAGCCATGTTTGAAGTGCCCGGTACACTTTGAAATAGGTGTAGTTTGGATGTGTTCATTTCTTGTGTAGGGGTCAAAGGTCATCTCGCCATGTTTTGATAAAATATCACCAGTTTGCGCCGGTGGAAAATAGGCGAAACTCATTAGATTGACACTTTATAGGTCAGACTACGCTGCCAATGTGAGTTTTCCATGATCTAAACTTCAGGTAGGTGACTTTTGACAGCCTTTTCCTTATATGTTTACCATTGAAAGTCTAGGGGCCTGTGAATGGTGAACTTCAGCCTAGATTTAGGTGCAGACTTAGGGGTGGTGAATCCGTTTCTTTCTTTCTGTTTGTGACTCATAACCAGCAAACCATCTTATGTCGAAGCATGTTATTTCCAAGTCTTTTACAATACAGAGTTAAGGCTCCAGTTTTTTTAACGTAATTATGTCTTTTTAGGCGGTTTTGTCGGGCTAGTTTCTAGTTTCTGACGTTTTTTTTATGCTTAACCGGCGGACATAAAGAAGTGACAAAATAGAAAGGCCGACAAAAACCTGTTAAAAAGACGTCAAATACAAGCCAGAGCCAATCCTCTGCTAAGAGAGGATTTGTCGTTAACTAAAAGTATTGCTCTTTCAGATTGCAAACGATGAAGTTTTATTTTTTTGTGTTTGCTTCGTTTTTCTACAGGAAATGTGACGTGGAAAGCCCACTTTGTTTCCTACAAGTGGGACCCTGGTACCACAGGATGCTACGCTCTGCGCATCTGCCGGTGCGCAGGTCAGGAGGTCACCCGCAACGATCCGCCATTGCTGTATGACGTCACTAACGATCCCGTTGAAGATCGACCAATCAGCACCAACTCTGACCCTAGATACCCAGTAGTCATTGACGCCATCCAAAGGGCTGTGGAAGACCATGTAGGTTCTCTGACTAAAGTAGAAAAACAGTTGAGGATGTCGAATTTCATCCCTCGGCCATGGTTACAGGAATGTTGTAACTTTCCTTTCTGTGATTGTCAGGAGAATGTCGATTTGTCTTCTCTTCAGATCGGTGGCTAACCATGAACGGATTTGTATCATGATTAATAAAATCAAGATGTTCTGAATCTCTGATTTTCCCAACTTTTATTCGTATGCATTATTAGATGTCACTGGCTTTCTTTCGACATTTTGTTTAGGTCCGTCCCCTGTAACTTTTAAACAATGAAAGCGATGATGATGTAAAGGCAAAATCATACTTGGGTCTCATTCTGCCGTAATATGACGTATTTGCGCAATCATGAATGTGATTTATTAACTGAAACAGATCCATCGGCATTTCCGCAAAAACGTCAAGGTGAATCGCCCACACAACTTTATGAAATAGATGTCTGATATTATCATACGTAGCTCTGGGACAATGACAGTGCTGAGACGGAATTTGACCGGTTTCGACTTTATTCGAGCGCTCTAACTCGAGTTTAAGATATTGACCAATCAGCGTAAAGGGTCTCATTTTGCCCTGGTTATAGGCTAGGTTACCCTGATCCCTGATCCGGCTTGGACCAGGCGTCTGTTGTTGAAGGATGCAATATACGGGTTTATATCTTTTTGACAATCGCAATTTAGATATTTTGTCTAGTTGCACGTTTCAAAGGTTAAGCAGATTCCTATATGTAGAATTCATAATCGCGGATTACTCCTGGGATGTGCCGTATGGTTTAGAATTTGCCCAGCATATTTGTTTGCTACTGGACCGTCCCTATGCAACCTAAGAATATCTAAACGTCTGACACCCCCAGGCGTAAGATGGTTCACGCACTGGCGGCCGGTTTTACAAGTAATCACAGTCAGCTTGTTCGTTCTGCTGCTTGAGCACGACGTTTTCTCGGTGATCTGTGTTCTTGGTTGACCCTTATTCCTGGGCAAAGCTGGTTCATTTATAGCTTGTGTCTTCCACCCATCCCCCAGGTAGGTTCCGATAGCGTTGGAGAGTTTTCAAACTACGAAGCTGAGATCGACCGGTTGAAAACAGCCGTTGACAGCTTCACGTTTGGTGACAATTTATGACCTTATTGTTACGATCTCTTCTAAGCCAGTTTTTTCATGTCACACGCAATTGTGAATCGTTGATAACTCCACGTTTGGTGACAATTTATAACCTTCTTGTTGCGATGTTTTCTCAACCTGTTTTTTCATGTCACACGCAATTGTGAATCGTTGATAACTCCACGTTTGGTGACAATTTATGACCTGATTATTGCGACGTCTTCTCAACCTGTTTTGTCATGTCACACGCAATTGTGAATCGTTGATAACTCCACGTTTGGTGACAATTTATGACCTGATTATTGCGACGTCTTCTCAACCTGTTTTTTCATGTCACACGCAATTGTGAATCGTTGAGAACTCCACGTTTGATGACAATTTATGACCTTCTTGTTGCGATCTCTTCTAAACCTGTTGTTTCATGTCACACGCAATCATGAATCTTGCAATACTGCAAGTCGCTTGGAGATCTATTTGATAGCTTCAACAAGGTTTTAAGATTTATATTCATGAGTAGGTCACGGGTGTAACAGAGTGTTGAATGTTACATAACGAGACACGCGTTTACATAACGAGACACGCGTTCTTGTCATTCAAAATGGCCATTTCAAGGCCAGACGCTGTCTTTCTGACTCGGGGGCTCGAAATAGCACAGACAAACAAAATTGTTTTCATCGCCCGTCTCCTCAGTTAGGTTGATATCTGCGAATTATGCACCTTTAATCCGGTCTTATTTTCTATACAAATGTCTAAGGACGTTTGTCACCCCGACCAATCAAATCACGTGAATCGCAGTGAAACTCAGATTCGTATCAGCCGTTTCCCGACAAATTCCTTTCTAAGTTGCGTTAACGACTAAATCTGACAAGATAAACTAGCCAGAGAGATGCTGGAAGGTGTCAGCTTTCCAGAGATGTTTTCAGATTGGCAATTTTGGCACTTTGGAAGTACAGACGAAGCCACTTAATTGCACCTCGGATAAACGCACCTTCCGTTTAATTGCACCGAATCCCAATATCCAAAACCGGTTCCCATTCACTGCATTGTTAGTGACTCCGCATATCTGCACCGCGCATTGTCACCAATGCCGGATAACTGCACCAAAGTTGACTTAAAAGGTGCGTTGAAAATCGGCAAACGCTGTACAAATGAGCCGATACCTGCCGGTGTAAAGGCGCAATACCGCCAATATGTTTTAAACTGTTTTGAGTAACAAAAGAAGGCGGTCTCCGTTGACAGTTACGTTGATAGGAATCGTATGGGAGGTCCCGGGCGGGTCACGGGGCGTGTCGGAAACATTAAGAGACGAACACCTACCAAAGGCGGCATTACGCTTTGGCAGACAGCATGCTGTACTCAATAAAGATTGCTCTCTACCTGTACTCTCCAAGCAGAGGTAAGATCGGGGTATTTTCGCGGTATTTTATACGTCTTTCTACTTTTCCGTTTTTAGTTGGGTCTCAGAGGAGGGAGACCCAATTAAAAAAGTAGAAAGACGTATAAAATACCGCGAAAATACGTCGAAAATACCCGTTACCTCTGCTTGGAGAGTACTCTACCTGTACACTGTCTTATTACTGTGAATGCATTCAAGTAATTTCGCGTTAAGGATGACATGGGGTGTTGTCGGTGGTTTGAGGTTCGA